>NC_090447.1:1344810961-1345460961 GCF_031143425.1 Pleurodeles waltl
GTCCTGAATGCGTTGTATGACTTCTTGTAGTCGGGGGTTGTGTTCAGCAATGGTGGGGGCACGGACAAGGATATCGTCACTGACATTTATTGTTGCAGGCAAACCCACCAACAGCTCCTGGATAACATTTTGGAATACTTCCGCCGCACTGGATACCCCAAAACTCAGACGTTTGTACCTCCGGAGCCCCACGTGGGTAGAGAAAGTGGTTATGTAGCGGGATTCCGGGGCTAATACCAACTGGTGGTACCCAGACCGGAGATCAAGTTTCGAGAACCATCTAGAATCACTGAGCTCTCCCAAAATGTCATCAATTGTAGGGGTCAGGTGTCTTTCTCTTTTGATGGCCGCATTCAGGAGACGCATGTCCACACAGATTCTCACCTCGCCTGGTTGTTTGGGCTTCCAAGCTACCACAATGGGAGATACCCAGGGGGTGGGCCCAGAAACCTTCTCAATGATCCCAGCTTTCTCCAGATTATCTAACTCTTTCTCCACCTGGGGTCTGAGATGGAACACTACTCGCCGATGGCGGAGAGCTATCGGTTGTATTGTTTGATCAATGTGGAGCTTGATCTCTCTTCCTCGGAGACACCCAATGCCATTAAATATTCCGTCGTACCGGGCTACCAGCTCCGTCACCGACTCTTGGTGGATGCTGAGCACAAACGTCACTATTTGTAACTCCTCGGCGGCCTGACAACCTAATAGCATGCCAGTTCCTCCCTCCGTCACGTAGACCTTTGCCGATATGGTGTGTAGCCCATGGGTGATAGTGGTCTGGAACATGCCCCTCATGGAAAGGGGAGTGCTCTGTCCATATGCATATACATTGACATTAGTCTTGGTTAGTGTTGGAGTCGGGGACATTTGGCAATGTTCTTCCGCAGCCAGTAAGTTTATGGAGACTCCCGTGTCTACTACAGCAACCACTTCATGGTGGCCCATGAATATCTGGCACTTTGGAAGCTGCGCTTGGCGATGGCTGGTAGGTGTGGCCGCGAATAAGGAGTGGACGACATGAATAACCGTTTCGTCATCATCCATGTTGCTCCCTCGCTCTGATTTTTCAGGAGGCGCGATGTTGACTGCTGCCCCTCGGGTGCTTTTGGACCTGCAGACCTTTGCGAAATTATTCATCTTCCCACAGCTAGAGCATACTTTTCACCTTGCCGGACAAGGCTCGGTGTGGCACTCCTCCACAGTATCCACATTGTCTGGGGCCCGTACTACTCACTTTTTGTGGGGCTTTCTTTCTGGGTGTCATGACTGCATTGGTGACCTCTTCTTTTATGGGACGTTGCAATGCCGCCTCCATATGGGAAGCCCTGGCTTTTGAGAGCTCCTTTGTTCGGCCCAGATGTAGAATGTCCGATAATGATTTCCCAGATTCCTCTAGGATGCGTTCCCTGAGGGGGAGGGAGGCACATCCTTGTATTAATTGTCCTCGGACTTCTTCAGTCTCATAATTAAACCAACACGTGCCCGCTAGTTCTCTTAGCCTTAGGTGAAAAGCATCAAGCGATTCGTCCATCTGTTGCCTCGCTTGTCTAAATATAAACCTCTCGTAATCAGTATTGACCATTGGCTCAAAATGGCGGTTGACGGCAGCTATGAGTGTCGTATGAGTCTTGGGCGCATCTTCCATGAGGTTTTTTGATATTTTATATATGTTCTTACCTCCCATGTGGATGAGCATGGCACGTTTTGGTCATTTGCTACCTTCGTAGCCTCAAAGAATAGCAACACTCTTTCGACCCATTCTCTTCACTTGGGCGCTTGCGTAGAGGGAGCCCCTTCTACCACAAAAGGTTCTACTGGAGGTATTGCAGACATTGTGGCTGGGGTGATGTTGGATGGGTTTCTTGCCACTGCCTGTGATGAAAAACACCACTTGCTGTTCTGTTCTTGATTACTGGCTATGGAGAGGGACACTTGTACTCACTGTGTCCTGGTATGTCCTTTTGTTTTCCAGCTTTCATGTGTATTCTCCTCCTCAGATGCCAAGCATGCCAGGAAAATTTCAGTATTGGCGCTCTAATTATTTTTTTTCTCTTCTTCTTTGTTTTTTTTTGTTTATTACTATTTCTTTTTTTGAGCTGCCTCTCGCCGCACGAGCACCGCGATATGTATGCGGCCGCAGCGGAGCTCAAGTTTACCGGCGTGGATCCGCTTACCTCGTCGCCACTTTGTAGTGTCTAAGCCCTGAAAAGGGCTTAGACACACGTTGCACGTCACGCGACGATTATTAAATAATTCACGCAACTCGGTGTATTTAATTGCTGTTGGCGTGGCTGGATTTGGCCTAGTTGAAGACGAGCCCTTTTGACATGGGTCTCCTTCTTGCGTTGCGGCCCTGAGTGAATCCCGGCCACGCCTCTTCTTTATTTTATAGCTCCGGGCCGGAGGCCACGGAGCAAACCACAACACTAAACATCTAGGTGAAATCCCTCGGAAACATCCGGGGATTTCACTTGGGGTGTTATACAACACCGGAACACCCCTCCGTAATACAAAGTGTCGTCTGGCCAGTTACATCACTGGCCAGCGACATTACACCCCCCACCCTCCTAAACAGAGGCCCCAGATGACCGTGCAAGCGGTCACGTTCCTGGTCAAGCCTCGTCCCACCTGGGATGCGGCGGACCCCTTCACTCTCCCAGGTCTCTCTGCCTCAGCCTGTTCCTCTCCTGCTCCTCAATCTCCTGTGTGCGTCTCCTTCATTTCCTCTGCCTCAGGACACCGATCGTTGTTCCCTTGGTCAGTCGCTTTGTTCTCCTCCGAGTCCCGTCGTTCAGCTTCCCTCTTTGCCCCCGTGTCCTGTCGTGCTGTCTTCCTCCTCCGCTACACATCCTTTCTTCCCCCTTAACGTCGCCACGCTCCTTTATGCTGCCGATGTGTTTCCCTTGTTCGTCCCCCTTGGGCACTGGAGGGACGGCCAGGGGCTCTCCCATTCATTTTGGCATCCTTCCTCCAGAGGCACCATGCCTCAGGGAGGCTTATCACCCTGGGGGGTATCCAGCCACTCTGGGCTGTCTCTGTGTGTCTGAGCTGCTCCATTTCCATGTATGCTCTGGTGCTCTCACTGGCATCCACTGGCTTCATATATTGGTTTCGCTAGCACCCTGATGCAGTGCGACCCTGTTTCCCACTTCAAGAAACTCAGAACTACCACCATCCTCCTTTGTTGTTCAATGTCTGTCCCTCATAGCTAAGACTCTACTCAGGCCCAAAATGTCTTCTCCTATCTAATAATTAATATATTGTCTAATGTATTCAGTAATGGTATTTGAGGAGGTGAAGAAAATCTGCTACTCAGATAAGGCCTTAGCTATTGTCAGCCAGAAGGTCTTGATTATTCTCACAACCCCACCCTGTATAAAGAGAGTAATTGTCAGCCAATCAAGATCTTCAGCGCTTGGGCGAGGAATCGTAACCTATGAGCCATTCCTGATTTCCAATCCAATACAGTAGGTGTAGGAAATTACATTTGAAAAGACAAAATCTAGTTGTGATCGCTTTTTCCATGGAACCATTAGACCGATTTGCACAACAGAAATAACACACATGTACATGCATGCATTACATACACCCATTAACAAAGGCCTTTCTGGAGTATACAGTTACTTTGTTCTTGATGTATTAAGGACTTCAATATTCTCCCTAACTGATTTGCCAATTCTTCAGCAACTGATTGTAGATATTGGCCAGTATTATTCACACCTGACAGTCACGTGTCCCGATTTTGAGATGCCACTATTAAATGCCTCATTCAAACTAATTAGAAATGCTTCCTTTAGGCGAGAGGCTGCATACATAGAGTGAAAGTAGGAAGCTAGCAAGTTTGACTAGTGCTTGAATAATTCTACAGGGCCTGATTTCAGTTGGCTTATTTCTTCTGTGATCTACCCAACAGTTTGAGCTGCTGCAGTAAGACACGATCTGTGTTTGATATTTTGGCTGTATGGAAGTCTTCCACACATTAAGCAAGTGTCCCTGGAGTCTTGTACACGTGGGCGATAGTGCCCGCAGTAGTAAGTAGCAATCATTGGCCCTTTGGCCTGGGAGCCTGTTAGTGTTTGCCCTTCTCCTGTTTACAATCCCCACCTGTCAATCTATTTATTTTCTCTTACTTAGGCAATATAAACATTTCCGTGATGTACATCCATGTGGATATTTGGCTGTGCGAGGGCAACCATGTATTCCTGCCTTACGCTGGGAGGATTTTTTTGTCTTAGATTGGCTCCCTATAACTGTATGTGGCTCTCTTGTTGACCCCTTATTCATTCTCTCCATCTTAGGCAGTTGATGTAAGGCATGGCACTTTCCTATATTACTGTCCCACAAAGTTAGTCCACAGATGCGGGATTTAGACTGAAGTAGTGTTCAATCTCCTCTTGGAGGATGCCTTGGACGTAAATTTTCATGAGCCATCATGCATTTAGCCACCAAATCCCTCCCTTGTTACTGATCCAATGTTACTCTGGCAATCTTGCATTATTAAATATATTGTGCTCGTAGTTTATATTTAGTTCAATATATTGTGCTACCTATGTCTATTCCTATTTCCACAAACCCTCTATTGCTACAGTGTCATAGGAAAGGATCTTCCTCCTTTCATACACGTATACAGTGGTGTAACATAATATCGACGCCCCTGTAAAATTTGGCGAGAGGTCTCTATATATTTAGCTCATCTCACAGTTAATCCAAAAGGTCAACTTAGTTCTGAGTTACACTTTTGTACACTTAGCGCATGATCTTGCCTGGTCATTGTAAATTGCCTGTTTTGCAAGGAGCCGCCTCCATGTTTAATGGGTTAAAAAAGTTCTGGTAGAATAGATGTACTATTTGAAACAAATCATTCCAGGCTTGAACTTGCAAGAAGGCAGTGTATGTTTTTATTTTATTTTGAACTACGAAAACAACTGAGACATACACTCACTCACCTTCATTTGCAGACATTCGTTTGCCACTGATATCCAATGAAGAGACTGTAACTTGTGGAAGGGGAAGGCACATTCGTTCAGTACTAAAACAATGTACTTTCTTTGATCCAAACATGAACTGCCACCATGCCCTAGTGCTGTGATAGCGCTGGCGTTTGGTAGGCTCCTCTCTTCTTTATTTGCTGCTTGCTGCAGTGCAACCTACATTCTATGCTTACTCATGCTTTAGTGAGCATCTCTCCAAACAAGGTGCTGGATCTCCATCACTGACGATGAATACGTTGTGAAAGTGAATGCTATTACAGGTTATATAAGGATAAAAACAAACTGATGATGCATACTTTAGTTTTGTACCCCAGAGTTATATTTACTTTTAGGTAAGTCTCTATGGATATTCATAATTTGTATTTTCACTCGTCTTTTGCAGCCTTTACATTCGGGTGTGACACATGTCAAGATCTATCGTTGTCATTACCGCACATTAGTGTGTAGTTTGGCACATAACAGATGCAGTCTAGGTCAGTCTGTTGAAGAAGTGAATTTGCAGGAGAGCACTTTTGTCTTAACATGTCAGTGTCTTACTTGCCCACACGGTAAATGTACTGGATATTTAAAGCTCGATTCCAGAACAACATTGACCTGTGTTTCTGATGGGATAATAGGAAGATGTGCAGTTTTGCTCTATTTGTGTAGGCTCTAGGTGTGATTAATTTGGAATATTTATTATGGTGTTAATTCCACTCCAGTTTCTTACAATCTGGTGGACAATTAAAGTGATTTCTGGCTAATGAGTTCTTACCATAAATCAAATCATTCT
Organism: Pleurodeles waltl; assembly: GCF_031143425.1. Taxonomy (NCBI): domain Eukaryota; kingdom Metazoa; phylum Chordata; class Amphibia; order Caudata; family Salamandridae; genus Pleurodeles; species Pleurodeles waltl. The sequence continues at coordinate 1,344,816,728 of NC_090447.1, forward strand.
ATCTTATTGGAAATAAAGGAACCTCTTTCATACGAGTTAGAGTGTGAGTGGGGAATAGATATCATGTCTTTGGATTGCTGTAGTTGTGCTTTGGCCATGCAGGCAAGTAGGTTCCACAGGTAAACCGCACAAGTAGAAGGAGAGATGCTACTGTCTCCGTGAGTGGCATGGCTGCGTGTTCCTAGAGATGGTGCGCTGGTGCTTACACATACATCTTTTAGTAAAATTGACAATGATCTTCTCCCCTTGGTCGTATGTATGGACCTTTGAGGGTTGACTTGAAGTGCTGTAAGGGAGAAGATATCAGCAATTCATTTATGTCTTGTGAAGCCAATCTGACTACACAATAAGGACAAGGAATCACGAGTTATGACTACATAGATTGTATTTCAGGATACTAATCAGTCCAGTATATAATAAACATAAAAATACATTCAAGTGATACAACTATGCAGCTGGTAAACTGAAATATCTCAGTAGATTAAGCAGTAAAAACTGAGGTACAAAATAGTGCTAGCAAATACAATTAAATAAATTGCCCTAAATAGTTGTTCCATAAAGAAACTTCCTTTGTCTCTTCTAAACATAGATCGACTACAGGATCACCTAACCAGGGCCTCTATTCAGGGAGCCTAGAAGGTGTCAGCATAGTATAGGCTTCGGTAGACAGGTCAACTCGGTGACCTCGGCATGCTTCAACACCCTCCGCATGCTCCGCAAGATCTTCCGCTGGATCCCCACCGACACCAGGAAGACCGTCACCCACGCCCTCGTCACCAGTCGCTTGGACTATGGGAACAATCTGTACGCCGGCATCACCATCAAGCTGCAGAGGAAACTGCAACGAATCCAGAACGCTGCCGCACGACTCATCCTGAACATACCCCGCCACCACCACATCTCCGGACACCTGAAGAAACTTCACTGGCTCCCAGTCAACAAGAGGATCACCTTCAGACTCCTCACCCACGCACACAAAGTCCTGCACAACCTCGGACCAAAACTCATCAACCACCGCGTCTCATTCTACACTCCTCCGCGCACCCTACGCTCGACCGGACAAGCCCTGGCAGCCGTACCCTGCATCCGCAAAGCCACCGCCGGAGAAAGATCCTTCTCTTTTCTGGCAGCAAAGACCTGGAACTCCCTTCCCAGCCACCTTCGCGCCATACAGGACCACCTCCACTTCAGAAGGCAGCTCAAGACCTGGCTCTACGAGCACTGACCCCCCCCCCAGCCCCCCAGCGCCTTGAGACCCTTACGGGTGAGTAGCGCGCTTTATAAATGTATCTGATTGAAGTCTTTTTGGGGGACCTGGGCCAAACATACTTTGTGGTCCCTTATTTGCAACAGCTTTGAATTTACGATCCAATTTCAGCTGTTTCTTGCCCACTTTGGGAGGTGACTGATACTGCACAGGCTCGCTGATTCAAATTCTAAAGGTGTTTCTATATAGTATTCAGGGAAAGTGATGTGTATTTTCAATATTGTTATACATCAGCAGCTCACTAATGTTATTGAAAATAACTTCTGCGACCCACTGCAGTTTCTCATATTTGAGGTCCGAATTTGATCTTAAATTAACCTTGTATGGATGTTGCATGTTGTTGAACAACAAACATTTCTCTGCAAAATGTTGTTAATGGACTCCCACAGATCACTTGTATTAAAAATAAATTAAATGAAAGTGGTATTTAAAACAATCTATGTTTAAGGATCATTCAGGGTCATTAGGACAGGACTAGGTGGAGGAAAGAGTCGGATCTTGCAAGGCCCTGGGCCAGAACCTACATTGCCCTTGGCTTAAAACATCTCTGCTTGCAGGTAAGCAGAAAGGACTGTCACTCACAAAATCAAGAAAGAATCTGCCTAACAACAGGAACACCAATTAAAATGACAGGAGCTTTATTCTCCTGTCGGGATTAAGACAACACTCCAGCTTCAAGTGTCTTAGGGCCAGATGTAGCAAGATATGTTTTTGCGATTCTGAAATTGCGAGTCGGTGCGACTCGCAATTTCCGAGTCGCAAAAGCATACGCAGAATGGTGTCTCAGACACCTTCTGCGAATCGCTATGGGGTCGCAAAGACCCACCTCATTAGTATTAATGAGGTGGGTCGCATTTTGCGACCCCATAGCGATTCCCTGCACTCACAGGGATGGTGGCCTGCTGAAGACAGCAGACCTCCATGTCTGTGACTGCTTTTTAAATAAAGCAGTTTTTAAATTTATTTTGCAGCCCGTTTTCCTTAAAGGAAAACGAGTTGCAAAATAAAAAAAATACCGAAACCATTTGGTTTCGTTTTTTCAGTGTAGGCAGTGGTCCATTGGACCACTGCCTGCTCTGAAAAAACATTCTGAGCAACATTCACAAAGGGGAAGGGGTCCCAATGGGACCCCTTCCCTTTTGCGAATGGGTTAGCACCAGTGTGACACTGGTGGTAACTACGAATTGCTTTGCGACCGCATTCGCGGTCACAAAGCAATTTAGCATAACGATGCGAGTCGCAAATAGGAAGTGGACACCCCTTCCTATTTACGAGTCGCATTCACAATTTGCGAGTCGGTATCGACTCGCAAATTGTGAATGTGCATCGCAATGGGCATTTTGCATGGCGCAAACTGCGATTTTCACAGTTTGCACCATGCAAAATGCTTGCTACATCTGGCCCTTAATCTGCTACAGCAATAAATTGGATAAGATGTCTTCAATGTGCCACATAAATCCCAGTGCTCTGGTCAATCTGAACACCACAACATCTACCTGTGGGCATCCATTTCCACCCTGCATCACAAGACCTCTCTGTTGATGCACACCACCTTGCATAGCACCAACTTTCCCTACATACAGTTGATTCTGACTTCCCTCCTGTGCTGCTTTCATTTTAGCCAGCATGAACGTTTTCTCCAACTGCTTCTATTTCATCTCCAATTCATCACTACAATAGTTTTGCATACCACAAGATTTCTTCAATAGACTTATCTTGCCTACAAATTAAATGCTGCTGAATCAATAAACTAATCTCAGGCCTCAATTCTGCCACAATTTGAGATGCAACACCTCCCTTGTCTTTGGTTTTGGGATTTTCCATTCTGTTATGCTTTTTACACACTTGTAACAACCTCTCCTATGCATGCACATTCTCCTTAGGCTCCTGAGTCATTCTGTCAATCTTAACCCAATCAATGTCCTTGTCAGCACCTTTCCTTTCAAAAATGTAATCACCTATTAATACATTTTCATCACCAAGGGAGATGGGGGCATGAGATATTGAAGCAGAACAGTAGTTGACGTATTTACTCCAGTAGGAGTCATCAAATCATGCAACATGGGCCTGGACAACTCAGGTTTATTTAAGGGAACTGCAGGACTAATAGTAACTGGAACAGATATTGCATTTGGGGCATTAGAAACATACAAGTTAACATACAAGTTAACAGGGGCACACATCTGTGATTTTTTCCCATATTGTTCTGTCTTGTATTCACTGGGGTAATAGCTCTCTCCGAGCCTCCACAGCACCACCCGTTCCTTCAGATTGGGCCATGCTATGAGGGAGGGGACGGGGTGACAATATCACATTCAAAAAGTAATCACTTGAATCACTATCACTATCTTTGCCTGAGCCCTCTGCACTTCTTCTTCTCCTTCTGAGGTTCCTCACTCATCAATGCAGGGCATAGTCTAGTTCCATCAATTATTTTGGCTCACCGTTTTTTTGTTCCGCATCCCAGTTGTCTTCAACTCAGCTGTGCACTGCCCTCTTGAATTCACCCTGCTATCTCTCTTTTTCTTTAGCATGGGCTGTATATTCCTAGGCTGTAAGTGCATCATACTTGTAGGAAGTTGGCTCTGTATGCACTATTTCAAAGTGATAAATAGCATGCACAGAGTCCAAGGGTTCCCCTTAGAGGAAAGATAGTGGCAAAAAGAGATAATTCTAACGCTCTATTTTGTGGTAGTGTGGTCGAGCAGTAGGCTTATCAGAGGGTAGTGTTAAGCATTTGTTGTACACACACAGGCAATAAATGAGGAACACACACTCAAAGACAATTCCAGGCCAATAGGTTTTTATATAGAAAAATATATTTTCTTAGTTTATTTTAAGAACCACAGGTTCAAGATTTACAATCAATACTTCAAATGAAAGGTACTTCAATTAGGTATCATAGGAACTTTGAATCACCAAAATAGCATGTACAGTTTTGGCAAAAATGGCAATAAGCTATTTTAAAACTAGACACAGTGCAAATTTCAACAGTTCCTGGGGAGGTAAGTATTTGTTAGTTTTGCAGGTAAGTAAACCACCTACAGGGTTCAAATTTGGGTCCAAGGTAGCCCACTGTTGGGGGTTCAGGGCAACCCCAAAGTTACCACACCAGCAGCTCAGTGCCGGTCAGGTGCAGAGGTCAAAGTGGTGCCCAAAACGCATAGGCTTCAATGGAGAAGGGGGTGCCCGGGTCCAGTCTGCCAGCAGGTAAGCACCCGCGACTTTGGAGGGCAGAAAAGGGGGGTTTTGTAGGGCACCGGGGGGGACACAAGTCAGCACAAAAAGTACACCCTCAGCAGCAGCACGGGGGCGGCCGGGTGTAGAGTGCAAACAGGCGTCGGGTTTGCAATAGGTTTCAATGGGAGACCCAGGGGTCTCTTCAGCGAAGCAGGCAGGCAAGGGAGGGGGCTCCTCGGGGTATCCACCACCTGGGCAAGGGAGAGGGCCACCTGGGGGGTCGCTTCTGCACTGGAGGTCTGATCCTTCAGGTCCTGGGGGCTGTGGGTGCAGTGTCTTTACCAGGTGTCGGGCTCTTGGAAGCTGTCACGGTTTTCAATGGGCTTACCGTCGAAGTTGAGAAGAGTTGGGGAACGACCCCGGTTCCGGCAGGTTCTGCGCTGGCCGAGGTAGGGGCGACCCCTTCCGGTAGCCACGGTGCTGTTTGACAATAGCAAGCCACTACAGTCCGTGCCCTCCAGAAGGAGTCCCAGAGGAAAAACCCCAGTAGGGTAAAAAACCTCCAACGGGAACTCCCTGAAACAAAAGGAGGACACCAAGGCATTAGAGTTGAAGATCCGGAGTACAGGAAGACTGGAAACGAAGACAGGTAAGGAAAATACTGGATTCGCAAGAAGAAACCAGTCAGAGCATGACTACCACCAAGGAGTGTTGCAACGCAATGAACAAGCAGCTGGATTCCCCTTATATACCTCTAGGCAGGAAGTAGGAAACAGGAAGTAGAAACACCACCATCTTGGATTGGGGAAAAGAGTATAATAGTGAATCAGGTACATGCGTCCAAACAAAGAAAAACAATGCATGCTGGGAAGAGAGGAAGTGGGCAGCATGCTGGGAAAGGAAAAGACAGGCATAAAAACACCACCATGTGCAAGGGTTCGGCTTTTGCTTGGAGACATTGGTAAGTGCCCAAAGTACATGCTGTAAGAAATGTAAAGCGCACTAATGCGCTGTGCGCGACAGGATCTAGACCTAACTCGAGGTCTTTCTCCCGCTGCGTTTGTCTTTCCAATAGAGACGAAAGAAGGGGGCGCGGCGAGTGCTGCGACCCCTGAACGAACTTGCGGCTTTCCCCGCGACCTGTACACAAGCCGCGGCTTCTCCCGAGGCTCGCACACAGACCGCGGCATGAAGGGAATGCCGCGCTGTGACGACCCGAGCCCGCGGCCGCCGTAGGAGCAGCGGCGGCCGCGGCGTGACAGTATGTCGTCCCCCCCGAGGCCCCAGGTTTGTGAGGGAAGAGTCGAAAAAAGCGACGGACCAAAAGAGGGGCATGAACTGAAGGGGCATCCTCCCAGGAACACTCACTCATAGGGTAAACTTTCCAATGAATAAGATACTGGAGGCGCCCATGGAAAAGCCGAGAGTCACAGATTTCCTGGACCTCGTACTCGGGCACATTATCAACCAACAGAGGAGGGGGACAGGAAAATTGTCTGTGAAAAGGATCAGGAAGGTAAGGTTTAAGTTGAGAGACATGGAATACAGGGTGAATCTTCCACGTCCGAGGCAGGCGAAGACGCACAGACACTGGGTTAATTTTTTTGAGAATTAGGAAGGGACCATAAAAGCGGGGTTTGAATTTGTTCTGAGTGAGTCGGAGAGGTAGGAATCTAGAGGAGAGCCAGACTTTATCCTGGACCTGATATTGAGGAGCCGCACAGCGTCTCCTATCTGCTATCCTTTTCATGCAAGACTTAGTGGCCACAAGGTTGGACTGGATAACACGTTGGATACCTCGTAGCTGTCGAACATAGGAGGAGATGGCAGGAAGATTGGAATTATCTCTCAGGGGAGATGGAAAGGCCTTGGGATGGAAACGGTAGGAGCCATAGAAGGGAGAGACCTTCGAGGCGCTGTGTATGGAGTTGTTATAGGAGAATTCTGCAAGCGGTAAATAGGTAGCCCAATTACTCTGCGTAGCATTGTAGAAGCTACGTAAATATTGTTCGAGACCTTGATTGAGTCGTTCCGTCTGTCCATTGGTTTGAGGGTGGAACCCAGATGATAAGGCCACTTTGATTCCCAATGTCTTACAGAATTGATTCCAGAATCGGGAGATATATTGAGGACCCCTATCCGATATAATGACCTGAGGTAATCCATGAAGCCGAAAGATTTCTTGTGTAAAGATTTGACCCAATTCTTGTGCCGTTGGTAACTTTCTTAAGGCCGTGAAGTGAGCCATTTTGGTGAAGGAGTCTACGGTTACCATTATTACGTGATTTCCCATTGAAGAGGGTAATGCGCACATGAAATCTGTGGAGATAGTGTGCCATGGGCCTGGGGGAACTGGTAGTGGGCGGAGTAATCCTACTGGTTTGGTACGGGGTGTCTTGGCTTGAGCACATATAGGACAAGATGATACATATTCCTCAATATCTGTCTTGAGTGTTGGCCACCAGAAGGAGCGAAGCAGAAGTTCTTGAGTAGCTTTCATTCCTCGATGACCCGCGATAGGGGAATCATGGCACATACGTAAGGCTTCAGTCTGTACTATTTTAGTGGGTAAGAATAGGGCCTTATCATGATAATAATAGCCTTGATCTATATGCAGTTGCGGACGCAACTTATTCAGCTCTGTCTCTTCTAGACTGGCATATTCGGACTTGACTTGGTCTAAAAAAGTCTGTACTACCCCAATGATCTTGTTATCGTCAAATAGGTTCTGTACAGTAGAATCGCTGCACTCAGGGTAACGTCGGGACAAGGCATCCGCCAGGATGTTCTGAGAACCAGGGATGTAAGTGATATAGAAGTCATATTGGCTGAAAAAGAAAGCCCATCGAGCCTGCCGGCTATTTTGACACTGAAAGTTTCTTAAGCACTGTAGATTCCTGTGGTCTGTCCGGCCTTCAAAAGGTTCCTTTGAGCCCATCAAAAAGTGTCTCCATTCTGTGCAAGCGGTTTTTAAGGCAAGTAATTCACGTTCTAACACGGAATAGTTCCGCTCGGAATCGGATAAAATGTGTGACAGGTAGAATACAGGGTGTTCTAAATCATCATCGTCTTGTCTTTGCAACGAGGCAGCCCCAATGGCTCTTTCTGAGGCGTCTGCGACAACAATGAATTGTTTGCTGGTGTCTGGGTGTCGTAGAATAGGGGCTTGAATAAAGGCTTTCTTTAAATCCTGAAAGGCTAACTCTGCGTCTTGTGTCCAACAAAAGCCCTTCTTTAGATTTTCTTTTTTAAGGGTTTGTGTAATGTAGCTGGTTCTCTGGGCAAAGTCTGCTATGAATTGTCGATAGAAGTTGGCTAATCCCAAAAAACACTGAGTCTCCTTGATGGAAGAAGGAGATGGCCAATTCAATATAGCATGCACCTTGTCTGAATCCATGGCGACTCCAGTTTGGTTAATGCAATATCTCAAGTATTTTACTTCCGTCTGATCAAACTCGCACTTTTCAGGTTTGCAGAATAAATGGTGTTGTCGGAGTCTCTCTAAAACTTGGCGAACATGTGTAGAGTGTTCCTCTGGATGAACAGAAAAGATTAAAATGTCGTCAAGATACACCACCACTGTTTGTTGCAAAAGATCAGAGAAGATAGAATCCATGAACCTTTGAAAAATGGAAGGGGCGTTGGTGAGTCCGAATGGCATTACTCTATATTCGAAGTGACCAAAGGGTGTTCTAAAAGCAGTCTTCCACTCATCACCCTTTTTAATTCTTAGAAGATGGTAGGCTCCTCGGAGATCCAGTTTGGTGAATCTCTTTGCCCCTCTGACTGCTTCTAGGATGTCCTTTATGAGGGGTAACGGGTACCGATCTTTAATAGTGATCTTGTTTAATCCTCTGAAATCAATACAGGGACGCAAATCTTTAGTTTTCTTCGGCACAAAGAAAAGGGGAGCCCCTGCAGGTGAAGAAGAGGGAGCAATCAACCCGCTTTGTAGGTTCTCATCAAGGTATTCTTTAAGAATCTGCTTCTCTGGTTCTGTGAGAGAGTACATTCGCCCGAAAGGAACCACTGTATCTGGTTCTAAAGGGATGGCGCAATCGTATTCTCTATGGGGTGGTAGTTCAGGTTTTTCTGGCTTCTGGAATACATCAGCATATTCCTGATAATGCCTGGGAACTCCCTGTAGGACGTTAATAGAGCATCCCACTTTAGGGGGTGCTGCTAAGAGACTTTTTGGAGACCAATAATCCCCTGCGGGATAGCAGTGGTGTTGGCAAAAGTGAGAGGATAAGGAAATAGTTCTTGTTTCCCAGTTGATATAAGGGTTGTGCCGTGTGAGCCATGGAATTCCCAGGATCATGACGTGGTGTGGTGATGAAATTAAATCAAACGAAAGATTTTCTTGGTGTTTCCCAAACTGTAGACAGAAGGTAGGGGTGGTATATTGTACGGGTCCTGAGGCCAAGAGTGATCCATCCACTGTGTGTACCTGTTCTGGTACTTCCTTAGGTATTTGTGCTATCTGTCGTTTTTTGGCCCAGGCTTCATCTAAATAGATGCCACTGGCTCCGCAGTCCAATAAGGCCAAGGTTCTTTCTTCCCAGCCATCAGTTAAATGAAGGATAACTGGTAAAAGAAAAAGAGCAGTTCCTTCCTCCCTGGAAGAACAAATGGAAGGTATTTCACGATATCCCGTCCTCACCCTTCTCACTGAGGACGGGAGTTGGCGTTTCCCAAGGGTTTGGTTGGACGAATGGGGCAGGTGCGAATTAGGTGACCAGCTGTACCACAATATAGACAAAGCCCCTTCCTTCGTCTATGTTCTCTTTCACTAGCTGATAAAGGTCCTCGAGCCGTGTCAATTTGCATTGGCTCTTCCTCGGTATTCCCCTTAGGTTCAGGACGGACTTCCTCGGTACGATGAGAGAAGGTGCGAGACGTCACTGAGTGAGATGGCAAACGACTCTTCTTTTTCTCCATTCTTCGTTCGTTCAACTGATATTCTATCGTCAGAGTCTGATCCATCAATCCTTTAAGGTTCTCTATTCTAGCAGAATAGAGAAACAAAGAAAAACAATGCATGCTGGGAAGAGAGGAAGTGGGCAGCATGCTGGGAAAGGAAAAGGCAGGCATAAAAACACCACCATGTGCAAGGGTTCGGCTTTTGCCTGGAGACATTGGTAAGTGCCCAAAGTACATGCTGTAAGAAATGTAAAGCGCACTAATGCGCTGTGCGTGACAGGATCTAGACCTAACTCGAGGTCTTTCTCCCGCCGCGTTTGTCTTTCCAATAGAGATGAAAGAAGGGGGCGCGGCGAGTGCTGCGACCCCTGAACGAACTCGTGGCTTTCCCCGCGACCTGTACGCAAGCCGCGGCTTCTCCCGAGGCTCGCACACAGACCGCGGCATGAAGGGAATGCCGCGCTGCGGCGACCCGAGCCCGCGGCCGCCGTAGGAGCCGCGGCGGCCGCGGCGTGACAGAAGCAGGCAGTCGCGGTCAAGGGGAGCCTCTGGATTCCCTCTGCAGGCTTCGCTGGGGGAGCTCAGGGGGGTCAACTCTGTCTACTAACAGGGTCGCAGTCGCCGGGGAGTCCTCCCTGTAGTGTTGTTTCTCTGCAGGTCGAGCCTGGGGCGTCGGGTGCAGAGTGGAATGTCTCACGCTTCCGGCGGGAAACGTGGAGTCCTTTTAAAGTTGTTTCTTTGTTGCAATTTTTGGTTTCTTTGGAACAGGGACGCTGTCCTCGGGAGTTCTTGGTCCTTTTAGATGCAGGGTAGTCCTCGGAGGCTTCAGAGGTCGCTGGACCCTGGGGAGTGCGTCGCTGTTGCAGTTTCTCTCGAAGTTGGGGAGACAGGCCGGTAGGGCTGGGGCCAAAGCAGTTGGTGTCTCCGTCTTCTCTGCAGGGCTTCAGGTCAGCAGTCCTTCTTCGTCTTAGGTTGCAGGAATCTAGTTTCCTAGGTTCTGGGGAGCCCCTAAATACTGAATTTCGGGGTGTGTTTAGGTCTGGGAGGGCAGTAGCCAATGGCTAATGTCCTTGAGGGTGGCTACACCCTCTTTGTGCCTCCTCCCTGAGGGGAGGGGGACACATCCCTATTCCTATTGGGGGATTCCTCCAAAATCAAGATGTAGGATTTCTAAAGGCAGGGGTCACCTCAGCTCAGGACACCTTAGGGGTTGTCCTGACTGGTGGGTGACTCCTCCTTGTTTTTCTCATTATCTCCCCTGGACTTGCCACCAAAAGTGGGGGCTGTGTCCAGGGGGCGGGCATCTCCACTAGCTGGAGTGCCCTGGGGCATTGTAACACGAAGCCTGAGTCTTTGAGGCTCACTGCTAGGTGTTACAGTTCCTGCAGGGGGGAGGTGTGAAGCACCTCCACCCAGAGCAGGCTTTTGTTTCTGTCCTCAGAGAGCACAAAGGCTCTCACAACATGGGGTCAGAAACTCGACTCTCAGCAGCAGACTGGCACAGACCAGTCAGTTCTGCACTGAAAAATTGGGTAAAATACAGGGGGCATCTCTAAGATGCCCTCTGTGTGCATTTTTTAATAAATCCAACACTGGCATCAGTGTGGGTTTATTATTCTGAGAAGTTTGATACCAAACTTCCCAGTATTCAGTGTAGCCATTATGGAGCTGTGGAGTTTGTTTTTGACAAACTCCCAGACCATATACTTAATATGGCCACAACTGTACTTACAATGTCTAATAGACTTAGACACTGTAGGGGCATATTGCTCATGCAGCTATGCCCTCACCTGTGGTATAGTACACCCGCCTTAGGGCTGTAAGGCCTGCTAGAGGGGTGACTTACCTATGTCACAGGCAGTATTTTGTGTGCATGGCATCCTGAGGGGGATGCCATGTCGACTTTGCCTTTTTCTCCCACCAACACACAATCTGCAATGGCAGTGTGCATGTGTTAGGTGATGGGTCCCTTAGGGTGGCACAACATATGCTGCAGCCCTTGGGGACCTTCCCTGGTCACAGGGCCCTTGGTACCACTGGTACCTTTTACAAGGGACTTATCTGTGTGCCAGAGGTTTGCCAATTGTGGAAACAATGGTACATTTTAGGTGAAAGAACACTGGTGCTGGTGCCTGGTTAGCAGGGTCCCAGTACACTTCTCAGTCAAGTCAGCATCAGTATCAGGCAAAAAGTGGGGGAGTAACTGCAACAAGGAGCCATTTCCGTACACAAGCCCCCACAGGCCAGGAGACTCAGCCAAAGCTGGGAGAGTCTTCCAAGTCTGTCAGGCGAGGAAGAGTAGAGGAAATAGGCTGGTTTGTTGCAGGGCCTACTTTGCCTTACATCCTCCTGTTCAGGTAATTCCCTCTGGGGAACTGACCCACTTCCACAGTGATAGGACGTAGTCTGAATTGCCTCTTGTCTGTGCTTTTACTGTCTTCACCCATTCTCTCTATTTTGGGGTTAGAGGTATCCACCTATTCTAATCTCATTTTAGCCAGGGTCACACCTAGCTTACCCAAAGAGGTTACCCAGAGCTGGAGTAACCCCACCATGACCAACAGGGTCAGGGGGCCTAACTTGCTATTTGGCATGAGGTTAGACCACCATGCCAAAGATAGTGCAGCCATAAAGGCTAACACCCAGCAGAGGCCACTGACAGCTGTCAGTGCCCAGAACCACACCTTTAGCTCTTCACCTGCAAGAGAAGGAGCTAAGTTACAGGCTTCTTTGGGTTCAGGGTGCCTGTCTGCTGTGTAAGAGTGGGGGGTTACTACATCTTGTAGTAAACACCCTTCTTCCACTCTTTCTTCTGTTAACTGAGGAGCCACCCACTCAGGTTTAACAGTTGCCTGACTAGCCAGGACTTCTTGTGGGTCAGGTTGGACTTTATCAGTGCCATTTTTGGAGTTCTCCCCTACTGGGGCAGAATCTCCTTGGCTTGCTGGAACCTTGGCCAAAGGTTGTCCACCTTTCCTACACTGTTTTCTTTTTTTTTTTTCTTCTGGGGCCTACTTGCAGTAACTCCAGGTGCAGCACCTCCAGAATCCATGGGAGAGGACTGGCACTGGACCAGTTCCTCTCTTGGCTCGGACTAACCTCTGGGTAGTCATTTCCAAGGAGACAATCAAGGGGGAGGTCTGTACTGACTACCACCCTTCTCCAGCTAAAAGTCCCACCCACTTCTATGGGCACAAAAGCCACAGGCCTATTAGTGACCCTGCCTGGGCTAACTCTTACTCTGGCAGTCTCACCTGGGATGTACTGGTTTGAGAACACCAGCCTGTCATGCACAATAGTGTGACTGGCACAAGTGTCTCCCAGGGCAGTGGCTGGGATTCCATTCACCAGTAGGTGGTGGAAGTATCTACTTCCCTCTGGAATCTCCAACTCACCTGTTGGGCCCTTTTTCCAGTTGAAGGCTATGAAGACCTCCTCATCTGAGGAGTCATCCCCAATGGCTACACTGGCCACCCCTGGGATTTTGATATTTTTTTTTTTTTGGGACAAGAAGTGTCCTTGGTGTGGTGCCCTGTCTGTCTACAGTTTTGGCACCATGCCTTAGTGGCATCCCAGTTCTTACCCTGGTACCCACCTTTGTTTTGGGTTGTGTCTTGGGTCCCACCCACCTGGTCTGGTTTTTGGGGGCCTACAGAGGACTCTTTTTCTTTATTTCTAGTGTCACCCACTTTCTCCTGGAGAGGCTTTGTAACCCCTTTCTTTTGGTCACCCCCAGTGGAAGTTTTGGTTACCCTAGTCTTGACCCAGTGGTCTGCCTTCTTTCCCAATTCTTGGGGAGAAATTGGACCAAGGTCTACCAGATACTGATGCAGCTTTTCATTGATGCAGTTACTTAAAATGTGTTCTTTCATAAACAAATTATGAAGCCCAACATAGTCATGCACTTCATTTCCAGTTACCCAACCATCCAGTGTTTTCACTGAGTAGTCTACAAAATCAACCCAGGGCTGGCTCGAGGATTTTTGAGCCCTCCTGAACCTGATCCTGTACTCTTCAGTGGAGAATCCAAAGCCCTCAATCAGGGTAGCCTTCATGAGGTCATAGGATTCTGCATCTTTACCAGAGAGTGTGAGGAGTCTATCCCTACACTTTCCAGTGAACATTTCCCAAAGGAGAGCTCCCCAGTGAGATCTGTTTACTTTTCTGGTTGCACAAGCCCTCTCAAAAGCTGTGAACCACTTGGTGATATCATCACCATCTTCATATTTTGTTACAATCCCTTTGGGGATTTTTAGGTTGTCAGTATTCTCTCTGACCCTATTTATGTTGCTGCCACCATTGATGGGAGCTAAACCCATCTCTTTTCTTTCCCTTTCTATGGCTCGGAGCTGCTTCTCCAAAGCCAATCTTTTGGCCATCCTGGCAAACAGGAGGTCCTCTTCATTGAGGCTGTCCTCAATGCTTTCAAAGGTACTGGACTCCCCTATGGAAGAACCAGTCTCTCTGACTATGATTTGTGGCGTCAGGGTTCTGGGAACCCTGTCTTCCCTATTTAGGACAGGAGGAGGGAAATCATCCTCCTGTTCACTAACTTCCCCATCTGAGGGATTATCCTCAGAGGGGTGGTCCCTTGGGAACTCTGCCAAAAGCTCCTGGAGCTTTAGTTTGGTAGGGTCGGACCCAGTTTTTATTTTTTTTATTTTGCAGAGAGACCTTAACTCTGACATCCTAAGATGCAGGTAAGGGGTGAGGTTGAGTTCCATCACAATCTCTTCTGCAGCAGACATTTTGTTTCTAAAAGTTGGAATACTTTTTAAGAATCTAAAACTATCTCTAGAACTTAATTCATACTTTTACAAAACTTTTAAACTCTAAATGAAATGCTAACAGGCACTAACACCAGGCCCTAGCAGGACTTTTACAAATTTAGAAAAATAGCTCAAATTTCACAACTCAGTTTCTAATGACAAATTTTGGAATTTAGTCGTGTGATCAGGTATTGGCTGAGTAGTCCAGCAAATGCAAAGTCTTGTACCCCACCGCTGATCCACCAATGTAGGAAGTTGGCTCTGTATGCACTATTTCAAAGTGAGAAATAGCATGCACAGAGTCCAAGGGTTCCCCTTAGAGGTAAGATAGTGGCAAAAAGAGATAATTCTAATGCTCTATTTTGTGGTAGTGTGGTCGAGAAGTAGGCTTATCAGAGGGGACTGTTAAGCATTTGTTGTACACATACAGGCAATAAATGAGGAACACACACTCAAAGACAATTCCAGGCCAATAGGTTTTTATATAGAAAAAAATATTTTCTTAGTTTATTTTAAGAACCACAGGTTCAAGATTTACAATCAATACTTCAAATGAAAGGTACTTCACTTAGGTATCATAGGAACTTTGAATCACCAAAATAGCATGTACAGTTTTGGCAAAAATGTCAAGAAGCTATTTTAAAACTAGACACACTGCAAATTTCAACAGTTCCTGGGGAAGGTAAGTATTTGTTAGTTTTGCAGGTAAGTAAACCACCTACAGAGTTAAGATTTGGGTCCAAGGTAGCCCACCGTTGGGGGTTCAGGGCAACCCCAAAGTTACCACACCAGCAGCTCAGGGCCGGTCAGGTGCAGAGGTCAAAGTGGTGCCCAAAACGCATAGGCTTCAATAGAGAAGGGGGTGCCCCGGTTCCAGTCTGTCAGCAGGTAAGTACCCGCGACTTTGGAGGGCAGACCAAGGGGGTTTTGTAGGGCACCTGGGGGGACACAAGTCAGCACAAAAAGTACACCCTCAGTGGCACGGGGCGGCCGGGTGCAGAGGGCAAACAGGCGTCAGGTTTGCAATAGGTTTCAATGGGAGACCCAGGGGTCTCTTCAGCGAAGCAGGCAGGCAAGGGGGGGCTCCTCGGGGTAGCCACCACCTGGGCAAGGGAGAGGGCCACCTGGGGGACGCTTCTGCACTGGAGGTCTGATCCTTCAGGTCCTGGGGGCTTTGGGTGCAGTGTCTTTACCAGGCGTTGGGCGCTTGGAAGCAGGCAGTCGCGGTCAGGGGGACCCTCTGGATTCCCTCTGCTGGCGTCGCTGGGGGGCTCAGGGGGGTCAACTCTGGCTACTCACAGGGTCGCAGTCACCAGGGAGTCCACCCTGTAGTGTTGTTTCTCCGCAGGTCGAGCCAGGGGCGTCGGGTGCAGAGTGGAAAGTCTTGCGCTTCCGGCGGGAAACGTGGAGTCCTTTTAAAGTTGTTTCTTTGTTGCAATTTTTGGTTTCTTTGGAACAGGGCCGCTGTCTTCGGGAGTTCTTGGTCCTTTTAGATGCAGGGTAGTCCTCTGAGGCTTGAGAGGTCGCTGGACCCTGGGGAGTGGGTCGCTGTTGCAGTTTCTCTCGAATTTGGGGAGACAGGCCGGTAGGACTGGGGCCAAAGCAGTTGGTGTCTCCGTCTTCTCTGCAGGGCTTCAGGTCAGCAGTCCTTCTTCATCTTAGGTTGCAGGAATCTAGTTTCCTAGGTTCTGGGGAGCCCCTAAATACTGAATTTAGGGGTGTGTTTAGGTCTGGGAGGGCAGTAGCCAATGGCTACTGTCCTTGAGGGTGGCTACACCCTCTTTGTGCCTCCTCCCTGAGGGGAGAGGGGCACATCCCTATTCCTATTGGGGGAATCCTCCAAAATCAAGATGTAGGATTTCTAAAGGCAGGGGTCACCTCAGCTCAGGACACCTTAGGGGCTGTCCTGACTGGTGGGTGACTCCTCCTTGTTTTTCTCATTATCTCCCCTGGACTTGCAGCCAAAAGTGGGGGCTGTGTCCAGGGGGCGGGCATCTCCACTAGCTGGAGTGCCCTGGGGCATTGTAACATGAAGCCTGAGCCTTTGAGGCTCACTGCTAGGTGTTACAGTTCCTGCAGGGGGAGGTGTGAAGCACCTCCACCCAGAGAAGGCTTTTGTTTCTGTCCTCAGAGAGCACAAAGGCTCTCACCACATGGGGTCAGAAACTGGTCTCTCAGCAGCAGGCTGGCACAGACCAGTCAGTCCTGCACTGAACAATTGGGTAAAATACAGGGGGCATCTCTAAGATGCCCTCTGTGTGCATTTTTTTAATAAATACAACACTGGCATCAGTGTGGGTTTATTATTCTGAGAAGTTTGATACCAAACTTCCCAGTATTCAGTGTAGCCATTATGGAGCTGTGGAGTTCGTTTTTGACAAACTCCCAGACCATATACTTAATATGGCCACAACTGTACTTACAATGTCTAATAATAGACTTAGACACTGTAGGGGCATATTGCTCATGCAGCTATGCCCTCACCTGTGGTATAGTGCACCCTGCCTTAGGGCTGTAAGGCCTGCTAGAAGGGTGACTTACCTATGCCACAGGCAGTATTTTGTGTGCATGGCATCCTGAGGGGGATGCCATGTCGACTTTGCCTTTTTCTCCCCACCAACACACAATCTGCAATGGCAGTGTGCATGTGTTAGGTGATGGGTCCCTTTAGGGTGGCACAACATATGCTGCAGCCCTTGGGTACCTTCCCTGGTCACAGGGCCCTTGGTACCACTGGTACCTTTTACAAGGGACTTATCTGTGTGCCAGGGGTGTGCCAATTGTGGAAACAATGGTACATTTTAGGTGAAAGAACACTGGTGCTGGGGCCTGGTTAGCAGGGTCCCAGCACACTTCTCAGTCAAGTGAGCATCAGTTTCAGGCAAAAAGTGGGGAGGTAACTGCAACAAGGAGCCATTTCCTTACAATACTGTACAAGTCTATGAGTTGGCTTCATTTTGTACAATACCCTTCTCAGATTCTCAGTTATTCTCAAATTAAATGTGCCATAGTGAGGAAACCTCAAAGCACCTTCATTTTCTCTGATCGTATGCCACTGCCCAGCCAAATACATGTGTAGCGTCCAACATTTATGGCCGTACAATGACCAGTCAAGCCTTCTGGTGGCACCTCCTCCCCTTCTCAGACAGGGACCCTCACATCTCTCTTATTCTAATGTCTAATAACCCTGAAACATTTCATTTTTTGACAACAATATCACTTATCACAAATCAAATATTTTATTACACATTAGGAAAAATGTCTTTCAGCCACAAAACTCGTTCAGTGCTAACAACCAATCACAACGTGGCACTTCTAGTTCCGCCTACCCCAGCGCAGCTCTTTATGATGTAATCAATCAATAACAGTGCATCACAGACACCAAACTTCCAATTGCAGCATAGAACCCTGTGATGTACTTTTCACTCTTCACAGCGAATCATCCTCCTTTACAATTTTCATGACCACTC
This sequence comes from Pleurodeles waltl, assembly GCF_031143425.1. NCBI lineage: Eukaryota > Metazoa > Chordata > Amphibia > Caudata > Salamandridae > Pleurodeles > Pleurodeles waltl. Next base: position 1,344,834,337 of record NC_090447.1, read on the forward strand.
CCGTTTTCCCCAATGCTAAGCAAGGATAATAAACAAAACACAAAGCAATGTCAATAAACAATTTTGTCTGCTCTTCTATAGAATTCAGGGTATTCAAACACACATGAAATGGTCCAGTGACTCTTTTTGACCCACCCAAACATGCACACGAGTGAAACCTCGGCCGGTGGGGAATCACCCTGAGCAATGCAGATTCTGTTTGTGCAATAGGGTCCACCGCACTAATCACAATTTATTATCATACAAAGTTATATGTCTATAACTCAATTGTGCAGTCAATGGTACCTCATGACTGACACCACAAAACCTAGCAGACAAATGACAACACAATGTATTCTCACTTATTCCTGGATCATGGGCTACGCCCAGTCCGAAACCGACTTCAGCTGAAGCACATTTACAGCTACACAACAACTACAACCAGTACACCACACAATCTTAACAAAATAACACAAGCTTAAGATACGTAATTGCAATGATTGACCATATTAATACTCACTCCTCTGTCACTACAACTCCCTCCCGAATTGCAGGAACACTGCTGATCCTGTGACATGAGACATGGCCTTTATGGGCTAGTACTGGACTTGGTGAAGCCTAGGGCTACTACATGGGTACTCTAGCTCCTTTTGCTTCAGTAATCAACAATCCGACATGCTATCATCTGCTGGCATGCTGGTACCTCAGTCTTTTAGTAGAATTGTCAATGATCTTTCCCATTTTTCAAATGGACCTTTGTTTGTTGACATGAAGCATTGTAAGGAAGAAGAAGACATCAGCAATACATTTCTATCTAGTGAAGCCAATTGGACTACACAATAAGGACCAGGAATCACTCACTATGAGTGAACCGATTTTATTTTAGGATACTAATCACTCCAGTATATAAACAGAATAAACATAAGCTCAAGGGATACAACAATACAACTGGTAAACTGAAATAGCTCAGTAGATTACGTTGTGATAAAATGAGGTGCAAAATAGTGATAGCAACTACAATAATAAAACAGATTGTCATAAATAGATGTTCCATAAAGAAACTTCGCTTGTCTCTTCTAATCATAGATCGACTACAGGATCGTCTAACCAGGGTCTCTATTTAGAGAGCCTAGAAGGGATCAGTGTAGTATAGACTTTGATAGAAGTCTTGGAAACAAGGTAATACATGTTTATCCTAAAGCTTCACACTTGTTGGGACGCAGAGGACTGTACCTCTCAAAGATGGGGAATAAATTGCCTAACTAGCTGTAAGAACACCAATTAAAATAACAGGAACTTAAAAACATTGTTATCTCCTCTTACAACTCTGGGACATAACCAAGTTGTTAACTGAGAGAATCCTTTGGTCCCACCTTTAAGTTTCCCATCTCATCGAAACGTGAACTCTAGACCTCAACCTTGAGCATCCCACCGTCCTGGTATGTGATACAGAGAAGACTTCCTTTGACCATTATTTTGCTAAGTTCACTGCCTTCAGTCTTCACTATTGACAGTCTAATACAAACATAAGTGTTTCTATAGCTAACAAGAAGCATGATAATGCACACACAAGAAAATAGAAATAACATACTGTCAAGGCTAAATACATTTCAATTGAGGCCTGTAGTCACGCTAAGTTGACTCAGTAGTCAATATGAACTTTGAATACATGATATACACACACACATATAATCTTTAGAATAAATGCAAAACATAAGTAAGAGAAACACAATTAGGTGATCCTAGTCTCCACAATGGTTACATTCAATTAATAGTTTTAAGTGCATAACATATGTTAAGGAAATAAGATCACACAGTGAATACAAATCTTGTATACATTCAATTCAAGATTCAATTCAAGACACTTATAGAATGCATAGCTGCCCCAAAAGAGGCATCCTGGTGCTAGTGGAGAGCTCCAAAAAGAGGAAGAAATCTGCAGATCTAAGTCCCCTTTAGACCAGTGTCAAATAGTAGGGTTTTGAGGCTGTGTCTGAAGACAGATTCAGAGGGATTTCAGGCTGAATGGCAAAGCATTCCACAGTATAGGGTCTGGCAATTAAAGGATCTCCCACTTCTTCTAGCTCTGTGGATGTGAGGAACTTAGAGCAGGTTAGATCTCGAAGATCTGGACTGGAACTAAGGTTTGAATCTTTTCTGCAGCTGAAAAGGACCTTTATGTGTAAAGGCCATAAAGGCAAAGGTTGAATGGGATTATCTTGATGACAGAGAGCCAGTGAAGTTGTCAAAGGTGATGAGATCCTGTCAAATTTGAGGGTACTTTCAAAATAAGGCAGGCAGCAGCGTTCTGGATTATTTGGAGCCGATGAGTTAGAAAAGCTGACAAACCCAAACATAAGTTGTTGGCATAATCCTGTTTGGCGTCACCAAGACATGAGCAATCATTTTACGAGAGTTCTCAGGAATAAGGTGGAGCATCCTTCTAAGAGACCTGAGGGTAGCAAGACAAATTGCGGATAAGGACTTGATTTGAGGCTCAAAAGAGAGGTTTCAATCAAATATTGCTCCTAGGTTTTAGCCATTAATGCTGGTGTCGGGATGGGGAGTACCCAGTTCAGGTGGCCACCATTAACTGGCATTCCGTGGGGACTTGGTACTAAAGGAAAGACTCACCGTTTTTTCAGACTTCAATTTGAGGCAACTTCGCTCCATCCATTGCACCACTGCCTTCAAGCAAAGCTTGAAGAAACTCAAAGTTGCAGGCACATTTTCATGGAAGGCCAGGAGAAGCTGGGTGTCATCCCCATAAGAGATCACCCTCACCCCAACGTCTCAACAAGTTTTACCAGTGGCTCAAGATAAATATTGAAAAGGGTGGGGCTAAGCACAGAACACTGTGGCACTCTGAAATCCAATGGCTTGGACGAAGAAGTAAAAGGTGGAAGAAAGACTGCTTTAGAGTGATTAAGAATTTAAGCCAGAGTCTGGTCTCTGATTACAGGTTTCTCAAGATGATTTAGTAGGATGGCATTGGGAACCGTATAAAAGGCAGAGGACAAATCCAACAGCATGACCATCACAGGAGCTCTGTGGTCAGATTCAATAGGTCAAGCTTACATAATTGTGACAAATAAAAGGGTGGAGACTAAATTATGCTGCTCCACTGTGCTTGGTCCGTGTGAGTGGCAGTGCCTACATGTAGCTAGCAGAGTGTGGAGGTGTAAGATAGATTTGAGAATGTAGTATTAATAAGCAATATTGTGAGACTGCTCTAAGTAGGGCAGGTCTGCAGAGTTGTCTTTGACCTTCAGTACTCTTGTGATTGGTAGAAGGATATGATTTCTGAGGGCAAACCAGCCTGTTAGGGGCATATCCAGCATGAAGGGTCTGGACCAAGGAGAACCTGTGCATTGATTGGCTAGATTCGCTGTACTCTCAATCTCTCACAGTATCTCTGAAATATGAATTAGCCTGGTACACTCAGAGAGTAGCTATTAAGTTGTAGAGCCATTGATCTTCTAGTGAAGAAGTGAGTGACTGGATGACCACTACAGAGACACTATTTTAGGTGGCAAAGAATGTGTGAAGATTGGAGTCACCTCTATTATCAAGAGGATGAGGACACCTCAGATCTCACAAACTTCCAGGCACAAAGCCAGAGTTTTCACCACAACAATATTAGGTACAGCGATATAAGAAATGCCTTGTTATTTTATGCATCCAGAAGTGAAGCTCTTTTACTGGTTTCTGCAATACCTTCATTACCTCTTTTGGTCATGTTGGTCCCCTGGAAATAAGACGAAAAGCCTGTGGGACTTGAAGAGAGCCAGAGGATGGGATAACATAGAAGAATCAATTTTCAACTTTAGGTGAGTGGAGATCAACTAGGATGAGTGTCTGTTTTCCCTGTGTTAGTGCTGTATGTTTTGTATACCATGAGATGTGTTTGAACTTGGACTGCCAATGCTGGCTTTCTTTTGTATCAGACTTTTTATTCATTGACATAATGAGAATTAGAGTGTGTCACATAGATTGCTGTGTTGTTATCTATGAGTGTATTGAATAATTCTGAAGCAACTGATCCGAGTAGAAGCACATATAAGTAGGACTATATAGTGTTGTAGTTGGACTCTTGCTCGAGGCAAGACTGCTGGTTTAGGGATGACAGCACTTTTGTTTGTAGGCGGCTAGGTCAGTCCTACAACATGTCACAACTGTCGGCCCAACCCTCCGGCTCACAAGCAGTACCTCACCAGAAACCCAAACAGTAAAAGGTGATATGTGGCAGCCTTTACGCACGGACTCTAGAGTACGACATCTCAGGGGAGTCATGGTTAAATGGAGATTACCCTTTTCTCACATGAACAATAAGTCTCAGTCACACACAGGCAATGAAGGAGATGCAATGAAGTTTTCAATAGGTTTTATTAACAAGACTGCAAAATGCATGGGCTGCAATGATTAGGATAATGAACAATGCTAGAAATAGAATTGTAAAAACGAGAGTCGTAAATATTATGATCCTCACCATCTTGCAATAACATGAGATGTGAAATAGGCCCTAATGCTCTAGCATGAAAAACCTAATCTCTAATCTGAAGAGTGCCAGTGTGATAAACCTAATCTGCCAGTACCAGGTCCATGAGAAGAGCCCCTCAACCCTTCTTACCGTGAAATGAGGTCTCTAGATCAGACTCCGTGAGGACACAAAGACTGGGTCTTGCAGGGATAGAGTTGATGGCATCTGGTAGGAATCCCTCTGATTACGTTGTCTGCGTGAGATGTATTTATACAGATCTTGTAGGACCCCTGACACAGGTACGTTCCCAAACAATAGATAAGAAAGCATGCTTGGGGCAGCAATTACACAAACAGTTCTTTCCAAAAGTACACTATATTCCTGACACACGTAAGTGGGAAAGCACATGATATGAATACGTACGTCTATCACTTATCTTTGACGCTGATTATGACGCCTTCAGAGAGTGGTATTGATGACAGGAAATCAAAACAGCTTCAGAACTATAAACATAGCAGCCATCTTGGAAGAAATAATTAAATAAATGCGCTAAAACAGAGCAGACTAAGTAGGTTAAAAGTCACTAGGTGACAGGGACACAGGCCTGAAAGCCGGAAGGCTAAACAAAACTCTTGATTCCCTTTAAAACTAAATAGGATCCACTACAATGGTATGTGGCTCTAGATTGGTATCATACTGAGGAAACCTTATATACGCTTTTGGTTGGATGTTCTTACCACACCTGAACTCAGTTGTGGTAGTCTGTTCTATTATGAGATACATTTAAAGATTTATAGAGCACTGCAAATCACTTGTGAAGGTCTGAAAGGCACTGGATTTGTATGCTGCTGCGTGGAGGAATGATCATTCTAACATCCAGGTCTTTAGCTCTCTTCTGAATCACCGGAGTGACAGTGCTGTCCTGAGGTGCAGGGGGAGGTTGTTCCAAGCCTTTGCTGCCAGGTGCAAGAAGAAGTATCTTCTGTTGTTGGCTCAACGGATCCTTGGGGTGTCTGAGAGGGAGAGGGAAGCTGATTGGAGGTGTCTGGTTGGTTGGTGGATGGTCACAATTTGTAACAAACACAGAAAAATATGGATGTGTACCACACAGGGGTAGGTGCCATTTATGATGGAGAAAGGATTGTATGTATGGCTACTCTGTTTAAAAATGAGAGGTCACAATAGGAATTAAGAGCATATGTATTTTGTGGTGACAATGCATAAAATTTAACTAAAATCAAATTACAATCCAATTACGGCAAATCAATTTGCAGATACTTGAGGCCCCATTCACAAATTTCATTTTGCAGTTTTTAAGGGGAGTTCACCATTAGTACTACTCATGCACTAAAAATGCTAATCACTAGCTTACTTTTGCAGACCTCTACCTCCTATCTAATCTCTGCTGAGGAGGAACACCCGGAACACCGACTCCTTTTTTGGGGGGTGGGGTGGGGTTCTCAGGGTGATTAGGCTTTAGGGGGAGAAGGGGTCAGGGTTTAGGTTTTAGGGGTGGGTTGGGTTGGGGTGCTTTAGGTTTCAGGGGCGGGGTGGGGTTCTGGTAATTTTGGGGGTGGGGGTTGGTGTGGTTGTGGGGGTGGGAGGGTCGCAGTAATTTTTAGGGGGGGCACATGCTGGAACCGTGCATGGTATATTTTTGTCAACGAAAAATCGTTTTAAAGGCATTCGTGGTAAAGGCATTAGTGATACCAACGAGGTTGTTGTTCCGAACTCGTTGTTGAGCCATGGGTGGTTGAAGCACTCGTGGTTTCAACATATAACCTCTGCTAAGATGTCTGCCACAGTGGCAGTGATCTCCTCTCATGTAAATAAACATTTCAGTTTGGAAAGGCCCAGAAGGAGTGGGTGGAAAATTGGGAACACGTACTACACAATGGGAGGGATGTTGGGAAAATTAAGGAGGGACTTAGAGAGGGCCATGTTAATACAAACACCCAAAAAGGGTAAGACCATTGCTATTCACAACATGCACTTCTAAAGTTACTAAAGCACTACAAGTGTCTGAACAGTTGTAAATGTACTCCAGCACAGTCTTGAAGTAAGTGAAGCACCATGCATGGCCACTCACAGGTAGAGCAACCCACTGTCATAGAAAACAACAAACAGTTAGAAGACAAGCGGTAACCCTGAGATGTGGGGAGGACAGAAATAAAGTAGGACAATGGTCCCTTTGTGGGGAAGTAGAAGCCTTAACTTCCTTGGCAGAGTTAACAATTGGGTTTGACAAAGTCAAATGTATTTGTTTTGCACTCAAGAATATGACAATCTGTTTGAACACATTGGGGGTCATTCTGACCCTGGCGGTCATGGACCGCCAGGGCCAACGACCGCGGGAGCACCGCCAACAGGCTGGCGGTGCTCCCATGGGCATTCTGACCGCGGCGGTACAGCCGCGGTCAGAAACGGGAAACCGGCGGTGTCCCGCCGGTTTCCCGCTGCCCAAGGGAATCCTCCATGGCGGCGCTGCAAGCAGTGCCGCCATGGGGATTCCGACCCCCTTACCGCCAGCCTGGTTCTGGCGGTTTTGACCGCCAGAACCTGGCTGGCGGTAACGGGTGTCGTGGGGCCCCCTAACAGGGCCCCACCAAGATTTTCAGTGTCTGCCAAGCAGACAATGAAAATCGCGACGGGTGCAACTGCACCCGTCGCACCCCTTCCACCCCGCCGGCTCCATTCGGAGCCGGCATCCTCATGGAAGGGGGTTTCCCGCTGGGCTGGCGGGCGGCCTTCTGGCGGTCGCCCGCCAGCCCAGCGGGAAACTCAGAATTACTGCAGCGGTCTTTTGACCGCGCAGCGGTATTCTGCCGGCGGGACTTTGGCGGGCGGCCTCCGCCGCCCGTCAAAGTCAGAATGACCCCCATTATGTTTAGATAGATAGATAAGTGCTTCTGAGTAAGTGAATTACGCAGTGGAAATGAATAGCTGAGTTTAAGGTTTAAGTGTGCAAGTGCTAGATACAAAAATATATACAAAAACCAACGACTGCAGAAGATTTAATATTCAAACCACCACTCCACTATAGAATTTGGTGTTTAGTATAATATTTCTGAAATAACAGTCCACTGGTATATTTTTGTCAACGTTTCAACCCTGTTAGCTGGACCAAATTATATAAGTGATTCCAAATGGATTTGCTTCAGTTTGCATTTAAAGTAGACATAACGTTCCCTCCCCAGGAAGAGTTTGTGATGCCAAATTTCCTGCCTTCACTCTCACCTCATTTTGCCATGAAAATGCACTGATGAGTTCCACCGCCCACAGAAGACAAGTGCTGAGCTTTGTTGGGTAAATGAGGTGCAACAAAGGGATGGTGCTGATGGAGTAGCTTTGACACTGCGAGTAGCTTGGACACTGCAATGGGAGGACAGCAAGTGCCTAAAACAGTGCAAAAAAGTGACCCCCAACTTAATGCACACATCTTAATGACTCCCCCAAATAAATGTATGTGAGCAGTTGCAACTGCAATGCAGTGAGGGCTGGAAAGGCAGAACATGAGGCACAACTAAAGCAAAGGAAAGGGGTTTCTTGTCAATTGCTGAGAACATTGGTGGTTTTCGTCTTCTAAATGAAAGCTACATACCCCCCCCCCCACCAATTTAACGCCCTGTGCACCTCACCTGGAAGTGGCCTGAGAGTTCTGAGAGCTACAGACTTGCCCTGGAAGTCCGAGGGGGGCAATAATGGGATTTCTGGTGATTGTGGTGTAACCAGTGACTAGAAATTACCATGGGAGTGGGACACCAGCAGGACTCATAAAGAAACCCTCCGCCTATGGGATAGTGATACAGGGAGACATGAGTGTTGGGTGACTGTAGGAAAACATAAGTGGCAATCTGTAGAACATGGCATAAATTATGTTGAATTATTCAGGACCAACAATAAGGTAGCACCAAATAAGATGGATGGAGACAAGTTTGTGAATTAGCTGGCACTTAAAACCATAAACCTCTTTGCTAAGTGCTATTTCTAATAAATGCTCATACATGAAAGTTGAAGGAGAAGTTCCAAAGAAGTAAGCTCCAGCCAAGGAACAGAAGTATTTTGCTGCAATTAGGAAGAACATGACATCAAGCTCTCTTCCCTTTTCTGTTAAAGTACACAATACAATGCACCTCATTCAGGAAACTATGGCGGTCATTCTGACCCTGGCGGTCAAAGACCGCCAGGGCGGAGGACCGCGGGAGCACCACCGACAGGCCGGCGGTGCTCCAATGGGGATTCCGACCGCGGCGGTAAAGCCGCGGTCGGACCGGCAACACTGGCGGGCTCCCGCCAGTGTACCGCCGCCCCATTGAATCCTCCAAGGCGGCGCAGCTTGCTGCGCCGCCAAGGGGATTCCGACCCCCCCTACCGCCATCCAGATCCCGGCGGTCCGACCGCCGGGATCCGGATGGCGGTAGGGGGGGTCGCGGGGCCCCTGGGGGCCCCTGCAGTGCCCATGCCACTGGCATGGGCATTGCAGGGGCCCCCGTAAGAGGGCCCCTAAATGTATTTCACTGTCTGCACAGCAGACAGTGAAATACGCGACGGGTGCAACTGCACCCGTCGCACAGCTTCCACTCCGCCGGCTCGATTCCGAGCCGGCTTCATCGTGGAAGCCTCTTTCCCGCTGGGCTGGCGGGCGGCCTGAAGGCGACCGCCCGCCAGCCCAGCGGGAAAGTCAGAATTACTGCCGCGGTCTTTCGACCGCGGAACGGTAACCTGACGGCGGGACTTTGGCGGGCGGCCTCCGCCGCCCGCCAAGGTCAGAATGAGGGCCTATATCTATGACTGTATCATTATCATGAACATCAAACAAAGCATATGTATTTCAGTCAGTAACTATAGCCATGTCTGACACTTGTAAATCCAAAACAGAATTGCCCTAGCAAACAGAACCTTCCCAGCAAACTGAAAAGGAACAAACATCTGCTACACTTGTTCTTCCAGAGTAAGGAACAGAGCTGCAAGGTGGGATAGCAGTGTAACATGATATACCTGCTCTTACACTGGATGCATGACCTTCACCAATTCCTCCTCTAAGGAAAAGAAGGGTAAGTACCCCGGTTTCTCAATGTCCTCTTTTAGATTAATGTGGCATGGATTGGATGAATAAGTACCAATACAATAGACAAAGGCAGAACGAAATTATACATGGTAAGGAGGAAGACAAACCAGTCATGGTTCATGCCAAGAGTGGTACAAAATAAGTACAGAAAACCTCTATTCAGCCTGCTCCTATAAAACCACCACCATCTAGTTCTGTTTTCTCAAAATCTCCAAATCCCTAATATAATCACTAACAACCACCAATACGTTTTCAGCTTTGCCAAAACTAGTACAAACCCTCCCTTGCACCACCACAGGTTTTCCAGCTTTGGCTCTAGAAGAATACTCTCCTATAGAACATCTTTACATTGAGATTGAATAAGGAACGCATTGAAGATTACAGTTTGGCTCAAACTGTTCTGTGGTCGGAGGCCAAGAAGACACCAGGCTGATATCCTGGTACCTGGTTGGAGCCAACTGGCCAATATGATGAAGAAGCTTCTTTTTCCATAGTACCAGCACATAAAAAGAATTGGATTTTGACGATGACTATGATGATGAGAATATTAGCAGGACAATTAGCATGACTGGTCATAGTGTGCTTGTAGCAGCAGCAGAAACTTATGCTTAACATACGTAGATGGGGGATGTCACATTACCCAATATTGTCCAACCGGATTTCCTCCACAGAAGTCCCTATAGGTAGCATTGTCATTTTCAATGAACTGTGCATGCAGGACTAAGGGAGAACGATGGATTGAACCCAGATCAGTGACAGGGGGTGAGTGTTTGAAAAGTTTCAGCACTCCGTACATCATTCTTTTGTGTTGCTAAAGCTGCCCTAAGTGGGAAGGGTATGCCTAGACGTGGCTCCTGTGCTCACTGTGCCACTGAATGTATGCTAGCCTGGTTGATGAAGGGTGAGACCCTAAAACAGGTCCCAGGATGCTTATTTCAAGTCTGGGGCAGACCTAGCCTGGCAGTTCGGGCTGGACTGTACCGATGGGGAACAGAGTCAAGACTGATTTGCATATTGCTGGGTCCAATCTAGGGTGGCATGGTGAGCAAAAGAACAATTGATCAAACCCAGATCTGTGACTAGGGGTGAGTGTTTGAAAAGTTTCAGCACTCCATCCATCATCCTTTTGTGTTGGTCATGCAGTACTAAAAACACAATAGTTTCCATAGTAAATAGGCAGGACTTAAGGACACAGGCATGGTTAGCAGGACTAGTCTGTCTCCTCAAAATGTAGACAGACTCATGATGATCTAAATGAATAAGCATTTCATCCATAAAAATGATTATGCTCAACAAGAAACAATTGCTGTTGAGGGTCCTTTCTCAAACACCACAGATGTAGTAAGCTATCATTCTCCCGAGGAAGTTAATGAATATGAAGTTGAACTGAACATACCAGTGTAAAAAGTCAAATTAGAAACTAACACAACACATTGGGGGTCATTACAACATTGGCAGTAAAAGCCGCTTACCGCCGTGCAGAAGACCGCCAACACACTGCCGCGACCGCGGAATTCCGCCACAGCTATTATGACCCACAGCTCGGAATCCGCCGAAATTCAGACACCCACACAAGTCCGCCACACCAAAGGTCAGTGATAAACTGGCGAAAACAAAACCTCCACCGTCACACCAACAGAAACACGCCCATGCTATCACGACCCGCGAATCCATGCGGCGGTCTTTCAACCGTAGTATTCCATTGGCGGTACACACCGTCGCGCTCAAAATACACACACATCTCCAAAACACCGCCACATTGGACAATTCGAATTACACACAATTGAGACACATACACACACCACTCCCACACACTCAATACAATATAAAACACACACCCACATCACCCACAAACCACTACGACCAAAAATTAGAGACGAAGGCGACAGAGAGATAGCACAGCAATAGACAACCCCACCACACAGAGGCTCACAACACCATCACCCATACAACATCTACGCACAAAACACCTCACATCACCACACTCATCAACATATACACCACCCCACACATCACCTACACCACCCCATGTCACGCCAAAGACACCCCAGGTTTTCCGAGGAGGAGCTCAGGGTCATAGTGGAGGAAATCCTACGGGTAGAGCCACAGCTATTTGGAGCACAGGTGCAGCACACCTCCATAGCCAGGAAGATGGAGCTATGGCGAAGAATCGTCGACAGGGTCAACGCTGTGGGACAGCACCCAAGAAATCGGGAGGACATCAGGAAGAGGTGGAATGACCTACGGGGGAAGGTGCGTTCAGTGGTCTGCAGGCACAACATCGCGATTCAGCGAACTGGCGGCGGACCCCCACCTCCTCCCCCAAAACTAACAACATGGGAGGAGCAGGTCTTGACCATCATGCATCCAGAGGGCCTCGGAGGAGTCGGTGGAGGAATGGACACTGGTAAGTCAAATCTTAACTATCATATCCCCCTCCCTACCTGCATGCTATCACACACCCCCACCCTCACCCCCTCCCCTATCACTCCAACTCCTCACTAATGTACTAATAACACAAACCACACATCCCAACACCAAGCCCTGCATGACACAACTAAGCATGGACACCCAGCACTAAAGCATGCTCACTGCACATACCCATAACAACCCCCCAACCATCATCATACAAGCCCCCACACAGGAATGCTTGCACTGGGGTACACGCACACCCACCCATTGTACACCATGACACACACACACATGCAATAATCATGCTCTTATACCCCTGCAGGACCACTATGTAACGTCACCACACAGGAGGGTCCAGACATCTCCACCCCACCCACAGAAGAGGCCCACAGTGACGACAGCAGCTCTAGCCAACTGGATCCAGATGACCAGACAGGACCATCGTGGGCCTCGGGACAGTCGGTTCCCCTTGCACAGGCACAGCCCAACACTGACCTTCCACCCTCTGGTAACACCAGCACAGCACCCACCCAGCGGGCCCATACCTCCGTACCCAGGACACGTCAATCAGCGGTGTGTCCACCACTACAGGGAACCCAGGGTAACCCACCACCCCAACAACAACAGGGACCTGTGGGCAGTGGTAGTGGGCACACGGTCCAGGGGACGGAGGCACAGGAACACAGGGGAACTGAGAGGGCTGCTGTGCGACAGGGGGCGGACAGGCCAAGGGAACCCACTCTCCACGAGGCCCTCTCCTCCATCATGGGAGCATACCACCACTCCCAGGAGATGATGGCTACGGTCCTGGCCAAGTTTCAGGAGACCCAGCGCCTGCAGGACGAACAGTATTTGGGGTTCAGGGAGGAGCTCAGAACCATCAGCTCCGCCCTGGGCACCATCGTAGGGGTGCTGAAGGACATACAAAAGACCATGAGGGACACCGTGGCGCTCCAAGGGGCCCCTGACACTAGCATGGACGATGAACTGCCCACCACCTCCGCCGGCGCTAGTGGACAGGACTCCCCGCCACAGGACCACCACACCAGCACCCCACCCCCTGCAGACGGACAACCACCCCGCAAGCGTTCCCTGAGATCCAGGTACAGGACAGAGCAAGATGGCAAGACCCCGCCAGGAAATGAGACCACCCTGATTGTCCTCCCACTGTCTCACTTTGTTACCCTGTCCAGATTGGAACTGCCCCAGCTCCACTTCCTATGCCCATATGGGCAGTGCACCTGTGTGACTAATAGACTGGACTCCACCATCACCCATCACCATTTTGCCACCCCCTCCAATAATTAGCACCTCAATAAACACCCTTGAACCACAAAACAATCTGGAGTCAGTCTGTGATTTTGAAAATGTGTATTAGCAATGACAGTGACAAAATGCGTTTTCAAATGTAATGCCAACATACCTATGTCACACATCACAAGTCCATGAAGGATGCAAGCAGATGACACACGTTGGTAACCACACCTGTGAAACCGTAATGGAAATGTACAACTCAGTTGCCATATACTGGTTGAAATCGACAGACAGGATAGAGGTAGAAGTGTGAAAGTGTATGTAATAGTAAAAAAAAAATTCTCACCTGTGTGTCACTGGAAATATTGCTGTATGACTGACTCCCTGTTGTCTATGTCTTCTTCCTCAGCTTCCTCCTTATCACTATCCACAGGCTCCCCAGGCTCCACAGCTGCCACAACACCGTCATCAGAACCATCCTCCTGCAGAAAAGGCACCTGGCGTCTCAAAGCAAGATTGTGAAGCATCGAGCAGGCGATGATGATCTGGCACACCTTCCTTGGTGAGTAGAATAGGGAACCACCTGTCATATGGAGGCACCTGAACCTTGCCTTCAGGAGGCCGAAGGTGCATTCGATCACCCTCCTAGTCCGCCCATGGGCCTCATTGTAGCGTTCCTCTGCCCTGGTCCTGGGATTCCTCACTGGGGTCAATAGCCATGACAGGTTGGGGTAACCAGAGTCCCCTAATAGCCACACACGGTGCCTCTGGAGTTGACCCATCACATACGGGATGCTGCTATTCCGCAGGATGTAGGCGTCATGCACTGAGCCAGGGAACATAGCATTTACCTGCGAGATGTACTGGTCTGCCAAACATACCATCTGTACATTCATGGAATGATAACTCTTCTGGTTCTTGTACACCTGTTCACTCCTGCATGGGGGGGACCGGAGCTACATGGGTGCCATCAATAGCACCTATGATGTTGGGGATATGTCCCAGGGCATAGAAGTCACCTTTCACTGTAGCCAAATCCTCCACCTGAGGGAAAACGATGTAGCTCCTTACGTGTTTCAGCAGGGCAGACAACACTCTGGACAACACGTTGGAAAACATAGGCTGGGACATCCCTGATGCCATGGCCACAGTTGTTTGAAATGAGCCACATGCAAGGAAATGGAGCACTGACAGCACCTGCACTTGAGGGGGGATTCCTGTGGGATGGCGGATTGGTGAGATCAGGTCTGGCTCCAACTGGGTACACAGTTCCTGGATTGTGGCACGGTCAAACCTGTAGGTGATGATCAAATGTCGCTCCTCCATTGTTAACAGGTCCACCAGCGGTCGGTACACCGGAGGATTCTGCCATCTCCTCAAATGTCCCAGCTGACGGTGCCTAAGAAGGACATACAGCGACCATAGAGTCAACAAATTCTCAGGTATGTACCCACAGCTACACAGAACACAACACCAAATACTAAACTCCTCCTGTATGTGTGTTGAGTGTAGGCCTAGGTATGTGTGACGCAGTAATAAATGAAGCCATGTGGGCCCCTGAAATGGCGGCTGCCTGACCTCTAAACTGGGACAATGGGATGTGAGGTAACAGCGCTGGCGTTGTACACCGTCGCGGTAGGCGGTCGAAGACCGCGGCGCAATGCTGCATTGGTTAACATTGGACCCTATGGGTCCCAGGAGCCAATGATGAATTGCGCCAGCGGTGATGATACGCACCGCCGCGGACGTCACCGCCGCGGACGTGACCGCCATTTTCTATCTGTTCAATCACTCGATACCTGATCTTTGACAGGAGAGGACCTACACTGCAAGTGCTGCTGTGACCTTTGTCTGGAAGAGACAATGGCTGCTGCGTCTGGGGAAAGGGCCCCTGCCTTCACTGCTCAGGAGTTGGAGAAGCTCGTGGACGGGGTCCTCCCCCAGTACACGCTACTCTACGGTCCTCCAGACCAACAGGTAAGTAAACAGGGAGCACGTTGTATGGGCTATGCTGGGTGGAGAGGGCTGGATGTCAGTAGGAAGGGGGCAGAGTTCTGCGACCATTAAGTACTGTGAATGCATGTGCCACATGGCAAGGGTAGGGATGGGGGCCACTCACTTCGACGGTGCAGTTGGTAATGACTTCTCTTCTTCCCCTGTACATGTCATGTAGGTCAGCGCCCACCAGAAGAAGGACATTTGGCGTGCTATCGCCAAGGACGTCCGGACCCTGGGGGTCCACCAGAGACGGGGCACCCACTGCCGTAAAAGATGGGAGAACATTCGCCGCTGGAGCAAGAAGACGGCGGAGACTCAGCTGGGGATGGCCCCCCAACGTGGGAGGGGTGCCCGTCGCACCATGACCCCCCTGATGTTCCGGAACCTGCCGGTGGCCTACCCTGAGTTGGATGGGCGCTTGAGGGCATCACAGCAGACACAAGGGGGTGAGTACACTCTCATTCTGTGGACTTAGCGCGCAGTGGAGGGGTCTGGGTGGGGGAGGAGGACTGTGGGTTTCCCTAGGCCAGGGTGAGTTCCGTAGGGTAGGCCCCTTCGTAAGGCATGGCCCTGTGGCCCCCCACCCCACCTCTGTAGAGTGCCAAGTACAGGTATACATGCCCGTGTGTCATCTATGTGGACAGATGACACTTATAGCCATGTAGGCCATATCCCAGAAATTGCATCTGTAGAGGCCAAGAGCACGGCGTAGTGCAGGGGGCTGCTGTGTCTGTATTGTCTGCCAACGGTAGCGGTAAGCCATGCACTCAACCTGTCTTTCTTCTGTTTCCCCACCCCTTTTTGTGCTATCCCTGTTCTTCTCTGCATCAGCATCATCAGGTGGAGGTACAGTGGCACCGGAGCACGAGGGAGCTGCATCCCACATGGCCATGGAGGGCCAAACCACGGACTCCGAATACACCAGTGGGACGGAGGGCGAGGGGAGCTTCACGTCAATCACCGGATCAGCAACCAGCGACACGGACTCGTCCTCCGATGTGAGCTCCCTTGTGGTGGCGGCACCATCTGTGCCCCCCACTTCTACAGGTACAGCCGCCACCCCCCCTACCAGCACCACCCTCGAAGCAGCCCCTCAGCCTTCGCTCCGTGTCCGCTCACCCAGGAGGGTGGGCATCACCTTCGCCCCAGGCACCTCAGGCCCAGCCCTAGTCACCCCTGCTGCCCTCAGTGAGGAGGCCATTGACCTCCTCAGGTCACTCACTGTTGGGCAGTCTACCATTGTGAATGCCATCCAGGGTGTAGAAAGGGAGTCGCAACACAGTAATGCATTCCTGGAGGGCATTCATTCTGGTCAGGCTGCCCTTCATCGAACCCTGCAATCTCTGGCCTCAGCACTGATGGCAGCCATTGTCCCTGTGTCTAGCCTCCCCCTCCAACTTCCTCCCCCCAGACCCAATCCCCTGTACCCCAGCCTATCCCAAGCACACCATCAGACCAGCATGCACACACCTCAACACTCAAAAGTGGCTCTGGCAAACATAGGCACCACACATCCCACAGGCACTCACACAAGCATCACCCACATACAGACACAGCAACATCCACTGCCTCCACTGTGTCCCCCTCCTCGTCGTCTCCCTCCTCCCTCCCAGTGTCGTCTACACTCTCACCTGCATGCACTACATCTACAGGCACTAGGACTC
This sequence comes from Pleurodeles waltl, assembly GCF_031143425.1. Classification (NCBI taxonomy): domain Eukaryota; kingdom Metazoa; phylum Chordata; class Amphibia; order Caudata; family Salamandridae; genus Pleurodeles; species Pleurodeles waltl. Next base: position 1,344,851,192 of record NC_090447.1, read on the forward strand.
GCACCAGAACACCCAGCACCACAGCCCGCTCACCTGCACTCACCACCCCCACTACCATTTACACGTCCCCTGTGTCCACTCCCAATGTGTCTGTGACGCCCCCTCCCAAATTACACAAACGCTGGCACCCACACACCCAACATCCATCCACCTCACGACAGCCTCCAGTACATGCACCTGCACCCAAATCACCTAAAGTTACACCTCCTACAACCACCTCCTCTTCCTCCACTCCCAGACCCCCTCCAGCTACCCATCCCAGTGTTCGTCAGAGACTCTTCCTGAGCAACGTTGACCTCTTTCCCACCACCCCCCCTCCAATTCATAGGTCCCGTAGTAGCACCTCAGCCAAAAAAAGTCCGGTACCAGTGGTGCGTGTTAAAGGTCTGTGGAGTGCACCGGCCACCAGGGCAGCCAGTGTGACACGGAGCCAAAGCACTGCCAGTCCACCCCCTGTAAAGTACCTTAAGTTGGAAAGTGCCCGACAGGAGAGGGTGAAGACTCCTGCCGGCAAAACAGCTCACAAGGGTCCCGGGGGGAGTGCCGAGTCAGCTGTGACTCCTCCCAAGGTGGTGAAGGGGCAGAAGAGGTCTCCAAGGTCTGGTAAGAGCAGCACGGCGGAGAAGGCCGCCATCCTTCCCGCTGGCCGGGACGCCACCGCCAGCAGTATCGTCACTGGTCCGGAGACCACCGCCAGAGTCAGTGCCCTGGAGGGCAGCAGTATCGTCACTGGTCTGGAGACCACCGCCAGAGTCAGTGCCCTGGAGGGCAGCAGTATCGTCACTGGTCCGGAGACCACCACCAGCGTCAGTGCCCTGGAGGTCCCCGGCAGCCACAGCCCCGCTGGGCACTGAGGGACCGTCATGCCACACACCGCTGCACAGGTCAGAGACTGCAAAGGCAAGCACCGCTGAACAGGGCAAAGACCGCCATGGCAATGCACCGCTAAACAGGTCAGAGACAGCAAAGGCAAGCACCGCTGAACAGGGCAAAGACCGCCATGGTGAAGACCGCTGAACAGGGCAAAGACCGTCATGGCACTGCACCTCTGAACAGGTCGGAGACAGCAAAGGCAAGCACCGCTGAACAGGGCAAAGACCGCCATGGCAATGCACCGCTGAACAGGTCAGAGACAGCAAAGGCAAGCACCGCTGAACAGGGCAAAGACCGCCATGGTGAAGACCGCTGAACAGGGCAAAGACCGCCATGGCACTGCACCGCTGAACAGGTCAGAGACAGCAAAAGCAAGCACCGCTGAACAGGGCAAAGACCCCCATAGTGAAGACCGCTGAACAGGGCAAAGACCACCAAATCAAGCATCGTTAGCCCATGTGCAGCTGGGACAGTGACGGCACTGGGACCGTCACAGGGAGCGTGATGCACTCTGGACCTGCATCCACTCCGTCTGCCCTGCACAGGATGAAGCACTCTGGGCACCAGTCACCCTCCTGAACCAGTGGAGACTGTGATCCACTTGAGAGACTGTGGCTTTGCACTCCCCAGGATAAAGCAGTGGGCAAACCACCCACTGAAAAGACTTGTGAGACTGTGGCTTTGCACTCTCCAGGATGGTACAGTGGGCAACCCACCCACTGTAGAGACTTGAGAGACTGTGACTTTGCACTCCCCAGGATGGTACAGTGGGCAACCCACCCACTGTAGAGACTTGAGAGACTGTGGCTTTGCACTCCCCAGGATGGTACAGTGGGCAACCCACTCACTGTAGAGACTTGAGAGACTGTGGCTTTGCACTCCCCAGGATGGTACAGTGGGCAACCCACCCACTGTAGAGACTTGAGAGACTGTGGCTTTGCACTCCCCAGGATACATCAATGGGCATGGAGCCCCGTCGTGGATCTGGCGTGGTGCAGTCATCCGGCTGAGGCGCCCCCCCTTCCTTTCCCCCTGAGGTGCCTGTTGTATTTCTATCTGATGCCCCTGCAGTGTTCTCTCCGTTTGTGGACAGGTATCTAGTGTGGGCCTCGCCCATGCATTGTGGGCCCAGTGGTCCACGGACATTGATATGTGCATACCTGCAGTACTAATCGTGATGTATGATTTTTATAATGTTGATATATATCTGTATATCATTGGTTACTGTATTTTGATACATTACAAAGTTTGAACTGATTTCCTTTTGTCTTTGCATTCATCCGGGGGGGTTGTGGGTTGTTACTGTGCTGTTTGGAAATTCATTGGTGTGTGTGTTGTAGTGGGTGAGGGTCGGGTTGGGGGTGGGGGTGTTGCATGTGTGTGTCCGTGACTTTCGCCTCCCCCCTCCCCTATGTCGTAGGTGCAGTACTCACTGTTCTCTTCGGCGCCTACGTTGCTGGTGTTCGTAGAGGAGCAGGGAGACAAGAGCAGGGAGTATTTGTAGTTCCTGCTCCATGGTGGCCTCCTTCCTCGTGGAGTGTGTAGAGGTGAGCGTTTTCCCTTTGAAATGTCTGTTTCCGCCGTGTTTTTATCCACGGTGAATCCGCCCCGGAAAAGGTGGCGTATTGGCGGGTTGTGATACTGTGGCGGTACATTGTCTTCCGCCTGTCTGTTGGCGGTGACCGCCGCGCTGCTTGTCTGTACCGCCATTGCGGTCGGAGTGTTAAAGTGGCTGTCTATGTTGGCGGTTTCCGCCACGGTCATAATTCCCTTTTTTTTTCCCGCCGGCCTGTTTGCGGTATTACCGCAGCTTTAACACCGTCTGCCAATGTTGTAATGACCACCATTATCTGCTGTCTACAAATGAACAGAACCTCTTTGTATTACATTTTGTGTGCCAAGAGATGTAAAAAAAACAAAAAAAGCTAGTGTGTTTAGTGTGCAAGGCACATACAATCATGAAAGGACATAGTCAGTTTGACCTGATGAGTAGGTGGTGAAAAACAATGACCGCCTTATTGTAAACTACATACTTTGCTATGAACATAGGTGGTCATTACAACCCTGGCGGTCGGTGACCGCCAGGGTTAAAGTGGCGTTCGTACCGCCAACTGGCTGGCGGTACGAAACCCCATATTTTGACTGCGGCGGTACCGCCGCGGTCGCACTGCCGGGGCCGGCGGTATTCCACCATTTTAGCCCCGGTGGTGATAATCCGCCAGGGCAGTGCTGCCCTGGGGATTATGACTCCCCTACCGCCAGCCTGTTTCTGGCAGTTTGCACTGCCAGGAAGAGGCTGGCGGTAAGGGGACTCAGGGGGCCCCCAGGCAGAGCCCCGTTGCGCATTTCACTGCCCGAATTTCGGGCAGAGAAATGCGCAACGGGTGCTACTGCACCCGCTGCACATTAGCATTGCCGCCGGCTCAATTATGAGCCGGCGGCAATGTTGAAGTGACTTTTCCGCTGGGCCAGCGAAAAAGTCAAAATACGGAGCCAGCCATACCGCCAACACTGGCGGTATTCTGGCTCCCGCAACCTCGGCGGTCTGCCTTGCAGACCGCCGAGGTTGTAATGACCCCCATAGTCTTTTAAGTCTGACATTGAGGCTGCCATTTCCTGAAAGAACAAGATGCCTCTCATAGCTTACCTTTTATTCTTAAGCTCAGCTGTCAGTGAAGATTGAAAGAACTGCACATAAAATGTGTATAGCTTACATTGAAACCACAGATTTCACCCTGGTTTGGAAAAAAGTGACTGGATCAATTAATGAATACCAAATGATTAGGTCATCTATGAAATGAGCTTGTCTAAACTTGGTATTTTTATTGTCTCTACAAGTGTTGCTTGGTTTGTCTTTAGTTAACTGCAAGCCAGAATCTCTTGATGTTTCTGAATCCAAGTATTTTCTTTGTCTTATTGAACAAGTATGTCTCTTCCTGGGAGGAAAGAAAATCTGCATGTCCTGTCAACAACATCTGGAGAAGAGCCAGGAACTGGCTATGTAGGTCCAAGGAAAATAGAGTGACTGAAAGTGGCACAAGCTCTAGATTGGAATGTGGTCATTTATTTAGAATAATGCTGACATACAGCTAGTTGCCTTGTTGTTTGGGAGTGGTGCTAGATTGGGCTTTCGTACTAACACCAGCTTTTTATTCTCACTCTGACAGCTTGCCCGTATCCCTATTCTCAAATTGCATCATTTTCTTGTCTTATCCAACAGATGTTTTCTTTTTCAAGGAATATCCATCATGTTCCTGCTCTGAGCTTCAGCCCTGCTGCAAGTTGGACAATGCCAAAATGCAGTTGAACTATCTGCGGTATCAATTTTACTTACAACTATTTTCAACAGTATGCGTCTACCTTATTTTGCATTCCAAGCTAGTTAATTAGCTGACAGAATTATATTAACCAAACTGTCATCTTCTTTCTATGTGAGATATGAACTGCCTATGGGATAGCTAAATGCACTGTCTGCTTCTCTCTCTCAACTTTTCTCTAATCCCCCACCTATCACTTGATTGATCCCTAACCATCTTCCACTAACTTTGAGACTATTGTCCTGTAATTTAATTTCAACATCAAGAGATCTCACAATATGTTTGGTAGACGTGGTGTAAGCATGCTCAAATTCTGCAGAGATTAGGCAAAATACAAAGCTATATTATCCCACCCACTTCACACACACCAAGCCCACTGCCTCCTTAAACCCTAAAAATCAAAACTAACCCCTTGTGCAGGAATTAGACATTATCTACCCACACCAGACTTAGACCCATATTATGACCTTGGGGCATGGGGTACACCATCACAAATGTGACAGATATCCTGCCCGCCATTTTACAAGTTCCATAGGATATAATGCACCAAGGTTGTAATCAGGCCCTAAGCCTTTCTTTAACAAAAACACCCTTCAAAAATCCAATCTTTTTTTAACTTCTCTTAGCTCTGTTTTAGGGCCTCCAGGTGTTCCATCATATTATTTTGGAGTTCTTTGTAGGTGTGGGAAGAAGAGTTTGTTTCAAGCTGCTGTGTGTGGGCTGGGCGGTGTGTCTTGACTACCTACAGTGGCTGAGGTGGTCACCAGGTGGCTAGAATGTGACAGAAGCCACTTCCTCCTCTGCCTCCTTAAATTCGCTCAGCTGATGGAAGGGCACTACAGTTGCCTCAGATTTTTTATTCATGGGTTTTCTGCTTGGCCTCCGGTGGGAGCAGCAGATTGGTCTAAGGAGCAAAGAAAAAGTAATGAACTATGGCACCCACAGCAAGCAATGTATGTGCAGTCATAGAACGTTGCCGAACCTTCTACCCTGGGACACTGGAATTATGTGATGCTGCATCTTTGTTTTTTTTTCTTTACAATAATCATCATTAGCAAGACTTGCCACTAAATAATTCAGGAACACCTACATAATTTACAAACAAAAGAAAAACATTTGAAAAACATGAATTGATGAGAAGAAACACTGGCCTAGCACAATGTGTTTAAAAAATACCAAACTGCAAAGCCACAGAAAAATGTGGCACAATAATTAATGAACCACTATTTCTATGCCTTTTTATGCAAAAAAAAGAACTGAGTTAACCTGGTTGCATAATTTCTGGACTACTATTGGTGGGCACATTACAATACTTCCAGTGGCCCTGACTTTCACTATACAACAACTCCCAACTTATGCTACTCTACTTCACACAACTCTTTATCAGTACAAAAACATTTTCTCCTGGTTAGGGTGTGAATTGGCTTAAAGGGAAAGTTAACTTTAGGTCAGAGCTTGGGCTCAGTTATGGTTTGTCTAAGGAAAGGTTAGGTGGGTGATAAAACGTAGAAGATGGACCAGTGCATTGTATGATACAAGATTATTATTAAAAAGAAGGCAAGGTTGAAATGTGCCACGTTGGGAAGACGGTAGGCATGGATAGACAGCATCCTCTTCTAAATATTAAAAGGTGAAATGACAGAGTCACAAATATAGGACGGTGGTTAAAAAGGGTTGGGTTTAGGGAGAACATAGGAAAACCTTCTTGGGGGTTACAAAATGCAGCAGACGTAATTAAGAAATTAATTTAAGTTACTACTAATCTCAGCAGCCACTTCCAGTCCCCATTTCTTACCCTAGTAATTCTCCTTCTCCTCCTCTTGCGTTGGCACTTATTTAGTAATATTTCTATCTACTGAAATATTTGCACAAAATATAATATGTAAAACCTTGACATTATTGTTAAACATATTATTTACACAAGTTTACTTCTACATTTTAAAAGTCAAACTGATCGAAAATTCAATGCAATGAAAAATGAAGCAGTGACTAAGGGAAAGAGGAGAAGGGAAGAAACAACCACTGGCCACACCAGTATGTGTCTGCCCTAAAATATCAAATTACTGTTTTTACCAATGATTTATCCAATCGTACAGATGACATGACACCTGTGTATATTTTAATTTACAGATGGCCATGTTAGAACACTAACTTAAAATGTAAAAGAAGGTGAATACAAGTGCTTGTGAAGTGCAGAAAAGCAAGAAATCTGAAAATAATTTTAAGCTGCTTGGCCCTTTGTTAAAATAAAAACAAATTAAAAAAATACCCATACCATGTGCTCTGAGCCGACACCACCACACCGTTAGTAGATCTACAGCATAAATGGGTGGATGATATTGCACACCCTATCACTGACATGCAGTGGATCACAAACCTAACCAACACCCGCACAGTATCCCGCACTGCCAGATTCAACTAGATAAAGTATTATTTCAAACACAGGGCATACATTGCACCAGGAAAAAGTATACGCACCTATGGATCACAGGATATGAGATGCCCCAGATGTGGGAAGCAGAAAGCAGAAACACTCACACATGGTTTGGAGCTGCTCTGCATTGCAGGAATACTGGGAAGGAGTAATAACATGCATAAGTGAAATAACAGACAGAACACTTTCCTGTACTGCATTGGTTTGCCTTCTATGGGGATTCCCACTACCTAATAAATACAAAGTAAAAACTAGATTCACAGACCTAGCATTAATCCTGGCAAAACGAGAAATCACCATGAGATGGAAAAACACTGAGGCCTCAGGTAAACAAATGGAAGGAAAAACTAATAATATGGGTGGGTTATGAGGGAGCTGTGCTGCTGTGTAAATCAGAAGGGACGCAGTACAATAGACATAGCCAGAGCCTGGGACACCCCCTTGGACTGTTTGAAAGAGCCTGACTCCTAATCCCCTGACAGTTCCCAATTATCTTGTCCAGAACCGGGCACAACACAACTGAACAGTACAGGGGGTGAGCTGAGACAATCTTCGACATTGGGCATCTTGATATCCAAATGGAAAATAACCCACTACTATACAAGGGGACTCTGTTACCCAGTGCACCTGAGAAGGTTTGGAAGACAGGGATAGGGAAGGGAGGGAGTTTGTTTAGAGGTTAGTAGGATTGATAAGTGTGTATGCAATGACTGGACCGCCACAATCAATACCCTATATACTGTAATACAGGAATGCAACAGAAAACACCTGAACTAACCTGTACATACTCTTTTGTTGTATTCTTGATTGTCACCATTGGTCCGTACTTGTATTGTATTGCTATGCAATGTTTTGAAAAGGCAATAAAACTTTGTTTTAAAAAAAAAAAACTCTGTGCAGTGGAAAGAAAGTAAAGAAACACATGCACTCTCATTGAATGCAGAATCTAAAAATAAAAAAGAGCTCCCTTAAGTATGCAGTGAAAGGATACAACTGCTAACAACTGTCCAGTCAGGACACTGAGATTGAAATTTTCTGCGGTGGAGCAAATGTACAAATAGGCAGGAGAGTCAATGAATCAGGAGCAGAGAACAGAGACAGACAATAAACCAATCAAAGAAGGGTCTGACCCAAACACCACTCTAGGTATATGTTATATATTGTAAACAATAGGGCTTGTCAACATACAGCTACACTTCTCTGTAGCTGAGACTTAAATGAAAGAAAGACTTAATAAACTGGAGCCTTTTTTTCCGATATGATCACTACTACAAATCATCCAATAAATCAAATGCCGGCCAAAGAAAAAATCCCATAACATTTCATTCTGATTTATTTACTAAACCAAGATTCCCCACATTTTTCAATTAAATGAGCACCATATCTTTGAATTTTACAGTTGTTATTTTTGCCTTTCTGTACATCAGAGACAATGTACAGTGTCCTCTTTACTTCATTTCACAATATGTACAAAAGTACCACTAAACCCCTTTTCAGTCAAATTCTACTATATACAATGTTAACACTCTTTGCAAAGGCACAGCAAGGTCGAGAGTCAGACTGCAAATATTTTGCTACTTCATAATTACTTGAATACCAACATCCAATCAAATCTAATCATTGAAACCCTTGAAAAATTCTACTAAAACTAGACACATTACCAGTCTCACATACGCCTTAGTATCAAAAATGCTCCGAATATTAGATCATTGTTTAACAGTGTGGCAGATTGCATCTGGTTTGTGTTACTCTTTTAAATGCAACTGATGCCAAGTTTTATTTGGGGAAATATAAATCATGTAAAAAATCCAAGGGGTTATCCTGTGTTCCCCAGAACCTGGGCTACGTCTAGTATAAAACATAGATGTTCTGTCAGATCAATGATTTAGGATATTCCAAATAATCTCAGGGTCCATCCAGCAGTCCGCCCACGTGTGAATAAATTACTGTAGGAAATTAATGCAGGCGCACACATAGAAAGGTCACACACTTCCGTAAGTGGAATGTATTTTGCCCATACTAGGTAACAGCACTTTATAAGCAATATATATATATTCAGACAACGTGCTCAGTGCATAGTGACAGCAGACATTGTGCTTGTGCAGTGTGAAAATAACAAACAAAACTTTAAAATGGTTAACTTATTATAAACGAGTTACATCAAATATAAATGTACTGCAGTGGGGGCAAGTATAAATCCGTTATGTATGTGTACCACTTTGGTTACAGTAGTTGAGGCGAATTATCGTATATCATCTATATTTCAACCTGTTATGTTGAATTCCTTCATCTAGTTGGGTCTTCTTCACAACAGTTGAAAGAGACATTCTGCATGATAACTGGAAATAAATGTCAGCCCAGTAGAGGATATGGTATTTAACGAAAAGCTTTTATGGGCTTCACCTTTGTGGCTCACCGAATGCCCCTAGGGGGTATGCTTAAATCCTTGCAAATAGTGGGATTCTAAAAAATGTTGCCAGTTTTGACACAGACGGCTCCAAAAGCTCGCCTCTGAGGAAAAACAGAATTATCTTGTATTAATAAACAACGCCTCGGGATAGACAAACGGGGTACAAACGTGATCAGGTAATCACTCACCCTATAATAGAGATGCACCAAACAGTCCGACTTCCACACTATGTTGGTGCAGAAGGCTCCCAAAGGTCACCTTTCAGGAAATTAGACAGTTGTGTTCATAATACGCTTTACAATAAGAAATCTCAGCGCGGTACCAAAAAAATCAAATAATAATTCACCCAGCCGGTGGGGAGATACGCAAAACAATTTGAGTCACGTTGTATCTGTCATTTACTCACTTTAAGCAGCTGAAATCAAGGATATAAGTGGCATTATTCAAGGGTTCATGATAAAAACATTTAAAAAAATCACCGAGATGTCTGATGCTGACCTTGCACTTAAATCGTAAACGGCTACTGACTGTAACACATACCTGGAACGGCATGCATCTTAAGATGGAAACCTTGTATTGTGCATCACTGTGCATGTGGGATGAGGAAGATACATTGCATCTTATTCTGAAAAGTCCACAAAGATGGCGGATATTCGCCAACATACTAGCCTTTACGTGTGACTGTGAAAGGTATAATGTGCTTTCTTTTGAAATTCAATGAATCTTCTACGATTATGTGCAAAGACATTGTCGGGCAATATTTCCTGAAGGTACCTAATGTACGACCTCTCGAGGTACTGACTTTATGTTACTACAAGTGAAAGTCACATTCAGTTATATATTGTGCAAGCGTATTGTCTTATATATGCCCAATCTATTGAGGTGCTAGATATATGCTACTGAGAGTGAGAACAAATATAAACCACATTTGGTCATGTATTTGCTTAAACATTGGTATGAGTGCAATCATCACCTCACATTCTGTTTTTGGACTAAACATGCACGTAAATAAAGATATTGATAAGAACTAATACACACACAAAAGTTTGAACAATACATATTATGTAGAAGGCCAGTACAATGTATTTAACCATTGTTGAAACATCCCAACTCTCTGCTGATTTCCTCCTACTCCTTTAACTCAGTGTTAACAATGTCCAATAAAATAAATCCATTACATTCCCTCATGTTAAGGGTTGAGATAACATCTCTTCTCGGATTGTATATGCCAACCATCTGAGGTCGTCAACACTGTGGTTTGCACTCTTAAAATGTTCCATCAGAGAGCTGTTGGTTCTCACACCTGAGCTATAGATTTTTTAATTTCACTTTTTGTCGAGTTTGTCTCACATTGGCCAGATCACATCTGCACTTCACCACATATAAGACATTCACAATGTTAACATTTGTTAATCCCTTTAGGCAATATTTCCTATTGTTGTGTTTAATGTAACCTGTCTCAATGCCAAAGGTCAAAAAGTGAACAACTCTCAAATTGATAGTGCCCCAAAACTGAGAGAAAATTCCATTGTGCAAGTATGCTTGGATGTGGTGATGCTGATAGGAAAGACCTACTTACGTGATCTATAGTACGTCTTCCTTTCTTGAAGTCAAATAGAGGTTTCATGTGTGAGCCCACCTCGGCCTTAATTATATCCCAAAACGTGTTGGAAAATGTCTTAATGACATTGCAACATCTGCATAATAGTATTCTGTATTGTCTTCATTCCTGCATTCATGAAGTGCGAACAAGCAATCTCTGGGGCAGTACCATACCCATTTTCTTGCCTTCCCAAGCAGACCTTTAGGGTTTCCTTTGGACATATAGGGCCATATTTACAAGAAAGAGTACTTTTCTTGCTGCCCCCTTGTGTACCCTAACACCACCATGGTAGCGCTGTATTTACAATATGGCACACCATGGCGCATGTTAGGGGGAATAGCATCATTTTATTGACACTATTGTAACTCTATACTGGATTAGAGTGAAAAAAAGACTCTAATACAGTATAGTGTTAAAAGGCCCATTGAAATCAATGGGAGCCTCATTTTAATGCCTGCTTCAAGCAGGCATTAAAAACGAGGCTAGAAATGACACAATGGAATCTTGTAGATTCCATTGTGCCATTTTTAGCGACCCTCTAATGAGGGAACGCCCCCTTTGCATACATCATGCATATATTATTGGCATAAAGGGTTTACCAGGTGGCACAAATTTAGTTTGTGCCACCTTGTAAATATGGCACTATGGTAGTGGCCCGTTAGCGTCACATTTGCGGCAAATATTGTGCTTCAAATGTGGCGCTAAGGGCCGCAAGGGCCTTGTAAATCTGGCCCATAGTTTGTCAATCACAACCTCTGAGTCTTTGTAATAATCAGCCTTACGTGCACAGTTTCTTTTCTTTTGACTCTCAAGAACTGGCAAATTAATGTGTTACGTTCTGTTGTTTTACAGAAAATCGTAGGATATAAGTGATCATCCATAATCTGAATGGTGATAGTGTAAGAGATAATCTAAACATTAATCCCTGACATTGTGAATTATTTATCTGTGAGTCTACGGTTTAGTCATTCCAATAATGATTACAGTGTAGTGACATCTCCTGTCCAGATCATCAGCACATCGTCGATGTCTCCTTACAAATTATAATATTCAAATCTGGATTTCAATGTTGTTGCTCATTGGTGTCCACTTATATTTTAGCTGTATCTGGGGCAAATCCTGAAATTCTTTGAATACAAAAAATAGCTCCTAATATGCAAAGACGGCGATTATGCAAATTCCATGCATTTAACTAATGAAGACGTAATACTGCTTTTTGGATATTTAAAGCAGTGATTTGTGGATATTACAGTGGAGATTCTACACACACTTAAAAACTGTGCCATGCTGCCCAGCCATCCTCTCTGAAGTTGCCTAAACGCGTTTCTTCTGCATGGATTTCCCAGCTAAAGAAAATAATGTGCACACCTAATTCAACATCGCTGATTCCTTAATTTATAAAAATAGATTTTTGAAAATATCATACTCATGCTTATTTACTTAAAACACACCACCAGCCAGCAAGATTGACAGTTCTTCTCCAGGCACAAGCACAGGGATCTTGCTCCAGAACTTCTGGACAACCAGAAGAACATAGCAGTTAGTTCCGACTGTATTCGGTGAAGGACAAAAGACTGTGGCCCTCATTATGCTCCCTTGGGCATTCTGACCGCGGCGCTTTGGCCGCGGTCAGAAATGGAAAACCGGCGGTCTCCCGCCGGTTTTCCGTTGCCCATTTGAATCCCCCATGGCGGCGCAGCTGGTAAGGCAGCAGTCCCAACTTCGTCACAGAGTGGGATGGGGTCAGTGAGACTTCTGACCCCATCCCACTCTCTGTAGAGGTGTAACTGATTGACACTGGCCCTGGGCACTTCAGGGCTTAAACCTGAAGCGCCCAGGTCGGAGTCAATGGGTGATGCTTCTCTTCATCACTGAGGGGGAGGGCCCTGAGGCACCTTTGCTGAGCTGAGGAGGTCACGCCCATAGGAGCTGTGACCTCTCAAGCTCAGCCAAGTTTGCCTGAGCTGAACATGAAGAGTGTCTGTCAGACTGACCTTTGCTCAGCCTGACAGGCTCTCAGCATGAGGGGAAAAAGGTGGGTGGGGTTTGGCCCCATCGCCCTAAAAGACGGTGCACGGCTGCTGCTAGACTCTGTTTTTGCTGTTTTTGCTGTTAGTGAACTGTTTTTTTTTGCTGTTTTGTTTGCTCTGGACACTTTACCACTGCTGACCAGTGCTAAAGTGTAAGTGTTCTGTGTATAAATTATATGTGTACATTGGCTTATCCATGTTTAGCATATTTGATTTACTAGTAAGTCCCTACTAAAATGCACTAGAGGTGCCCAGGGCCTGAAAATGAAATGCTACTAGTATGCCTGCAGCACTGTTTGTGCCACCCGCATTAGTAGCCCTGTAAACATGGCTCAGACCCGCCACTGCAGTGTCTGTGAGTGCAGTTTTAACTGCCAGTTCGACTTGGCAAGTGTACCCACTTGCCAGGCCTAAACCTTCCCTTTTTATACATGTAAGACACCCCTAAGATAGGCCCTAGGTAGCCCCATGGGCAGGGTGCAGTGTATGTTAAAGGTGGAACATGTACTTAAAGTTTTTTACATGTCCTGACAGTGAAATACTGCAAAATTCAGTTTTCACTGTTGCAAGGCCAATCTCTCTCATAGGTTAACATGGTGGCTACCTTTAAATATTATTGAAGTGCGGATTCCCTTTGGAAGCAGATAGATATGTGGAGTTTGGGGTCTCTGAGCTCACAATTTCAAAATACAGTTTTTAGTGAAGTCTGTTTTTAGATTGTGCGTTTGAAAATATCACTTTTAGAAAGCAGGCATTTTCTTGCTTAAACCATTCTGTGACTCTGCTTGTTTGTGGATTCCCTGTCTGGGTCAGTTGATAGTTGGGCTGTTTGCACCTCTCCTCTAGACAGTGACACAAAGGGAGCTGAGGTGTAGCTGCATTTCCTGATGAGCAATCTGAGCTGAGGGGAGGGGAGGAGTGGTCACTTACACCTGAAAGGGCTTTGCCTGCCCTCACACAATGCAGTCTCCAACCCCCTGGTGTGTGTCTGGGGCCTGGCCTGGGCAAGGCAGGATCTTGAAAATAACAGAGACTTCCTTTTGAAGTAGGCCTCCTTCAAAGGCAGAAAGAGGTATAAGAAGAGTACCCAAAACCCCTGAAAATTAGATTACTTCTGGAACCAAGAGGAACCTCTGCCAAGGAGAAGAGCTGGAGAAGCTGGAGGAGGAGTACTGCCCCTTTGCCGGTGACTGTGCTTTGCTGGGTTTGCCTGCAGTAGCTGCTTCTGCCTGAGAGAGGACAAAGACTGACTTTTGTGTGACTTCCCACTGGTGAAGAATCTCCATGGGCTTGAACTGAGCTTGCCTCCTGTTGTTGAAGACTCAGGCACATCAAAGACTTCTCTCTGCCAGCACTTGGGCTTTCTGCTGAGAGTCCTGCCTGTCAAGTGGTGCCCTAACCTGTCTCTGGGCCCTTGAAAGGTGCAGCTGGCAGAAAAGGATAGAAATCCACGCAAAGACCACCATGCAGGCAAACGTTTGATGCACCACCCACCCCGTGGCTGAAAAACGTGCGCTGCAAGCCTCGCAGCTAACATTGACACTCCACCTGCATCGCAACAGGAAGATCAACGCAACTTGTCTGGAGAAACGACGCACAACACATGCAGCGGCTGCTGTTAACGATGCAATCCATCATGCAGCACGGTTTCTTGCCATAGGGCGACCGGATTTCGATGCAACATCGCTGGACATGGAAAATCAACGTAAAGCTTGCCCGGACCCGAGGTGCCCGTCCAGATTGACACATTGCTCTCTTGCAGGAGAGAAGAAACGAGTGAGTGAGAAATCGATGCATCACGTGCCTTTTTCAACGCACACTCGCCCGTGCGGATTTATTTCAACACCACCTAGGTACTTTTGTACGCTAACAATGTTCTCACTGTTTTCTAAAGAATTTAAGACTCTTTTTGCTTTTTTAATTCATAACTGGACTTGCGTATGTTGAATTTTTGTCGTTTTGGTCTTGTTTTGTTCAGATCAATATTATCTATTTTTCTAAATCTGGGTTGTGTCATTTTGTAGTGTTTTCACTGAGTTACTGTGTGTGTTGGCAAAAATACTTTAGACCTTGCTTCTGAAGTTAAGCCTGCCTGCTTGTGCCAAGCTACAAAGGGGCTGAGCGGGGTTTAACTGCGGGTGATTTTCCTTCAACCTGAGGGTCATTGCTTGGGCAGGGGGTAACCTGACTTTCAACCAAAGACCCCATTTCTAACATTGGTGATCAGCGGTGGAATTGGACTTGTATTTGTACTTGATATGTAGTGATTAAGTGTACACTACTGTTTTCAGTGCGGACCATTACATGATCACATACTACCTGTCTCATACTACCTTTGATTTTTACTTTTTTCTCTTTTTTGGATTTTTCCCTACTTCGATTTGGTGGTAATCCTTTATTGACTTTTGAACTCCATTTGAGAAACTTGTTTTTCTGCCTTTGGAACTTTGCACTTTTAACTCTTCATCATGTCTCAGTCTGGAGATGCATCAGCTGGAGCTGCTTTTGATTTAGGTAAACTGGAGAGCTATACAGTTACCCAGTTGAGGCAGTTCTGCAAAAACCTTACTTGTCCCATTAGGGACTCCACCAGGAAGGAGGAGTTGCAAAAGGCACTGATGGCCTGGGTAACAGCCAAGGAGGCTGAGGGGCACACAGAGGAGGATGTGGAGGAGGAAGAGCAGTCCACCCACAATGGTGTAGTTGGTGGATCTGTTGTGTCCAGGGAGAGGGTCTCCAGGGCAGGTAGCAGTGTGTCATCCAAGGGTCTGACTCCTGAAGAGTTGTAGGACAGACAGGCAGAGGGGGCTCATCAGTTGGAGTTGGAGAAAATGAAGATGGCTATAGAAGAGAAAAAGTTATTGTTGGGTCATGAGCTAAACTTGAGGGAGCTGGATCAGAGGAGCCAGTCTAGTAGGGATGGTGGCAGCAATAACACAGTGTAGCCTGTGAGGTGGGTGAATATTCCTAAGGACATTGTGAATGATTACAAGCGGGAGGATGGCATACTGTTGTGGTTTAAGGGGTATGAGTCTTCTCTTCATATGAACCTGATCCCTGAAGCTCATTGGGGGGGGGGCGGTCAGTGGAAGCACTTTTGAGGTAGAGGGAAGGAATACTCTGACCTCCTTAGGGGATCCCCAGGGGCTCACTTACCCTATCATGCAGGACGCCCTGATCACTAAGTATGGTCTCACCACTGATCAGTTTAAGTACAAGTTTAGGTCTTATAAGAAGAAGAAATCCCAAACATGGTTGGAATGTGTTGATTCTTTTTGCAGGTCACTGGATGGTTGGGTGAAGGGCAGTAAGGTAACAACGTATGGTGGGCTTTACAATGTGATTGCTTGGGAGCACTTGTACAGTTTATGTTTACCAGAGTTGCACCAGCACCTAATTGACAGCAAGCTGACTGACCCCAGGAAGCTTGCACAGGAAGCAGACCATTGGGAGAGCACCAGGGTCCAAAAGAGGTATGGGGGAGACCATGTCAAGGGTAGGCAGGATCTCCATCTCCATCAGAAGAAGTGTGGGGGGTAAGGGTAAACAGGGGGAGATTTCTAAAGGGCCCCAACCTAGTTCCCAGGGTAAAGAATCCCAGCCACCAGTAGAAAAGAAACCATGGGTCTCTACAGGGAAACCTGCAGAGAAGGGTCCCCGCAAGTGCTTTGCATGTGATCAGGATGGTCACATGAGGGGGGACCCCAAGTGTCCCAAGTGGACACTGGCACACACTGGTGCTCAGTCACAGGGTTTGGCCAGAGTAGCGCTTGGGGAGGAATTGGTTCTAGGTGGGTGGGAGCCAGCTGAGCTGACCCTTGCCTCACTAGGGAACAGTGAGATGGTCCAGAGGACCCTAATGCCTGATAACACTAAGAAGTACAGGTGGTGGGTGACCATCAATGGACCGAGGGTGGACACTCTGAGAGACACAGGAGCCAGTGTGACTACAGTGAGGAGTCACCTGGTGTCTGAAGAGCAGATAGATCCCTGTGTACTTCACCAAGTAGTTGCAGTGGACAACTCAGAGCGCCTGTGCAGAGTGGCGCAGGTTCCCTTTGAATGGGGGGGTCTCAGGTTCCTTGAAGGTACCTGTGAGTCCAACCATGCCTGTAGATTGTTTGCTTGGCAATTACCTGGAGGATTCCCCTTGGCAGCAGGTGGAACGCAGGTCACACTTGGAGATGTTGGGTCTGCCTGAGTGGGTATGTGTGTCTACCCGGTCTATGGCAGCCCGTCAGGAAACCCTGGAGTCTCAAAGAGTGGTCCAGGTGTCTGCCAGAATGAGAAAGGGCAAGGGGCATGGGAAACCGGCTTCAGATGTTCCCACAGTCTAGGAGGAGTCTGAACCTGAGGATGAGGCCTTGGAGCCTACAGGGGAACAGGTGGCTGAACTAGGAGAGGTCCCTGAGCTGTCACAGTGGCAGCAGGAAGGGGAGCCCACAAGGGAAGCATTCTGTGAGGCGCAAGAAACATGCCCTTTTCTCGTGGTCTTACGGCGGTAAACCAGGTGTCTGGCAAGGAACCTGGATCTCATTTGATTTACTGGGAGGATGGCCTCCTATATAGCGAGCCTAAGGTTCCTGAGCCTGGGTCACCCCTTGTGGTGGTGGTGCCCCAGCGCTTCAGAGCCATCCTACTGGGTTTGGCACATGATGTGCTTTTAGCTGGACATTTGGGGCAGGACAAGACCTTTGAATGGCTTCTCACCCACTTTTAGTAGCCCCTAATGCTCAGGCACTCGGATGCTCGTTGTAAGTCTTGCCCAACTTGTCAGGCAAGTGGCAAGAGTGGGGGAAAATGCAAGGCCCCCTACAACCTTTCCCTGTGGTTAGTACCCCCTTTGAAAGGGTTGGTATTGACATTGTGGGGCCTCTAGATCCCAAGACAGCTATGGGCAACAGATTTATCTTGGTCTTGGTGGACCATGCCACACGGTACCTTGAAGCCATTCCTTTGAGATCGATCTCTGCCCCTGTGGTGGGCAGTGCATTGATGGGGGTTTTTGCCCGCCTGGGGTTCCCTAAGGAGGTGGTGTCCATCGGGGTACCAACTTCATATCAATTTATATGAAGTCTATGTGGAGGGTGTGTCAGATAACATACAAGTTCACCACACCGTGCCACCTACAAAGCAATGGTCTGGTTGAGAGATTCAACCGCACCTTGAAGAGCATGATTATGGGCCTGACAGAGCCCTTAAGGCGTAAGTGGGATGTCTTCTTGCTATGCCTTCTGTTCACTTACAGGGAGGTGCCTCAAAAAGGGCTTGGCTTTAGTCCTTTTGAACTGTTGTATGGCCACCCTGTAAAGCAACCTTTGAGTCTGGGAAATGAGGCTTTGGAGAAAGCCCCTAGTAAACTCCCCCAGGATGTATTCAGTTACATGCTGGCTCTGAGAAACCAGACTGACCGCTTCAGGAGTTTTGCACAGGAGAACCTGGAAGCAAGCCAGGAAGACATGAAATGCTGGTATGGCAGAATGCCACTCTGGTCGAATTTCAACCTGGTCAGAAAGTGTGGGTGATGGCACCAGTGGAGCCTAGGGCGCTCCAGGACAAGTGGACTGAGGTGGTGGAGCACAAGAGTGAAGTCACCTACCTGGTGGACCTGCAGACTCCCAGGAACCCTTTAAGGGTCCTGCATGTGAACCGGCTCAAGCCACACTTTGAGCAGACTGAACTTTCTATGTTCCTAGCAACAGATGATGGGATGGAGGAAGAGAGTGAGCCTCTTCCTGACCTCCTGTCTGCTGGAGAAAAAGATGGGTCTGTGGAGGAAGTGATCCTCTCCCCATCCCAGACCCCAGAGCAGCAGAGGGACTGTCAACGGGTGTTGGATCAGTTTGCCACATTGTTCTCCCTGATTCCAGGGGTCACACACTTGTGTACTCACAATGTGGACACTGGTGACAGTCCTCCTTTTAAACACAAAGTTTACAGAGTGACTGACAGGGTGAGGGCTAGCATTAAAGATGAAGTCTCTAAAATGTTAGCATTGGGGGTTATTGAGTTTTACAGCAGCCCTTGGGCCAGCCCAGTGGCTTTAGTCCAAAAGCCTGCTGCTCCTGGTGCCACTCTAGAACTCTGGTTCTGTGTTGATTACCGGGGACTCAATGTGGTCACCAAGACTGGTGCTCACCCCATCCCCCGAGTTGATGAGCTCATTGACCAGTTGGGAGCTGCCAAGTACCTAAGTTTGATCATACCTCTGGGTACTGGCAGATCACCCTGACTGAGGGGGCTAAGGAGAGGTCTGCATTCTCCACACCAGATGGGCACTTCCAGTTTAGGGTGATGTCCTTTGAGAGGAAGAATGCCCCTGCCACTTTTCATAGGTTGGTCAACCAGGTGTTGGCTGGGCTGGATGATTTCAGTGCCTCCTACCTGGATGACATTGCTGTCTTTAGTTCCACATGGGAGGAACATTTGGAACAACTCTGTAAAGTCTGCAGGGCCTTACAATTAAGGCAAGCAAGTGCCAAATAGGGCAGGGTTCTGTGGTGTACTTGGGACACCAGGTGGGGAGTGGCCAGGTGGCACCCCTAAGGCCAAAAATGTAAACCATTCTGGCCTGGGAGCCCCCCAAGACCCAGACTGATATGAGAGCCTTTTTAGGTCTTACTGGATACTATAGGAGGTTTGTCAAAGGGTATGGCAAAATTGTTTCTCTCTTGACTGAGTTAACTTCCAAAAAGCAGCCCAGATATGTGATCTGGACTGAGCCTTGCCAGACGGCTTTTGATGCCCTGAAGGCTGCCATGTTCACAGCACCTGTTCTGAAGGCACCTGACTATTCCAAGGAATTTGTTGTGCAAACAGATGCCTCAGAGCATGGTATTGTAGCAGTACTCTCACAGCTTAATGAAGAGGGCCTAGATCAACCTGTAGCATTCATTAGCAGTAGGTTACTTCCCAGGGAATCTAGGTGGAGTGCAATTGAGCGTGAAGTTTTTTCTGTGGTCTAGGTACTGAAGAAACTAAGACCCTACTTGTTTGGGACCCAATTCTGGGTTCAGACAGACCACAGGCCCCTCAGATGGTTAATGCGGATGAGGGGTTGTTAGAAATGGGGTATTTGGTTGACAGTCAGGTTACCCCCTGTTCAAGCAAGGACCCTCACTCTAGTCAGGGTAAAAGAGAATCACCCTCAGCTAACCCCTGCTTACCCCCTTGGTAGCTTGGCAGAGCAGTAGGCTTAACTTCAGAGCACTAGGTGTAAAGTATTTGTACCAACACACACAGTAACTCAATGAAATCACTACAAAATGACACAACACCAGTTTAGAAACATAGGAAATATTTATCTAAACAAAACAAGACCAAAACGACAAAAATCCGACATACACAAGTCAAGTTAGGAATTTTTAAAGATTAAACTCAAAAATATCGCTTAGAAACAAAAATGCCTTGATGAGATGTTAACACGGCGTCGTGACGGAGTCGTTCCCAACAAGCCGACACCAGCGGCGCCGGACACGGAGTCGTGTAGACCCCCAAGTACAGTACCTTTGGTGAAGAGTGAAAACAAGCCGATGCGCGAAGTCGGGGATCGCGGCGTCTGTGCGAAACGTTGAATCCGCGCACTTCGAGCGGCGTCGGTCACGACGTGGTGCGGCGACTTCCACTGAGTCGCGGACTTCAGCGGGGCTGCTGCGGCGCCGGGCCTGCGAAGAGCGTCGCGTTTCCAGCAAAGGTCACAGCGTCAGGTGCAGGCGGCGTTACCGGATTCAGCAGCGGCATCGGTCCGAAGTCGTCCGAAGTCGATTTCCTTGGATTCCACCAGCTTTCCTTTCAAGGGCCCAGGGACTGGATAGGGCACCACTTGTCGGGGCAGGAGTCTCTCCAGAGACTCCAGGTGCTGGCAGAGAGAAGTCTTTGCTGTCCCTGAGACTTCAAACAACAGGAGGCAAGCTCTAACTCAAGCCCTTGGAGATTTCTTCACAAGATAGAAGGCACACAAAGTCCAGTCTTTGCCCTCTTACTCTGGCAGAAGCAGCACTGCAGGAAAGCTCCACAAAGCACAGTCACAGGCAGGGCAGCACTTCTTCCTCCGCGATCAGCTCTTCTCCAGGCAGAGGTTCCTCTTGGTTCCAGAAGTGTTTCTAAAGTCTGTAGATTTGGGTGCCCTTCTTATACCCATTTTAGTCTTTGAAGTCACCTTTCTTCAAAGGGGACTCACACCTACTTGTGAAATCCTGCCTTGCCCAGGCAAGGCACCAGACACACAGCAGGGGGTTGGAGCCGGCATTGTCAGAGGCAGGCACAGTCCTTTCAGATGAGAGTGACCACTCCACCCCTCCCTCCTAGCAGAGATGGCTAATCAGGAAATGCAGGTTACACCCCAGCCCCCTTTGTGTCACTGTCTAGTGCGAGGTGAAAAACAACCCAACTGTCAAACTGACCCAGACAGGGAATCCACAAACAAGGCAGAGTCACAGAATGGTTTAAGCAAGAAAATGCTCACTTTCTAAAAGTGGCATTTTCAAACGCACAATCTTAAAATCAACTTTACTAAAAGATGAATTTTTAAATTGTGAGTTCAGGTTCCCCAAACTCCACATGTCCATCTACTCTCTAGGGGAATCTACACTTTAATCATATTTAAAGGTAGCCCCCATGTTATCCTATGAGAGAGACAGGCCTTGCAACAGTGAAAAACACAGTTGGCAATATTTCACTGTCAGGACATATAAACCACATTACTATCTGTCCTACCATATCCATGCACTGCACCCTGCCGTTGAGGCTACCTAGGGCCTACCTTAGGGGTGCCTTACATGTAAGAAAAGGGAAGGTTTAGGCCTGGCAAGTGGGTACACTTGCCAAGTCGAATTTACAGTGTAAAAATACACACACAGACACTGCAGTGGCAGGTCTTAGACATGATTACAGAGCTACTTATGTGGGTGGCACAACCAGTGCTGCAAGCCCACTAGTAGCATTTGATTTACAGGCCCTGGCACCTCTAGTGCACCTTACTAGGGACTTACTAGTAAATCAAATAGGCCAATCATGGATAAACCAATTACATACAATACACGGATAGCATATGCACTTTAGCACTGGTTAGCAGTGGTAAAGTGCTCAGAGTTGAAAAGCCAACAGCAACAGGTCAGAAAAAAATAGGAGGCAGGAGGCAAAAAGACTGGGGATGACCCTGCATAAGCAAAAGTCCAACACGACCCCCTACCAGCCTAAAGCCAGGGGAGAACAATCAATACCTTGATGTACTTCCCTGATTGGGGCGATAGAACAAGGACCCAGGCCCACAACAGCAGGGGCATGTTCCAGTTCTACGCCTTCCTGACTCCAGTTGGATCCCTCTGTCCATACTCTCAGGGCCCACTAAGCTAACCCATGGGGAACCCTTCTCCACATCTACAGACACCATCTGTGCAGCACCTAACTTTACTTTGCTCACAGATGTATTGCAATGGGCAGATTGTACCACCAGGGCCAACACGGTGGTGTTGCCCACTCCACCCCCGGGGTGTGACTCTCGTCCCCCCCCAGGAGCAACTCTGTCCACCAGGACATCAAGCCACAGTGGCCCCAGACAACTGTCAGGGATGAGAGCCCGACCTCAGGCCTCTCCAAGCACTGTGACTGCGGAGAGTGGGGGGCAGTAGCCCCAGGTGCCTGACACCCTTTGACCACTCTCCCTTCCACCAGGTCAGAGAAGATAACCTGACCCTGGTCCTCCCCTCTGGGGCGCTGTACCTTCCCTCCAGGAGCGGCACCCCCAGAGTAAAAAATTGTCAGGGTGCTTGTAGAAGCAGTCCTGCACAATTCTTCCACCAGTGCAGGGATGTTAACCTGCAACTGATCCTCCAACCTGGGGTCTGTACCTTCAGGTTGGACCAGGGCCAGGGGTGAGGCTTCCCTCCCCCTGCCCTCTCTTCTGGGGTCCTGAACCACCCAACTAGGAGTGGCCCCCCCAGAAGACAACATGGCACTGTTAGCAGTAGCCCCTTCCTCCAGGTCAGGGGGGACACCCTGAACCTGGCCTTCCAATCCAGGGTTTGTACCCTTAGATTGCTCTGGGGTCAGGGGTGAGTCTTTCTCTCCCCTTCCCCTACTTTCAGGGTTCTGCACCCACCCCTCAGGGAGAGTACCCCTTGAAATCACACCAGGAGGGGTGATTGGGCAAACCGCCCCCCCCCCCTTCAGGTCAGGGTTTATCCCCTGCACCTGATCCTCCAGTCCAGGGTCTGTACCCACAGACTGGACCACTGCCTGGCAACCCAGGAATTCCTGGGGGGCATACCTACCCCCCACCAGGTCAGAGTTTACCCTCTGAACCTGGTCATCCAACCCAGGGTCACCACCCTGCGGTTGAACCACTGCCTGGCGCACCAGGACTTCCTTGGGAGCACACTTACCCCCCACCAGGTCAGAGTTTACCTCCTGAACCTGATCATTCAACCCAGAGTCACCACCCTGCGGTTGAACCACTGCCTGGCACACCAGGACTTCCAGGGGGGCACACTTACCCCCCTCAAGGGACACACTACCTTCAAGTAGGGCACCACATCTCTGGGCATGTGCACTTCTTCAGCAGCACTGGATATACAATTGTTGCTGCCACCATTCCAGCTGGACTCAGCCCTCATGACTTCCAGCTCTTTCAATTTAAGCTCGTAAGCATAAATCATCCTTTTTATCTCTAAGTCCCTTTCCCACTTGTCGTACTCCCTTTGCATCCTCAACTTTTCTGCCTCCAACCGGCGAGCCCTTTCTGCCTGTCTGTCCTGCACATCTTTAGGAGTCAGACCCTTACAGGACCTACCGCTACCACTCCTGGAGAACCTCCCCCCAGGTGTAACAGGTACCTCTAATACACCACGGTGTAGACTCTGCACTTTCCCATCCATATCTTCTGTGTGCCCCCCAGCTTCCTTGGCTGTCACCCAGGCCCTCAATGCCTCTTGCAGCTCCCCCTTCCTGGCAGAGCTCTTAACGTGACAGGCAAGATATTCACAGAACTGTTTCAATTGAGCAACTGAGTACCTCTTCAGTTTTCCTAATTCAAACACAGCTCCAGCTGTTGCATCTCCAGATTGAGACATGATGGCAACAAGTGCAAAGTTCCAACGGCAGAAAACAAGTTCCCAATGAAGTAAAAAGAATCAGTCAAGGGATCAGCAAAATCATGGAAGTAGAAAAAAAAGGAGTCCTTAACAGAAAAATGAAAGATCACAAAACTAGTAGTATGTGGTCACGTAGTGGTCTGAGATCAAAACAGTAGTGTACACTTAATTACTGTATGTCAAGTACAAATACAAGTCCAAATCCCAACCGCTGATCACCAATATTAGAAATGGGGTCTTTGGTTGACAGTCAGGTTACCCCCTGTTCAAGCAAGGACCCTCACTCTAGTCAGGGTAAAAGAGAATCACCCTCAGCTAACCCCTGTTTACCCCCTTGGTAGCTTGGCAGAGCAGTAGGCTTAACTTCAGAGCGCTAGGTGTAAAGTATTTGTACCAACACACACAGTAACTCAATGAAATCACTACAAAATGACACAACACCAGTTTAGAAAAATAGGAAATATTTATCTTAACAAAACAAGACCAAAACGACAAAAATCCGACATACACAAGTCAAGTTAGGAATTTTTAAAGATTAAACTCAAAAATATCGCTTAGAAACAAAAATGCTTCGATGAGATGTTAACACGGCGTCGTGACGGAGTCGTTCCCAACAAGCTGACACCAGCGGCGCCGGACACGGAGTCGTGTAGACCCCCAAGTATAATACCTTAGGTGAAGAGTGAAAACAAGCCGATGCGCGAAGTCGGGGATCGCGGCGTCTGTGCGAAACGTTGAATCCGCGCACTTCGAGTGGCGTCGGTCACGACGTGGTGCGGCGACTTCCACGGAGTCGCAGACTTCAGCGGGCCTGCTGCGGCGTCGGGCCTGCGAAGAGCGTCGCGTTTCCAGCGAAGGTCACGGCGTCAGGTGCAGGCGGCGTTACCGGATTCAGCAGCGGCGGCGGTCCGAAGTCGTCCAAAGTCAATTTCCTTGGATTCCACCAGCTTTCCTTTCAAGGGCCCAGGGACTGGATAGGGCACCACTTGTCGGGGCAGGAGTCTCTCCAGAGACTCCAGGTGCTGGCAGAGAGAAGTCTTTGCTGTCCCTGAGACTTCAAACAACAGGAGGCAAGCTCTAACTCAAGCCCTTGGAGATTTCTTCACAAGATGGAAGGCACACAAAGTCCAGTCTTTGCCCTCTTACTCTGGCAGAAGCAGCACTGCAGGAAAGCTCCACAAAGCACAGTCACAGGCAGGGCAGCACTTCTTCCTCCACTATCAGCTGTTCTCCAGGCAGAGGTTCCTCTTGGTTCCAGAAGTGTTTCTAAAGTCTGTAGATTTGGGTGCCCTTCTTATACCTATTTTAGTCTTTGAAGTCACCTTTCTTCAAAGGGGACTCACACCTACTTGTGAAATCCTGCCTTGCCCAGGCAAGGCATCAGACACACAGCAGGGGGTTGGAGCCGGCATTGTCAGAGGCAGGCACAGTCCTTTCAGATGAGAGTGACCACTCCACCCCTCCCTCCTAGCAGAGATGGCTAATCAGGAAATGCAGGTTACACCCCAGCCCCCTTTGTGTCACTGTCTAGTGCGAGGTGAAAAACAACCCAACTGTCAAACTAACCCAGACAGGGAATCCACAAACAAGGCAGAGTCACAGAATGGTTTAAGCAAGAAAATGCTCACTTTCTAAAAGTGGCATTTTCAAACGCACAATCTTAAAATCAACTTTACTAAAAGATGTATTTTTAAATTGTGAGTTCAGGGACCTCAAACTCCACATGCCCATCTACTCTCTAGGGGAATCTACACTTTAATCATATTTAAAGGTAGCCCCCATGTTATCCTATGAGAGAGACAGGCCTTGCAACAGTGAAAAACGAAGTTGGCAATATTTCACTGTCAGGACATATAAACCACATTACTATATGTCCTACCTTATCCATACACTGCACCCTGCCCTTGGGGCTACCTAGGGCCTACATTAGGGGTGCCTTACATGTAAGAAAAGGGACGGTTTAGGCCTGGCAAGTGGGTACACTTGCCAAGTCTAATTTACAGTGTAAAAATACACACACAGACACTGCAGTAGCAGGTCTGATACATGATTACATAGCTACTTATGTGGGTGGCACAACCAGTGCTGCAGGCCCACTAGTAGCATTTGATTTACAGGCCCTGGCACCTCTAGTGCACCTTACTAGGGACTTACTAGTAAATCAAATAGGCCAATCATGGATAAACCAATTACATACAATTTACACGGAGAGCATATGCACTTTAGCACTGGTTAGCAGTGGTAAAATGCTCAGAGTTGAAAAGCCAACAGCAACAGGTCAGAAAAAAATAGGAGGCAGGAGGCAAAAAGACTGGGGATGACCCTGCATAAGCAAAAGTCCAACAGGGGTGAAAATCCCAAATTGTTGAGGTGGTCCATCTGCTTACAGGGAATGGACTTTACGGTGGAACACCGCTCTGGCACCGACCACGCCTATGCTGATGGTCTTTCCGGAATCTTCCGCCTTAGTGATGAGCTCTCCCATGAGGTTGGGTAGTTGCTCCCCACTTTCAGCTGGGGGGACACGTGTTCGACTTGGCATCATTGGCATGGTCTCCCCTAACTTTTTGCCTCTACTTCTCAGGTTGTTTCTGTGTGCTGGACTCTGTGTTTTTGCTCTGTACACTTCACTGCTGCTGACCAGTGCTAAAGTGTTAGTGTTCCCTCTATAAATTATATGTGTACATTGGCTTATCCATGATTGGCATATTTGATTTACTAGTAAGTCCCTAGTAAAGTGCACTAGATGTGCCCAGGGCCTGCAAATCAAATGCTACTAGTGGGCCTGCAGCACTATTTGTGGCACCCACATTAGCAGCCGTGTAAACATGGCTCAGACCCGCCACTGTAGTGTCTGTGAGTGCAGTTTTGTACCCCTTGCCAGGGCTAAACCTTCCCTTTTTATACATGTATGGCACCCCTAAGGAAGGCCCTAAGGTAGGCCCTAGGTAGCCCCATGGGCAGGGTACAGTGCATGTTAAAGGTGGGACATGTACTTAAAGTTTTTTACAGGTCCTTAGAGTGAAATACTGCCAAATTCAGTTTTCACTGTTGCAAGGCCTATCTCTCTTATAGGTTAACATGGTGGCTGTCTTTAAAAAATATTAAAGCTCAGATTCCCTTTTGGGAGCAGATAGAAATGTGGAGTTTGTGGTCTCTGAGCTCACAATTTAAAAATACATCTTTTAGTGAAGTCGGTTTTTAGATTGTGTATTTGAAAATGTCACTTTTAGAAAGTAGGCATTTTCCTGCTTTAACCATTCTGTGACTCTGCTTGTTTGTGGCTTCCCTGTCTGGGTCAGTTTGACAGTTGGGCTGTTTGCACCTCTCCTCTAGACAGTGACACAAAGGGAGCTGGGGTGTAGCCTGCATCTCCTGATGAACCATCTGGGCTGAGGGGGGGGGGTCGTCACTTACACCTGAAAGGGCTGTGCTTGCCCTCACACAATGCAGTCTCCAACCCCCTGGTATGTGCCTGGGGCCTGGCCTGGGCAAGGCAGGATCTTGAAAATATCTGAGACTTCCCTTTGAAGTAGTCCTTCTTACAGGCAGAAAGGGGTATGAGAAGAGCACCCAAAACCCCTGAAAATCAGATTACTTCTGGCACCAAGAGGGACCTCTGCCAAAGAGAAGAGCTGGAGAAGATTGAGGAGGAGTACTGCCCCTTTGCCTGTGACTATGCTTTGCTGGGTTGGCCTGCAGTAGCTGGTTCTGCCTGAGAGAGGACAAAGTCTGACCTTTGTGTGACTTCCCACTGGTGAAGAATCACCAAGGCTTGAACTGAGCTTGGCTCCTGTTGTTGAACTCTCAGGGACATCAAAGACTTCTCTCTGCCAGCACTTGGGCTTTCTGCTGAGAGTCCTGCCTGCCAAGTGGTGCTCTAACCTGTCTCTGGGCCCCTGAAAGTTGCAGCTGGTGGAAAAGCACAGAAATCCACGCAAAGACCGCCGTGCGGGGAATCTTTCGACGCATCACCGGCCTCACGGCTGAAAAACAACGTGCCGCCTGCTTCGCGGCTAACATCAACCGTCCACCTGCATCGCTACTGGAAGATTGATGCAATGCGGCTAGAGAAATGACACGCAACACCCGCAAGCGGCTGCTGGTAATGACGCAAGCCCCCAGACAGCGCAGTTTCTTGACACAGTGCGACCGGATTTCGATGCAACATCGCTGGTCACGGAAAATCAATGCAAAGCATGCCTGAACCCGGGGTGCCCGTCCGCATCGACACATCGCTCTCTTGTGGGAGAGAAGAAACAACGTATGCTGACCGGAAGAGGAACGATGCTTCATTTTGACTCTACCCAGATACTTTTCTATGCTAAGAACATTCTCACTGTTTTCTAAAGGATTTAAGACTCTTTTAGCTTTTTAAATTCAAAACTGGACCTGTGTATGTTGGATTTTTATTGTTTTGGTCTTGTTTTGTTTAGATCAAAATTATCTATTTTTCTAAACCTGGGTTGTGTCATTTTATAGTGTTTTCACTGAGTTACTGTTTGTGTTGATACCAATACTTTACACCTTGCTTCTGAAGTTAAGCCTGCCTGCTCGTGCCAAGCTACCAAGGGGGTGTGCGGTGTTTAACTGAGGGTGATTCTCCTTTACCCTGACTAGAGTGAGGGTCCTTGCTTTGACTGGGTAACCTGACTGCCAACCCAAAAATCCCATTTATAAACAATAACCCCCTATATCTAGTCATTTCAGGGGCAGTGGAGTCCTGTCAGGTCCCCGGGCAGGAGCCTTAGGTGAGCTCTCTCTCACTGATCAAGGCAGGAGGCGCAAGTGGTCTTAAATCGATCCTCTAAAATTTAACTCAACCCTCTTTGTGAAGTATCAGAGAGAAATGTTCACCTGTCTGGATTTGGATCTTTAAAAGGGCCATTTTGTCAGCATTCTCAGGTCTTGCCGAGAAGGTATCAGCAATGTTCAGGGCCCCCGTCTTTAATGTCAGATCAGAGGACCATGGTTGTTTTAAATCTCTTTGCTTTGTAAATTCTGCTCTGGAGCAGGTTCCAAGGGACAGGCAGCTTGTTGCCGCCTGTAGCAGATGCTTCAGGATGGCTCTGGCTGTATGTAAATTCATTCTATGCAAGGCTGCATGGGAGGATCTAGCTCTGGCATGCAAAGCCAGTGATAGCACCCAATTTTTGAAGGGTAGTGAACACACTTTGTTTTGCTAAAGCTATGGGACCATCATATGTCAGAGATTCAATGGGTTGATCATTTTAAAGGGATTCAGAATTTTCGGTTTAGTAACTGGTACATGGAGCAAGGTAACTTACTCAGCGGAACAGCAATTGTTGTTTTTACCTTGGATGAAGTTTCCTAGGGCATCCAGGTGCTGTCGATTAACATGGCCCCGGGCTGGATGGTATTCCTCTCAATTTGTTTTTGGGTAACATTGATGTCTGGGGCCAGTTTTGACATGAGTACCTAATGCTGCAGTGAGAGAGGGTGTACTACCCTCATGGTTGAGTGCTGTAATAGTCCTGGTTTTCAAAAAAGTAGACAAGAATAACCCCATTTGTTACTGACCAATATCTTTAATAACTGCAGTGGTGAAGGTCCTTGGGAGGGTTATTTTTAATAGGCTTAAGTTGTGGGTAGATATGAACAACATCTTTATGGAGGTGCATTATGGCTTTAGGCCAGGCAAATCAACCATGGATAAGTGTTTAAATCTGTATTTAATCATAAACAAGTACAGGGTTGGCCACTCTGCTTCACCTAATTCAGCCTTTTTGGACCTCATGTCGGCCTTTGATACGGTCAATCGCAAGAAGCTATGGGATATGCTTCTTGTGATGGGGGTTGACCCGGATATTGTGATCCTTCTGTCAGACTTGCATACTAACACCACAGCTTTGGTCAGATATTCACAGGGATTGGACCTTATCCAGCAATTTGGCTACAGTAAGGGAGTGTGTCAGGGGTGCACTCTTGCCCATTCCTGTTTACTCTTTACATCAATGGACTAGAAAAATCACTCCTGTCTGTGCAGGCAGATTGCCCGAGGGTGGGTACCAGGCCAGTCCCAGTTTTACTATATTGTGGAAATGCTGTTCTTATGGCTCGTACAGCGAGGGCCCTGCAGTTACTAGTGGATCAGTTTGATGTTTTTATGAGTAACCTGGACCTGGCAGTACATTTTACAAAATCTTACTTTATGGTCATTGGTCCCTGGTCCACCAGCTCTAAAACGACCTTGTGGTAAACCATACACTGGCCAAAGTTTAATTTTTCTCATATCTTGGTGTCTTGTTTGATGTAAATAAAAGCTGGCAGCCCGTGACTGAGGGGCAAAGGGGTGAACTCTTCAAGGCCATGGGTGCTGTTGAAGGTTTTAGTCAGATTTTGGTACCAGAACACCCTTGTCAAACTTTACCAGTCTAAATACATTTCTAGGACCTTATATGGCTGTGAGGAATGGAGATTAATGAGTAGTGACAAGATTCAGGTGACAGAGAATGGGTTTCTCAGATGTAGTTTGAAGGTCCCTAGTAGCATCCCGGCCTTTTCTGTTCAAGATGAGCTTGGTGTAGTCTATATCGTTAGCCTTGCTGCTCTTCGATCCCTGCTTTTCTGGATCAAGATCTGGACGGGTGTGGGTTCCCAATCAAAGCGGCAGATCCTTTCAGATTGTATATCCCCTGATAACGCACTTACAATGCCAGGGGAGGGAGGATGTATTTTATACTCATCAATCCCTGTGCCACATTGAGCTTAAGAAGGTGAGGGATTTGTATGTCGAATTGACTTCATTGCAGCCTGAATCCATTGAGCTGAGGAAGCCAATGGTTCGGTGCTGTATACTGTTTGAATCTGTCTAAGAGATGGCGCCACATTTAACCCTTGTATTTAAGGAACGTGGCAGGTTTCTTCTAAGAAGGTTCAGGTTTAACTTGCTACATCACCTTCTGGTATCCCCTAGTGGCTGGTCTTAACTTGGAACATTAAGGCCCTGTGGCTGGGACAGTAGGTCTCCGCATGATAACCTGCATTTTGTGCTGTTATGTAAAAAAAGGAAAATGTGAATCATCCCTTCATTGAAACCCCTTAATTGTATTCAAGTTCGCCCAGCCCATGTGTTTTCGCAGCCTTCGCCGAATGTATGATTCATCTGCTGTTTTCTGTTATTTGCATGGTACCCTGAGATCAAGGCATTCCAGACCTGACTAATTATATTGATGCTATTGGGGAAATGCTGTCTTTTTAGGTCACACACTTTATAGTCCGTAAATGAATGGTTTTTATATCTTGATTCATAAAATTAAATTTTCACTGATTTTATTCACTGTATATATTGTATTTTATGTCTTTTTATGGTTGTTTCTACAGCTGAATAAACATACATTGAATGACTGCAAAACTATTGAACAATTTTAAAAATGCCAGAGTATAATTTTTTCAATCCTTATTGGGCAAGGGATTGCAACGGGGTGGTTGTGTTGACGTAGGATACAATATTTTTTTTCTTTTGTTGTGGGACCTGCACAAAAGTGTATCAAGGATTTACAAGGAAGAGAGTCGACTTAGAATCAGAGGCTCATCAGAAAAGTTCTGTGTCCACTCCAGTTCTCTACAAGATTCCGATTGAGGCCATCTCTGATGTGAAATTTCAGGCAACTAGTGTGGAAGATCTGCCTGGGCCCTCTCTGATTTCCTTCTTGAGCGCTCTAACACTTTTCTCTCTTCTAGATTCCTGTGCACAGTTGTGTGATACAACCGGTAATATGTGTGTCCTGGTAGTAGTTGCCCTCCTCTCTTAAGTCTAATGTAAATGCCCATAGACAAGATGCCACATTTTGTTAAAACTCCACCAACCTAGCATTACCTGAGCAGGATTTGCAACCAACTCCACTAATTCCTGTGAGCAGTACCCTCAATGCACGCTTTTAACTTTGTCAAAGTACATATGCTGCATCTTGTTAAGGCTAAACCTGGGCTGGAGTAGGAGGAGTCTAGAAAGTTGGATGCAGCACAAACCTTTAGGCAGACAGTCAGGCGCCCAACCCTCAAATAAAGTTTCATTTGACATTGTGAATCTGCAAAACGACTCTAAAATTACATGAAAAAAGACAAAGTAAAGGAAAATTCAAAACAAAGGCCACCATCATCAAAATGAATAAGGACCGCCTTAAACAAAATCAATAGTGTTATATTTTCCAAATAAAAAACTAGTGTGAATAATTGGAACAGTCATGTTGGATATATATATATATATATATATATATATATATATATATATATATATATATATATATATATATATCACTTGATACAATGATACTGCAGCTGTTCTCAAGCAGCTTGTTTTTTGTAGCTTAAGGACAGTGTAATATTCTTTGAGTGGGTCTATGAATAGTGACCGAATAACAAAGTACTGTACTTATCCTGGTATCAAAAATGCCTTCCTAATGCCACATCAGGGTAAATAAAAATGACACTAATGTGGTGCAATATGGCACGAGGAGCTTGTAAATCTGCCCCTTAGTCTCCTTTTTGAAGCTCAAATACCTTCACTGGGGCAAGTCTGAAAGATGTATCTGATGAAGTCTCCATGAAATTAGATACTTTTGCTGTAAAGCTTTAGAGCTCCTGAAAATGAAAACATTTTCCAAGAGACACTTTTCCCAAGTTTTTGGAGTAGCTCCACTTTATCATTTATGGTGCTCTCAGAATCTAAGAAATAGCACTTACGGGCAGGGCTTACTACTGCAGAGGACACCAGCAGGAATCAGTCCAGGTCAAGTCACAATAGCCAGTTGATAACTCCAGAAATAGGGGCTTTCGCAGCTTTTGATTTCCCTGCAACCTCTCTGGAGGTCAGCCAACTGACTGTTGCAGTCCACTTCGTTGCCTGAGCACAGGTGGGAGCACATACAGCTCTTTAGGTCTCCACGTAGTTCATAGGCAGCAGTCCACTTCTGTTCTTCTATAGGTACAGATGTGTTCTGAGATGAATCTGAGGTGACACTTTTGTACAATTCACTGGCCAGGGGGACGGGAGACCACTGGATGTTCCCTAACCAATGTACATAAATTTCCCATGGGCAAACCTCACTTCCTTTTGCAGTGTTACCTGTTTGCCTTTCTGCAAACTAGCCCACAGTGCACCATTCTCAAGGAAAATCAAGATGGCGGTGTGTTTCTGCCCTTGGAGGAGGGTAGTGACCCATCGAGGGGAATGCCCAGGGAAGTGAGTAGTTCCTGCTTTCTCTGTGACTCTAAATTGGTACTGTGACCAGCTCCCTCTTCCACTAGAATCAAGTCAGTCTGGCTACTGTTGGCCCTGGGAGCAAAGCACCCCTATTCCCCAGATCTCAATTTACACTTATCTATGAATGGGCAGGCTTCACCCTTGCCCCTTTTAAGTTGGTGAAGTTTGAATGCCCTTCCCAACTGAATTTCCTGAGAGAGGATGTGACACATACCTCACACCCAGGTCTACTTGCCAAAAGGTACAAGTCATTGTTTCTTGTCTGGGAGGAGTTATCACACCTCGTCAAAGAGAAGACACTGACAGAGAATACAGTTGCAGGGAGGTTGATGCTAATTTGCACATAGGCAAAGTCTAACTTTTTAAAAGTTATTTTTGCCTTCAACATTGTATCTCATGGATTTTAATAAATATTAAAAGCAGTGGTTGAAATGACTCTGTACCTTAAGCCAAACCAAAACTGCAAACAATAATATTTTAAATTTGTGTTAGTTTTTCTAATACAAACAGCTACAGCCCTTTACTATCCACCTGTAAATAAGGGTCAATTATTTCTAGTGCAGTGGTTCCCAACCTGCGGTCCGGGGGCTTTTTGTGGTATCACATAATAATATACTGGGAAAGGCTTAATCCAGCATTGTCTTAATAATAGGGCCTAACCTGTCACAATGGAATCATATCTTGTTTCTTGAACATATCCTATCAGGAGTTTTGATCCGCTGAAGAAAGCAGTCATTCATTCCAGTGCATAGTGTTCCATAACGGTGGAAGCCTCACAGATGGCTCGAATCTAGAACACATGGTTGAACTGCACCAATTTCAGATATCAGACATTTAGCCCCTCAGATACAGACTGAAATCAAAATTCTTTTATAAAACTTAAAGGTCTGAACACCGAAAAATAGATGCAAAATGCACACTCACTAATCTGCATTCTCAAGGGTTTTCTAATTAGTGGGTGCAAAATTACCCACATACAAAATTGGAATGACTTGCAATAGCATGCTATCATATATACCAGGGTGCACAAACAGTGAATGTGTACTATTGGCTCCCTCAATTTGCATAATGTTTGATCTGCCACAAATCACAGGAGAAACACGTAAAACCTATGCACACCTTTTAATTTCATTTAGGGTGAAACATTGCACAAAAACAGGGATTAACACCACCTTCTTGACTGAACCAAAATAAACAGCAAAGAGTGGCAAAACGTTTATATTCATAGCCTACTTCAGTCATTGGAATGGTCAGATCTGAATATTTTATCAGCTTTATTCCCTCACATCACTTTATGTTAAGGTGACGACCGCTCAGCCATCCCTTTTTACATGAACAGACCAATCAATGTCATGGTTTTCACACTGTCCATGACATACTGATAAAGTCATTAGTATAGTCCTGGTAAGTGGCGTCGGCAAACAAGCTAGTATGGAGGGAAGGTACTCGTAGGCATGATAAATAGAAAAAACAAGAACTGGAGTGTGAAATGAGCTTTACACAAAAACAAACCTCACATAAGAAGTGACAAAACAAATGTCCTTTAAATATACAAGCATTAGAGAATTTTTGATGCAAATAACTGTTATGCCCTAATTATTACATGCCACAAATAAATGGTACAAACTCTTGAAAGGAAACTGTTTTGTTCACTGAAGTGCCTGGCTCTTTTTAAAGAATAACTCGTATGGCACATGTCTATGTTAAGGAAAAAGTGGAGAGATTAAAGGGTCTATTTACTAAATTATCACGCAATGCAGCTCAACAGCCAAAACAAGAAGGAGAGAGCTGAACAGCAGGATATATACAGAGATATGGCACTCTCCCCCTGTCTCCCTAGCACCCACGCACAATCAGGCTGCCGGCGCCACACACCTTCCTTTGCACTATGGTGCAACGGTGTGTGAGTCTAGTGTAGTGTTTGCACTGGAAGGATATCATTGCTAATACATTCCTCTGCTACTTTTGATTGTTTGGATTTGTCCAAATAATGGGAAAAGGTCATAAACATGCTGCTATGACTAGTGTTTATCCATAATGGAATAGGAGCAGTTTTCTGAACATTGAAATATTTAGTTCAGGGACTATGGAGATTATGCTAAATAGTAGGATGCCCGAGTGGTCACCAGCGATAGGTTTCATACCCTGTCGGGTCCTCAAAAGGAGGAACATAGATGTTCTTCTTAGTCAGGATATGTACATAGAGTTCAGCTTTTTCAGCTCCTTTATTCTATCAGCTACACCTATTGCCAAAACTGTGCCTGTTCATCCCTTCTATTTTCCGTGTAACAGTCAGATGTGACTATGTTGACATGGTTGAACCATGGCAATACCTCTCGTTTAGTACTTAAATTGTTCCAATGCATGCAGCATGATGCTACCAGACTCATTTGAAAGTTGAAAACGTTTGACTTGTCTCAGAGGGTGTCGTATGCTTCAATGGTTGTCAATAGAGAGGCACATAAGAGTTTGGCTTTTTTTATATTGTCCTCTTTGTCTTTTGTGGGACAGTGCTGCAATTTTAACAATTCTTTAAACAGCCCTGCGTTGGAACACTAGAGTCTAAACTGAATTTAGACCAACTCAGTGCTCTTCTTCTTTAGGGCAGGTAAACTATTTTTAAAAATCGCATTTACAATTTTTCTTCAACATGAACTCGGACCACATGCAATTTGGTGATATGATCTCATTTATACTCTATTTTGCGTTTAGAAGATAACACTTCTTTATGAAAACGGTGTAATTGTATTCATTATTCCATCAACATTTAAATTGTTATTTTTCCTGTTTGAGTGAGTATCAATGGCGACAGTTTTTTTTATTTTTATCTTATATATGTCATTATTCTTATGTTTCTTTATTGATATTTTTGAGTTATTTTTATCACAGTCCCCGAGAATGGAGGCTATTACGAGATTTTGTAGTTTGTCCATCAGTTTTAGCATCAGGATTTGCTCTTTACATCTTAGTAAATATCCTCTTAAAACCATATATTTAACTTGAATCTTTATTTTGTATAAACATTTTTTAGTGCCCTCAATTTCGAAATGATCAGATTTGCACATATGGATTATTAATATATGTGTCTTCCAATTTCCTATGAACATATAATTTAATCATTTCTCATCATTGTACTTGTTTAGCTATCTTAAATCATTATTGCATTTTTGCTTAGAAAAGTTTCTTCTAGTATTCTTTTCAACCCTTACTTTGTTACGGTGGTTCTGCGACTTGATAAACATCTATTTTGTACCCTGGATTTACTAAATACAAAATAATTACTCTTTTATATACTCACTAATTTTGTTGTCACTCACCTTGTAGTCTCTGCATCTATTTCCCAAGTCATTTGTACACTCTTAAAGCAGTGCACGTCTGTTAACCACGCATGTCTTTGAAAAAATATGTAAACATTGTTTTTCTTTCTGTTATAATTTATCGCGTTCTTTCATGTTCCTTGCTAATGTATTTCACATTAAATTCCCATTAGGGTCAAAACATTTATTAGGTTCAAAACATGTACTGCTAAATCGGCGCTGTGTGTTTTTAAAGCATTCCATTCATGAATATAGGACTTGAATCCTGGCCCTCAAACCATAACGTTTGGGGAGTAACGGAACCAGGCGCTCAGATTTTTTGTGTACAAGGCCGCTCAGAGCATACTCTGGCTTTGCCATATACGCCTAATGTCCCTCACACCCTCGTAACAATGAACGTTAATCAAATGCAGAGTCCACGAAATATATCGTACCCTTGAAGGCTCCAAAACCCCCTCAAACGTCTGTAATTCCAAACATCATAAACAGGTTTAACTGTTAACTTCCTATTACCTAATCCAAATTGCAGACTCTCTAAAAACACCTTTTTCATCCAAGTGGCTTGCAAATTTCCTCCTTGTTATGTTCTTTTCCATCTCACAACTTTCTAACCCCTCACCCCCTCTTATCTCTAGGAACTCGAATAAGAACATACATTTCATTACCCTGTCCTGCCTCATTCCAGCTGACCCCTTACTATGTACTAGAAAAAGTGTTGCATCATTCATTGCACAGTAAGATAATGAGATCTCCTCCTTTCTATGTATGCACAATTGCACAGTGACAAGACATCCTCTTGGCCATGTATGTCATTTGCCCATATCATCCCCCCTCTCTTCGCTAGCTATCCACAGCAGTGTTCAGTGTCTTCCCCACTGCATGGGGTCCTCCATGGAGTATGACGCTTGATATTTTACAGTATTGAACTTGAGTACATTGCTATGTCTGAAAAGAAGAATGTAATTGGGATTTTTGTATTGCTCCAATATTTGAGTACATCCCTCAATTAGAAATGATTATGGGGGTCATTATAACCTTGGCGGGCGGCTGAAGCCGCCCGCCAAGGTCTGACCGCCGGGCGGCTGCCAATGCAGCTGCACTCCCGCCGCAGCCATCAGGAGAACCCCGCTTGGCCGGCGGGTGGAAACCTGGTTTCCACCCGCCGGCCCAGTGGGGATCTCGGCCGCAACACGGGAGCCGGCTCCAAATGGAGCCGGCGGCGTTGTGGCCGTGCGACAGGTGCAGTTGCACCCGTCGCGCTTTTCACTGTCTGCAGAGCAGACAGTGAAAAGCTACACGGGGCCATGGCAGGGGGCCCCTCCATTGCCCATGTCAGTGGCATGGGCAGTGCAGTGGCCCCCAGGGGCCCTGCGACTCCCCTTTCCGCCAGCCTTTTCATGGTGGTGCAAACCTGGCGGGCGGGAGGGGGACTCGTAATCCCCTGGGCAGCTCTGCAAGCAGCACTGCCCTGGGGGATTACTCCCGTCGGGACTAAAGTGGCGGGAAACCGCCGGTCCCGGTGGTACGACCGCAGCACTTCCGCTGTGGTCGTAATACCAGGGATTGCACCGCCAGCCTGCTGGTGGTGAAATCTGCCAAAGCAGCCCTGGCGGTCTTTGACCGCCAGGGTTGGAATGACCCCCTATGTTAGCTTTATGAAGTGAATCTCTCAGGCTGTCTGAGCCATTCGTTTTTTTGTTCGTTTTCAAAAGTTAGCTCCAGGTTTGACGATTTGCTCATGAAGAATGAAAATGTTTGCTAAAAAACCGCATAAATCATGATGGCCAGCCAGTTAACTCACATTGCCTTCAGAGGGTCTGCCATGTCAAAGGCTCCACCAGAGAAACAGAGCTTTCTTATAGGCAGGTGGAGAGCTCTTATGATGGTAGGCTGTAGGCGAGGACAGCAGAGTGCATGCGTCAGATACCCTGACAGATTACAGCCCATCAAACTCTGAATAACTCCCTTATTTAGAATATTTGTCACCTTCTGGTCATGCAGGAAAACCACTACATTAAAGTATATAATTTAGAGCTTGATATAGAGTTTGGCAGGTGGATTACTTCATCTCAATTGTAATGGATATCTTTTGTCTTATTACAAGTTCATAATGGACGGGATATATGCCACGTTTATGATGGAGTAACCTGTTGCAAAAATGTCTAAACCAGGCATTACATTTCTAATGAAAATTGTACGCCTTTGTTACGATGGCCTCATTAAAAGCCCTCATATGACATAATCTCAGAATTATAGATTTGTAGGATCTGTCCTTGGATACATTTCAGAAGTTCAAACTGGGAATGTAGAGTAGGGGAAGGTTTTGTAAATACTTGGGTTAACGTATTTAGAGACCCAACCCAGAGGGGAAAAAAATTCCACAGAATTTTTTTTTTTTTTGTTAGAAAAACCCTCACCCATCAGGATTACCCCTTGGTGGCATGCTTCATCATTGGGTTTCTTCCAGTTCTGCCACAGAACGAGGCATGCTGCGACCGACAGAATACGTGT
Organism: Pleurodeles waltl; assembly: GCF_031143425.1. Lineage (NCBI taxonomy): Eukaryota > Metazoa > Chordata > Amphibia > Caudata > Salamandridae > Pleurodeles > Pleurodeles waltl. Next base: position 1,344,890,003 of record NC_090447.1, read on the forward strand.
GAGCACAATTGGTATCAGCGATGCAGATGCTAGAAAAGTATAGGAGTGGTGGGGTCTTGGTAAATTAAAAATACGCCTCCTCTGGATGATATTACTAGTTCAATATGTCTCACAGGGATGGTATGATTAAAAAGGTGTGTCAAGAGGGTGGCTATATTATGTACCTGTCCTCCTCAGTGGTCTACATGTTTCGGAGTTTACCCCTAAACACCTCTTCAGGACCAAAGTCATCTCCCTAGTATCACTCCTCATGCGTCTTACACTAGTAGAAGCACTTTTACTATTTACTGTGGTAAGGTGATATATACCAACTACATTAAATTAAATAAATACTACCTATCAGTGTCAATGCTCTGCTGGGCAAATTTTCTGTGTTTATGCTAATTGCATCATAGGTCCTCCGGGAGGGGGGTGTGCTTATAGTCACACTTTCCTCAAAGCGACACTCCCGCCTAAAAACCTACTCCTCTCCTCACCTTGCCTTCGCCCGAAATAAGGGTCATTTACCACATTAACCAAAGTAAAGAAGACAGATTACTTATTTGTATATTTGCAGTTTCTATAGCACCACCCAGTTTGATTGTGTCAAAGCAATGTACAACATGAGGCAGAATACAAGGTACAGAAATACAAATATAATATTGTCCAAATTATTTTTATTTATTTTATATAATTTTGAGAGCATAAAACAGGTTGAAAAAAGAACACAAAGAGGATAAATATACTGCTGTAGGGTCTAGTATCAAAAAATAAGTCACTTTTCACTGGTGAGGAGGTCTCACAGAAGAAGTGTGTGCGCCATTTGAAAGGGAATCAATGGATTGTCAGGTGTCAAGGAAAATAATTATACAGTTTTAATAGTCATAGGTAAGTAATACACTACTGGAATTAGAGAAAATGTAGAGGTCAGCTAAAAGATCCTGGCGGTGCTGGCAGTCCCACCGTGGCCTGACCGCCAGAGTTGAAATATGGCGCTTGGACTGCCATCCGCGTGTCTGGAGATCTAGTGAATGCCAAACTTGTAATGGGGGCCATAATATTGAAACCCCTATTAAAATAATGAAAACATTCTGAAATACTGGAAAATCAAATATTGAGAAAGCTATTATAGAGGAAATATTAAAATAAATGCACATATAACTATTTAAATCTTGTAAAAATAAAGATACATAAAAGTTAGAAACACCTAATTAGCATTTTCTATATAAAGAAATTGAAAAGAATGCAAAAAGAATTAAAGTGACAAAAAATCTGATAATAAATCAGAATAAAGAATTAGGTAACAGGAGTCAGACCTGTCAGCTTTAGAGGGTATCTATGCCCAAACGTTTTGCCTCTCATCCTTCATTTTGCTGCACTTATTTTTGTTGGCCTTAGGACTTTGTACACTTCACCGCTGCTTACTAGTACTAAAGTGCTTTTGCTCACTCCACTAAAGCGTAGTTAAATTGGCTTATACCTAACTACCTATTTAGTTTACTGATACGCCTCTTGTAGATTGGTATACCATATACCCAGGGTGTGAAAAAATGAATGCTCCCATGAGTCTGCAGCACTTACTGTGCCACCCAATTAAGTAGCAACTTAAAATGTGTCCTAGGCCTACCAATGCAGCCAAGTACAGTTTTAAACTGCCATTTCATCTTGGCAATAACTACCCCCTAAGCTTCCCTTTTATTACTTTAGAGTGGACCTTAAGGTCAGCCCAGGGTAGCCCATAGGGCAGGATGCCTTCTAAATGAAAGGTTCAACATGTACATTTTAGCTTTACATGCCAGGTTAGTGGAAAACTCTTAAATTCATTTTTCACTACTGTGAGGCCTACCCCTCCTTTCGGATAACATTTGGAGATTCCTTATTAGCATTTACTAAGCTATAATTTCCTGTTTGGTGTCTTTTGATTTGTAATGAAAAATCCAAATCAATTGTAAAGTCAAGTTTTTATTACAATTTTTAAAATGGCACTTTTTGAAAGTTGTCATTATTCTGCTCAAAGCCCTTTTGTGCCTGCAGCCTGTCTTGGGTCACGAGACCTGGTGTAACTGACAGTTAAACTTTGTGAATTCCTCTCACACAGTCACACAGTAGAGGGATTAGGTGTGCCATGATGGCCATTTGCTGGCAGGATAAGGGGCGGATCTGAGCTCATCCCCGCTTGCAACTGAATAGGGGGATGCTCTGCCTTCATCAAAGGACCTATCACCTAGATATTGTCACTGCAGCCAGGGCAGGGGAGCCAGGGCGTTTCTTGTACTTCAAAGCCACTGTCCATAAATTTCTCCCACTATCCAGAAGGAGGGCACCAGGGTATAAAAATGCGACACAGGCACCAAATTTTCAGTTCACTCATGGACATGCAGAAGGACTCTCAGAAGACTCCCTCCTGTTGTGATTTGCTGTGCACTCTTTCAGACTGCTTTGCTGTAGGTGGAAGGACTGCTTTGCTGCCTAAAGCCTGCCTTTATCACTCAGACGATGCTGGCCCTGGTGTTGAGCTCACCTGAACCCAGGACTATCAGAGTGACTCCAAGAGCTGCAGGCCGCCTGTTCAGAGTCGCAGGGATACAAAGGGCTTCAACCATCTAGAACTTGCACCTGGACCCAGGCTGAGTGAGTCCTGAACCTGCTAAAGGTGCAGAGATGGCCAGATCCAAAATCAGATAAAACTTTTGCTTAAAAACCACTTTGAGAACCAGGAGAAGACCGGGATCAACCTGGTCACCTATCTGCCCGAGGTGCATCGCCGGTCGGATTGAGTTAATGGGTTCTCCCGCTACATTCTTCTCCAGTTGCAGCAAATCCTGTTCAGTGGTCATTCGCCAAAGGGATATCCGGCCTCATGGAACTGTCTTCAGCTGCATCCTCTGCCTCATCCCGCTAGAGATTTTTGACTTCCAAAAAAGAGACTAAGGGCCTGATTTATATCTTGGCAGTCACACTATCCAGCTACGTCAGTCACAGACCCGAGAATTCCGTTGACAGTCTTCCTCCCACCGTGTTTAGATGTTACAGCTCTTAAAGCGGATTGACTGGTGTTAGTCCTGACATCCTTGGTGTGGCCTTCTCTAACTTTTTGCCTCTGCTTCCCAGTTCGTTGCTGTGTGCTGGACTCTGTTTTTGCTGTTTTTGTTACTCTGGGCACTTTACCACTGCTTACCAGTACTGAAGTGCAAGTGCTCCCTATGTAACATTGTAGGTGTAATTGGCTTTTCCATAATTGGAATATTTGATTTACTAGTAAGTCCCTAGTAAAGTGCATTGGAAGTGCCTGGGGCCTGTAAATCAAATGCTACTAGTGGGCCTGCAGCACTGATTGTGCCACTACATGAGTAGCCCTGGAAACATGGCTCAGACCTGCCACTGCAGTGTCTGTGCGTACAGTTTTAAACTGCCAATTTGACGTGGCAAGTGTACCAACTTGACAGGCTCAAACCTTCCCTTTTTATACATGTAAGGAACCCCTAATGTAGGCCCTAGGTAGCCCCATGGGCAGGGTACAGTGTATGTTAAAGGTGGGACATGTACTGTTGTGTTTTACATGTCCTAACAGTGAAATACTTCCAAATTCTGTTTTCACTGTTGCAAGTCCTATCTCCATCATATGTTAACAAGGGCACTGCCTTTAAATATCCTTAACGTGTAGTTTTCATTTGAGAGCTGATGGAGATTTGGAGTTTGGGATCTCAGAACTCACAATTTAAAAATACATATTTTAGTGAAGTTGGTTTTTAGATTGTTTGAAAATGGCACTTTTAGAAAATGGGCATTTTCTTACTTTAACCATTCTGTGACTCTGCCTGTTTGTGGATTCCCTGTCTGGGTCAGACTGACAGTTGGACTGTTTGTGAATGTCCCCTAGACAGTGACTCAAAGGGAGCTGGGTGTAGCCTGCATATCCTGATGAGCCATCTAGGCTAGAGTGGAGGGAGGAGTGGTCACTCTCACCTGAATACACTGTGCCTGCCCTCACACAATGCAGTCTCCAACGCCCTGGTGTGTGTCGGGGGCCTGGCCTGGGCAAGGCAGGATCCTGTACACAGCAGAGGCAATTCTTTGAAGTTGGCCAACTTCAAAGGCAGAAAGGTGTATCAGTAGTGGACCCAAAACCCCAGACTTCAGTTTCTTCAAGATTTGCTTCTGGAACCAAGAGGAACCTCTACCAAGGAGAAGAGCTGAAGACCTGAGGAGAAGTGCCGCCCCTGCCTGTAACTGTGCTTTGCTGGGCTATCTTGCAGTTGCTGCTTCTGCCTGTGAAAGGGGACAAAGACTAGACTTTGTGGCATATTCCTGCTTGAGAAGAATCTCCAAGGGCTTGGACCGAGCTTGCTCCATGTTCTGAAGTCTCAGGGCCATCAAAGACTTCCTCTGCCAGGTGGAGCCTAATCTAGTCCCTGGGCCCTTGAAAGGAGAAGCTGGTGAAAAAAATAAAAAATAAACAAGTAAACCGACTTCGGATGACTCCGGACCAACACCACTGCCGAATCTCATGATGTAGCCTGTAACCGAAGCCCTGGTCCGTGCTGGAGTGCGACGACCCCATAGGCCCGATGCTGCTGCAGCCTTGCTGAAGTCTGCAACTCCGTGGAAGTCGCTGCACCATGTTGTGACCGCCGGATACGAACTCCGCCGGAAGTGCGCGGATCCAATGCTTCACACAATGCTGCATCACAGCAAGGACCCGATGTCTCCTTGTGACGCCCTGCTCCTTCACAGTGCCAGAATGCCACCACCTTGGATCCAGCTATGTCACGATCCCCAACTCCGTGCACCGGCTTGTTTCCTAATTTTTACATTGTACTGTACCTGGGGGGTCCGTGTGTCTCCGAGACCAGATTCATTGGTGTCAGATTGTTGGGAACGACTCTGTTAAGACGCTGTGATATCACCTCATCAAAGCACTTGTGTTTCTAAGTGCTATTTTTGGGTTTAGACTTTAAAAATTCATAACTTTGCATGTGTATGTTGGATTTTTGTCATTTTGGTTTTGTTCTTTTAGATAAATATTGGCTATTTTTCTAAATCAGTGTTGTGTCCATTTTGTAGTGTTTCACTGTACTACTGAGTGTGTTGGTACAAATACTTTACACATTGTCTCTGGGTTAAGCCTTTCTGCTCATGAAAAGCTACCAAGGGGGTAAATGGGGGTTAACCAGGTGTGTTTCTCCTTTGCCCTGAAGAGAGTGAGGGTCCTTGCTTGGACAGGGGGTAACCTGACTGCCAACCAAAGACCCAATTTCAAGCAACTTGTGACAAGTTGCTGACAGAGAGACACAACAGCAGGACTCAATGGACTTCATACAACAGCTATGGCAGAGAGGTAAGTGACATACACACACTGTCCCTTAGCCATAGGTGTACATCCACATTACACAACACAACACATTTACACAACATCTCATTGCTATTCTAACCCAATAAACCCGTACAACCCAAAAGCACACAATGACATACATCCATGTCACAAAATACACACACTGTTGACACTGAACCCATACACCAAGCAACTACAACCAACACAACTTCACACTCATCCACACAAACACATTTACACACGCACACACACAATTACTCACAATACAATAACGTCCGTCAAACAACAACCACACTCACCAGAATGTGTCACACAGGAACACAACATACACAACAACATCAGTCTACACGCAAGTGACACAGATACAGACACCACCACATCACCCACTCCAACTTCTTCCACCTCAACCAGCCAATCTAATCTCACACACACATACAGGTACTGACTCACACACATGACAGGTAGCAAAACATGATAGGTACAGGCCCCCTGTATAATACAATAGGACTGTGTGCCTTGTCATAAACACACACCTTACTTACCAGATGCCCTTAGGATTAATTTGTTGTTTGATTCTGGTTGTTGGATTGATTAATTGGCCATTGTGAGAACGTCTTATATATTATTCTCCGGGTTAGAGACACCTCTTTTACTCTTTCCGCCCAGTTCACTTATTTTACCTAACACCATGCTCTCTTTTTCTTCAACAGCACTACATTCTCCACATTTTACTATCCTGATTATGACCCTTAAACAAACTAGGGTTGAAATGTCAATATCAGCAACCAACACAAAAAAAGAAAACAACTTAAAAATGTAAGTAGCCATGAAAAACACTTGTTAAATATATACTAATAATTAATTAAATGTACATATACAAAAATACATTTAATATTTCTTTTTTATTTTAAATTAAATACAGAAATGATCATTTCCAATAAAGCCTTCTTGTGTATCTAGGCCACACCTACAGCAACAAATGGAGTAGCAAGGAAGGTGCCACTGGAAATGTACAACGGTTGCTATAGAAGGGCCATAACTCTGACTCACAAAGTGGAAAATTCAACTAAGCTTAAGCACCTGACAAATATGGTAAAACCTGGTGTCTGCAACATAATTCAGACCTAAATTAATTCCATAGCTCCAAGTGGAACAGTGCTTAAAGACTACGCCCACAGAATACCTCTTCACTGTATGGCACAATTACCATCTGCACTAAATGTAAAAGGAACAACTTCTGAAAAAAGAAGCAAAAGAATAGCTAACCCAGCACCAAAAACATGTTAAAAACCTAGTCTCATTATTGATTTATGCTATTGTTTTTTCTTTAGAAGTAGCAGACAATGATTGATGTCATTTTGTGTTGCTTAGTTATTAGATTGGTCTCCTGTTTGCTCACAGAAGAAAATTGTAAAGGAGGGTGAACAGCTGCAAGAAGTGAGTTGTTGCGTCATATTGTGCTATGAGTCAGTTGGTGTAAAGTCGCACTGTGATTGGTTGGATCTTAGCAAGATTTGTGAGTTCATTGGTTGATTGAATTACTAAGCTGTATTAGATTTGATAAAAAGGGTTCTGGGTACTGAAGTACTTGAAATGCTGTAGTTCTGATTATTGAATTGTTTAATTAAGTTTGAAATTATGAAGTTTTTCAAAGCTGTGAGGAGTCTAACGAGAGGTGATGTAATGGTTCTCGTTAGGGAGGGTGACGACACACCTCCTGGGAATACGTCAGCATTTAAAATGATGATCAAAGAATGGTTACATACATGTGTTTGGCTTTGTCAGTGGTACAAGAGCACTGAAAATGAAGGGAAACTGAGTTTTCTTGTGTGGGGAACATTTAAGTTAGGGATTATTGGTAGATTAGAAGACGTTTTGTACAAAGTTGAAGCCACCACCTAGACCAACACAAATCAAAGCACTTAGTCAATGGTAAAAAATGGCATGAATTAAAGATTGAGAAAGATTTAAAAAACAAACTAAGAGAGCGATGAGAAATCATGTAGCTGCAGTTTGGGATGAACGAGCACAAGCATGGAGAAAGAGTATAGCAGAAAGTACTAGGTTATATCCCATACTGGCAAAAGAAGAGAGCATAAAAATGAAAGATTCTGAAAAGTCTGTATGGAAAATGAGTAAGGGAGAAAAAGAAGTGAGAACTGAAACAGAAATTGATTCAGATTCTGATGCTGTTGATTATATATTAGATTAACTTTTGGCTACACGTCCACCCCATTATGTGAGTCCTATGCCAAATGTTGAAGATCTATTAGTAAATAAAGTGATCATAGCTACTGCTCCAGCAGATCCAAGTGTTTTGCAAATTGCTCTCATGATGCAAGCAGTGCAGCCTGCAAATAAACATCCTCTAACTTAGCAAGCAGTTGTGAGTGCTTCAGCACCAATGAGTACAGCTCATATGGTAACCCGAATAAATGCTCCAGTAACTGTGGTTCAACTCCAGCACATGTTATTGATGTAGTTACACCACAAACAGTGCCTGCACAGATTATTCATACTCCAGCTACAGTGGTTCAGCAACCAATAAGGGTTAAACCCATGAATAGGGTTATCCAAACATCACAGAATTTAGAGATTGTGGTTTGGACACCACCACTGATGATTCAAGCATTATGAGAGGGAAGGTGATTTGTCTTTACATCACAAACTGTACTAGGTGAATGTAATATAGAAGGTAGTTTATAACTTCCTTGGTTTGAAGAAGCTGCCAAGAATTGTGTGAAAGTTGAGGAAGCAGAAAGACCAAGTATTAGTTCAGGTTCAGAAACCATCACAGCTCTTGAAAAAGGAGAGACCATTAAATGTACCCAAATTGAAAGTCAAATTAGAAGAAATTACTACAGGTTGTTTGGATCTTGATCATAAAAATCAATATCGAGAGAAATAATTGACCTACTTGTGCAGATCACCTGAATCGACAAACAAATATGAGGTTGAACTTTTAAAAAGCATACCATTACAAAGAAGTTTCAGGGTACAATTATATGATGAAACAATTGAAAACATGCATTCTTCAGGACTGCAAATTCATCTCACAGAATTAATAAAAATTCAAAACCAAATGGTCACAAAAACAGAAAAAAGAAACAGGTAAAGGAAGAGGAAGCCAAGAAAACACAAACATTATGGCCCTCATCATGACCCTGGCAGTAAATCCCACTTACCGCCACGCTGACAGCCGCCAACTTACCGCGGTGGCGGCAGCGGATATCCGTTCACCATATTATGACACACACACACCAAACTGACAGAATTCAGTCACAGACACAAACCCGCCAGACCAAAGGTCAGTGATAAAGTGGCGGTATCAAACCCCACACCGTTATGCCAACAGAACAACACCCACCACATTATGACCCATGAATCATGGCGGACATTCAACGGTGATAAACCATTAGCAGTACATACCTCTGCGCTCACAATGGACACCCACATACAAAACAGCACGACATTGGACAATTCAAACAACACACACCTGAAACCCATACACACACCACACCCACACACCCATACCGCTATAAAACACACATCCACATTACCCACAACCCCTTATGAATACAAATCATTGGCACAAGACTGACACCAAGACCACTGACACAACTACTTACCCTCCCACATACACCCATACATCCCTCACGCACCCCACTTCACACACCCCAACACATTACCCAACACACCCTGACCAACACACATCACATAACACCCGGGGAACCACAAAGGCACCCCTGTTTCACTGAGGAGGAGTTAAAGGTCATGATGGAGGAAATTGTCAGGGTAGAGCCACAGCTATTTGAAGCACAGGTGCAGCAGATATCAATAGCCAGGAAGATGGAGCTATGGCGAAGAATCGTGGACAGGGTGAACACTGTGGGACAGCACCCCGGAACAAGGGACAACATCAGGAAGAGGTGGAACGACCTACGGGGGAAGGTACATTCCATAGCAACAAGACACCAGTTCGCTATCCAGAGGACTGGCGATGGACTCCCCGCCACAACTCACAGCGTGGGAGGAGCAAGTCTTGGCAATACTGCATCCTGAGGGCCTGGCTGGAGTAGGAGGAGGACTGGACTCTGGTAAGTCAACTCTCTAATATTATCACCCCCTACCTGCATGCCATCACATACCCTTACCCTCACTCCCATTACTCTACTACTTCCCACACACTCAACTAGCACATCTCTTCAATCCCAATGCCAAGCCCTGCATGCTGTATCAATGCATGGACACCCCTCACAGCCCTGCATGGACACTCATTACTAAGGCATGCACAGCATAGAGAAGTAACAATCCCACCATACACCAACATACACAAGTAAAAGCTGGCAGGGCAACACCAACCATAGAGGGGAAGCAAGGGATGTACAATATGTCATACACATGAACCATTACACATCATTTACATCACCACAGGTACCCCAGCCAATATCACTGGAGAGGAGGTGCCAGCACTATCCAGTCCCCCACCTGAAGAGGCCCATAGTGATGATAGTAACTCTGGTCTTCAAGATTTGGACGATCTACCTGGCCCATCAGGGACCACTGGACAGCCGGTTACCCATGCCCAGTCACAGACGCAACAGAGCCTCCCCCATCAGGAACCAACATCGCAACACCCACCCAGCAGCCCCAAACCTTTGTCCCCAGAACTCCTCAATCAGCAGTGTGCTCACCTGTACAGGGACCACAGGCTACACCTCGTACACAAGACAATCAGGAACCGTGGGTCAGTAGCAGTGTGCACACCGTTCATGGAACAGAGGCACAGGCCAACAGGGTCACTGGGAGGACAGCAGTGCGCCAGGGGGAGGACAAACCCAGGGAACCAACTCTCCACAAGGCGCTCTCTGAGATCCTGGGAGCCTATCAACATTCCCAGGACACGATGGGCCAGATCCTAGACAACGTGCAGGAGAACAGGCAGCTGCAGGAGGGACAGTATGCTGGGATAAGTGAGGACTTGTGGGCCATCAACAACACCCTGATCCCCATAGCAGGGGTGCTGGCAGACATGGCAACATTATGAGGGAGGCAGTGTCACACCAGCGGGCCCCTGCCACTAGCGAGTCATCTGAACAGCCTTCCACTTCCACTGCCGCTGGTGGCCAGGTGGCCCTGCCACAGGACTCACAGGCCATCAGCACCCCTCCCACTGCAGAAGATGAACCACCCCGCAAACGTTGCCTGTGATCCAGAAAGAAGCCAGAGACACTTGCCAAGACCCCTGCCAGGAAATTAGACTTTCCTGATTGTCCCCCTTGTGTCTCACTCAGTCACCCTGTTCACCTTGAACTACCATTGCTCCTCTTCCTATGTCCCCATGGACAATGCACCTGTGCTACAAACAGATTGGAACAATACCCTGGACTTTCCTCCATCATCACCCCATCCCATTGCACATTCCCCTCTGTATATTAGCTGTTAGAAATGGGGTCTTTGGTTGGCAGTCAGGTTACCCCCTGTCCAAGCAAGGACCCTCACTCTAGTCAGAGTAAGTCACACACAATCCAAATTATTCTGTGCCCACCCTCTAGTAGCTTGGCACTGAGGAGTCAGGCTTAACTTAGAAGGCAAGGTGTAAAGTATTTGTGCAATAAATCATACAATAACACAATATAGCACCACAAAAATACACCACACTGTGTTTAGAAAAATATATAATATTTATCTGGATATTTGCAGGCCAAACCAATCAAAGATGCAATAAGTAAATGTAGAGGTATCACGGAAAAGTGATATAAAGTGTCTTAAGTCTTTTTAAAGCAAACAAAGTCTCTCTCAAGCACAAAGTACTTGGTTTGTCTGAAAAATCTCCGCAGCGGGCCGCAGAGGAGGAGAAGCATGGAAACAAAGGGGTGTGCGTCGATTTCTGGGGCTGCACACTGCAATGCGTCATTTGGTTTCCACGCTGGGATAGCTGTGTGTTGATTTCCGGCGCTCAGTCATGGATCCTCTTCGGATTGCAGGGTTTTCAGACGACCCGAGCTCTGTGCGTGGAATCCTGGGCTTTTGGAGCAAAGTCACAAGTGCTGCTTCGTTCTGGTGGGTGTTGCATGGAAGTTTCTTCCGCACGTCAGGCGCTGCATCGATTTCCCCTCTGGAAGTCGGGCTGCGTCGTCCCAGGTCGGCTGTGTGTCGATCCGGTGGGCAGTGCGTTGAAGTTCCGGTTGCAATGCAGGCGCCGCCTCAATCTTCTCCTTGCAAAGTCTCACTGCGTCGTTCCAGGTTGGCGTGCGGTGAATTTCTCACTGGGGGCAGGGTGTGCGTCGGTTTTAGCAAGCTGTGCATCGAATTTTCGCCACACAAGGAGTCCAGTTGCAAGAGAGAAGTCTTTTTGGTCCCGAGACTTCAAGGAACAGTAGGCAAGCTCTATCCAAGCCCTTGGCGAGCACTTCTTCACCACAGCCAGGGAGCAGCAAGGCAGCATGGCAACAGCAAGGCAGCAGTCCTTCACAGAAAGCAGTCAGATGAGTCTTTGGGGCAGCCAGGCAGTTCTTCTTAGAAGGATGCATGTTCTGGTTACAAGTTTCTTCTCCAGGAATTGTCTGAGTTGGAAGGGGCAGAGGCCCTGTTTATATACCCAAATGTGCCTTTGAAGTGGGGGAGAGTGGCTTAGATCTGCACCAGGTCCCCTTTCAGTTAAATCATGTCTGCCAGGGTCCCAGTAGGGGGTGTAGCAGTCCTTTGTGTGAGAGCAGGCCGTCCACCCTCCGAGCCCAGGAAGACCCATTCAAAATGCAGATGTATGCTAGTGAGGCTGAATATCCTGTGTTTGGGGTGTGTCTGAGTGAATGCACAAGGAGCTGTCAACTAAACCCAGCCAGACGTGGATTGTAAGGCACAGAAAGATTTAAGTGCAGAGAAATGCTCACTTTCTAAAAGTGACATTTCTAAAATAGTAATATTAAATCCAACTTCACCAGTCAGCGGGATTTTATATCACCATTCTGGCCATACTAACTATGACCTTCCTACTCCTTTCAGATCAGCAGCTACCACTCAAACAATGTAGTGTAAAAACGAATTTGGGAGTTTTACACTACCAGGACATGTAAACTACATAGGTACATGTCCTGCCGTTTGCCTACACAGCACCCTGCCCTATGGGTTACCTAGGGCATACCTTAGTGGTGTCTTATATGTGGAAAAAGGGGGGTTTTAGGCTTGGCAAGTACTTTTAAATGCCAAGTCGAATTGGCAGAGAAACTGCACACACAGGCCTTGCAATGGGAGGCCTGAGACAAGGTTAAGGGCCTGCTTAAGTGGGTGGCACAACCAGTGCTGCAGGCCCACTAGTAGAAATTAATCTACAGGGCCTGGGCACATATAGGGCACACTACTAGGGACGTATAAGTAAATTAAATAGTCCAATTGGGTATAATCCAATGTTACCATGTTTAAAGGGAGAGAACATAGGCACTTTAGCACTGGTTAGCAGTGGTAAAGTGTGAAGAGTCTAAAAACCAGCAAAAACAGTGTCCAAAAAGTGGAGGGAGGCAGGCAAAAAGTTAGGGGTGACCACCCTAAGGCTGTCAGCTCTAACATTAGCACTACAATAAACAGTGGAAAGGTAGTATTGTTAAAGTACATGTAGCAGGCAGGTTTGTCTTCTTACCTGTGTCTCACTGGAAGTATTGCAGGATCACTGAGTTCCTGTTGTCGATGTCCTCTTCTTCTGCTTCATCGTCTTCACTGTCCACAGGCTCCACAGCTGCCACAACACCTCCATCTGGACCACCCTCCTGCAGAAAAGGCACCTGTCGTCGCAAAGCCAAGTTGTGAAGCATACAGCAGGCCACGATGATCTGGCACACCTTCTTTGGTGAGTAGAATAGGGAACCACCTGTCATATGTAGGCACTGGAACCTGGCCTTCAGGAGGCCGAAGGTCCGCTCTATATTCCTCCTAGGTCGCCCATGGGCCTCATTGTAGCGTTCCTCTGCCCTTGTCCTGGTATTCCTCACTGGGGTCAGTAGCCATGACAGGTTGGGGTAACCAGAGTCACCTGCAAATGGCGAGGGACAACTGTTAGACACACACTAACTCTGAGGGATAGCCCCAGACCCAGACAACTATTCCCACTGATTTGGTTCCAGGTGCTCACCTAATAGCCACACACGGTGCCTCTGGAGTTGCCCCATCACATAAGGGATGCTGCTATTCCGCAGGATGTAAGCGTCATGCACTGAGCCAGGGAATTTGGCATTAACAAGGGAGATGTACTGGTCTGCCAAACACACCATCTGCACATTCATCGAATGGTAACTCTTCTGGTTTCTGTACCCCTGTTCACTCCTGCGGGGGGGACCAAGGCCACATGTGTCCCATCAATGGCACCTATGATGTTGGGGATATGTCCCAGGGCACAGAAGTCACCTTTCACTGTAGGCAAATCCTCCACCTGAGGGAAAATGATGTAGCTCCGCATGTGTTTCAGCAGGGCAGACAACACTCTGGACAACACGTTGGAAAACATAGGCTGGGACATCCCTGATGCTATGGCCACTGTTGTTTGAAATGACCCTCTTGCAAGGAAATGGAGTACTGACAGCACATGCACTTGAGGGGGGATTCCTGTGGGATGGAGGATAGCTGACATAAGGTCTGGCTCCAACTGGGCACACAGTTCCAGGATTGTGGCACAATCAAGCCTGTAGGTGATGATCACATGTCTTTCCTCCATTGTTGACAGGTCCACCAGTGGTCTGTACACCGGAGGATGCCACCATCTCCTCACATGCCCCAGCGGACGGTGCCTATGGAGGAGAACAGCGAGCACAGAGTCAACCAACTCTGAGGTACGTAAACACAGCTTGCTCAGAAAACTATTCATAAACTGAAATTTGCCTGTATGAGTGTTGAGCCAAGGCCTAGGTATGTGTGACGCAGTTAAAAATAAAGCCATGTGGGCCCCTGAAATGGCGGCTGTCGGACCTGTAAAGTGGGACAATGGGATATGAGTAACTGCGCTGGCGTTGTACACTGTCGCGGTAGGCGGTCGAAGACCGCGGCGCAATTCTGCATTGGTTAACATTGGACCCTATGGGTCCCAGGAGCCAATGACTATGTACGCCGGCGGCGACGGTACGCACCGCAGCGGACGTGACCGCCATTTTCTATCTGTTCAATCACTCGATACCTGATCTTCGACAGGAGAGGACCTACATTGCAAGTGCTGCTGTGACCTCAGTCTGGAAGAGACAATGGCTCATGCGTCTGGGGAAAGGGCCCCTTCCTTCAGCACGGAGGATTTGGAGAAACTCGTGGATGGGGTCCTCCCCCAGTACACGTTACTCTACGGTCCTCCAGACAAACAAGTAAGTGCACTGGGAGCATGCTGTATGGGCAATGCCTGTGTGGAGTGGTGTGGATGAAAGATGGGGGGGAGAATGAGGTGTGCATGAAACGACGGTGAGTGCATGTGCCATATGGCAAGGGTAGGGATGCGGGCCAATGACTGTGACAGTGCAGTTGGTAATAGCTTCTCTTTTTCCCCTGTACAATTCCTTTAGGTCATCGCCCACCAGAAGAAGGATATTTGGCGTGCCATCGCCAAGGACGTCCGGACCCTGGGGGTCTACCACAGATGGAGCACCCACTGCCGGAAAAGATGGGAGGACATTCGCTGCCGGAGCAAGAAGACAGTAAAGGCCCAGCTGGAGATGGCCTCCCAACGTGGGAGGGGTGCCCGTTGCACCATGACCCCCCTGATGTTCAGGATCCTGGCAGTGGCGTACCCGGAGTTGGATGGGCGCTTGAGGGCATCACAGCAGCAACAAGGGGGTGAGTACACTCTCATTCAGCTGATTCAGCGTGCATTGCAGGTGTCTGTGTGGGGGATGTGGGCTGTGGGTTCCCCTAGGCCAGGGCGAGTTTGCTAGTTAAGTCCCCTTTTTCAGGCAGACCCTGTGGCACCCCACCCCACCTGGGTACTGTGCCAACTACACCTAGTCAGGCTCCTGTGACATCCATGTGTGCAGAAATCGGCCATAGCCTTGTAAGCCATGATCCAGGGATTAAATAGTGGACCCCAAGTGCGCGACGTAGTGCAGGGGGCTTCTGTGTCTGTCATGTCCGCCAACGGTACCGGTATTGCATGCACTCAACATGTCTTTCTTCTGTCTCCCCCCCACCTTTTTGTGGTCTCCCTGTACTTGTGTGCATTAGCATCATCAGGCAGAGGAGCAGTGGCACCGGAGCAGGAGGGAGCTGCATCCCACATGGCCCTGGAGGGCGAGACTACGGACTCCGAATGCACCTGTGGGACGGAGTGCGAGGGGAGCTCCACGGCAGGGACAGGAGCTGACACCAGCGATACGGACTCCTCCTCTGATGGGAGCTCCCTTGCGGTGGCGGGCCCATCTGTGCCACCCGCATCTACAGGTACAGCTGCCACCCCCCCTCCAGCACCGTCCTCCGAGCAGCCCCTCAGCCTTTGCCCCGTGCCCGCTCACACAGGAGGGTGGGCATCACCTTCGCCCTAGGCACCTCAGCCCCTGCCCCTGTGACCCCTCCTGCCCTCAGTGAGGAGGCCATTGACCTCCTCAGGTCCCTCACTGTTGGGCAGTCTACCATTTTGAATGCCATCCAGGGTGTAGAGAGGCAGTTGCAACAAACCAATGCATTCCTGGAGGGCATTCATTCTGGTCAGGCAGCCCTTCAGCGAGCTTTTCAGACTCTGGCCTCAGCACTGATGGCAGCCATTGTCCCTGTCTCTAGCCTCCCCCCTCCAACTTCCTCCACCCAGACCCACACCCCTGTACCTCAGCCTATCCCAAGCACACCATCAGACCAGCATGCACACACCTCAACACACAAAGGAAGCTCAGGCAAACATAAGCACCACACATCCCACAGGCACTCACGCAAGCATCAGACACATGCAGACATACCAACATCCACTTCCTCCACTGTGTCCCCCTCCTCCTCCCTCATCCCACCCTGTCTCGTCTCCACTCACACCTGCATGCACTACATCTTCAGCCACTACGTCCATCACCAGCACACCCACCACCACACCCCGCTCACGTGCAGTCACCACCCCCACTACCATTCACACATCCCCTGTGTCCTCTCCCAGTATGCCTGTGAGGCCACCTCCCAAGGTACACAAATGCAGCCACACACCCACACAACAGCCATCCACCTCATGACAGCCTCCAGCCCATGCACCTTCACCCAAAGTCAGCAAACGTACACCTCCTACGACCACTACCTCTTCCTCCACTCCCAAACCCCCTCAATCTACCTGTCCCAGTGTTCCTAAGAAACGTTTCCTGGCCACCCTTGACCTCTTTCCCTCACCTCCCCCACCCCGTCAGTCTCCTCGGGCCCGACTCTCTAGGTCCCAACCTAGCACCTCAGCCACAACATCGGCGGGACCAGTGATGCCAGTAGTCACAGGATGATGGAGTGCAGGGCAGGCAGTGTGGCAAGGAGCCACAGCACGGACAGTCCCCCACCTGTCAAGCATCAAAAGTTGGCCAGTGCCCGGCGGGAGAAGGGGATGACACCAGCCACCAAAGCCGCTCCCAGGGGTACAGTTGGGATTGTGGAGTCTGCTGCAACACCTTCCAAGTTGGGGAAGGGGCACAAGAAAACTGGCAAGTCTGGGAAGACCAGCACGGCGGAGAAGACCGCCATCAGCCCCGCTGCCCAGGAGGCGACCGCCAGCAGCCACACTGCCCCAGACAGGACCGCCAGCAGCAGCACCGTTGCCCAGGAGGCGACCGCCAGCAGCCTCACTGCCCCAGACAGGACTGCCAGCAGCAGCCCGTTGCCCAGGAGGTGACCGCCAGAAGCCCCACTGTCCCAGACAGGACCGCCAGCAGCAGCCCCATTGCCCAGGAGGTGACTGCCAGCAGCCCCACTGCCACAGACAGGATTGCCAGCAGCTGAACCGCTGCCAAGGACACCGCCACCACAAGCACCGCTGCTAAGTACCCCGCCGCCACTAGCACCGCTGTCAAGGACACTGCCGCAACAAGCACCACTGCCAAGGACACCGCCGCCACAAGCACCGCTGCCAAGGACACCGCCGCCACAAGCACCGCTGCCAAAGACACCGCTGCCACAAGCACCGCTGCCAAGGACACCGCCGCTACAAGCACTGCTGCCAAGGACACCGCCGCCACAAGCACCGCTGCCAAGGACACTGCCGGCCCATGAGCACCAAAAGCTCTGACACTACTGAGGCCGCCACGAGCAGGATGAAGCACTCTGGGTACAAAGCCCCCTCCAGAACCAGTGGAGACTGTTATCCACTACCTCTGTCCTTTGCAGGAAGAAACACTCTGGGCACAAAGCCCTCTCCAGAACCAGTGGAGATTGACATCCACTACCTCAGTCCTTGGCAGGATGAAGCACTCTGGGCACAAAGCCCCCTCCAGAACCAGTGGAGACTGTTATCCACTACCTCTGTCCTTGGCAGGATGAAGCACTCTGGGCACAAAGCCCCCTCCAGAACCAGTGGAGATTGACATCCACTACCTCAGTCCTTGGCAGGATGAAGCACTCTGGGCACAAAGCCCCCTCCAGAACCAGTGGAGACTGTTACCCACTACCTCAGTCCTTGGCAGGATGAAGCACTCTGGGCACAAGGCCCCCTCCAGAACCAGTGGAGATTGACATCCACTACCTCAGTCCTTGGCAGGATGAAGCACTCTGGGCACAAAGACCCCTCCAGATCCAGTGGAGACTGCTATCCACTACCTCAGTCCTTGGCAGGATGAAGCACTCTGGGCACAAAGCCCCCTACATAACCAGTGGAGACTGTTATCCACTACCTCTGTCCTTGGCAGGATGAAGCACTCTGGGCACAAAGCCCCCTCCAGAACCAGTGGGACTGTTATCCACTACCTCAGTCCTTGGCAGGATGAAGCACGCTGGGCACAAGGCCCCCTCCAGAACCAGTGGAGAGATACATCCACTTGAGAGACTGTGGCTTTGCACTCCCCAGGATATAGCAGTGGGCAAATCACCCACTGTAGAGACTTGAGAGACTGTGGCTTTGCACTCCCCAGGATTGAACAGTGGGCATGGGACCCCCCGTGGATTTGGCGTCGTGCACTCAACCGGCTGAGGTGCCCACCCCTTCCCTTCCCCCTGAGGTGCCTGTTTTATTTCTATCTGATGCCCCTGCAGTGTTCCCTCCGTCTTGTTCAGGTATCTTGTGTGGGCCTCGCCCATGCCTTTTGGGCCCAGTGATCCACGGACTATGATGGTGGACTCCCTTGGGCTTGTGTTCTTGGTGTATTTAATTGTATATAGTATAAATGTATATATTTGTAAATATTTTGGATGTATGTAATTGAATATATCACAATTTTTCGACTCATTTCCTTTTGTCCTTGCATTCTTCCAGGTGGAGTTGGGGGGGTGTAACTGTGATGTATCATGATGTATTAGCGTGTGTGTTGTAGTGGGTGAGGGTGGGGTTGGGGGTGTTGCGTGTGTGTGTCACTGTTTCCCCCCCCTCCAGTGTGTCGTAGGTGCAGTACTCACCATGGTCTTCGCTGCCGGCGTTCGTGCTCCTGGTAGAAGAGCAGGAAGATAAAGGCTGGAAAAATCTGGAGCTCTGGTTCCATGGTGTCCTGGTTCCTCGTGGGGTGTGCAGAGGTGAGCATTTTCCCTTCGAAGTCCTGTTTCCGCCGTGTTTTTGTTCGCAGTGAATCCACCCCGGAAAAGGTGGCAGATTGGTGGGTTGTAATTCTGTGGGCGGCACATTGTCCTCTGCCTGTCTGTTGGCGGTGACCGCCGCTGTGTTTGTTTGTACCGCCATGTCGGTCAGAGTGTTAAAGTGGCTGTCTATGTTGGCGGTTTCCGCCATGGTTGTAATTCCATTTTTTTTACCGACGGACTGTTGGCGGTATAACCACCGCTTTAACACCGACTGCCGGGGTTCTAATGACCACCTAAGTTTGCGCAGCAAGGTTTTCAGAATTAGCCGTTTGTTGGAAACAGTTGTCCAGTTCAAGATCTGACAACATACAAGCAGCTGATTTTGAAACAGGAATGCAGGGAGTGCAAGGTGGAATATTGGTGCCTCAAGAAAGAGGAAGAGGAGCTCTGTTTGATCTGAGTACAGGCATTGATTTTACAATGCTGAAGAAGATAATACCTTGTCACCTGTACAATAGGGTGTCAGCAAAATCAAAAGTAGGCCTGGGCGTAGAACTCCGCCCCACCGGCAGAGTTTGTGGAATTTAGGCACTGTGCTTCGCAGAGTAGTGTGGAGTTCCCGAATTCTGCACTCCAGCGTGGAGCGGAGTTTGTTTGTGTGAGACGATACTACAGCGCCACTAGCGAGCACTCGCATGACTTTACATTCTCTCATGTAACTTCCAGCGGTGTTGGCAGACAAAACAGGGCCGCTCGCAAGTGTGAACTCACTTCTCAAGTTGATTTTCTACACTGTAGCCACTAAATCTAGTTAAAAAAATTTGACTAGTGTTTCTTCTCCAATGGACCCTGCAATTTGTTTTTCAGATTGAGAAGCCTTTTTTTGTTTCAAACAGGAAGGTAGTATGTCAGAGACTACAACTTCCTGTTTATGTCCAGCAGGCTCCTCCCAGTCCTTTGTCCATCTCCTAGTCACTTTTGGCTTGGATTTCACAGTGTAAAGATCACTCTCTTTGTCTCCTGGATTTACCTTTGGATAAAGGCTTTTTGTTGAATCACACAAGTAAGTACAAAAAACGAATGTTTAAGTGTGTATTTCTTTTTACTTTAATTTGATAGATCATTTTTAAATTGTATAGTGTTTCAATCAATCAATCATGTTTATACAGTGCTCTACTCACCCGTGAGGGCCTCAAGGCACTAGGGGGGGGTCACTGCTGCTCGAAGAGCCAGGTCTTGAGAAGGCGAGGTGGTCCTGGGTGGTCCTGAGGTGGGCGGGGAGGGAATTCCACGTCTTGGCTGCCAGGTAGGAGAAGGATTTCCCCCCTCAGTTGGTTCGGCGGATGCGAGGGACGGTGGCGAGAGCGCGGCTGGTGGAGCGAAGTTGACGGGTGGGCGTGTAGAAGGTGAGGCGACGGTTGAGGTATTCGGGGCCCTTGTTGTGGAGGGCTTTGTGTGCGTGGGTGAGGAGCCTGAAGGTGATCCTTTTGTTGACGGGTAGCCAGTGCAGGTGTCTCAGGTGGGCGGAGATATGGCTGTGGCGGGGTACGTCGAGGATGAGGCATGCAGAGGCGTTTTGTATGCGCTGAAGACATTTCTGAAGTTTTGTGGTGGTTCCAGCGTATAGGGTGTTTCCGTAGTCCAGGCGGCTTGTGACAAGGGCGTGGGTCACAGTTTTTCTGGTGTCGCGGGGATCCAGCGGAAGATCTTTCGGAGCATGCGAAGTGTGAGGAAGCAAGAAGACGAGACGGCGTTGACTTGTTTGGTCATGGTGAGAAGGGGGCCCAGGATGAATCCGAGGTTGCGTGCGTGGTCTGAGGGGGTCAGTGCGGTGCCCAGGGCCGTGGGCCACCAGGAATCGTCCCAGGCGGACGGGGAGTTTCCGAGGATGAGGACTTCCGTCTTGTCTGTTTGGTGGGCTAGAGTTTAAGTATGGGCCTAGTTATTATTTGATTTGCATTTCATAGATTTTTCACATTTTGTAAAGGAAAATTGTTGTACTTCTCAGTACTTTTTCTACAATTTGTAACATTTGCAGTATTATTTTAGTATGTAGCCTAGATTTCCAAAGGGACATTTAGCCAGTCGGCCCAGTACTAGTAGTCATCAGTGCATGAAATAAATGTTTCAGTGGTATATGTTTTGATGATTTTTGCAAAAAGTGTATATATTGTACGGTAATGATATTTGATGGCATAGGAGGATGTTGTCTGACCAGTTGCTGGCATTAATTTTTTATTTATATTTTAATTTGTGTTTAATTCTGTATTTTGCCTGGCTCCATCCATCCACATCCATCTGATCCATTCCATTCCTCTCTCCATCCACCAAAGATGCACAGCTGCACTACAGCATTCAGGGGGTCATTATGAGGGGTTAACACACCGACCGCCATGTAGTTTCCAGCCACGGTGGTAATGACCGCCGGGCTGGAAGCTACAGTCTCCAGCCCGACGGCCGTCACTAGGCTGCCCATGGCATTTTGACCCCGCCTACCGCCATGGTTTCTGTAGTTTCTGTACCGCCATGGAAACCATGGTGATAGGCACTATCAGTGCCAGGGAATTCCTTCCCTCGTACTGAAAGGGGTGTCCCCTGCCCCCCTCCCCAGAGTCCTCCCAGTCTCCTCCTACCCTCCCACCCCCACATATAAACACATACATACACACATACACACACGCATATACACATTCACCCTTCCATGCATACATTCATACATACTCACTACAACACTCACTAACATACATTCAGGCATACACGCAATCACATGACACAACATGCACGTATACACACACCCACTCATGCACACACGTATTACACACGCATGCACGCATTCAAACACAGTCACACACACACCCACACACACAAACAACCCCTTTTCCTGTCGAGAACCCGACTTACCTGCTTGCAGGGGGTCCTCCGGCAGGAGACAGGATGTGGCGCTGCTGCCAGCTGCAGCGTCCACCAGCAAAACGCCACCAGGCTGTATCATGAAACATGATAGGGTAGGCGGTGCTTGCCAACTTACTGCCGTCCACCGCCATGACCGTGGCCGGAATTCTGCCAGCATTCTGGTGGAATTCCAGTTACGGTCATAATGTTATGGACGGTTGGTAGCCACGGCGATCGTATGTTAACAGCCGTCAGGCCTCAGTTTCTTAGGTGTAGTTCCATTTTCTCCAGGACACCCTGGCTGTGGAGCACAGCAGACATAATTAATTTTGTTAATGATTATTCCATGTCTCTTTGACAGCCTTGCTGCCTTGCTGCCATAGGTTATTTAAAGGATTATTCCATTTACTCATGCACCTCTCTCTGACTACCCCAGGTGTCTCCTTTAAAACAGATGGAGTTAAAGCAAAGAACTAGATCTGCCTGTTATTTTGTCAGATTTGAAATGTCATTGTTTATGGTGCGGTGGTGTGGTTTGCCTTTACAATATTTGATCAAATAGGTATATTACATAAGTAACTAACCACACTAAAGATTGCATTTTTCTGTACTATTTTCAACCTGCAGCAATACCACATTTCACTAACTACATGTTTTTCTTGCTTCATTGTTTTAGGTGCACAAAAGAAGAGACCCGTAACCTTTTTTGGGAGACGTTTGACTGCCACACTGGCCTCCGGGGAGGAACTTGCGAGCAGCACTCCTGCACTACCAGCACCACCCTAACCGAAGCCCAAGACCATGCACTGCAATCATGGCGATGCTGATGAGGAATGATGTTGAATTGGATTTGTCCCTTTCGCAAAGTAGTACACAACTGTTTCAGGAAACACAGCAAAGTGGACAGCAGTCACAGCCAGATCTTCCAGAAGTTGGAGCAGAACAGGAGGTCAAGCTTCCTGCTGAGCAAGACCTCTTCCTTTAGAATCAATGGCTCCCAGATCTCCAGCATGAAAAACTGAAGGATACTACTCCACCATCTTCTCCAAGCACCTCTTCTGATAACAATGATAGGGACATGAAGTGGACCCCGGCAGAGTCCAGGAGACGCCAGGAGAGGCAAGGAAAAAGAAAAGTTCCAGAAAGTCTTAGAATCATGGAAGGGGATGATGAGGAGGAGGATGATGATGATGGCCAGTCATAATATAAGCTGGCACAGAGGAATCCAGCATTACTATCTAACCTTCACCGATGAATGTGGCACAGGCAGCACCCCCAGCTCCCATATTTGTAAGGCCCCAGTAGAGACCTGCACCAACCCTTACCTCAATAGAAGTATGTACTGCAGAGAGGTAATCAACATGCCACCATACATCCAGTTCTTCCTCAGGCATTGGCCCAATAAGAAAGTACTTCTCCCCAGTTTACGATTAGCAAACAGAGGGAGAACATTGCCATATGCTCCATTTGTCACACAAATGTTTATTGAGCTAAGCCTGGTTCACATAATGGTACTGATGACCCATATGAAAAAAACATCAAGCAATCTGGGTGGAGGAGCACCTTAAAACGGTTCAATGTGGTTGTGGTGGTGAAGGTGAGGGGTGTCAGAAAACATCAGCTACAACTGGTCAAATCACGGTGGAAGGTGAGGAAGAAGAGGGTGACATCATCATGCAAAGCAAAGCAGCCCTGTCCCCTACAGTGTGCCAGAATCACCTACCTCAGTGATCTCACAATGGCACAGGAAGACTCAGAGCCAGATGTAGACACCACAGCATATGGTGGCTGCACCACCGCAACACGCTTTGAGTCTACCACTACCTAGATCTCAGAAGTCACCTGTGTCAGTGGCCCCACAAAAGAAGAAAACCCAGGCTACAATTATGGGCATGTTTAGGCAGGAGGGGCCCTACGACTGCAACTGCTTAATGGCACATTTGAACAATGGGACGCTGGAAAAAACTTTAGCACTGGACCTGCTCCCTTTTTCTTTTGTGGAAGGAGTGGGATTCTTAGAGTTTGTGGCAGCCCTCTGCCCGAAAGGGAAGTTTTCAAGCCGGACTTATTTTGTCAGAATTGCTGTTCCAGTGATACATCACGATGTGCTGCAATTGGTTGGACAAGCTTGGCAACAAAGTGCTGTACACACTTTCCTCCTAATGTCAGACATGTGGATCAATTGTCAGGTGACTGATTACATGTGCAGCACTGCACACAGGATCACTTTTCTGGGGGTAAAGCACAAGCTTTCTACAGGTCTTGGCCCTAAAGAAATTTTTAAGAGCGTTCAGCTGCATGCAACAGTAGCCATGTTTGCCACTGAGAAATCACACGCAGCTCCAAACATCTTGGAGGAATTTAATAGCAAGGTGTCTTGAATGGCTGCGAACCAGAGGTCTTCGAGTTGGATTTGTGGTCACAGACAATGGCAGTAAAATAGTCAAGGCTGTGGTAGACGGGGGCTATTTCAGGGTTCTGTGTCTGGCGCACTGTATCAACCTGGTTGTGCAATACTTTCCTAAAAAAGAAAGTACAGTCAGTATAAACAGATCAATGACTATGTCACTCAAAGAGGAGCTTATGCAATTCGGAAAGCTATGATCATGGATGCAAACAAATTAGGCCTAGTTAAATGCCTCACGCAGATGCTGCTCACTTTTGAGGTTTTCACTTTGGAAGTTAGCAAGGAGGACAGTACAATGGGCCAAGCTATCTCATTATTGCAGCTGCTAAAGGAGCAGCTGAAGAAGGAGTCTGAAAGGTTTGCATTTAGGAGTGTGAACGAAAACCCAGAAGCACATGCCTTTGTTTATAAACTAAGCTATCGCTTGACTTGTAATGCAAGGCTGCACAATGACATCATCTTGTCCAAAGAGTACATCTGTGACATCATAGTTGATCCACGCTAGAAAAAAATTCTTTCCACTAACATTTCTTTTTCTGAGGTGGATTGTTGAGCAAGCAAGAGAACTAGAAGAAGAACAGCTCGAACTTAGTACCACTCTGTAGTTCTGGGGTGCCGCCTTCAACTTCCAGAGAGGTCAGTCTTGTCTCACATCCACCAACCCCACCAACAAGAAAACCGTTGACAACAGCAACAGAACAATCAGACCCTACCTCTGCATTAGCTTGATTTCATGTGTCAGCTCTTAGGTCCACTGCAGAGGAGAAGGAAAATGCAGTCGAGCAGGTGGCAGCACCAATGACCATTTAGAGGATGTTCCAGGAGTATCTGAATGACCTGAAAGGGGTGTATGTGGACCAAAATCCATTGGTGTATTGGTGTGAGAGGATCCGCCAATGGTCAGAGCTCAGCAGGCTGACGTGTCTTGTAGCCAGTGTGTCTCCTGAACATTTGTTCAGTGCAGCTGATGCAGTTGTTAAAGTGAGAAGGACCAGTCTCTCACCTCAAAGCGTGGAGAGATTGACCATTAGCAAAATGAACCAGCATTTTATACCACCTTATACACCATTCCCAAAATGCCACAGAAGGAGGAAGAGGATGATTGGTCAGAATCAAACGTGTTAGCTGACCAACTTCTGGGAGAACCACCAGAGTTTGAGGATGAACTCTACTTCCCAGATTGGGTATGCCAGTGCCACCATAAAACTTTTCAATTATTTCTCGTTCAGCTTCTTGTTCTCTTTCTTTCTTTGCAAAAAAAAAATATATGTGTTAGTACAACATTACGTTAGTGTCACTTTATGCTGTCCCACCAATGATTTTATAGTCACATGTAAGCTCTAATTGAAGTTGGACCCATGTGCAGTGAAGAAGCCCCCACTTATCCTTCAGGACATTGGAGATGATGCCTGCCTCCCTCACATGCCATTGCCTATCCTATTTTTATATCACCTAGCAGGACTGCCCTAGAAGATCATTGATTGAAAGACTGCTAGTGCCAATGCCTAATTCCAATGTGTGGATGCCATCAAAGAGGAGATATTTTGTTCAGCCACCGTGCTTGGATTGGAAGAGGTAAATAAGTAACTATTGCACAGATGAGTGGTGATATAGTGATTAATTGATTGTGATTGTGAATTTGTGAGTGATGATAAATGTGGTGGCTGACAGTGAGGGAGGGTGTTTAACAAATTTGAAAACCTGTTTCCAATGATTTGCAATGTTTGGGGGCTGATGGATGATCATTTATTCCTAAAAGTGATCGGCCTTTCAAAAGTAGTGAATTTGACCTGCAAGGTCTGCTCCTTTTTACTGGTTCCTCAAAAAAACAGCCACTTTAGTTACCAAACACAAATCTACACAAAAAATACACCAGTTCTGTTTCTCTATTTCTTCTTCAACAGCAGTGCACTGCACAGGTCTACCTTGTTTGGTTTGAAACTGGGACATACTGACTCTGAATCTGGAGGA
The DNA here is from genome assembly GCF_031143425.1 of Pleurodeles waltl. Lineage (NCBI taxonomy): Eukaryota > Metazoa > Chordata > Amphibia > Caudata > Salamandridae > Pleurodeles > Pleurodeles waltl. The sequence continues at coordinate 1,344,916,225 of NC_090447.1, forward strand.
AGATAGAAGTACTCAGAGCAGGACTACCTCAACAGCTAGAAAAGAGCTAGAAAGGAGAAAGTTTTTTACTTCAAAAAGATGATGGTGAAAACTCTGAGGTCGTATACTCACTCAGCTCTGTGAACTGGAGAGAGGTGCTTTTATTTGGAAATGCTGCTGAGTATATATTTGCTCCTGCATTTCTAGCTCAAACATGAAACTCCTCTTATGTTCTTGCACTGCCTCTGAGTCTTCTTGGTATACTCCTGACTCCTCATGAAGCTTACCTTGCTTTCTTTTGTCCTTTTCCTTACTCTATAATACAGCTACTGTTTTTTTTTCAATACACAAACATTCGTCTAGTCCTCTCCTGCACAAAAAAACTTGGAAAGCTCAATACTCCAGCTTACCTACTGGACAGGCTTCAGACAGGCACCAGAGTGATGGACATTCTAAGAAGAATGGAGATTCATCACCCAATTTGGCAACACAGTATCATTTTCCTTTTAACAATCATAACTTTTAGAACTGGGTGGGTTACATTCAGTCTTCCATATTTCAAAATTAAAAGACATTACACTTAGCATATACATTCTGTAGTCTCTCTGGAGCAGACAAACTGTTTCCATTGAATTCACTGAACTGTGTCATACGCATATCCCTTTGTTTCCTTCCAAAACAGATTGATGATTGTGTGCTGCTCAGCGCCCCAACGAATATTGTCATGGTTTCTTTTTTGTAGTGTTTGTCTTTGTCACACCTTTTTCCATCCACTCAGTCAGCCCTAACCATCTTCCTCTAAATTATGGAGGTGTGAACTAATTTTACACCATAAATAAATCACACACTTGCTTGGGCAGATGTAGGAAAGCCACACCAACTCGCTGTATGATCTCCTACCTTTTATTACCTGAGCAATATTACACACAGGCCCCATCAACATCTTCAGTCATACCTTGTGTGTATGTTCACATAAACGTTTAACCTGGTCCAAACACTCCTGAGTCTGAGCCGATTTCTCCTGACTCCATGATTTTATTTCATAAGTTTAGTTTTATACTGTAGCTCCCCACCATTGCTCAGAAGAAATTGATATTGCTAGATTGTATTGTCATATCAGGCCTCAGTCTTCCTAAAGTTATCGTATTATGATGATGACCCACTAACTCTCTATTTTCTTTCAATCAAGTTGACAGTGATGGATAATTGACAAGTTGACAGTGATGGATAATTGATTAATCCTGTAGTTGGAGTTCGCATTGGTGGGAGTGGCACCTTCTGTGAAGTTCTGTCTTCATTGTTAGTGTACTAGCTTGCTACTACTATTAACTACCTACCAGCCCCTTAAGCTGCCATCTCGGGAAAAACCCTGCAGTAAGAAGACTCCCTCGCTTCACCTATTCAGGTAAGAGAAGAACTATGGATTGAAGTGAACTTGTGTAGCTAGTATTTAACTCCTACTGAAGAAGATGTTATCTGTGTGTACTAGGTTGTTGTAGACAAAATAGGCAAGGTCAATCATCCCCTAGTGGTCATTAATAATTGCTGAGGGCAATAGAGCAAGGGTCTAAGTAAATGAAATGCACTTTTTTAGCAGATTTAAAAAAGCAGGCTACACTAAAAGACAGCAGTGCAAACTAAAAGTCTGAAACTCCAAAATAAAGATTTGAGATGCAAGTGAAGTAAAAAAATCCTCTTTATTATTTACAAACAGAAAACCCTCCCTCTCCAGCCACAACAGTCCCACCCTTCTCCCCGAACAAATTACCCCATCCACAAAAGTCCAACGAAAAGTTCGAAGTCCAGCTCAAAACCCTGCCCACCCTCATCACCGACAACAAATCCCTCCAACTAAAAATATTTAAAAAAAGGGCAGAAAAAAGGGCACTGTCAATATGGGTCCCAAGATGGTTGAAGCTCTGCTCATTGCTGGCGTGTCGCCTCTCATCCAGTCCATCTGCTGCAGGATGCATCAGAGCAATGCCCTGGTGGAGTGGGAGGGTGCAGCAGCAGGTGCATTCATGGACCCTGAGTGCTGGAGGTGGCACAGGCAATGTGCGCGCCGGGATGCTGGGGGCTGGCGTGTTGCTCTGCTGGGTCTTGGGTCAGAGGAAGCTGTTTCTTCCTTTTCCTCCTCCAGGATCACCAGGCACTAGTATTGAGACTTAATGTTCCCCAGACTCTGCTGCCGCAGATGGGCTGCTATCTCCTGCCTGGTTGGTGGTGGTCATCGGCCAAGAGTAGCTATATTGAGAAAAGGAAGAATAACAAAAGACAAATTGTAAACAATGCTCGCAACAAACATGTCTTCAAATAATAGATAGTGGATGGCACAGTAGCACTACATTGCAGGTTCCCTAGGGACATTTGAATTTGATGTGATTATTTATGATTAGGAGACACAGGGCCAATATTTTATTTGTTTACCTACACATGCCTTACATAAGAAGCACTAAAGGCCTGATTTATGAAAAGTTGTCACTGCCTTTGTGTCATTTTTTGATACAAAAGAGGCACAAACTCACAAAATATAATTATATTTTGTGAGTTTGTGCCACTTTTGCATCAAAACATGACGCAAAGGCGGCGCTAACTTTTTATAAATCATGCCCTTAATTGTCTGGCAGAAAATAATTAAGGAAGAATGAGACCAGATTAAAACAGTGATTTCATTTTATTTCTTTTAAAGGCTTTTCTAGTAACTTAACAGACACATTTAGTGAAAAAATAAAAATGAATTACCTCTCATTATGATGAGTAAGGCATTGTGCACTATGGAGTACAAGTAGTTGTGCCAAATAATTGAAGGCATGATAGCCACCACTTTAAGTATGTTGCTACTGTCTGCAGCTTGGTCAGCTGTAGCTGACAATTATCTATCTTTAATTCCAATGACCCTGCACTTCCGCACATGCCTTTCACTTAGTTTAGTTTCTACCTTGACTCCAAAGAGGCAGATCGATAAATAATATATGTCTCACATGTTATGCATAAAATATAGATATATTTTATCCTGTCTTCCGTAAATAGATGGTGGAAACCAATCCACTGCGCTACAGGGAATGGAATGGGCTATAAAGATTGTATTTGGCACATTTGTCACAGAGTATCCCCTATGCCAAACTTAAAATCATATCAGGCACTTATTAGTCCCACTTTATTCACTGGTCTTGCCCACCATCACAAATTCTTTCCAACAAATTGATTCACTGGGCAGTAAGTAAAGTAAAACACTTGACATACTCTACTGTAGAATAAGGCTGATGAATTAGGCAGGTAGGTAGAGCCTATGCTATAGAAATTAGAGGGGTGTCACTGATCTCTATACTGAAGAAGAGCTCCCTTCTTTATTCATCCAAACAATTATTACATCGTCCTTTCATTCATCCGCTATTCACACCCATATCCACCAGCTTTACTTTCTCCCATCCTGTCTTTCACCCAAATTCACAATCCTTTATCCATCCATTCAGTACCCACACTATTCTCCCTTTCTTTCAATCATCCTTTCACCCATCTATCCATTTACCCAATACCAATATTCACCTACGTATCCTTTTTCATCCGCCCATGCATCCTTTCCTTTCACTCTTTTCATAAATCCTTTCTTTTAACATTTGATTCTTTTATGTTTCCATCAAGCCATCATTTTTAGCATACATTTTATATGCTTTTGCCTAGCTGTAGATAGAAGAGGTCATAAATAACCCAACTACAGCTGTAGCTGAAATGCAGACAGTTCATGAATCCTATCACGACAACATGCTTGTAGCTAGTGAGTAAGAGTAATAGTCAAGAAGCAAGCAATGGGACTTACCAGTGCCCATCCCTGCCGCTGCGTCTCCCCCTGCTCCATCTGCTCCAGGTGTGGCTATAAAAAAAACAGTGTACAGTTTTTGAATATCAGGTCCCATTCTTGATGTTTTAAATTTAAAAAATGCAACAACAATCCTTACGGTTCTGTTGGCACTGCAGTAGCTTCTGCCAAAAATATCACTCTGACGATTTTGTTGGAATGTCAGAAAAGCCAGGTAGTCAAGCCAACCAAAAGCTTTGTTTAATAGAGGGGCAGAGCTATAGACTATGATTGAAGATGACTAAGAATCATTGAAGAGCAACAATAGGGTGGAATTCAAATTGGTTAATAAAGGACAGAAAAAAGATAATGCAGGGATAAGAGGGATTAAACAAAACTGGAGTTGCAAAAAAAAAAGAAGACAGTATAAAAAAAGTCAACACGGCAAAATTAAAAGTAGTATAAAAGTGGGTAGAGGTAAAAGTTAGGGAAATAATAATAATATTAAATATTAGGACTTACTGGGATGAGCAGAGCCATCAGCATCAGCACTGGTGGTTTGTGCCTCCCCAGCTCCTGCTAGACCCGCCAGTGCAGTGCCCCTCTTCTTGCCCTTGGGTGCTGATGTAATATTAGGAAGAAGATAACAAATACATTAGTGGTACCGTTAATCTCCACAAAATTATTATAAACAGGCAAATGAAATAAATTGTACTTAAATCAGATCGTCTACAGTATTATACTAGTATGATCAACTATTGTTGAGTTGGCTATACTCCAAAAATGCCTATTCCAAATATCCTTAACAAAACCTACATTTGGAACTAATTTATTGCATCTCCAATGAATGATCTTTTATTCTATTCTCATTTCTCCAGCCCCTTGATGGACCAACTCAGTCTCCTTTTTTTGCAATACATGCATACATGCATCTCTGTGAAATTGCTCAGACTGTTCGAGCCACATAAAGTCACAGAGAATGCTAACTCTCTGATTCACTATGGAGACAGGAGGACAGAGGAGTCTGCATTGCAATGGCTTCTTAAATAATCAGCCAAAGCGTGTGCCTACCTACAAGTACGGTGATGTTGCACTGAGCAGCTGTCTAGCTCTAAGTAGATCACATAATAAATAATATTCTTAACATAAACTAAAAATAACTTACCTCTGAGTGGAAGACGCATGGTAATTTGGAAAAAAAGTTATCATTGTAGAACACAAACACAATAAAAATAGAACACTTGACACCTAGCAGGTCGAGCAGGTCCTGCTTGATGATATCCCCCCAGCAGTGTGTCAGCTGCTGGGTAGTGCACTGGACCTGGGTGGCAGCCCTGACTTACTGGGGCACCCTAGCCCAGCACTGATGACGGTCCCACATGGGGTAGCCACTTCTAGGCCCTCTACGTGCTGCCATTATGGAGGGGAGGTGGTGCAGCACATAAAAATAACAGTGCTGCCACGGCTGCCTCGCTAAAGATCGGCCGCGGGTGCACCCCTTGACAGAGGCACCACCCACAAGACAGGCAGCTGCTGTTGCCCGCTGCTCTGCCATGGTGCTAGGTGAGGTACTGGGTTAGGGGAAAAGAAACAGGAGGCAAAGGATGACGGTATAAGGGAAAAATAAACAAAAATACAAAAAGTCAAAAAAACACCCAAAAAATTAAAACACCACAAAAATAATGAGACACAAAAGGGCACACTAATACAATACATAAAAAATAGGGGTAGATTAAGTGTGGGGAGGAACATAACAAAGATTGGGAACAGATTGAAGTTGGAGGCCCAGCAATATAAACAGAGTGAAAAACAAGATGGCTGCGCCCGTACGAACTGCATGGTGCTGTGCGCAAGCAATTTTGAACATGAGTACGTGCTTCGCATTGCATTTGTGCAACGCAAATGAGCACAACTGAGAACTCTGCCTGCTAGCAGAACTCTGCGTAGAGCAGCAGAGTCTTTTGCAGCTACTTTATGGAGTTCTGCATAGCGTGGCTCCTAATACTCTGCCCAGACCTAATCAATACTACTAACAGTTAGAGAAGCAGCAGTGTCAAGTGTTATAAGTGAAACAAAGGAAGAATGAACCACACTCAGAAGATCAAAAAGATCTAAAGTACTTTGTCCAAGATATTCATTACCTGAATGGACATATTTCTTGAGTCAAAGTCTGAACTTTCCAAATTCTCATTTACTTGATTGGAGCAAAGATCTGGCGGAACCACCTTGAAAGTCCCTAATTATAAAATAACTGATCTAAAATTACGAGACTGAGAAATAAAAAGAATGAGATATTATTGAACTGTTTATGAAATAAAAAGACTAATAAAAACTCATTGAAAAAGACGATGAAAGAGTACTGAGGTCTTTATGAAATGAATAGGATAATAAAAACTAAATGAAAAAGAAGATAAAAGATTACTGAGGTGCAAGGGAGCAGTTGAAGAGTAAGGATAGCATTTTTAGAAGAAGACGAAGTAGGGTTAAGGATTGTGTATTCGAAGATATTTTGATTAATAATACTCAGGCCCAGATTTAAGAGGGTCTAGCACCATTGTAATGACACATTAGTGTAATTTTTCTATGCTAATGTGGCGTTAGATGGCCAAAAACGCCACACCATATTCACAAAGTGGCGCAATGCTTGCATTGTGCCACTTTATCACCCGTTGCGCCATATTATTTCTGTGCCAGGCATCATGTATGCAAGCAGGGCGTTCCCCCATTAGGAGGGGCCAAAAAAATGGTGCAAAGAAATCTAAGAGATTTCTTTGCATCATTTATATCACATTTTTAATGCCTGCTCAGAGCAGGCGTTAAAAGGAGGCTCCCATTGTTTTCAATGGGCCTCTGGGTGCTTTGCATGATTAGTGCCAAAAAAATTTACGCTAATCCTGCAAATCGATGAACTAGCGTCAAAGATTATGGCACCAGTTCCCTAACTACCGCCATGGTGCGCCACATCTTAAATATGGTGCACACATGGTGGCTTTGGGGAGGTGCTAAGGGGCGCAAGAAAAGTAGTGCTGCACTTTTTCATAAATCTGCCTCTGAGAGACCAAAAGAAAAAAAGAAACAAAACCATTAGAAAGAAAAAGACTAACTCAAAAGAAGATCTAACATGTAGAAGAGTGTACTTATATTTTTCAACTTCAACAAGATATAATTTGCTGTCACAAAGGATTTTTTTTATAGTAGATCTGGTTTTAGAGACAGCATGTGTAATGAAAATATAAGTAGGTACAAAATATTTTTAGGAACTTTACTGACACTTATAATTTTAGTGCGAATAGCAATAGTATTAGTTATACACTGACACAGGAAAAAATCTAGTAGAATATGTAAATGAAACACTTAAACCAATGATAACTGAAGGTGAATTTAGGACATCATTTGTAGATTACATGAATAAGGATTATTGAAAGAATGTTTATTCTAGAATAATACAAGAATGTACTAAATATATTAAAGTTAACAAATGTTATGTCTGTGTACACATGCCATCATCCGCAGATGAACAGGTTTCCTACCACCACATCCCACTTTTATATGACATTTCTTGTATCCTTCTCAGTTTAGTATACACGCAACAACATTTTGGAATAATAATACTTGACATGGTGCTTTCTAAGGTTTCACTAATGAAAAGCAAGAATCTACACCCACAAGCTAAGGAAATGGAGACTTTGGACCATTTCTCCCTGTAAACACTGTTAAAGCTCATGAGGAAAATCTGATATGCTTAATGAATAGACAAGAAAAATCTTGTATTTTAATGGTAAAAGAAAGAAATGAACAATTTGCAAAAAGTATGTGTAAGAAAAAGATATTCAGAAGAATGTATGGAGAAAAAAAGAGGACAAATTGAGAAAGAAAATTTTTGTCCCTAAGCTTAAGCTAGATAAAAGGCACAAAGGGTGTCACAACCCATTCTTGCACCCACTGTACAGTGGGTCTGGGGCACGGGCTCATGTTGTATTTCCCCTGCAGCACTTCATGGCCTTCTGGGACATCAAGATGAACACCCCTCGGGATCTATGGTCCCAAGACACAGAACCCCTTGCCAGGCCATTCCAAGAGCACAATGTTCTGGTACTGTTGATCAACTAGGTTTTCAGTGTGCACACTTGCGAGAAATATAGATGTTTCTTATGCTTATTGGTTCCAACTGCATGACCTATTGACACTACCTGCTAATGTTAATTGATTCCACCTGCGTCTGTTTATTGGTTCCAACTACCATGACCTAGTGACTCCACCTGCTAATGTTAATTGATTGCACCTGCTTGCATTAAAGGTCAAAATCAGTAGGCTGACGTGTTCTTTCCCAGGGCCCGTTTTTAAACTGTACCCAAATCTAGAGTCGGTGCTTAGTCTTGTTCCTGACCTGGACCACCATCATCCCTGCACTCACCTCGTGGGTCAGCCAGATTCCTCAACCAGATTGCTCCGGTGCTCTAGTCTTTCTCAGCCCAAGCCTCCCTGCAAATCATGTGATCCTGCTTCTCTCATCTTCGCTTCCAGTATGACGATCCCGCTTCCTCTTCGGCTCCCTGCACTATAGCCACAGAGGCTTCCTCCAGATTCCAGTTTTATGTAGGAGAGACAAGGCTAAGTACTTGATCACAGGTTAATGTTCATGCATCCTTAGATTAAGCCAAAGATTATCTATAAGACTTAGGGCCTGATTATGAGTCTGGCCATCACAAGACTTCCAGTCTGACAGACTGCACATTACAAGGTTGGAGGGTGGACCCACCAACAGATCCAAATCCTGACGGGGATATGGCAGTCAGGATTTTAACCAGCCACAGCGGTGCTAAAGTTAGCATTGCCTGGCTGATTACAACCCCTCTTTCTGCCAGCCTTTTTGTTCCCTCCCTGCCCAACACCGTCAGAATTTGCTCTGTTTGATGTGCAGAAAGTGCACATTCCAAGGGTGCTGGCTGGCCCCCTATGTGACGGCCAATGCTGCAGCACGTTTTCCACTGGGCTGACCAGCAGAAACCTTGGTTTCAGCCAGTCAGCCCAGTGAAAAACTTGTAGTGGGTCTGGTGGGGAGACCGCCAGTACCGTGGCGGTCTCCTCACCGTGAGTGAGTCTGGCAGTCAGTTGTTCGACCGCCAGACTGGTAATTAGACCCTTAGTTCTGAATAGAAAAAGCTTACTTTCCAGAAATGAACACTACCTTTGTTTCAATAGCTTTAGCGCTGAGAACACCTTTACAGAGTGGGCACTTAGGTCTTGAATTATATCAGAACTACAGCCCACCAATAATTCTTGACAAATTGTTGTAATAAGAACTGTTCTTCTTGTTATTTCCAGTGCACTACATCCACACCAACACAAAAAGTCCAGGGGGTCCAGAACCACTCATGCAGTGTTTCAAGGCAGCAAGGCAGGAACTGTGCCACAAGTCTATCTTATCTTATTTTGTCCCAATTTCTCTTCCTCTTGAGGGCAGTGTATGATTTATGATTTAAGGGTTTAGTGTTCCTTGATCGTGGGCTGCCCTTTGGGGGCATAAGAGGTCTAGAATCACCTCTGCTGTCGAAACCAGGTGAGTGCATGACAATGGGAAAATATGTGTGCTTAAGAGAAGAATAAGTGGAAGAAAGACAACAGTAGGGAATAGTTGTGAACATGTGTTTGAATTGTCCAAAGGTACATGGAAAATCTTGCAAGAAGATGACTCTAAAATACCTGGAGAAAATGCATATTTTAGATTGCCTGCTCACTGGGAGGGTATTTTCCAAATATGTATTACATATAGAGCTTAGATGCACTAAAATGACACCAGCCCACAAAAGACATACACATAGTGTGAATGAAGGGATACAGTTAGTGGGAGACACATTCAGAGCAATTATACCTGCAGTAGGAGTAGTCTTGAATGATGAGAAAATTAGAAAGCTCTCAACAGTAGTTGATAGGTTAGCAACTAATACTTCTGGAGCTCTAGTAGTTGAAAACACTGACCTCGTAGCCATTAAATCTGTGATTTTTCAGAAACGCTATGCATTAGATATCTTTTTATCCAAGAAAGGCAGACTGCAAGATGCTGAAAAAGGAAAATTGTTGTACTTACACACCAGATGAAAGTAGAAAGATTATAGAGTATGCAAAGAATATTTCGGATGTAAAACGTGATTTTGAACCCTCAAAAACCACAGCACAATACAATGCTTTGCAAAAGGATTCACCAGAGTAGCTAGTTGGCTTAAGGTAATAGGAAGAGAAATTCTCATAACAAAATTAGTTAGTGTTAATAGTAGTAGCTTTCTTCATATCGACATTAGCAATAGAAAAGCAATCTATTTATAAAAAAGAGCTAGACATGTATAAAAGAATGAAGAGGGATGTGGAATTAAGTGATAAAGTAAATGAAGAAAATAAGAGATTTATAGGAGAAAACTTGAAAAAAGAAGACAAGACGCTGAAAAAGAAGATGAAAGTGAACTTTGACAAACACATTTGTGAATGGATTTGTGATTGTTCTAAACCATCAAAGGGAGAGGTTGCCGGAGATTTGATTAGAAAATAAAATCCATCAATTCAATAATGTGTAAAAGTGAAAACTAGGCATAACTAGAAGCCCCAGTTAAATGTGCACTTTCCTTTTTAAACTTTGCATTGCCCATATTTGCTCGACTTGCTTAATTTTCTAATGTTGATGAATTCTAACCTACTTTAGATTAGCAGAAATGTTTCTTTCGTAACCTTTGCATGACCTATGCATGACACAAGTTTCTTCTATAAAAAAGCTAGCTATATTAATTTATTATTTTTGTCTGACTGACCTGCATTGGAATTTCAAAACTTGCTAAACTAATCTTAAACTTGCTTCTTCGTCAATAGGTTTATGGTGTGAAGATGTGTGGGAACGGAAGTGGTGAAGTGCAAATAAGCATAAAAAAATGTATACAAGTGTTTGGTTTTCCAGAGTGAAGCCCATGAGGAAGAATGTTATCTATCCATAATTACGTTGAAGAAAACATATTAGGTCACATGGTTAGACTGCTCTTTGTTCAAAAAGTCTCAACAACAGAAAATGTTCAGTTCTCAAGAAAACGTCAATGCTGATTGGATACCTAGGGGCATATTTATACTCCGTTTGCGCCAAATTTGCGTCATTTTTTTCGACGCAAATTTGGCGCAAAACTAACGCCATATTTATACTTTGGCATTAGACGCGTCTAGCGCCAAAGTATGAGGAATGAGCGTCATTTTTTTGCGTGAACGCCTTCCTTGCGTTAATGAGATGCAAGGTAGGCGTTCCCGTCTAAAAAAATGACTGCGACGCAAATGCTTCGTATTTATGCTCCCGGGCAAAAATCACGCCCGGGAGTGGGCGGGGCAAAAAACCCCGCATTTGCGCCTCTTTTTAACGCCTGGGTCAGGGCAGGCGTTAAGGGACCTGTGGGCTCAAAATGAGTCCACAGCTGCCCTCCCATGCCCCCAGGGACCCCCCCTGCCACCCTTGCCCACCCCAGGAGGACACCCAAGGATGGAGGGACCCATCCCAGGGACATTCAGGTAAGTTCAGGTAAGTATAATTTCTTTTTTTTTAAATATTTTTTTTTGGCATAGGGGGGCCTGATTTGTGCCCCCCTACATGCCACAATGCCCAATGACCATGCCCAGGGGACATAAGTCCCCTGGGCATGGCCATTGGGCAAGGGGGCATGACTCCTGTCTTTGCTAAGACGGGAGTCATGTAAATGGCGTCTGGGCGTCGTTAAAAATGGCGCAAATCGGGTGGAGGCGATTTTTTTGCCTCAACCTGACTTGCCCCATTTTAAGACGCCCTAATGCCATTTTCCCCAACGCCGGCGCTGCCTGGTGTACGTGTTTTTTTTCCATGCACACCAGGCAGCGCCGGTCTGCTAGCGCCGGTTAACGCCATTCAATAAATACGGCGCCCGCATGGCGCTTCAGAATGGCGTTAGCCGGCGCTAATCTTTTTGGCGCAAAACTGCGATAGCGCAGTTTTGCGTCAAAAAGTATAAATATGGCCCCTAATATCTTGAATAAAACAACTTTGCTAAAATGTATATTTTCCTGTTACATGTTTAAGAAATTATAATTGACTAATAAAGAGAAACTGAAGACTTGCGGTAAAATAAATCTTCTAAAACGTCAATTAAAATTATCATTATTGACACCTGAAATAATATCAATTGTACTGTTGATGTTGAATTGCAGCTTGCCTCTACTACCCATTCCCAACATCCCCTCTCGGACCCTAAGAGGTGCTGAGTATTTTATCATTTTATAATTCTCTCCCTGTACCAATTCCAATAAGTTAACTGGTTTTTGAACACTTTAAAGACTTTGGAGGGTATTTAAAGATGGCCAGGCATCCATCCAGGTCAGCTATTTTTGTTGCTATGTTACCACTCTCTGAAGTATATGTGAACTAGAATGTCTCTTATAATCAAGGATATAAAATATGTAAGTTGAAATGTGAGACAAGATCTATTTTAAATGTATTTACATATTTTATTTGCTACCTTTCAGTTACTTCAGGATGATTATAGAACACACTATATAGATGAATGAGGTTACCTTAAACAAAAATAGGTTGAAGTCTGATTGAGTTTGAAAAGCCCCTATCGGATGTTCTTTGATTGAGATCCCTTGACTGGTGATGTCAGCTAGAAGGCAAGCCTGAAGTGCTCAGCTTTTTAGGATTGTCCTGAATCATGAATGTTGAGCTCAGATGGCAAGGAATGGATACGGACAGTGGTTCTAAACATTTTGACCCCCATGTTTAATCATTTCTGGGCCCCATGGATCCCCATTGATTCATTTATGGAAAACTGGTTCCTCCACTGGGCAAATACTAGAAGCTGCTGGATACCACAGCCTAAGCATTTTTGATCATTTGAATTGCAAAACAATACTTAAAAAATACAGAAACAAACATTCATCAAAAATATACATATACATTAAATATCAAAACACATATTAAAAAACCCACAATTTTAATTTTAATGGGAATGTGGGAGCTTTTCTAAACTTAATTAAGGCCACCCATCATCATGGGTACAGTATTCTATTTGATGCACTGCTCACATTAATCAGTCAGACTACTTATTGTTTAGCCTTCAATTTCAAATTCCTCCACATTCACAGGATCTAATTTTCAATTAGTTCATTTTTCATTTTTACTTATAAAATCTGTATATTTAATTTCATTTTATAGGTGGTCACTGACACCTTGAGTAGGCTTCCCAAGTCCCTAGGTCCTCGAACAACAGGTTAAGAACCCCTGGATTAGGACATCCCATAATCTGGGTCTCTGAACTCCCAAGAATCTACCTCTGCGTTTCAATCTCTTGAATTATCACTAATGGAATAGGTGGGTTCAGGTTCCTCAGTGGTGTCTGGCAGGATGTAATAGGGGATCAAATTCCACAAATTTTCAGGGTCCTTACACCATTATTCCTTGGGGATGAGACAGAGAACCTTGAATTTGATCCTGGAATCCAGTGAAAGCCCCTTGTGAGCCTTTAGGAGCTAATTTACAAGCACCTGTGGCCCACCAGACCGTCACTTTTAATGACAGTCTGGCTGTGCATACTGAAGAGCCATATCTACAAGGCCATGTAATGCCACCCTGTGTGGCTTTTCATGGCCTTGTAGATATGGAGAGGGGCAGCACAGCAAAAGTCACTGCGTTGCCTCACACTACAATGGGGAGGCGTGCCATGGGCGTTACGGTGGGTGATCCCACGTAACACCCATGGCATTTGACACATTCCCAGATTTACAACATTCTGTAGGCCTGGGAATCCATCAAAAGCCTACGCCTCCTCAGGGGAGGCATAAGAGAAACGCAAAGAAGAAAAATAATATAATTTTTCCTTGTTTTTTTCTTACTATGGCCCTCATTGCAACCCTGGTAGTCGGTGACAAAGTGGCGGTAATACCACCAACAGGCCGGCGGTAACAAAAATGGAATTATGGCAATGGCGGAAACTGCTCAGACAGACAGCCACTTTAACACACCAACCGCCATGGGGGTAGCAACAAGCACCACGCGGTAACCGCCAACAGCCAGGCAGAAGACAATGTACTGCCCACTGCATTATGACCAGCCTATCCGCCACCTTTTCTGGGGCAGTACCAACGACAATTAAAAGCACGGCAGAAATAGAACACAGAAGTCAAAGGACTCACCTCTGGAGACTCAGGGAACAACAACGACACCATGGAGCCTGAGTTGCACATATTTCCCATGCTCATCTACCTTTTCCTGCAGTACGAACACCAACACCGGCGAAGACTACCACGGTGAGTACTGCCACCTAGCACACAAGGAAGGGGGGAGGAAAAAAAGAGTGACACACACACATACAACCCCCCCCCAACATCATACACACAACCAGATGCAGTAACATTACATATCCACCCTGTACCCCTCAGGAATAATGCAAGGACAAAATGATTTGAAGAAAGTGAGTGTAATACGATTAAAGAACATGAATAAGTGCATTAAATTACAAACATATATACTTATTTACAAATGGAGGGACACTGCCCAATCCTCAATGTCTGTGGGCCACAGGGCCACAACACATAGGCCAAGGCCGCACCTCACTCCTGCAACAACACAGAGAGTACAGTCCTCCTCCTACTCCTGCCAGGCCCTCAGGATGCATGATTGCCAAGACTTGCTCCTCCCTTGTTGTTAGTTGTGGGGGAGGAGGTGAGGGTCCACAACCAGTCCTCTGTACAGCTATTTGGTGTCTGCTGCTGTGGAACGCACCTTCCCCCATAGGTCGTTCCACCTCTTCCTGATGTCATCCCTTGTTCTGGGGTGCTGACCCACATCGTTGACCCTGTCCACGATTCTCCACCATAGCTCCATCTTCCTAGCAATGGACGTCTGCTGTGTTGTAATTTAGTAGCGATTAGATTAAGCATTAGCAGAAGACATCTTGTAACTAGCAACTATTGTGAACATTTCTAAGAATCCATTTTGTATTCATGGCAGCCATTTTCTCTGCCACATGCTGCCATGTGCTCGCCATGTGCTCTGTCCTACCTTCCTGTTAACTATTCTTGAAAATCTGTCTCGTGACAAGTTATATTTAGCATCTCCCACTTTGCACATGCCCAGTAAGGTCTGCAGCTGTTAGTGATTAATAACCAACAGTAATGTGTCTACTAGTCCTTGAAAACTGTTAGCCCCTCCTACCTGTCGACTGTGCATTTCCATATGACCTTATATGTATATAAGTCTTGCTTCTATAATTGTGCCACCTTCTTTTAGCCCCTGCGTTGGTATAAAAGGACCATGCTCTCTTAGTTCAGTGTGCTACTTCAAACATTACCGATGTCTTTTAATTCAGTATCTGTGCCAACTTCTGCCTATATGGTCTGAGGACTTTGTGCAGAGAAGGGCGAACCCCTTGCACTAGTAAGCCTTGCTGAGGCTTACTTCAACAGCTGCACCTGTGATCCGAATAGCTGTGGCTCCCCCCGGATGATTTCCTCCACCATGACCCTTAGCTCCTCCTCAGACAACCTGTTGTTGCGGTGTCATGGGCGTATTGTGAGTTGTGTGGGTGAGGGTGTGTGGGGTGCTGTGTTGATGTGTGTGATGTAGGGTGCGTGGATGGTATACAGGTGATGGTTGTGTGTGTCTGTGGTCTTGTCTGTGGTTTTGCTATCTCTCTTGTGGCACTTGTTTGTATTGGTAAAGGGTTGTGGGTAATCTGGGTGTGTGTTTTATAGTGATGTGGGTGTGTGAGTTTAGTGTGTGTATGTGTGTCAGGTGTGTGTAGTTTGAATTGCCCAGTGCATGTATATTTTGAGCACGGTGGTATGTACCGCCAATGGTTTAGCGCCATTGAGTGTATGCGGTGGTGATTCGTGGGTCATAATGCTGTGGGCATAGTTCTGTTGACGTAACGGTTTGGGTTTTGCTACTGCCAGTTTATCATTGACCTTTGGTGTGGTGGACTTGTGTGTGTGGCTGTATAATGACGGATTGCTGTGTGTGGGTCATAATATGGGTGGCGGTAATCCGCTGCGGCGGTGGTATGTTAGCGGTAGTCAGCATGGCAGTAAGCGGTACTTACCGCCAATGTCATAATGAGGGCCTATGTGTGCTGCATTCTGCAGCACATATAGTAAGAGGAAATTACCTCCACTGATTGTTGTTTTTGTGCAGGAAGGTGTCCATTCCTGCACAAAAACAATCATCCCCACAGCACATACACCCTTGTACCATGGTGCAAGGGTTCCTGCGTTGATGCATGGCAGAGAATTGTGCACCAGTGCAGTGGAAGAGGACAGAAATGTGCCATATCTTATAGATACTGCACATTCTTGCCCTTTTCTTTTGATGCAGGGCAGTGCAGCAAGAAGGCTTGGTGTGCTGTCCTGTGCCAAAACATTGTAAATGAGACCATGTGTGTGGGCTTGATGAGGGCACTTTTGCAGAGATTTAAGCACAGACTGCCTGCTTGGTTCCACAGCCAGTGTATACTTGTACACAACTTCTAAGGGAATTCCATGTACAAGAGTTGCAGTACTTCAGACATCCCATGACAAAGGCTCTTGTCAACGTCTCTTGCTGATTGGTCTGGAGAAATAGTTCAAAATATCATTATTATAAATACAAGTATAAATAAATATAAGTTAATGCGAAAAATATATTAATAGTACATATTTGTTATAATTTCATAATATATTTAAAAGTGCATATTTATTATTTAATTATGAAATAGTTAAAGATTTATAATTAAATTATATATATTTGTTATTACATTATAACATATTTAAACAATAATTTATGCATATTTATATTGTTAACAATTTTGAATAATTTAATTTAGCATTATTTCCTATTGGGTTATATTTTGAGTCCTTACCTCGATTATAATATATTTTAGGGCTGGATTTACTATAATAGTGTGAATACTACAAAAGTGTAAGTTACTACAAAAGTACATTTTGTGAATATGAAAAGTAGTAATGTTAATCCAAAGTGTAAACTTACTCAACAGTGCAAGTTACCTTTGTGAAATAGGCCCTGTAAATCTTCTCTAATTGTGATCTAAAATGTTTGCAAAGTTGATGATGGTTGGGTAACAATCCAGGATAGTGAAAGAAGTCATTTAAGATTTTGGCTGTGATGAACAGTTAGGAGCAAAACGAAATGAGAATTCTGGCCCTCATTACAACCCTGGTGGTCGGTGTTAAAGCGGCGGTAACACCGCTAACAGGCCGGCAGTAAAAAAAATGGAATCATGACCACGGCGGAAACAACCAACACAGAAAGCCACTTTAACACTCCGACCGCCACGGTGGTAGTAACAAACACCGCAGCTGTAACCGCCAACAGCCAGGCGGAAGACAAGGTTACACCCACTGTATTACAACAGGCCTATCCGCCACCTTTTCTGGGGCGTTACCAACGCCATCAAAAGCACGGCGGAAACAGTGTTCTGAAGGGAAACAACTCACCTCTCGACACTCAAGGAAGAACCAGGACGTCATGGAGCCCGAGCTGCACGTCTTCTCCATGCTGGTGTATCTGCTCATATACCAGGAGTACCAACGCCGGCGACGACGACCACGGTGAGTACTGCACCTAGCACACAGGGGAGGGGGGTAGGAAAAAGATAGTGGCACACACACACAACACGCAACACCCCCACCATCACCCCCAACACCATACACACAAACAAATGCAACAACATTACATATACACCCCATAACCCTCTGGAAAAACACAAGGACAAAAGGAATGGAGTAATATGAGTGTAAAATTTGAAATAGTTAGAAATACGTTCATAATTCAAAAACAGTATTTACAATATATACAATATATGCAAAAGGCGGGACAACGTCCACTCAAAATGTCTGTGGCCCACTGGGCCAAAACACATAGGTCAAGCCCACACTTGACTCCTGCCTCAATATGGAGAGAACACTGCAGGGGCATCAGGTCGAAAACATACAGGCACCTCAGGGGGACGGGGAAAGGGGTGGCACCTCAGCCGGAAGATGGTACAACGCCACTGCTCCTGGAGGGGGCTACATGTCCTCTGCGATGTCCTGGGGAGTTCAAAGTCACAGTCTCTCAAGTGGGTGGTTTGCCCACTGCTTGGTCCTGGGGAGTGCAAAGCCACAGTCTCTCAGGTGGGTGGTTTGTCCACTGCTTGGTCCTGGGGAGTGCAAAGCCACAGTCTCAATAGTGGGTGGTTTGCCCACTGCTTGGTCCTGCGGAGTGCAAGGCCACAGTCTCACAAGTGGGTGGTTTGCCCACTGCTTGGTCCTGGGGAGTGGAAGGCCACAGTCTCACAAGTGGATGTCTTCTTCCACTGGTTCTGGAGGGGGCTTTGTGCCCAGTGTGCTTCATCCTGCCAAGGATTGGGTAAGTGGATGCCTTCTTCCACAGGTTCTGGAGGGGGCTTTGTGCCCAGTGATGCAGCACATGGGGTGTGCAAGGTCACAGTCACCTGGGTGTCAGACCCACATGGTTTTCTGTGTGCAGGATGCATGACATACCATGGAGGCAGGACTATAGTCCATCTGCCGGCGGGGATGGCTGTACAGTGGTTGCAGTGCCTGTGCAGGTGTTGGTGCTGCCAGTTGTGGGGGGCGGGCTCCAGCCCTTCCCCTACAGCCTAGGACAGCTGCCCACTGGGGCTGCTGCTGCTGCCAGTGGTGCTGCTTGCGGCAGTGCAGGTGGCGGTGCTTGTGGAAGTGCTTGCGACTGTGCAGGTGGTGCTGCTGGCCGTGGTGCAGGTGGCGGTGCTGCCAGTGATGGGGGGAGGCTCCAGCCCTTCCCCTGCAGCCTTGGACGGCTGAAGTGCCCTGGCTGGTGTTCTGTGCCCCTTCCTGCCCTTGGCAGATGGTGGTGCCTCCTTGCTTCTGCCAGTTGGAGTCTTTGCCTTGGCCTTTGCTAGCAGGTTGTGCCTCCTTCTCCTTGCTGGATGCTGTCCCCTTTTTGCCCTTTCCTGGTGGCGGAACCTTCTTGGCCTTGGCAGGTGTTGGTGGCATACTGGCTGGGCTGATGAGTGCCTACTTAGAGCCTACCAGAGCTGCAGAAACCAGAGCGGACGTGGACTTGGTGGCTGAGGTGCTGGGCTAGGTCCTGGCCACCCTAGCCCGAGGTGAAGGACGGGGGGAGGGGTAGGGAAGAGGTCAAGGGTGGTGAGGAAAAGCTTCTTAGGGACACTGGGGAGGGAAGATGGTGAAGGTTTGGGAGTGGAGGAAGAGGGAGTGGTTGTAGGAGGTGTCAGTCTACTGTGTTTGGGTGAAGGTGCATGAGCTGGATGCTGTTGTGAGGTGGATGGCTGTTGGGTCGGTGTGTGTTTGCGTTTGTGTACTATGGGAGGAGGGGTCACAGACACAGTGGGAGAGGACACAGGGGACGTGTGCATGGACGTGGGGGTGGTGACTGCCAGTGAGGGGTGTGCAGTGATAGGCGTGCTGGTGATGGAGGTAGTGGATGAGGATGTAGTACATGCAGGTGTGAGTGGAGACGCTACTGGGAGGGAAGTGGACGAGGAGGAGGAGGGGGACAGAGTGGATGTAGTGGATGTTGGTGTGTCTGCATGGGGATGGTGCTTGTGTGAGTGCCTGTGAGATGGAGTGTGGTGCTTGTGTATGCCTGAGCCACTTCTGTGTGTTATTTGGGTGAATGCTGGTCTGAAGGTGTGCTTCGGATAGGTTGGGGTTGATGAGATTGTGACTGAGTAGAGGAAGTTGGAGGGGGGACACTGGATACCGGGACAATGGCTGCCATCAGTGCAGAGGCCAGAGCCTGAAATGCTCTTTGTTGGGACCGCCACACCAGAGTGAATGCCCTCCAGGTTTGCATTTGTTTGTTGCAAATACCTCTCAACACCCTGGATGGCATTCAGTATGGTTGACTGCCCAACAATGAGGGATCTCAGGAGGTCAATAGTCTCCTCACTGAGGGCAGCAGGGCTGACTGGGGCAGGGCCTGAGGTGCCTGGGGCGAAGGAGATGCCCACCCTCCTGGGTGAGCGGGCATGGGAAACTCGCTGAGGGGCTGCTGGGAGGGCGGTGCTGGTAGGGGTTGGCAGCTGTACCTGTTATTGGGATGGACACAGAGGTGTCCACCACCGCCAGGGAGCTTCCATCAGAGGAGGTGTCGCTTTCGCTGGTATCCCCTTCTGTCCCCATCGTGGAGCTCCCCTCAACTTCCATCCCACTGGTGCCTTCACACTCCATGGATTTACCCTCCGGGGCCATGTGGGATGCAGCTCCCTCCGCCAGATGATGCTAATGCACCCAAGGACAGGGTGACAAAACAAGAAGGGGGGGAAAGACAGAGGACACACATGGTCAATGCCAGCAACACACACAGAGCTGCCCTGTGCACTAGGCCTTGCCCAACCAGTCACTATGGTAGTCACCAGCCAATGGGGTACAATGCCTAACGCCAACATATGCGCACCTGACACCCACAGGACCCTGCACACTAGTAACTGTCCAATTGTACCATTGGGGTATGGGTGCTTCTTAGCCTGAAAACAAGGGAGCTACACTGGCATGACCACCCTGGCCTAGGGGTGCCCACAGCGCACACTCCCCACCCAGAACCACCCTAAACCGCGTAGAGTCAGCTTTATGACACTGTACTCACCCCCTTGTGGCTGCTGTTATGTCCTCAAGCGCCCATCCAACTCAGGATAGGCCACCGCCAGGATGCGGAACATCAGGGAGATCATGGTGCGACGGGCACCCCTTCCACGTTGGGAGGCCAGCCCCAGCTGGGCCTCCCCCATCTTATTGCTCCAGTGGTGGAGGTCCTCCCATCTCTTGCGGCAGTGGGTGCTCCATCTATGATAGACCCCCAGGGTCCGCACTTCCTTGGCAATGGTACGCCAAATACCCTTATTCTGGTGGGCACTGACCTAGAGGAAAAGTACAGGAGGAAAGGGAATTACTCACCCATCCGGACCGTCATACTCATTGGACACCAGTTCCCACCCATGCCCTGACGCACATACACTGACCATTCTCACGTGCAGCCCTCAGCCGCCCCCAACATGTGGCTTCCCTCCACACCACTCCAAAGAGGCATTGCCCACGCATCATGCTCACAGTGTACTCACCTGTTTGTCTGGAGGACCGTAGAGTAGCGTGTACTGGGGTAGGACCCCATCCACCAGTTTGTCCAACTCCTCCGCAGTGAAGGCAGGGGCCTTGTCCCCAGACAATATAGCCATTGTCGCTTCCAGACTCAGGTCACAGCAGCACTTGCAGTGTAGGTCCTCTCCTGTTGATGGTCAGGTATCAATTGATTGAACAGATAGAAAATGGCGGTCACGTCCACGGCGGTGCGTACCGTCAACGCCGGCGTACATGGCCATTGGCTCCCGGAACCCTTTGGGCCCAATGATAACCGATGCTGAGCTGCGCGGCGGTCATCAACCGCCTACCGCGATGCTGCACAACGCCAGCACAGTTACCTCATTTCCCCTTGTCCTTCCTCACAAGTCAGGCATCCGCCATTTCAGGGGTGCACATGGCATGGCGCCTAACTGCGTCACAGCACATTTTGGCACATATACGGACTAACTACTTCACACACGGATTTACTAACATTACTGCAGACACAGTTGTGCGACCTCTGCTCACCAGTCTCCTCCATAGGCTACAACCGCTGGGGCAGATGATGCGATGGCCGCATCTTCCGGTGTACAGATCCCTGGTGGGCCTGTCGACAATGGAAGGCAGACACATCATAATCACATACAGACTTGATCGTGGCACAATCCAAGACCTGTGTGCCCAATTGGAGCCAGACCTGATGTCATCTATCCACCAGCCCACAGGAATCCCCCCTCTAGTGCAGGTCCTCTCAGTTCTCCATTTCCTGGCAAGTGGTTTCTTTCAAACTACAGTGGCCATGTCTCAGCCAATGTTTACTAATGTGTTGACCAGAGTTTTGTCTGCCCTGCTGAAACACATGTGCAGCTATATCGTGTTCCTCCAGGTGGAGGATTTGCCCACAGTGAAAGCTGACTTCTATGCCCTGAGACATATCCCCAACATCATTGGTGCCATTGATGGGACACGTGGCATTTGTCCCCCCCCAGCAGAAATGAACAAGTGTACAGAAATAGCAAAAGCTACCATTCGATGAATGTGCAAATGGTGTGTTTGGCGGACCAGTACATCTCCCATGTTAATGACAAGTATCCTGGCTCTGTGCATGACACCTAAATTTTGAGGAATAGCAGCATCCCTTATGTGATGGGCCAACTCCAGAGGCACCGGGTGTGGCTAATAGGTGAGCCCAAGGTCCACACACAGTATAAGTAGGTGTCTGGGTATAGGGTAGTCCCTAAGGGTTAGTGTGTGTCTAACAGGCATTCCTCAGAATTTGCAGGTGACTCTGGTTACCCCAACCTCTCATGGCTACTGACCCCAGTGAGGAATGCCAGGACAAGGGCAGAGGACCGCTACAACGAGGAACATGGCCGAACTAGGTCTATTATTGAGAGGACGTTTGGCCTCTTGAAGGCCAGATTCTGGTGCCTCCATCTAACAGGTGGCCCCCTATACTACTTACCGAAGAAGGTGTGCCAGATAATCGTGGTATGCTGCATGTTGCACAACCTGTCATTGAGACGCCAGGTACCTTTTCTGCAGGAGGATGAGCCTGGTGATGGTCTTGTGGCAGTGGTGAAGCCTGTAGACAGTGAGGAAGAGGAGGCAGAGGAAGAAGATATTGACAACAGAACGAACATCATCATGCAGTACTTCCAGTGACACACAGGTAAGAGACTGTAACTCCTCCTCACATTTCCGAATACTGTAGGACATTGTACATGTCAGCCTCTTAACCTCTGTCTATGGACACTGACTGTTCCCTTTGGATTTACTTTTTTCAGATCTGGGTACCACATTCTGCCTTCTGCTATATGTACTGCTGGCCAACAACTCTCATACATTGGTATTAGTAAATGAACATTTACATTGCTATTTGTTGCTAATATTGTCATAATACATTTGTGAAAGATCAGACTGACTCCAGATTGATTTGTGATTAAAGGGTGTTTATTTAGGGGCTAATGAGTATAGGGGTATGTGCAAGGGGCTGGGGTGATGGTCGAGGAAGGTCCATAGTAGAGTCCAGTCTCTTGGTATCACAGGTGCATTGTCCAATGGGGCATAGGAAAGGGAGTAAAGGCAGTTCAAGTCGGACAGGGTGACATAGTGGGACAGAAGGGTGACAATCAGGAGAGTCTTATTTCCTGGCGGGGGTCTTGGCAATGTTCTCTGTCTTCTGCCTGGATCGCAGGGATCGTTTGCAGGGATGTTCTCCTGTCCACTAGAGCCGGCGGAGGTAGAAGGCTGTTCCTCAGTTTGGCTAGTGTCAGGGGCCCTTTGTTGGTCCACTGCCTCCCTCATGTTCTTGCCTATGTCAGCCAGCACCCCAGTTATGGTGACCAGGATGGTGTAGATTTTGGTGAGGTCCTCCCTGATCCCCATCTAGTGTCCCTCCTGCAGCTGCTGGGTCTCCTGAAACTTGGCCAGTACTGTGCCCCTGGTCTCCTAGGAATGGTGGTATGCTCCCATGATGTTGGAGAGTGCCTCGTGGAGAGTGGGTTCCTTGGGCCTTTCGTCCCCCTGTTGCACAGCAGTCCTCCCAGCTTCCCTGTTGTCCTGTGCCTCTGTCCCCTGAACTGTGAGCCCACTGCCACTGACCCCAGGTCCCTGATCGTCCTGGGTTACTGGGTTTGCCTGGGGTCACTGTAGTGGTGGACACACTGCTGATTGACGTGTCCTGGGGACAGTGGCATGGTCCCGCTGGGTGGGTGCTGTGGTGGTGTTTCCTGAGGGGGGAGGTTCTGTGGTGGTTTGGGACTGTGGCAGGGGAACCGACTGTCCAGAGGTCACAGATGGGCCAGGCTGGTCATCCTGATCCAGGCGAGTCATCACTGTGGGCCTCTTCTGTGGGAGGACTGGATATAGCTGGCACCTCCTGTCTGGTGACGTTGGGTAGGGGTCCTGTTGGGATGTAAATGCATTGTTATTGTATCTGTGTGGGCCATCTTGTGCAATGGGTGTGTTTCCCTGTATTAATGTGCTTGCACTGTCACCTTGGCCTTGTGTGATTGGTGATTATGTGGGTTTGGTGAGTCTCTGTACTGGGCATGCTGTGGTGATGGGTGTCCATGCAGGTCTGTGATGGGTGTCCATTCATTGTTGTTGCATGCAGGGCTTGGTATTGGGATAGGTGGGTTGTGATAGTGGGGTATGTGTGAGGTGGGGGAGTGATGGGTGTGAGGGTTGGAGTTTGTGATGGCATGCAGGTAGGGTGGGGGATATCGTATTAAAGATTTGATATACCAGAGTCCAGTCCTCCTTCTATTCCTGCGAGGCCCTCAGGATGCATGATCGCTAAGACTTGCTCCTCCCATGTTGTTAGTTGTGGGGGAGGAGGTGGGGGTCCACCGCCAGTCCTCTGTACAGCAATCTGGTGTCTTGAAACCACAGAACATACCTTCCCCTGTAGGTCATTCCACCTCTTCCTGATGTCATCTCTGGTTCTGGGATGCTGTCCCACTGCGTTGACCCTGTCGACGATTCTCCGCCATAGCTCCATCTTCCTTGCAATGGATGTCTGCTGCACCTGTGATCCGAATAGCTGTGGCTCTACCCAGATGTTTTCCTCCACCATGACCCTGAGCTCCTCCTCAGAAAACCTGGGGTGTCTTTGTGGTGCCTTGATGTGATGTGAGTGATGTGTGAGGTGATGTTTGAAGTAATGTGTGGGGTGATGTTTTGGGGTGTGTGCTGTGAGGAGCGTGGATGGTGTATGTGTGATGGTGTTCTGTGCCTCTGGATGATGGTATGGTCTTTGCTTTTCTCTCTCTCTGCTTCTTCAAAATTGTTTGCTGAAAAGGGGTTGTGGGTAATGTGGGTGTGTGTTTTATAGTGTTGTGGGTGTGTGGGTGTGGTGTGTCTATGTGTGTCAGGTGTGTGTAGTTTGAATTGTCCAATGTGGTGTTGTTTTGTAAGTGTGTATGTATTTTGAGTGCGGCGGTGTGTACCGCCAATGGTTTACCGCGGTTGAAAGACCGCTGCGTTGATTCGTGGCTCATGATACTGTAGGCGTATTTCTGTTGGCGTAACGGTGTGGGTTTGGGTACCGCCAGTTTATCACTGACCTTTAGTCTAGCGGACTAGTGAGGGTATCTGTATAGTGGTGGATTTCTCTGTGTGGGTCATAATACCCGTAACGGTATACCGACACGGTGACGGTATGTTGCCGGCTGTCAGCACGGCAGTAAGCGACATTTACCGCCAGGGTTGTAATGAGGACCTCAGTTGTTTAAGTGTGATGTGACAGTGGGTCGTCTACTATTTTATGTTCTCCTAAATTAGAACAAGGAATTCAATACCTTTTGGATAAAACACTTTCAGGTACAGCAGTGTTCTACCTGCATCAAAGTTATTGGAAATGTTGAGGATTTTTTGCAGCATGCCTAGCGGTCCAGTAACTGGACTGGAGAGGGTTGGAGAGAGTATAAAGCCTCAAGTAACATCTTGTTGAAGTTGAGTGGGCTTGGGGCAGAATTCAGGATTTTTATGAATTGGGAGCAGTAGCTTACGTAAGAAGAGAACCAGCTTAGAATCCGCCTCTAGTCTCATTCTCTCATTTAGGGTCACACGCACAAAGCTTTTTTTCTCATTGCAAACAGCCCGATTCACAGAATTGGCCCGTTTACGACGAGAAAAAAGCTTTTTCCAATGCACAAACCCAGTTTTGCGATTTCGTAATCACATTACTGAATCGAAAACAGGGTTTGTGAGTTGCATTTAGGAAGGGGCGTTCCCTTCCTAATTACGGGTCGCAGTCCAATGTGTGATTGTTTTGTGACCGCAAATGCAGTCACAAAACAATTGCAGTTAACACTGGTGGTAATCCATTCGCAAAAGGGATAGGGTTCCCAGGGACCACTGTCTACTCTAAAAAAAATAGAAAAGAAAACTTTTCATTTTTGTTTTTGAAATGCATTCCGTTTTCCTTTAAGGACCCAGCTGGCCACCATCCCTGTGAGTGCCGCCATTCCCAATGGGGTTGCATATTGCGACCTACCTCATGAATATTCATGAGGTAGGTCATTTGCGATCCCATTGCAAATCACAAACAGTGTCATTGACACTGTTGTACATCAGGTTTTGCGATTTGTGAGTCGCAAAACCTGATCTTCGTACATGTGGCCCTTAGTGTGGAAAGATTTGCAGTGCTGAATGCCACACGAAATACGTGAATTTGGAAGGCACAAATCTCCTTTGTCTAGGATGAGGAGTACATGTTCAACAATTTGAATTACTGCAGTCTCAGCGCAACAGCTTGTTGAAGTATTGTTGTAGCTCTGTTTCAATATACCTTTCCAGAGCCTAAACTAGGACAGGTAAGCAAAAAGAATTTTAACTGAATTAAAAAATGCTCTTAAATTCAAATAATCCACGGAAAAATGTGGAGCACTTGAATTAACTATGAGGATGTTGGTACACTGTGACGCCAGGGTTCGCCTTATGAAACAATTCTCAAGGTATGCTTGTTTTATCGCTACTGCTTTACCAAACCGAATGAGTAGTTAATGTTGTAATCTGTCAAGAATGGGACACTGAGAAGGTCTGTTAAGTCTCCTTTTTGATTGACTCATGGGGGATGAACTTTCTCCTTGCTTGGGGGGAGCCAGAACTACAAGCCCCAGACTCTGTAGCGGCACTAGAGCCGCCGGCTGCCATTTTGCGCCCGGAGGTGCAGTGAAAAGGATGCTGCAAACCCGCTCTGCGGGCCAAACTTTCTCCTTGCTTGGGGTGAGCTGAACTACAAGCCCCAGATTCCTTAGAGACACTAGAGCCTTTGGCTGCCATTTTGCACCCGGAGGCACAGTGAAAAGGGTGCTGCAAACCCGCTCGGTGGGTCGAACTTTCTCCTTGCCTGGTGGGAGCCTGAACTACAAGGACCAGACTCCTTTGCGGAACTAGAGCCACCGGCTGCAATTTTGCACCCGGAAGTGTGGTGAGACAGACGCTGCAAACCCGCTCCACAGGGTGAACTTTCTCCTTGCTTGGGGGAGCTTGAACTACAAGCCCCAGACTCCTTAGCGGCTCTAGAGCCGCTGGCTGCCATTTTGTGCCTGGAGGTATGGTGAAAAGGGCGCTGCAAACCCGCTCTGTGGGACGAACTTTCTCCTTGCCGTGGGGGAGCCTGAACTACAAGCCCCAGACTCCTTAGCAGAACTAGAGCCGCTGGCTGCCATTTTGCACCTGGAGGGGTGATGAAAAGGACGCTGCAAACCAGTTCAGCGGGACAAACTTTCTCCTTGCTTGGGGGGAGCCTGAACTACAAGCCCCAGACTCCTTAGCAGCACTAGAGCCGCTGGCTGCCATTATGCGCACGGAGGCGCGGTGAAAAGGACACTGCAAATCTGCTCTGCTGGACATGGTCAGGACACGCCGGGCCAAGAGCGGGCCCGTCTGCGCCCGTCAGAGCCCGGAGGAGGCTGGGCTGGGCCTACTTTGTTGGTTTTTTGGTCTGAGGATTTGAATCCTGTCTAGATTAGTAAAGATTACTCAATTTAGTAAGTACATTTTGTATTTACAATGGGGAAAAGGAAGTAAAACCAAGAAGGGAACGGTATTAGTACCAAAACTTCTAGTACCATTAATATGATCTCTAACTATCTTACAGATGCAATGGGGAAACTTAATGAAGAGATTATTAATGCTCAAGCACGTTTAGTGGTAACCAAAAATGTTCTACATGAGGCCATTATAGAAGTGAGTACTGAGGCTGCAGACTCGATTATTGAACTAGAAACTCCAAAGGAAAGTCTTTTTGGGGTGGTCCCGAGGTCTTCTTTAGGCCTATTAGCACTCACAGACACAATAGTAGAAATTGACCCCTTGAATAGCATAGATGACCCAACCTCTCCACCACCGAAGAAGAAGAGAAGTAGACAGATAATTAAATCTAATCTCGTACCACCACCACAGCCTCCTAAGGGTGGTAAAATAACCACGGAAATGCATGGAAGTTACCCATTAGCTGCATCATTAGGCCACAATGGCCCCCTATAAAAAAGTATGGAAACTTTGTTTAAGAAATTACACAGTAAATTAGACAATATAGAGCCAAAGTATTGTCAGAAATCAAGGCGATAAAAGAACATATTAGCAAGATAGAATTAAGCGTTAACTCAGAGATTAATGCTAAAAACTTGACCCTTGGTTGCGATATGACTCCAAATGAGAATCAAGCAGAAATAGGTACAAGGAATAACACAATGAAAGGAAATGTGGACTCTAATAGAAAAGGCACGGAATGCTGTTACTCCGCACAGAGGGAATCATCTCAACTTAAGGCACCTATTACTAACCGGCGAGGCAATTAAATGTAAACCATAAATGGCAGAGTGTGAATAGAGATAGATCTGTGAAAGAGGTTTTACAACTACCCCCAGATGCAACTCCACATATAATCATTCTTAAAAACTTTCCCAAATTGGGACCAAATATCGTTGAGACCTGGCCCAAATTACGTAACAAAGTAGTACATTAGATGTCGACGAATATATGTACTCCAGATATATTATTTTGTGAAATTTTGTATGTAAGGCGTGTCCAGTGGGTGGGATACTTGGATGAAGAAGAGGGAGATTGTATAGTAGTTAATTTTCGTGATCCTCCTTTTGTGGGTAATCTACTACTAGATTTAGAAAAAAGACATTGAACTTGTAAAAGTATGAGAAGGGAGATTATGACTGTCCCTCTAGGGTACTTTTATAGAGCGCTGAATATTCTAGGTGCAAGATGCACAGGGGATACAAGGAAAGTACCTAGTAATCTGGATTGGCATGATAATTTAGAGTGTATCAATCGATTAACCCCTTTGAGTAATATGGAGGATCTGGATTTACAGCAGGAGGATATAAATAGAATAGGGATACCCTCTCCTGATGAAATACCAATCACAACTTTAGAGTTAAAACCCAATATTCTGAGCTGTAACGGCAATTCTGAGTCTGATGGGAGGTCCTTAATAAGGGGCTCAATTATTCTCATGTCATGGAATATAACCGGGGTAAGATCTAAACTGGCTGATAAGGAACGTCAGACTAAAATAAGTTTGTCACACATTTTCTGCCTACAAGAGACATGGCATATGGGATCCTTCTATATTGAAAGATACTCCACATTCATTACACTAGCTTCCGCCTCATCTAGTAGGAGGGCCAAGGGAGGGTTAGCAATATTGATTTCAACACTAGAACCATTCATATCAGTGAAATCCTTCTTTGACTCCCCTTATTATCAGTTTCTATACTTCCGCATACATGGCATCATAGCAATTGTATTAATCAATTATTGTAATAATACATTTGATGATACCAAAACAGTAGTGGCATCGCCCCAACAGGATGATTTACAGCTATTTGTAAATGATATAACATCTACACATATATCAGTATGGGCTAGAGATTTTAACATCAGGGTGTGTCGGACTACTATAGAAAAAATATATGGATTTATTGATGATGGGGGAAATGCCCAATCTCACTTCTTACATAATAATTATGGAATTGCATTGAATGAAATGATATCTAGATACAACCTAGAACTGGTGGAACAAGAGGGGGCCAAGGGAGTGAAGCATCCAACGTTTATAGGAAGAGGATATTTTAAAACTATTGATCACATACTAATCTCTGGGAATAATGTAGTTATGATTACATCTTTAAAGATTAAGCCAACCATATACAGTGACCACCATTCTTTGTTACTTACTATGAGATTAGCTAAACCCTACAATATAGGAGAACGATTAGCAAGAAATATAGGAATAAAAAGGGAAAATGGAATTGCCATAAAATGGACTGGGATAAATGAAACTGACTTGATGACAAAAATTGTGACCCGATATAGACAAGAAATTTTCATGTGTACAGAATTTAATCAAAACCCACTGGAGATTTTAGTGTCTTTTAATCAACTTAGTAATGCTATATTGGAGAGCCTAAAAGCAGCATCTCAGAAAGAAAAGAGAGTAAAATTGGGATGATTTGATCATAATTGCTCATTAGCAAGTCAGGAATTTAAGCAAACCCTGCAGGCTCACACAAGAAACAGGGAAGAAATAATTAATAAACACTCCAGCTATAAACTTGCATTGGAGACTAGGAAGGCGAAACTGAGAGTTAGGGCATGGGGTAATCTTGAGCAAGCAGTGGCATTGGGAGATAGTACCTTATTCTGGAAAACCATTAACCAACCATTCCTAAAAAATAGAGTGCACTTGAAATTACTGTACATGTTTCATCAGCGGATTGGCTCTCCCATTTTGGAATAATATTCAACCCAGATCACTTGATTATGCACTCTTTGAATACTGGGATAATTGAGATCAAGCCACCCTTTTTTAAAGTGATTCGTTTAGAGGAAGTGCGATCTGCCATGGGAAGATGGTCGAAAGGGAAGGCACCAGGCCCTGATGGGCTGCCAGTAGATGCTTACTTGACATATTTAGATCTATGGTGCCCTATTTTGACCCAAGTTTTTCTGAGTGGGGTATATTTTAACATCATGTACTGAATGTATAATTGTTCACATTTTTTAAAAAGGGAAATAGAGGTTTCCCCAAATGCTACCGACCTATTTCCCTTTTAGACTCTTCAGTTAAACTATTAGGGAGAGTACTCTTAGAAAGATTGGAGTCTTGGGCATCGATAATCATATACTTACGGAGGCCCAATTGGGATTTAGACCTGAGGTTGGTACCTTGGAACAGTGTACAAATCTTAATTTAATAATAACTAAATACAAAATAGCAAAAAAGGGGCATGTGTTTCTCTGCTTTGCAGATCTTAGCAGTGCTTTTGATTTAGTGAACCATGCAAAGTTGTGGAAAGTTTTAATAGATCTGGGTGCGCCCCTAGATATAATTCATTTTTTTGGCACAATTGTACAACCATTTAACAACGCAAGTGAGATATGGAAGAAATGGTGAATGTACCCCAGGCTTTAGGATAGGGAGAGGCATACATCAAGGCTGTGTTTTAGCTCCCCTTCTATTTTCCCTCTATATCAATGGGGTAGAAGCCCACGTAGAAAACATGCCAATCAATACACCCAATATAGGGAAATGTCCTATTCCAGTCCTCCAACATGCAGACGATGCAGTACTGTTGTCACGAACAGCAAATGGGCTGCAGCGGCTGATTGAGGGTTTTGTAGAGTTTATGGAGGGTAGAGATATGTGCCTGAATCTGAAAAAAACTGTCGTAATGACTTGTGGCCAGGGAAAGGCCAGAAAGAAAACGTATTTTATTAAGGGCCATAAATGTGAAGAGGTAAATAGATTTACATATCTGGGTGTACAGTATTCTAATATGGGCCACTGAAAACAACACCTAGAAATAACTGAGTTGAAGTATATTAGGGCAACAGAGGCCGTTTTTAGATTCTCCTAAAAAAATCTGTAATAAACCTATATTGTCTTATCATTATATACGCTTTTATAAGTATTTATTATCTTATACTGTTTTAGTAAGCTTGGGCGGTAAGCTTAGACTTAATAGATTTGCTTTTTATGAATGCCAGAAGTACTGTATTTTATGATGACTTTTATGTATGTATGTATACTTTTATGGCTAAACGCCAAATAAAGTTATTTTGACTGACTGACTGACTGACAGTAATAAACCCCTTAGGGAAATGCTACAAATTTATAAAAGTAAAACAATCAATAGCATTACGTATGGTTCTGCCCTTTGGGGCTTAATGCCCTAGATTCAGTCAATACAAGCACTAGAGAATAAATTCCTCTGTAGACTACTAGCAGTACCAAACACTACCTCAACTTATATGGTACATAGGCAGTTGGAATGCCCCCATGAAGAAGATTTAATATATACCAGTTCCCTATTGGCTTGGCATGGCATTTGGTCTAAAGAAGGAACTCAATTTACTAAAAAGATCATCAAAGACTGCCTTACACTAGAACATTGCGATAAAATCCCATGGTTTGTGCATTTAAAAGATCTGTTGTAACGCATAAACCTGGATTCACACTTAGACAATCTGGGTATTATTCTTCAATTTAGTAAAAAATAATTGAAAAACCAATTAATGGAATTGAGGGACAGTGACAGAGTAAATAGAGAATGTAGGAAATCGACAGTAGCACTTTATATGACTGAAGCCAATGATAAATCCAAAACTATTTATTGACAGTTGTAAACATCCAAGACAGATTTTACCTAACCCGGATGCGTTTTAGGACAGTTCATTTTCTAATAGCTTTCCCAAAGACGAGGATATGGAATAAAGGTTTACCGAAGTGTCCCTGTGAGGGACGATTTGCACAATCTACGATGCACTTTATACTATCTTGTTGATTTTATCATGATATTAGGAAATATTTCTTAAAACCTTTATTTGTCACTAATAAATTATTTAATTGTAGAGAAGCTTTTAACTATCTGTGTAAACTGGACACTAAAGAGAAATGTGATGCAATGCTAAAATGTATTTTATATGCTATAGAACAGAGAAAAAATTGATTCATCTAGAAACCCTCTGTAATGAGAATGAATAATGGTCCAATTAATTGTAATGAAAATTTTTATCTCTTTATTATTAATGTTTTGAAGCACTTTATTGTATATTATTTTTCTAAAGGGACTGTACATCTTTTATGGAGTAATATCTGAATAAAGATTGATTTGAATTTGAATTTGATTTGATTGCCTTATCAAAAGACAACTCGTCCCAATAGCTACAGTGCAAACCTTGCACAGAATGCTATATGTGAATGATGTTATGTGTCTCCTGGGGTCCCTCCTTAGGAAGATCACAGTTAGGAAGAATAACTCACAAAGGGGGAAAACATCTTGGACATCTTGTAGCTCTTGACTGGAGATGATGTGTTTTCCTGAGTAAACAAATTCCCCTTGGAAGAAAGAATGAAAGAGACAATCAATAATTCCAAGGATAGGATCAAGAAGACCGTGGAAGCAACAATCTGGGACAAAAGTAGTAGCAAGAGAACACAGAATGCAATGAAAATAAGGGAATGAATGTATTGTGGTCTGTTTTTCTCATCTACCTCCCTTATCTATGACTCAAATAAGAAATTGCATCACAGGAAAAGACTGTACTTTATCTTAGATTGTGAACCCCATATAATATGCTGTAGAAAGATCATCATCTTGGGAAGAG
Organism: Pleurodeles waltl; assembly: GCF_031143425.1. Taxonomy (NCBI): domain Eukaryota; kingdom Metazoa; phylum Chordata; class Amphibia; order Caudata; family Salamandridae; genus Pleurodeles; species Pleurodeles waltl. The sequence continues at coordinate 1,344,949,247 of NC_090447.1, forward strand.
CTGGTTAAAAGGTTTAGCACTACCCCTTTTCAGTAAGTCATTGTGTTGTTTTGGAGAAGGAAGAAGATGCCCAGCTTTGACACCCTTTGTTGTAGACTTGTTTCCAGAATCTGACCACTACACTTTAGACCTGCCTCCTGAGGAAGCTTGTAGAAAACTCTTCTGTATGACTGTGATCTCAGCGGTGCCAGAACGAGGCTGTGTGAATGCTCAGCCCCATGCTAAGCGCAGAGCTTCAAAGCACACTGAAGTTAAGGGGAAGAAGCTAGAAGAAACCTTACACCAGCAGCTCAATAGGTTTGAAGTCTTCCTCTTGAAGAGTTAAAGGCCCAGATTTACCTGTGGTTTCACCTGACCGAAAGTCATTTTTGGCATTTACTGAGCCATGCTACTTTGTGTATCTGTGAATGGTTTAGTAAATACAAAGTAACACAAAGCAGTGCATAGGGCTGCCTTGCATTACTTTGCAGCAGGGAGGCACTCCATGAGTGAAGCATGGGCGCTCCTATGCATTCACACATGAATTTGCATTCTCTTATTTACTAAGGTGAAGTCAGGTCAGTGGATGCTATGACATAATGCTCAGCAGCTCAGATGCCCAGCAGCTGACTCCTGACTCCTCGATTCGTTTGGCTCCTTGGCTCCCCCGACGATGGATACTTCTGTGAGGTCAGGCCGAGATCTGTTTGAGCCTCTGTTTTTGCCATCCCCTTGCCTCTGCAGCAGACCCAAGGAGAAAGGAGCCACAATGTTGAAGAATGATGACTGTCATTCCTTCTACTTGCTGTACTGCCACAGAAGTTCAGGCAAATAAGGGGAGGAGCTACTGCACTTAATGTGCGGCTACACTGTGATAGCGAGTTGTGGTGCACAGTGGCAGCTGGCATAGGGGCAAGTGTGGCTTGCACACCAAGTGGTTCTCCACCCCTCCCTTCTTCCTGACCCCATTGTCAGGTTTACACACCACCTGTATTCACCGGCATACTTGCCTACTCTCAATTCCTGCAGCTTTTTACTCCCCGGCATCTTTTGTCTATCAGCACCTTACTACAGCATGAGGGACATCTGAAATCTTTCAGAGGCAAGGTAAGGTGAAGTTTTATTGAATTTTTGAGGTTCTTGAGGACACAAAGCCACAAAAGGCATGTGGCCGTGTGCCTGCTAGGCTCCATTAGATTGACAGAGGTACCTGGAGGTTGTTTTGACATTTACTTTATTAGCTTGTACTGGCCTGTGCTGGCCTGCACTGGCCCAGACCCCAGATTGTGACTGCTGCCCTGCCAGTTTGTGCACCTTTTTGCCTGTCTGCTATCAACGTTACTAGATCATCCGGCCATCTGACCTTTCCAGCCCCTTTACGGACTGAGTAAATATCTCTTTGTACCCATTTGGAACCCTAGAGGGCTAGTCATTGGGGAGCATAATTGGTGAAGGGGTGCTCCTTCCACAAACGTACCGTCCTCATTAGGCTGGGGGCCCGTTATTCCTCACAGTTCAGTCACGATCTGTAATCCATAATTAAACATAATTTGGACTGCTTTCCTGGGCCAGATTGTGCCTAGCAGACATAGCACCAGGGCTAGGACATGATCATCACAAAAACGTGCTTTAATCCCACTAATATCCCTTTGTTTGTTCAATACATTGTTGCCAGTAAGGCCAAAAAGTTTAAACAAGACGAATGCAAATGGTGGTAGTAATAGTACCAGCTTTTGAATAGTCAGTCCCTGAATAATCAACAACATTCCCACACAGTAGCCTGCACGTCAAGCGTGGCCCCCTGCCATTTTGCATGGTGCAGTTGCTTCAATCCTGTGGGAACAGAGAATTACACAGGAAATCTAAGAAACTTAGGGCCTCATTTATAAGGACATTGACCACTGGAGCGTCACTTTTACCGACGTTCTGGTGGCGTAATGCCCTGCCCATTTATACAAACTGGCTGAAAGCCACTTTTTGTGGCTTAACGTCACCTTCTTAATACAGCCCCTTTACATGCATCACTTTGTGTGAAAGGGGCGTGAAATGTGTGTTGCTGTGGGTGTTCCACTGCAACACCCATTGCATTTTGATGCTGCCCTCGATTTACGAGGATTCGTGAACCTGAGACAGTGTTAAATTTTTTTATTTCTCCTCATTTTTGCTTTTCCTGTGTGCTGCAATTGCTGCATTGGCTTTCATTGTACAAATGAGGCTGCTGGATTTGGACGGCAGTATCACCTGAATTGTGAGTCCAATCCCATACCATGTGATGACTGTCAGCCTAATCTGTTTCCAGCCAGCTAGCAGCGCCTCATCTCTGCCCAAGAGCAGGGATGATTTGTGGCAACTGGGTGCATGACATTATGACTTCTCAGGGAAATGATGGTGAATCAGATCTTATCCTCTTCTATCAGTTATATTAGTCTCACACATGCAAAGACAAACAGAGGCAGGAAATGGTTCAATAAGATTTATTGAATCAGCTGCGCCTTAGATAAAATAGCCTGAAATGTAATAATTAGAATGATGAAACATACTAGAGGCAAAATGGTGAAAAGAAAAGTGAAACACAGGAAACGTCCCACCATACTGTCATTATGCATGATATATGTAATTCCTACCTAAACTACGTTAGAGTACAGCAGTAAAAGTCCAAATTCGCCCTTCAGGATTCCTCCCTGAGAAGACATCATCCCCCATACCTGAATATGACATTAGTGGAGAAGCCTGTTATCTATAGAGACACCATCCCCATATGGGCCAGGAAATCGGTGGTCTGAGCGAGCAGCTGTAATGAAGTAAGACAGCAACCAGTTGTGGTCATCTGGCTGGGACCTCTCTCTAACCTGCATGGGACTGGGAAATGTTTTAATAATAAAACAACTGATGTTTTGAGAAAGTGTCCCCACGTAAAAATACGTGTTTCTGTGAAAGTTTATCGCAGTGTACCACTTGTGCTGACAATCCTACTTTGCTTCAGCCTTGAAGAAAGCACAGAGTGAAAGAATTATGTGCTAAGAAATGTAATGCTTTCCTAGGCAAAAGATAAAGAAAATAAAACACCACCACAAATGTGGCCGATTCTAAAACAATAAAATGAAATAGAATAAAATGTTACTAGGCTAAAGAGCACATGCAGCAGACCGAGGGGTATAGTTGAGAAAAGTGGCACTGCACACAGTGCAGCACCAATTTTCTTGCGCCCCTTAGCACCACCTAACACCACCATGTGTGCACCGTATTTAAAATATGGTCCACCATGGCAGTAGTTAGGGGACTAGTGTCTGAATTTTTTACACTAATCCAGCGGTTTAGGGAAATAGCATTAAAAATTCTGACACTAATCCTACAAAGCACCCAGAGGCCCATTGTAAGCAATGGAAGCCTCCTTTTAACACCTGCTCTGAGCAGGCATTAAAAGTGCCAAAAAAAATGTCACAATGAAATCTCTTAGATTTCGTTGCACAATTTCCCCCCCCCCCCCCCAACAGGGGAAAGCAAAGGGTTACAAAGTGGTGCAATGCATGCATTGTGGCACTTTGGAAATATGGTGCTGCGTTTTTGGCCTTATAACGCCACATTAGCATAAAAAAATTAAGCTACGATGACACTGGAATGGAGCTAGGTGCTCTTAAATATGCCCCCTAGTTGCTGAAATAACGTTCCCACAGACATCACTAGAATGGCTCTACAACACATTCATCAACACACATAGGAAGAGCAAAATGCCATTAATGAGTTTTTTATGTGCAGGAAGGTGTCCCTTCCTGCACATAAACAATCATGAAATAATTATGATTTGCTACTTCTATGTGTGCTGTATTGTGCAGCACACATAGGACCAGCAAATCACCATTATTGATTTTTATGTGCAGGAAGGGACACCTTCCTGCACATAAACAGTCATTCCCTGCAACGCAGCCACCCTTGCACTATGGTGCAAGGGTGCCTGCATAGGTGCTAGGCAGCTAATTTTAACACCAGCGCTACAGAAAACACATGTATGTGCTCTATTGTATTAAATATGGTGCAACCCTGTATTTTTGAAGTGATGCAGCGCGGCAGTGCCAAATTTGGTGCAGCGACTTAGAATCTCATTTACAAGAAACTGGGGCATCGCTCATGTTGTGCCAGCTTGCCTGCGCCACCCTGCGCCCCCCTAAAGACACCATGGTAGCACTGTATTTACAATACAGTGAATCATGGTGCATGTTAGCACAGCTGCGTCAGAATTTCAGTCGCTGTTGTGGCGCTGTTTGCTGGACTAGTCTCAAAAGTGTTGACCCTTGTCCAGCAAAGCGCAGGTAGGCTCATAGACCAAAGCACCTTGTCACTTGAATGCCTGCCCTGAGCAGGCATTAACAAATGATGCTAGAATGACACAGTAAGTGCTGGTAGATTTCACTGCGCCATTCCTAAGGGCCTCCTTTGGGGGGAAAGCCTCCGTTGCATACATTATACCCGACGCAGTTGCAATGTGGCGCAAGGGTTTACAAACGTGCACAATGGTCCATTGCACCAGTTTATAAATATGGTGCAGGTAAAAAATATGTTACAGAGGCGCAAGGGGCTTGTAAATTAGCCCCTCTTAATACCAACTTCTATTCAAACATTCAGGGTAAATGAAACCCCTGCAGCCAAAATAAAAATGAATGATCCTCCCAAAAATGGGATCAATGAGACCTATGAAACAAGTAAAGAGGTGGTGAGGGATACGAAGCCACTGAGCAAAGAAGGAGAAGTATCAGCCCCAACCTATTCCTCAATGCCAATCAGGCAAGTAGAGAAGCTAGCCAGCACAGATCACAGCGCAAACACAATCACACCAAATAAGGCAGGAAGTTTCTGTACTATACTACAGTTAATAGAGTTACCCTCAATCATGCTCCCCCAGTACTTTCTGCTCTGTCCTGGATTGTACTCAAGATAGGCATGCTGGGTGTGAATTAGAGCTAAGGATCACACGGAATCCGTGTCTAACTAGCAAGACTCCTGCACAGGCTTTGGATAGCCTAAACAGCTGGGCTTCCAGTGGAGGGATTGAAACAACAATAGACCATGTGAAGGACAAAGCATTAAGGACTGCCAAAGTCAGAGTAGATGCAACTCCACCTCTGAGACATCCAAGACCCCAGAGCTCTGCACCATCTAATACTTCACTTGTGGGAGTGGTCTCATCATTGAGGGAAGCAAAGGTAAATGGCGAAACATCACAAACCTGTCCCAGTCTCTTGCTTGAGAGTACTCCATCTAATCTGCAATCACTGAACAACAGCAGACTGCCAGAGGCCTCTATCCATATATTGACTAAAAGGATAATCAACTAGGAACTAGACATCTTGCCAGCAAAGATGGGCAGTTCACTAAATGTTAACACATCCTTTAATTTAATAAGATGTTTTGTGCTAGTCTCGCAGTACCTTTGCTTCTAGATGCAGGCACCACCTTTGAGGAGAACTTGATCATACATTCTTCCAAGCTGCCTAGGCCATATAATTTCTCAATCCTTGTCCTGATTAAAATGGGTGCTGAACTCAGAACTCACATTACTTGAGAGCATAGTCCATGGTAATGACCACCGCACTGATCTCCTTACACTCAAGTCAGAAGCTATGACTGTGAAACCAAGCAAGCATGAAACCCCAATACAAACAAACAAGGTATTTTCCCCTGCCTAGAACTGAAGAAGACATCATCCCCCACCACCCCTCTGCTAGTATCCAGAGGAATTCTAAAATCAAGGTCAAAAACACACCAGCGGGAAGTCTGCGAGGCAGAGACTGAGTCTACTTATAGAGGGTCAAACATCAAGGTGTATTCTAGCTCCGGCTCATGCTGTGCAGTAAACCTGAGCTGGTATAATCCATTGAGTGAAGTATTGAATCCCAATCTATTAGGAAACCTTGATAATTGTCACGCTGACCCTAAAAGCAACACAAGCATCCAGCCAGTAACTGGATAGCCAACCGAAGCTAAGAAGATGAACAACCCTGTAAGCCAGACTTTGGACTCCACCATGAATAAAGTTGTAACCAGTAAGCTAGCAGAGGGCTCACAAATGGGAGGCCAAAAAGAGGGCAAAAAACGAAGCTTGATTTAAGGAGAAATGTAAGGAAAAGAGGGAGAGTTACAATTCAAATGACCTTGTTGCTGAGTTTAGAGAAGGCCATGAGGAAAAACGGCTGTACCCAATATTTTGAAAATCAACAGCACACCCACAAACCCCCCCCCCCCCACCCCAAGGTGGCAAACTTACCACAGCTGAAAGTGGCTCATAGGAGGAAAAAGGAAATTAAATAAAACAAAATAGTTTGAAGGTGTGTATTTAAAGGGAAGAGAGGTTGTGCTAACACCTGACCTCTATCAAGTGTGAGTCCAAGCAGTATCGCTGAGGAAGCAACAATGTTCCAAGTGTGATAGACCAAGGAATCACAGGTTCCCTCATGGATGAACCCTGGGACTTCCTCCCCTCGGGCCTGGTGCTATCAAACCCCCTGTGTAATTGTGCTCTCTCCATCTCATGTACAACCGTCAGGAGATTCTGAACCAACAATCCAAGAATCACCTATTTCCATTAACAGGGAGGCAGTCAACGCACCAAGCAAATTTAGCTTTATTGACCTTTTTTCCAGAACATGCATACCTAGCACCACTAACTTATGCACACCTGATGGAGGTGTTCTAGGTTATTCCTGCATTTTCCATGCTATCTTCATGGGACATGAAATTAGTAAATCCAGGTAACTGGTACCATGCAACATTTTAGACAACAAACAATGGCAAGTACAGCGACATAGATTTTGAACATCAGTCACCCTAAAGTTAATCAGTGATAGTATAGATTGCCTCCACATGATGAGCTTAGATATGTTCTCACAAAGGAGGGCAAAGCTACCTGGTACACAACATGATCATCAAAAGGAATTACGTGTCACACCAAGTAAGCAACAAGATCTGCAGGGTCCCCTAGAAAAGCATGTTAAATGATGCAAAAAACATGACAGTGACCAAGTGGAGAACTACTGCTGACATGACAGTCACTATCAAGCAGGATAAAAGCCTAATCTCTGACTCGACAAAGTAAACTGGCAATGGTTGCCAACAGTCCTCAATTGATCTAAATCAACCTGACTAAAAGCTGCCCCACTTTCAACCATATGTTTCTAATGGAAGTCCTGTCTCCAGGTCACACCCACAAAACCACGAGCAGTTTTAATGCACAAAGTGGGGCAAATGGGATTGTTATCCTGTCATAGAATGTAGGTAGACTACAATCAAAATTTGAGGGCACCGACTGTGAGCAAAAAAGAGATATGTTCTTCCCAGAGATGTGCTCCGCAAATACTAGTACTGCCTCACTGGTGCCCTGGGATGATTTGGGATTTGCTATTGAGGGCAATAAGCTAAGCAGAGGGACTGCAATAGAAGGCCTAATCACCAGGGCTAATCCACCTGAATCCCAAAAAAACAGGATCAATGAGACCCATGAAACAAGTAAAGAGGTGGTGAGGAACCAGAGCCACTGTGCAAAGAAGAAGTATCAGCCCCCAAACATTTCTCGATGCCAATCAGCCAAGTAGAGAAGCTAGCCAGCACAGATCACAGCTCCAACACAATCACACCAAATAAGGCAGGAAGCTCCCGTACTATGCTTTAGTTAATAGAGTTACCCTCAGTCATGCCCCGCAGTGCTTTCTGCTTCATGCCGGATTGTACTCAAGATAGGCATGCTGGGTGTGAAGTAGAGCTAAGAATCACACCGAAGCGCTGTCTAACTACCACCTGGATTTCAATAATAGTGGACTGACCAGCAGCTAAAATCTCCTCAACAACATCTCCGCTATGTACGCTGCTTGTAAGACTGGACCAAGTGCAGAAAAACAGAAGCATTGCATTAGGGGGCATATTTATACTCTGTTTGCGCCGGAATTGCGTCGTTTTTTTTTACGCAATTCCGACTCAAAACTAACTCCATATTTATACTTTGCCGTTAGACGCGTCTAGCGCCAAAGTCCATGGAGTTTGCGTCATTTTTTAGTGTGGACACCTACTTTGCGTTAATTATATGCAAGGTAGGTGTTCCCGTCTAAAAAATCGACTCCGAGGCATGTGCGTCGGATTTATACTCCCGGGCAAAATTCACGCCCGGGAGTGGGCGGGTCAAAAAAAATGACGTACGGCCGCTTTTGCACCGTTTTTTAGCGCCTGCAAAACGCAGGCGTTAAGGGACCTGTGGGCTCTGAAGGAGCCCAGAGGTGCCCTCCCATGCCCCCAGGGACACCCCCTGTCCCCCTTACCCACCCCAGGAGGACACCCAATGCTGGAGGGACCCATTCCAGGGACATTAAGGTAAGTTCAGGTAAGTTTTAAAAAAAAATAATTGTGGCATAGGGGGGCCTGATTTGTGCCCCCCTACATGCCACTATGCCCAATGACCATGCCCAGGGGACAGAAGTCCCCTGGGCATGGCCATTGGGCAAGGGGGCATGACTCCTGTCTTTGCTAAGACAGGAGTCATTTCTATGGGGGTTGGGAGTGAAAAAAAAATGGCGCAAATCGGGTTGAGGCGAAAAAATTGCCTCAACCTGACTTGCCCCATTTCTTGACGCCCATATCCCCCTACGCCGGCGCTGCCTGGTGTACGTCGTTTTTTTTAACGCACACCAGACGGCGCCGGCGGCTAACGTCGGCTAACATCATTCAATAAATACGGCGCCCGCATGGCGCTTCAGAATGGCGTTAGAACGCAGTTTTGCGTCAAAAAGTATAAATATGGGCCTAGATGTTCTAAATGTGTACCTGAACCCAAGTACATGCGACAAATATGAGGGCCAACTTGCAACCTTAAAAACAATTGTTTCTGATAAGAAGAACAAGGCTCACAACAATGGTAAGCACTACCTTCTTGTCTGTGGTGACTTTAAAATCTATTCAACAGAAAATCTATGGTAGACTTGCACAGAAGCACTAGCACTGTGTGCCATATCAGAGTGCCAAGCTATTTGTAAGCCCATTCCAAACTACAGCACGAGAGCCTGGTTTGTGACAAGAAGTTATCTGAAAGCTCCCCTCACGGTCTTTGAGTAGTCATAGTTATATCAACTATGGGACTGTTTTCATTACTATTAGATTTTAAGTTGACATATTCTGTTTAATTGAAAAGTTAATTTGAGGACAGCCCCATTGAGAGCTCCAGTCATGCTTCACGGCCAATCACTGACGAGTCCCGGGAGCGGTGATAGCGCGTTGCTGTTGGAGGTGCGCTACTAACGCTGGAGCTCTACTGGCCTCTCGGAGTTTCATGAGCCAGCCAGATGAGCTGTCCGGAACCCACCTGAGCCACTCACTCGGCTGCAACATTAGTAGATGGTGCTTTGTAAACCTTTCCACCATTTCTCTCTCTTCTCACCGCTCATGTTACGGCGGCGATTAATGATTCCCTCTTCCTCAGATTTGGCCTTCCCTGCCCTCTGATACAGATTAATTATGGATTCATAATCTTGCCCCGGCCCTGCTGAGGCTGCTGTTATTGGCTAGAACATGAACAAAGCAGTGGGTGGGTAGACATTGTTGGAAATTGGTGGAATTATTGTATAGTCATCAGAGCCATAGAATTTCCACGTATTTCGATAGAGCCCGGCTGTTAGAATATTTCAACGATTTAACGCGAACTCCTGTTTTGTGTATCTGCACAAGGGGCCCTGGCTTGCAGCAATCTCTTTGAGTATACAAGTAAGCGCAGAAAGGCAAGTAAACAGAGGAGGGGTCTGGAGTGTGTAAACTTTACCCATGGATATTGCTGCATTGTTTAAGTTCCCGCGCACCCCAGTGAGGGCACCATTAGGCTCTCTGCTGGGCAGGTGTATGCTTAGGATTGCTACAGAAGCGGCTTACGTAGGCGTGGGCGCGGCTTGTGACATCCAGAGTAAGACCTGAAGCCACTGCGTATAGTGTTGGGTACCAGGCGTTAGGATGAAGAGGACTTTGCGTAATGGTCAGTTCAAGGTACATGCCTCAGCCAAAACTGCAGTAACGTAAAGTGTAAGCATCTGAACTTACAATACAAGGAACCAGGCCCAGGATTTGTTGCACAGATTGCCTCGGCTTCTGCCTTTAGGACACCCACTCCCCGCACAACACGCTTATCTTCCAGTCCCGAGACAGAACAAAACGAGGCATCAATTTGGGGCAAGTAGGAAACTTCCAGGTACTCAGAAGAATCTCCAAGCACCCCACAGAAGCTGCTCACTCTTGTAAATGGGTCTCAGTGAAATGAGGGTTCTGTGCCAAGCAGCAGCCAAGAAGGGGGAGAAGGCAGAGGGAAGCGTTTGTTAAATACTCCTCAGAAACTACACGTTACAGACATATCCATCATTTGCTGTGGCTGGACCTAGGGAACCTGTAAAGATGAATGCGCTTGCAGAAAATGCACCAGGATATAGGCATGCCAGGCGTAGCTCTGTGCCTAAAATACAAGGCTATCTGGCCAGCATTGAGCGCTGCCCAGACTTCTTCAATACCTCTGGCACTGAGCTGACTGCACATCCCCTCGGTACCTCGGCGATAACGACAGATCAACAGAAATCTTTTGCTATGGCTGCACCTTTATCTCTGGAATCAGGACACTTGCAGGTGTATACTCAAATAAGTGCAGGGGATGAAAGGGGGGAAAGGTGCATCTCCCCAACGGAGGCCTTGCTTCATCAAATACCGGGCGAGCTCAAAACTATACAAATATCTCAAGAGGAGGCGAATCAGAGGAATGTAGCGCATCTAAATCTTATTGGTAGCAATATCAAACAGCTGAAAACCCTTATTATGGTGGTAGAGCAACGGGTGTCGGACCTAGAAGATGTGGGGGTCCCAGCTAGAAACTTCAGTAGCCAAGCTTCAGTCCGAACTAAGGGCCAGATGTAGGAACCGTTTTGCATGGCGCAAACTGCGAAATTCACAGTTTGCGCATTGCAAAATGGGCATTGCGATGCACATTCCCATTTTGCGAGTCGGTACCGACTCGCAAAATGGGAATGCGACTCGCAAATAGGAAGGGGTGTTCCTCTTCCTATTTGCGAGTCACACTGCGATGCAGGATTGCTTTGTGACCGCGAACTCGGTCGCAAAGCAATTCACAGTTAGCACCCACATGAAGTGGGTGCTAACTCATTCGCAAAAGGGAAGGGGTCCCCATTGGACCCCTTCCCCTTTGTGAATGTTGCCAAAAATATTTTTATTGGACCACTGCCTACTCTGAAAAAATGAAACCAAATGGTTTCATTTTCTCGAGGGTATTGCAACTCGTTTTCCTTTAAGGAAAACGGGCTACAATAAAAAAAAAAAACTGCTTCATTAAAAAAGCAGTCACAGACATAGTGGTCTGCTGTCTCCAGCAGGCCACCATCCCTGTGAGTGCAGGGAATCTCAAGGGGGTCGCAAATTGTGATCCACCTCATTAATATTAATGAGGTGGGTCTTTGCGACCCCCTTGCGATTCGCAGATGGTGTCAGGGACATCATTCTGCATATGGTTCTGCGACTCGCAAATTGCGGGTCGCAAAACCATTTCTTTTACATCTTGCCCCAAGTGATTGACAGATTCAGATTGATGACAGTAAAAAACAATCACTCCGCTCCAATTTAAGATTTACAGGAGTGCCAGAGGGTCGTGAAAATGGGCAGACTGTTACCAAATTGATTGTGGATCTTATTACCCAGTATGTCTACCCGGAAGTGGCAATTCAAAAACTGGATCTTACCATCATGAGGGCCCATTGGATTCCAGCAGTCCAGCCTCCCAATGGCAAATACCGTTGAATGATACTGGTGAATTTTGGGACTACCATTTTAAAGAACGTATCCTTGCATTGGCGATTAAATCACATTTTTATCAGGACCCCGGTATTTTGACTTTCAATTATTTTTCGGACATTTCTGTCTTTGCTGCTCGACGCAGGCACGAGTTCAGAGAACTGGTGACTGATTTTTAAAAAGCTGGTGCTCCTGGGGGCCTTCTGCAGCAATCAACACTGAAATTGTTTTTCGAGGGCCGGTCAATTATATTTCAAACAGTGGAAGCTGCTAAAGCTTTCTTGCATTCAATCCAGCACCCAGTTGAGGGCAGGGGATTAAGGTATATACCATTTAGTATACAGCGCCATGTTTTCATGATGTTTGGATGCTGTAGGTGATGACGGTGCCATGTCAAGGCACCACTTCAAGGGTAGTGTGGATAGGTGGTGGAGGGGTCACGTGGTGGGTGCAAGGTCAAGGAGTGTTCCTAGAGTCCCCAGGCGGGCGGGGCTTCGGTTACAGGATGCTCAGGGGCAAGGAGGGTGGTGGTGCACAGAGGGGGCGTTCTTGCAATGTAAAAAGAGCAGTTCTGAGAGCAGATTTCAGTTTTTATTTCTGAATATATATCTGTGTGTGTTTTCTTTCCCTCTGGCTGCTACTGGCTAATAAGAATGGGGTGCAAAATCAAAGGTGTTACTTGTAACATAAATGGCATGTCAAACAGATGGAAATATTTGGGAGTGTTACACTGGCTAGGCTTTTTTACGCCAGATGTTATATACCTTCGGGAAACCCATTTGAAGATGGGTAGCCGTAGAATTCATATACGGAAAAGCTGTGGGCAAATGTTTTATGCTTCTGCAGGTTTAGCAGTCAGGTGAGTGGCAATTCTTCTGGGTAAGGGTCATGATTGGCAGGTCTATGATGTGATTCGGGACCTCCAGGGTAGGTGGTCATGGTTGAAGGTGTTAGTTAATGGCTCTCATCTGACGTTGGTTAATTACTACGCCCCTGTATTTGATGACCCGGATGCTTTGTCCCAGATTTATAAGGAGGCAATCGGGGCAGTTGGTCCTTAGGTTTTAGGGGGCGATTTCAACTTTATTCAAGATTTATTATTGGACACTTCAAATAAGCCTAAAAAACAACTAAAACCTAAAGGTCTTAGAAGTAATTAAATGTGATTTTGCCCTAGTTGATCCATGGAGGTGGGATCATCTTAGCACAATGCAATTCACTTGCTTTTCTCAACAATGTCATACTGCGCCTTGCATTGATTTTTTAAAATCTCCTGCTCTATAGAGAGGCTTAAGTCTGATATCTGGACTAATTCATTTTCAGACCACCTTGTGGTTTTGATTATGATTAAGGTAGAAGGCCTAGTAGGGAGAGGCCTAGGTGGCAACTCGATTGGTCGCTGTTAGAAAATTGGGCATGGCTTACCAATATGAGACACTTTATTTGGGATTGTTTTTGGGTGAATTGTGGTACCGCCTCCATTTTTGCTGTATGGGAGGTATTTAAAGCTGCGGCACAGGGCCAAATTATAGCTCATTAGGCTTGGCAAAGTAAGAATTGTAAAAAGCAAATTACCTCACTTCAAGCGGCAGTGGATTTGGTTACAGGAGCTAATGTTAGAGCTGGTAGGCCCTCCGATACAATACTGAATCTGGCTAGGGCTAAAGAAGAGCTGCTGGAATGTTTCATCCCAGAGGAAACTAAAAGTTCAATGGCTTATCAGCAAAAACTTTGCGAGGAGAACCAACACATAGGCAGATTTCTGGCTTAAGCCTCTAGAGTTAGGCAAGCAGCATTGATCGTCAGGGAACTAGTCAACCCAACTACGGGTGGAATAGTCACTGATAGGGCTCAGGACTCGGCAGTATTTCTTCAGCGTTATGTCACTTTATGAATCTGGCTACTCGACCTCACAGCAGCAAGTACATTAGTTTCTTCAATCAGTTAGTCTCCCATGGATGACCTGCTCTTAGGTGGAGAAACTTGCTACTACTATTTCTATTGGGGAAGTACAGAAAACCCTCTCTGCTAGTTCAAATAGGAAAGCTTGGTTAATACGGATTATAAGTCTTGCATGAAGGTACCATTATCTGTATCATTCCTTTTGCTCAGACCTTAATTCATCAGGATCAGACGGACTTTGTGGTTGGTAGACTAATGACTGCCAATATTGGCATTCTAGTACAAGCATTAGAGTATTTTCCAACTAACAACACCAGTGCAACAGTAATAATGGTTGATGATGAGAAAGCTGTCGACCTAGTCAATTAGCGCACTCTTTTTTTTTCTTTGAGCAAATTTGCTTTCCCCTCCCAATTTATTGATATGCTTAGTAAAATATATCAAAGGGCTCAAGCAAAACTCCTGGTAAATTCCCAGCTGGCAGGAATACTCGATATTAATCGGGCAACTCAGCAGGGTTTCCCTCTTTCGCTCATATTATTTATATTCTTCTTAGAACCCCTTGCAGTCAGGATTAGGGCTGACTTGGTGATTGATTTTAGGGATGCCAAAATCAAAAATGTTCACCGTTGATGTTAGTCTTTACCTGAAACCCAATAAAGAGAATGTGTAAAAAGCAATAGAAGAGTTTTCTCAGTTTTAGGACATAGAAGGCAATAAAACTAATCATAATAAAAAGGAACCGCTCCTTTTTAATACTTCTGCTAATAATCTTCCTGATTTTTTACAATAACAAGCGCTATCCCAAACTCCGGGATAATACTCTTGGGATATAGTCACCAACTACGTTTTTCAGCTGTATCAGTTAAATTTCCTCTTAAAGTTCCATAAAAACAAAGTTGTTTATATAAATGGACACTTCTTCCATTAACATTGATAGGCAAGGTGGCTCTTATCAAAATGTCTATTCTTACGCTGCTATTATTATTATTTTCTAACATTCCTATTAACATTAGTAAGAGATTTTTTTAATGACTTACATACTATGTTTTGACAATTTAGACAATTTAGATGGAACCAGAAAACACTACAGCTTTCGACCTTGTATGCTGGGTTGGCTCTTCCTCACATACAAACATATGACAAGGTGACTCTCTTTGATATTTTGGCTAGAACTTTGACTCTGGGGGCTATGTATGATGCATTTTTTTTAATACCATGATGTACGAGGCTGGTACATGGTTCCTGGTTTTTATTACGATCCTGAAATTACCCAAGAAAACTAGATAAACTAACACAAGGCTGGAATGCTCGTTTGACATTATTTTCTCGCACCAATCAAATTTCTTCAGGTTTTACACTTGGATTGTCTTCATCACATACTTAATTCTGCCATTGCTCAGTGTTTAAGGAAATAGTACAGTTTTCACTTCAAGAAAGATGTATAACTTGGCAGGAGATCTGAGCGCCACTCGGAGAGTCAAGTTAGCAATTTAGTTTTAATTTTCAGCAGATCGTACTTTTTTTGAGGTCCCAGGGTCTTGATCCTCACCCCGAAATACATCCGGTGCTATGAACGTTTTTAGGTCTAATCTTTCCGGCATAGGAAATTGGTACATACTCTAATCTAGGTGTAAAGGCATGCCTTACCACTGTTCTAGAGAAGGCAGAGAGAGTGATATAATGTGGATTCTCTGAGGAGGAGTGGCAAGTGATTTCCCTTTTGAGCCATGGCCTTAAGGGTGGCCAATTTTAAGAGACTATCATTTCTGTCTCACTGGATGGCATACTATACTACAGCTGCCCTACATAGAAAAATTCCATCTGTGGAGGACCAGTGCTTTCAGTGTAAGCAGGAGGGTGCTAGGGATTGGCTTCATATATTTTATTCCTGCTCAAAACTGGCACCCTTCTGGCATTCACATTTTTCGGCTTTGTGCCAGGCTCTCGGTACAGATATAACGTGGGAACCTTTGCTGACCTATTCGGTTTTGCTGGACAAACACCTGGGTGTAAGTTGAGTAAATTAGCTCGGATATTTATTTCTATTTCACTGTCAGTGATCAGTCAATTATTCTTGAATCCTGGCATAGAGAGCAGGCCCCTTTATCTAAAGAATGGCCTTAATATCTGGCTAGAAAAAGAAGGTTTGAAGAGGCATGTGCTAGAAGGATGGGGAGTTTGAAGAGATTTCGGGTGGTATGGCATTATCTTAATAATTTGTTGTAAGATGTTGAGAGGTATGTGTTTTTAGTATTTTGTAGTACTTGACCTCCTACTTTTACTTCTGAGTGGTCAACCTCAGCGTTGGTGTGCTTCTCTTTTCTTTTGGTTATCTGTTTGGAAATTAACTTTGCCTATTTTTTTATTTTGCATAAAAACATATGCATTTTATCACTCAGTGATTGGGGCGAACTCTCTCCCTGAATTTTATTTCTAGTGGTAGGGGCCTGGACATTGATGGATCTCGCTGTCATTACTTGGTGAGGAGTAAAGTGATGGTCTGAGCTTGGAGTATTCCTCAGGTTAATATAGCTCCCAGAGTCAAAGTTCTCTTTGTTCAGGGTGGCGCACACCTTGCTGATCTTACGTTTCAAGAGGCCATTCAGGTGCTCTACAATTCCATTACTTTGTGGGTGGGATGCAGAGGACAATGTATGTTTTATCCCTAATGGTGCTGTCAGGTGTTCAAGAATTGTATTAGAAAAATGAGTGGCATTGTCAGATCTTATGGCTTCTGGGACCCCTCATCGGGGAATCACTTCCCGAACTAGGAGCATGGTTTCTGATTTAGCATTACAATGGATGCATGGTCCTGCCTCATCCATCTGGAGAATGGGAAGACCAGCACTATGGGGTACCTGTAGTTGTTGCACCTGACAAACACATCCAGAAAGACCAAATGAAGGACCTTAAAGGGACCTTGTAGTCATGCACTGGTGGAGCTTATCACTTTCAGAGTAGGATTAAGAGAAATCTGTTGACAAATCGTACAGCTAAGTAGATGATGGTTATTGTGTCATGCAAATTAAGAAAAAAACAGTCTTGCTGTATTTGGGTTGCCAAATGGTCTATGGAAGTGTGAGCTAGTAAATTAATCTGATCCAGAGCAAATGCAAGCAGAGCTTGTGACATAACTGTCTTTCCTGTAGATAGCTGCCTATACACTTGGTCACTCCTGGACTGGAGGCAATCTCTATTTTCCTACAACTGCTTTTTGTACTACAACGCAGCTTCCTGTGTAGCCTTGCTGACTCAGTGTAGTGGTATGTGTCCCATTCTCTGCTTCGGCCCCCGCTGGTGGGGCAGGCTGAGCCACCAGGACAGGGGCAGGTGGTGGGTTTGATGGTACCTTTGGGGATGTACATGTGGCTGAATCCTTAACTTTTTGATTCGCTAGGGCATTACCCAGGGACACAAAATCCTGTACATTTGTGTGCACTGCACACTTCACAACTGCCACTGCCTGCGGTAGCACCAGTGCCTCTATTAGGGTCCCTAAGAGTTCTTTATGCATAACAGGACCACCATCTGATTTAAGGAACCCTCGCTTACTCCATCTCATGATACTGGAGTGCACAATGGTTGTTACATATGCCGACTCTGAGTATATTGTAAGTATTTCCCCTGCTCTCGACTTAAGGCCCGCTATTAATGCTATCTGCTCTGCTGCCTGCGCCGAATAGTTTGTGGACAGGGGAAACTGTTCTATGGCCTGGAGTGTCACCATAGAGCCTTGTCGCTGAGTGCTGACTACCATTGCCCCTGTCTATCTAATTCCTGTTTCTTGGTCAATCGTGGAGGAACCCTCCACAAAATAGACATCACTGTCTGGTATAGGGTCCTCTATTGCCTGACTGGATTCATCAATACTTTGGCCCTCATTACGTGTGTGGCGGTCTCTAGACTGCCACACTCATGATGGCTGTCGGACCACCGCAGATAGGGCAGCCTAGAAGTCTCGCTGGTCGCAATCCGCAAGGGAAGCTCTGCAAGCAGCTCTGCCCTGGAGTTTACGAGTACCCTTTCTGCCAGCCTTTGGATGGCGGTCTCACTGCCATGCAAAGGCTGGCAGAAAAGGGACGTTGTGGGGCCCCTTCACCGCCCATGCACTTGTTGTGGTGAGTTTTCTGCTGGGCCAGTGGGCAGTAATGCTGTTTTTGCCCACTGGCCCAGTGGAAAACTCCTAATAGGGCGGCCAGCATACCACTAGCACTGGCCGTATGCTGGCTGCAGCGGCTTCGGTGTCTCGCAGTCATGCTCGTCCTCCTCTGGGTTTAATACTGGGTAGATGAACAATGTTGCAGGGTTTCCGTTTGACACTTCACAACCTTCAAGGATGGTAGTGACAGTATCACCTCATATCTTGACACTCGCTGAGTGGTCAGAGTGGTGTTGGCCTTCTGGATGATAGCTATAACTGCATGTTCTGCATAGAGTGTCAATGGTGCCCCCATAACTATAGGGGTGCTCTTTTGTGCTGCAAATGTTGCAATGTCCAGAGGTTGTTCACAGGAATGGTGTTCTTCAAGACTGAGTCCAGAAGCCCACTAAAGTACACAATTGATTTGTGGCCTAGCAGATACTTCTGTGTGAGGACGGCTGTTATCACCTGGCTATTGCAGTAGCAGAATAGGTAGAACTCCTTGATGTAATCTGGAATTTCCAGGACAGGAGCATTGGTTATCTCATCCTTCAGTTTCTGGAACATTTCCATCATCTCCAGTGTCCAAATTATTTTATCTTTACGATCTCTTGCCTGCTTGATAGTCACTACCAATGGGGCTATTAGAGTGCTATAGTCAAATACCCATTGTCTCAAGGAGTTACAAGGTCCCAGAAACGTCTGCATTCCTCTGACTGTTTCTGGCTCTGACATTTGCCGAATGAAGGCTAGCCTTTCAGGTGTTACACATCTACCAGATGCTGACAGTAATTGTCCTAAATATTGGATTTTTCCTTGCAGTACTGATTTTTTCCCTTCTTCACTTTGTATTCTCTCGGGGCAAGAGCAGTTAGAAGAGATCTAGTGTCCTTTCTACACGGTTGCTTGGTAGGATTACAAAACAATACGCCATCGACTTCTTGCAGTAGAATGCTGTCACATTGAAAATTTAACAGATCATTTTTTATTGCTCTGTTGAACATGCTGGGGGATTCTCAATGTCCTTGAGGCAAACAAGAGTACAAATACTGGGTCCCTTGATATGAAAACACTATCAGAGAGTGACCGTCTGCATGGAGTAGAATGCTGAAAAATGCATTCTTGAGATCAATAACTGAAAAGTACCAGGTGTCCTGCGGGTTGTTTGTGAGGATGATGGAGGGGTCCGGGTCAATTGTGGCTTCAGGTAGCACAATATTGTTCAACGGGTGCAGGTTTTGAACTATGCGCCAAGTATTGCCCTTAGCTTTCTAAACCGGGTATCTAGAGGTGGTACAAGGTGACACTCCAGGGTAAATTACTTCCTGTTCCAGTAACTTTTGCAGAGTGGGGGTGACTCTGTCCTCTGCCTCCTTGGAGAAGGGGTATTGTTTTACTCTGGGTAAGATGCCACCTTCTTTTAATGTAATTCAAAATGAAGAGGCAATGCGGAGGAAGCCAACATCATGAGGATCCTTAGTCCACAGGACGTCTGACACGTGTGACAAATTGGCTTCTTCTACTGAGTCCAAAGTTCTGCTTGGTGTGGGCGTTCTGACTTCTAGCACAGTACTTAAGGGTATGTCATCCTGGAAAAAGTATAATCCTTTTCTTGGGGCTATCATCAAATAGCTTGTTGTCCAGTATCTCCCTAGTCATCTTTCCTGATTCAAGAAGATGGCACATGGCCACAAAGCGCCATTACGGTTGCTGGCTGTCAAGGCGCCATAAGTAGGTGTTATTTCCAAAGCCTCTATCTCCAATATTACTTCTGCTCCTGATAGTCTGGGTCCAGTCCTTGCTGCCTAAAAAGGAATCCCTTGGGAAATTGAACCTCCCTCCCAAATAGCTCTAGTGTCTCCTCTGCTATGATGGGGTACACTGCTGCAGTAAATGCCTCCACATCAGTGGGTATTGCTCTGGTCTGGTCTCTAGTGTAGGAATCCACTGTTAGTACCATGACTATGGAGGCTGGAACTCCAGCTGTGGAGCAACCCCTTCTACTGTCTGGCTTAAAATTAATGGTCATATTCAATTTTGCCATCAATTCTCTTCCTAACAAATTTGCTGGGGCAGCTGGTAAGGACAGTATGCAGCCGTCAACTTGTCTCCCTCTACGTCCATATCTACTGGTTTGGTAAACAGAACCCGAGAGAATACCTGTGTACCCATGGATCTGTTGGAAATTGGGAGGCTTCCCTCTTTGATACAGGATTTTGTTGCTCTTGTATTTATGAGGAATGCATATCTCTTGTTGTTAATGGACACCGTCACAGTGGGTTCCTCACCTGGCCTGTGTGTCACTGACAAAACTGGACACATAGAAATGCCCTGCAGGCAACCTTGTTGTGCATATACTCCTGCAGGGATCACCTGAAAGGGATTTCCCCCCATTTTGGGGTGGGATTTCTGTGGCGTATACTTGATAGTTCTGCTGAGGCAGTCTTTGCTGGTGACTGCACATTTGGCGAGGGTGTCTGGGGCACATATGGGATCTGTGGATTCTGCTGTAGCTGCACTGTCATGCTTCTAGATAGACCATAAATTCTCATTCTTCCATTTTGCTCATCCTATCTCTTCACATTACAGTCTCTCTTAAGAGGACCAAACCTCTGACAATAATATGTTTGATCCCTTCTTGAAGGACCCATCCTACCTCTTCCTACTCCTCCTTACCCACTCTACTATTTTCTTGTTTCCTTATATCATCCTGCTGCTGCGGGCACTGTCACTGGATCACCCCTGGGACCGTTCCCACAGATATTGCAGTCATCTGATTGGCCCTTGCCACTATAGCACTTTCCATTGCTCCCTTCTTCTCTAACTTCTGCTGCAAAAACTTTGCTGCCACTCTCTCTGAAACTTTCCTTTTGCTGTTCTCTTTTTCCTGCTTCTTCTTGCAAAAATGGATAAAGTGTGCTTGAATTTTGATCTAGGTCTTGGCTTCCAGTGCCACAATATTATCTGAGCTGTCAAGTGTTAGAGAGCAATCCTTTCTTAAGTACATTAAAGGATGACACAGCATTACAGCCTGTCACTTCCCAGCCCTGACACACTTCCTGGGTCCACTTCCTGGGTCCACTTTTCTTTCATTTTATTGATGTACTGTGCAAGATCCTCATTCAGTTGCATTGACTGAGTCATGAGTGATCCAATGTCTGGTGTATTGGTGTACATTTTCCGCAGCTAATCCTACACCACAGATCAGACCAGGTTAAATGGCGATTCGCCACACCTGGTCTTAGTGAGGGTCACATTTCTGACTGTGTCTTCTTTGTCCCCTACGAGGGAGGTAAGCAGACTTTTTACATCCCGTACTGCCAGGATGATGTCTGGAGTTTGCTTCTCAAATGCTCTGATCCATTTCCCTGCTTCCTCTATAAGCAGTGGCAACTGTTAGCTGAAGTTTTCATTTCCCATTTGTGGCCAAGGAACATAATGTGGAGCCTCAGGGCCCGTACGTATCAGAGGCATCTGATGTAAAGGGGTGGTGGTGCACTGGGGATGATGCTGTGTGGCACAGGTCCTCTCTAAACATAGACATTTCATTATGTAATGGTAGTCCAAATCTGGATCACCCTCCCCACACAGAATGCAGTCTTCAGCTTTTGCAATGTTGTGTGGGCCAAAGGACCTCTCTTCTGACCAGGAGCTCATTTGCGGAGCTAACCACTCAGTCCAGTCTGCTACGTTTTCTGCAAATGGGAGAGCATCTTGTTCTCTTTCCCTTGCATCAATTGAGTTAAGCAGTCTCCATGTGCCCCTTGTGCAATCTAGGTCAAAGAGTGGAGACCCTAAATATGGTGACTTACTTCTTGGGTTTGGATGAGTTTACCCATGCTCTCCACATGTTGGCATATGGATCCTATCCTGTATGCTTGTTTCCCCAGGCTCCTCTGAGTTTCCTCTGTACAGTCATTGTTATGCCCTTCTCTCTCTCCTTACTCCACTTGTCTCTCTCCTGCCCTCACTGCATAATAGTCAGTCCTGCACACTCTCTGGTGAGATTACCCCACCCTCCTTCTCCTTCTGCCAAGGTGGTGAACTACTTACAGTCCTTGTTTGTTCCTGTTCCCATCCTTGGGATACAAATTGTCCCATGGTCTCTACAGTCCATGAGTAACTCTACCCTGCATTCACTGCATCCCTTCATTGTGGGGTGTACACTTGATGCCGAATTGCTCTACCTTAAGTGCCCCTTTCCTGAAGCAACCGCGACGCTGCTGATGAAATATGCGATTGGTCATCACTATTCCTTGAACTCTGCTCTTTGCTTTTCTCCTCTTGGGGAAAGGTAGAGTCTAGATGCAGTTTGACCTGTGCCTCTAATTGCCCGGAAAATTGAGGATCCCCTGATCTATTTTGCTGCCTAGGAGTGATTGCCCTCTTTGGTTTTGGTATTCATGGATTTACCTTGGGGATCGCTTTAGAGGAGTGTGAAGGGGTTTCAGATTTAGGGTTTTTGAATCCTACTGCGGCTGCTTGCAGCTGCACTAATGGGTAGATGGTGGGCACTATGGGCGGAGTACTTGTAGGCTCACATGGGGGTGGGGTGAATAGATGGGGCACTGGAGATCTCTTCCTGTAAGGAATCTTTTGAATCTTCATAAATGAATTTCCATAACTCAAAGGTGGGTTTTCTTTCATTTAATTAGGCTCCTGCATATCTGTTTCACTTCAGAGGTAAGTGACAATATTCACAATTGCTCTTTCATTGAACTTTCCTTCTTTTGGCCAAGGATATGTATGCTTTTGGGTCACTTTAAATCATTCCTGGTTATACTTTTGTAATTTATTTCTGTGACTGGGGAATGCCTCCTGCATATATTGTAAGGGGTTTTCCTTGTTCAGGTGTTCCTAATCTTTTACTTTTTACCTTTTCTGCTTCCAGATTTCAATAATTTTAAAGTAGACTCACAAGACCTTTCTGGTGGGAAATAATTGGGGCTACTTTTTCTACTTTATCATTTTCTTTTACAATATGCTTTCAGCGTTTAGCTCTGTCTACTAGGTCTTATGGGACACATTACAGTATAAAATTCTCATTAGATGCAATGCACATTTGAAAAAAAAATAGTTTGCATATTTATATATTTTGTCTCACAACATCACACTGTGGCTGGCCACACTTCATTCTACTGCACACGGTCACCTTCAGTCATTCAACAAACAAAGCTTTACGATAGTTATATCACATGCAGTACCCTTCCGGCCTTCCAAATTCATATTTCTGCTGATTCTGCAACACATGTATGCAAACTGTCAAAATAAAAAACAACAAATCCCATGTGTTACCCTTCCGGCCTTAGAATTTCACAAAGACATATATTTCTGCTGATTACGCAACACATGTATGCAATCCTTAAGCAATAAAAAAAACAATATATTGCATGCGGTACCCTTCCGGCCTTACAAATTCACCAATACATTTATTTATGCTGATTCTGCAACACATGTACGAAACCCTTCGAGAATAGAAAGAACAAATTGCATGTCTTACCCTTCCGTCCTTACAATTTCACAAAGACATATATTTCTGCTGATTGCTCAACACATGAACGCAACCTTTGAACAATAAAATAAAAACGCATGTGGTACCCTTCCGACCTTACAAATTCACAAAGACATATATTTCTGCTGATTGCGCAACACATGTATGCAATCCTTCAATAATAAAAGACAACAAATCACATGCAGTACTTTTCCAGCCATACAAATTCACAGACATATATTTCTGTTGATTGTGCAACACATGAATGCAATCCTTCAACAATAACAAAAAACACAACAAATCGCATGCGGTACCCTTCTGGCCTTCTGAACCTCCTAGGGTGGCTTGCCAACTGTTATGGGATGAACGAATGCGCTCTCATGACTCACAAAAGAGCAGACTTATCTTGGCAGTTCCAAAAACAGTATTTACTAACTGTGACAGGGAGAAAATCACTGTGGACTGCACCTCAACCCTGCATGATCTGCCTCTACAGTTTTCTTGCCTGCTTTTTCACAGACCGGCCCTTTAATACAAATAAGTACAATACTTTACTACACATGATTAACAATAGATAACTTGCAAGTTACAGATTAAAATGGGAAACACTCAAAAACATGTGATCCCATAAGCCCGAGTTCCTTGGTTAAGACATTACTCGCTCCTTATTATACATTAGACAAAGGTTTATGACCAAGCATTCTTTGACCCATCAATGTCTACGTGCTCTTTCATAAATCTAATTTGTTTGAACTGTGTACTGACAGCATTGTGTGTCCAATAATCCCAGGTGCTTGGAATTTGGTTTCTTCCCTGTACCCATTGTAACTCTCACACCTGCATGTTTGGGCTAATTTAATTATGTGCCCAGTGTCTAATCAGTCTGCGATTTGTTTGTAGGCATGGAGATTGTGCCAGGGACTGGTATTCTAATGTTGCACATACCTGCAGGTTGGTCAGACATGAGTTGGCCTTTAACAGATAACCCTTTTGTGTTCCTTATTCTGCTACATCTTTCCATCAACCTTTTACCTTGCTCGTGTCAGTGTGGGGGTTTGGCCTAAACTGGTTTTTGATTGTGAACAGTGGTGTGGTCTTTACTGGTGCTTGATGTTGCGCGATGTTTTCACATTTCATATTCGTGCTAGTGCATTTATTATTTACAATTCCTCCATGAGAAACAACCTGTAGAATGACAAAAGGACATGATTTGAGACAGGTAGTCAAGGTTTCAGTTTCAGAAGAACCCAAAGATAATAGACTGAAGAGCGTATGCTGGTGAGTAGTTAACTAAATGCCAATCATAGTCATGGCCCCTTGATATACCTCCGTAAAAAATTGTTGTTCCAAGATTTTCAATTTTGATTTGTATTTTTGTGTCATTAGAGAAGTAATTTAGCTTGGGTAGACATTGCTAATTTGGGCTGATTTGTTCTGGACAACATTTTTAAAAATGGCAGCTGTGTTGCAGTGATTATGTAATGTTTCAGGAACCATGAGAGCTAGATACTTCCTTATGGTGCCAAAACTTAGGTTTTTGGGATCAAGTAGTATTACAGAGACAGTAAAAAAACTCCACAGAGCGACCCTTCTGCAATTTCTTAAATGGCAGCTCTATAATGATGTGTTTTAGCCATCATACTGGTATTGTATTTTAATATTGTTTTTGTTTTAGGTTTTCTGATGGTTCAAATTTGTGAACATGAGCGAAGCAGGTGGTAGCAGAGGATCTTTACCTCCTGACAGACTATTGATAACTACAAAATCTGAGGACTCCTTCAACAAATAATAATGTGTCTTATACCAAACGTATATGAAAGAAATGCTAACTTCAACTTTGGCTAGAGAGAAGAGAGTTTGAGATGCTGCAGAAATATGGCAAGATGAAGTTTACATAAGATTGAAAGGTGAAGATGAAGAGGAGCAAATATTTTATTGTTGTAACAACAAGAGATGCAAGTCATATACAATGGAAAGAAGCCTGAAAAAAAGTTGACAAAAAATAGCAGAAACCAGTGAATCACAGCAAGAATCTGAATCTTCTGAAAAAGCGACGACAACCAAATCCAATGCCCATCCACTTAGAAGATCAGTGGCTACTCCTCATCCACCTCCAACAACTGATCAGAAAGCAAAGCATCTTCAATGTGTTATATATGGTTCAGCCAGAATAAAGGCCAAAGGGACTGACGAAAGAACAAAGTACAGAGTATGTGAGTCTCAATGGGCAAACACGTTTTTGTCTGCAGCTAGTTTTTTCAAAGATGAAGTTTTCAGCTATGTAGCAGGTCTAAACTGTGAGGTGAATGTATTTGAAGTGGATTTGTATGCCCAACCAAAGAGCATGCATGCCTACATTCAAAAATGTGATTGTACAATGAGCTCCAAGCAGCAACGTAACCCCCAGCCTTCAGTTAAGTTTGCACTCTTTGAAAAAGTAAATTAAGTTTTAAAGCCACTTTTGAGTTCTGGCTACGTATTCACACTCAGTGAGATCACAGAAATAATGGTCAACATTGATGAAACTGTATTGGTCCATAATAATGAAATTAAGATTTTTCTGGTGAGAATGTATGATGACAGAATTCTTTTTTTTGTCAGTCTAACAAAAAGAATGAGCCACTTATGGTGTTCTCGGCTGATTTTATTCCTGAGGTTCTTGCTGCCAAAACAAGAACACAGGATGTAGGAACCATTTTAAGAAACATAATGAAATATTTAGGTTTTGGACTTAATGACAAATTTTGAGCTCTGCAAATCATGGGAGCCAACAAGAATGCCTGATGTTGTCTTAACATTTTTTTACCTCATTGTTTAATGTCAGTGAAGCAAAACTGTTTGAAATTAAAATTCTTGAGTTCGGAACAAAAGCCGACTACATTGATGATGGCTTTGAAGATATAAGCGAAGAAGTGGAAGACAATCCTGTGAACCGACAGTCTTATGCTGTGCAAATGGACTGTCTTTTCCAAATCATGTTTTATGAATTACATCACGGCAAAAATAAAACTCTGCTATACATGATGACTGCCCATGCAATCTATAACAAGTGCAAAAGTAGATAACTAATCATTTCAATGAATAGGATTGGTGTATCAACAAGTTATAATGACATTGGGCTTGATTATGAGTTTGGCGGATGGTTTACACTGTCTGCCAAACTTCCAATGGGGAGGTTGCCACCATACTGGCTACCTTATTGCCAGGCCCATTAAAACCTGAGTTTCCGTGCACTGACCTATTGAGAAACAGCCCACAGCATTGTCTCCGGCTCATAGGTGGACGGCAATGCTTTAGGATGCAGGGTGCACCAGCACCCTCACAATTTTCTCTGGCTGCAAATTGAACATTGCAAGGCTGCTGGCCAGGGCGTCCCATGCACTGCCCATGCCAAATGCATGGGGAGTGCAGGGGCCCCCTTGAGGCCCATGCACCTGTTCTCCGCCAGCCTTTTCATGGTGGTGCTACTGCCATAAAATGGCTGGCGGCGAACAAGGTCATAATTCCCAGGGCAGCGTTGCTTGCAGCGTTGCCCTAGCGGATTAGTACCACCACTTACTAGCGGAGCTGGCGGTCCCACCACAGCCCAACCACCAGGGTTGAAATATGGTGCGCGGACCATCGCATTTGCGGTGGTCCAACCGCCATCCGCGAGCCTGATGGTCTAGTGATTGCCAGACTCGTAATGAGGGCCATAGGATGGAGCAGGAACTTGTTAGCAGCTCATGCTGTAAAATATGGGGAATCTGACAGCACACCACTTACATGTCACTTTATCAGGAAAGGATTTACAATTGCTGCTCTTGATAATTTTGAATTTGAAGACAGATTTTCTTTGTCTGGAACATCCATCCATGGTGCTTTTTCAAGACTGTACCAAAGAAGTAGCTGCTGGAAAATAAGCTGTATCAGCTGCAGGCATAAACAAATGAAACTGCAAACTTATAACCGAACTGCCTTGCCAACAAGTGCAAAATCACTACAAGCCATCAACACATCCCAGACTACCAGAATGCTTCAAAGTGGCTGAGGACATGGATCTTTTTCTACCTGATGCTACAGTCCGCCAAGCTGATTTAACTGAATTTATCATATTTATTATTCGGTGTGGTCTGAAGAATGAAGAAAAAACAGTTCCTCTGTGGGCTGCAACTCATTCTATCTATGATCTCCCGGAACACCATCCCACCGAAGAAGCCTGGGTTTTTACCAGTTACACCATCTCCAGTCCCAAACTATGCTACTTTATACACAGCTGTAAAAAATGTCCAAAATGTGCATGCTCAGCTTGAAGACCAGCCTATCCTGCTAATGTTCTGCAATAAATGTTTTTTCCGGATTGTAGCTGACAGTTTTCTGAGCAATCCAGTAGAATTTGATGATCTTTATCCAATGATGGGTATTTTCCACATGACAAAAGTTGCGTTGAGGTGTGCAGGAAGTTATCTCAGTGGATGTGCATTGACAATGCACTTATTGGGGCTGAAATCTTTAGAAGCAAAACTGTCCAGTCAGTATTGAGCAGAACTCATTATGTTCATTCATTACAAGGTATGCTCCTCATATCTGAGGCTATAGAAACATTGTGTTGGAATTTTTTCTGGAACAAGAATGACAAATTAGGTTTTGCATATCTTATCTCAGAAGTGAACACTAGACAGAGTGATCTTTGTTCAAAAGACATAATGCAAATCTAGGCAATGCTCAATACACCTGATAGCTCTCATGAAAAACCTGGTACATGCTGATCAGAAAGGTAATTGGGAGCTGCACAGGAAGACTGTTGAGTCACTGATTACTGTGTTTCCTGAATGTAATTGCATAAACTACTTGAGATATGGGTCCTGGTATTTGTAAAGAGTGAAGTAGCTAGAGGTGTAAAAACCATACCTCTACAGAAAAGTCTTTGAAAGACATTTTGTGGTAAAAGACAGAGAAGGAAGTTTGAATGCTGTGGCTCCAGATATAAAACTGGAACAGACAATCCAGAAATCACATAAAAGCTCCATAGGAATTGTTGGTAAGACCTATAAAAGTGAATATGTTGCTCAATGGCAGCTAGATAACCATGAAGTCCTTTCTATTTGCAATGTTTTTGAGAGATGACAAATTCAAGGTTACTGGACCATCATGAAACAGTTCCTTACCACAAATGTGTGGGGAAGAGAGGGGAACATTTTAATAAACATATTGACAGCATTCTTCATTTCATGCAGCAGCAAGGAAACCCCTATGAAATGACTGAGCCTGTGTGACAACACAATATTGTGACCAAACAATGTGTGGATAACGATATAAAGGCATGTCTACTAGACGTCAAGGAACATGGTTACAAACTATATGCAGATCTGAAGCAGGAGAGATTTGTATTGAAAGAAAAAAAGCTGTTTGACATAATAACTAAAGCTAAACTTCAATGCTTTAATTACCATAGTAAGAGTTTTGTCCAACCAGCCACTACAAAATAGCTTACAAAAACTACTTTCTCAGGCACATGGAGAGATGGATATAGCAAAATAAAGGGGTGAATTCATCAAGGACATTCTATTGCATGATCTTCTTCCAACAAACATATTATTTGATGGAGTTACTGCAGCTAAACCAGTGAAGCACAAACTCATACAAGAGCAAACAACAAGTATCAAAGTCAGTGTGCACCTTGCAAGAACTGCACATTGTCTTTGACAGTTATCTTGAACTATCTATCAAAGATTGTGAGAGAAACAGACGAATGTCTACATGTGGAACAATTGACCTTGCCTGCATCAAAAATTTGACACTTATGCCTGTACAACTTGATAAATTCTGGTCATCAACATCGAACAAGATAAACTTGGAGATGTTAACTCGCCAAAACATTGGTGATGCATCAGTGAACACTGAATTTCCAATTATTGCAAGTGGAATGGTTGTCAATGAGGAGTTAGTGCCTGCAGAGAGATGTTCAAAAGGTATGGGCTGTAATGTTGAATTACTTAACAGCAAATTGGAGGAAGTTGACCTTCGTGTTGTACTACATGTTGAGTGGGTTGTTCAAAATAGTTCCAATCAAGTCATTGCGCTGTCAAATGACACAGATGTTATTATTGTGCCACTTAGATTTGTTGCAATTTTCATAAGTCAAGGAATGTCAGAGTTATGGATACGTTATGGAACAGGCGAGAAAAGACACTTAGGGCTTCATTACGATTTTGGCGGTCTTTTCGGAAGACCGCCGTGGTGGTGGCTGCCAAAAGATCACCATGTTGGCGGTAATCTGACTTTCATATTACGACTCACACCGTGAAGACCGCCAAAAAAAGCCACAAATCTGACACCGCCAGGAGATAGGAGGGTGGGAAAGAGGCAGTTCCACCATCAGCACTGCCAGCCTGACACAATTCCACCCACCAGATTACTACCCACAAATCACCACAGTGGTTTCTTCACAGTGGAAAACCATTGGCGGTGCGAACGCTGTGATCAGAAACCACTAAAGCCATAATACAACACTACATTGGACAGTTTGAATATCCCACACCTGACATACATATACACACCAGACACACCTACACACTGCACTATAAAACACACCCCCACACAACCCACAAGCCTTTGCAACAAAATCAATTTACAAATACACAGAGAGCAGCCAAATACACTCATATAGCACCATTACACCATAAGCACAGATACACATCTTACCCAGCAGACACAACACAACTGCAATACCAATACAAAACACACATAACGACCACACACACACCACAAGCATCCATCACCCACTACGCACCACCCACGCCCCAAAAATCACCCTACACTCTACCCTTACACACACAACAACGCTTACCCACAACACAACCATTACCATGTCCACACAAAAGCACCCATGGTTCACAGACGACGAGTCGAGGGTCATGGTGGATGAAATCGTCAGTGTAGACCTACAACTGTTTGGAGCACAGGTCCAGCAGACCTCCATAGCCCGGAAAATAGGAAAATAGAGTTGTGGCAGAGAATAGTCGACAGGGTCAACTCAGTAGGGAGCCATCCACGCACAAGGGAAGACATGAGGAAGAGGTGGAACGACCTTAGGGGTAAGGTGCTTTCCATGATATCCAGACACCAGATCACCGTGCACAAGACTGGTGGTGGGCCTCCACTTCCTCCCCCACAGTTAACATCTTGGGAGGAGAAGGTCTTGGACATACTACATCCCAAGGGCCTGACTGGAATACCTGGCGGACTAGACTATGGTAAGTACACACAACTATCATGTCAGACAATAGTCGTGTCCTGCATGCTTCCTCACCACCCAAATACTCACCAATGTACTCACTACATATGCAATCCATCCACCCAAAGCCCGTCTCCTGAATGTCACACCTCCATCCAGCCCAACTGCCCACACAGACCTTTGGCAAAAGCACAGATAGCATTGGTTAATACCATTACTAGGACTCCTACAATGCACTAGGCCATCTACGTGAATACCTGGAATGTGACAATCAGATCACATTTCTTGCATGAATGACTATTTGACTAGCTATAGCAACTGATGCTATGGCTGAGGACCATTACATGGCAATGACAGCAATGTAATGGCACAGCTAAATGGCAAACAGGGCTAAACACAGCTGCAGCTCTGTGACTAATCTGATTGGCCACTAATCAGGATCCACAACCCAAAAAGTCACCCACCATGGTATGGAATGTAAGATGGCATACTCCATGCACAACATGCACAGACAGGACAAATAACCTTGCAGACTCCCATAACCTTCTCCCACTGGGACACCAAGCTGCTATGCCCTGCCATTTTCCACACACAACTACCAAGCCTGAATATTCCCTAGCTGACAGTGCATAACTGTCATATGAACTATCAGTCAGTACCAGTACCTATACTCACACCCAGAGTAACTAAACCTCAATGACACCAACCTAAATGGAGTATGGTACACATCACAGACCACTATCTAACATCAATGGTATGCTGTGCAGCATCTGTCATTGTCAATGCTGGGGATCATGTCAAACCACTGTATGCATATGATAAGAGATACCCAAACACACCTTCAATATGTGACTCCCTCTCTCACTCCATCTACAGGTACCCCTGCCAGTGTCAACATGGAGAGGATACAAGAGACTGCCAGCCAACCTCAGGATGAAGATCTCAGTGAGGAAAACACGCCTGGATGTCTGGACACTGATGACCTATCTGACCCATCTGGGACACTTGGTCAGGCTACGAGTCCCTGCCTCACCCTGCCCACATCTATCCCCCCAAACCTTGTAGCTATAACTTCAAGGCAAACACTTTATCCCCAAATCAATGTCCCAAGGACTATTCAAACTATTGTGTGACCTGAGTTGACCTCTCACACCCCACACAATGAAGGTCCTGTAAACACTGGGAGTGGGCACACCGTGACAGGGGTACAGGAACCTGGGGCAGGGGGCATGGGAGGGAAACTGTGGGCCTGTGGATGGGGCCTCCAAGGGATTCCACTGACCAGAAAACCATCACCCAAGTCCTAGGAGCATACCAGCAATCCCAGGACAGGATTGGCCAGATTAACGCCATGTTGGGGGAAAACCAAAGGCTGTAGAGGGAATACCACCAGGAGGTCATGCAGCAGTGGCAGGCCCACAGTGCCACCATGGCCACCATTGCAGGGGTGCTGGGAGATATTAACACAACCCTGCGTGCTTCCTTCACCCACCAGCAGGCCACTTCCGCTAGCAACATAACATCTGAGCCATCCACATCAGTGGCAGCTAGTGGAATGGAGGCCCTGCCAGGGGAACCACAGCCCTCAGATACCCCTCCCACTGTAGCTCAAGAAGCCCTCCGTAAACATGGTCGTCCATCCAGAAATCCGGCTGGTGCAGATGCCAAGACCACACCCAGTGCCAGGAAGTGACCCTCACTTGATTTGTCCCCCTTGTGTGCCACTGAGAACCCTGTTGACAGTTCAATGACATAACTCCATCTTCCCATTTATATTTGGACACTGGACCTGTGCAACCAAAAGATGTACCACCTACTCTGATGATTCCATCAACCATGACCTCACTCATCACCTCCTGGAACATTTATGAACCATATGATTTTTGTCAAAATATGCACAATAAGGATCAATGGAACACAGCTACTGTATATGTGTCTTCATTACAACATCAACAAAAGTCATGATTGTTAAATGTGATATGGTTATGCACCCCTACATCCAACAGGCAGTGTGATGGACAGCAGAGGGAGGCATCCTCAGCAGGAGACACAGTACAACAGATATGACCCAGGACACATGTCAGACAGTCCCAATTCTTGCCCCACACAAGTGCATACTCAGTATTCCAATCTGCAAAAAGACAATGACAGAGAGAGCTATCAGGATGGAAGGCATGGAGCCACACAATGCACATATGCAGCACACAGATGGCATGACCAGTGTAGGATACCTCCTAACAAGGGCCCCACAGAGTTTACCTACACAACACCAGTCACATAATATTAATCAGGAATCACAATAGCTGCCAACTGTCAATTACAACCCTCAGTTCTCAAATCATTGAGCAGTGGCTAGTGACTATTAATGCCTCAAGCCATAGGTAGCAGAGGCACATATTTCTTTACCACAGTCAGTGGGTGGAATGATATGAAAACCGGTGAATGCAGCAAACAGAGCTTAATACTACTGTGATGGACTCAGTCCTTTTGGAGAGGGTCACGGAGTACGATTATCTGGGCATTAGGTTATCGGATAGGGGCAGTTGGGATGCAGCCATTAGAAAAGGGGCACTTATTATTAGTCAAAGAGGTGGAGTGTTAGAACGAAAGGCCAGAGCCGTAGCGAGCCCCCCTCTGATTCCCATTTCTGAAATTTATAAAGTCCATGTCTGTGCTGCTGCCCTGTTTGGACCGGAACTCTGGGGTTCTTACAGACAATTGGATACCCTTCAAACTAAAGAAAATAATTTTCTCAGACACATATCTAGGTTGGGGAAGGGCACGCCGATGATCCCCCTTAGATTAGATCTGGGTATAAATAGTATTAAAGATACAGCGGGTTTAAGACCACTTTTATATTGGGTTCGATTGTGGAAAACTGAAGAACTTGAGCCTTTCAGGGCAGCAATCAAAGATCTTATAACACCTTATCAGGGATGGGAAAAAGTTCGTTGGTTGAGGGTGATGAAATCAGCTTTGGTCAAGTTGGGCTTCCGCCATTATTGGGAGAATCCTGAGATGATTCCTGTTAACGCCAGGTTGCTGACCAAAGAGAGATATTGGGGGAAAGTTCATGATGAGTCTCTTCACTGTAACGGGTCAGGTCGGTTGACAGCAGAGTTTTTGCTGGTAAACATGAACCCCGGCCCGAGAACTTTCTGGATCTCCCTATACCAGCACGTGCCCGAGCCCTATTCCTTCAGCTCAGATACGGTACATTAGCAGTTAATAGTTTCACGGCCTGTTGTTCGACTAACAGCTCCATGTCTGATAAATGTATTAATTGCCACTCATGTAAGGAAACACTTGAGCATGTTCTGTTTTTCTGTCCCTTGTACCCGTGTCCTAGAGGAAAGTGGATTATCCCTCTGTACAAGGTTTTGCTATTGGACGATCGAGCCAGTGCTTAAAGATTATGCAAATATGATTCTTCCACGTTGATAGTAAGCTCAGTCTCCAAATATTTGTCAGCAGCTTGGACCATTCGCAGTAGGATTATCTTAGACTCTAGTCTATTAGTTGGAGAGAGGTCTAGCAGCTAATGGATGAGGATTTTAAATGGTCATGAAATTTAAATACGATTATCTATGTTGTTTTATCTCTG
This sequence comes from Pleurodeles waltl, assembly GCF_031143425.1. Lineage (NCBI taxonomy): Eukaryota > Metazoa > Chordata > Amphibia > Caudata > Salamandridae > Pleurodeles > Pleurodeles waltl. The sequence goes on from NC_090447.1 coordinate 1,344,983,391, forward strand.
GATTAATTTCAAAGATATTAGGTTTTATTGTTGTTTGCGTTTTTATCAGATTCTTTACCTAATTGATCTATAGTACTGTAGCACATAGCACTTTGTAAGTAATAATATTTAACTCCTATGAATAATTTATTTGAGAAATGAGTCTCACTCTGCGGTACTTTTTTAATGTTTGGTTCATAGTATTGCAGCATGAAGTATTTTTTGAAGCACTATGAACTATTTTCCATGAATAATTTATTTAAGAACAGAGTTTTTAAAAATGTTAATTTATGCATGTCTAGATTAAAATATATGGCACTCTGTAGTTTATATAGGCAAGATCAGAAAAGATTTAGTATATAATTTGGTTCTTTCAATTTGTTCTGGTAAATGGTATCCATCAGGGTGAGGAGGCACCAAGTTAGTAGTATCATTTAACACCTGTCCTGATAGACAAGGAGTATATTAATCGTATTTGTTTTTTTTTGTGAAGGTCATGATCTTTGTTTTATCTTTTATGTATGGTTGTTTTTATGCATTTTAATGGTCTAATTTTACACTAAATAAATAAATAAATAAATACTGTGTACATTGGAGATGTGAATATAGGAAACAACAGTGAGCACACTTGTTAGATTTGAGAAACCTTTACTGTTCCCCTTACATTCAATCAATCAGGCCCCCTACACACACACACACACACACACAGGGATATGACCATATCACACCACCACTGATGAGTCAATTCAGGAACACTAATGTCAGCAAATCATGTGGTAATACAATACTTGTTAACCCACACTAATCATACCTGTATGTCATTTGAAGTACTGATTGATGAGCTCAGTCCTAGAGTCAGCTGCACCTTCCTCCTCTGCCTCCTCATCACTTGTCATGTAGGCATTGCCAGCAACTGGTCGAGCTGCCTCACCCTCACCAGCTAGCAATGGTATCTGACATCTTAGGGTTAGATTGTGGAGCATGCAGCAGGCTACTATTATCTGACATACCTTTTGGGGTGAGTAGAGGAGGACACCTCCAGGTAGGTCCAAGCTCCTGAATGTGGCTTTCAGGATGCCAAGTGTTCTTTCAATTACATGCCTCATTCTCCCGTGGACCTCATTGAAATGGACTTCCCCTTCCGTGGCAGTGTGCATCACTGTTGTCAACAGCCAGGGAAGGTTAGGTTAGCCAGAGTCACCTGTGTTAAAACGATGTAGGACCAGTAAATAACAGGTACAGCAACAGGGTATAATGTGATCATAGGTGCCATAACAGTCAAACACCTCCAAATGCATACATACCAAGGATCCAGGCCCTCTCGGTGTGTAGTCATGCCATCATGTGTGGGACATTGCTTTTTCCCAAAATGAAGGAGTCATGCACAGATCCAGGAAACTTGGCTGTGACTTGTGAGATGTACTGGTCTGCCATACACACCACCTGAACATTCATGGAGTGGCATTTCTTCCTGTTACTATATACATATTCATTGGCACTGGGAGGGACCAGGGCTATATCGGTGCCATCAATGGCCTCTACCACTTGAGGGATGTGTCCCATATCATAGAAGTCTGACTTAACATAGGCCAAATCTACACGTTGAGAGAAACTGATGTAGCTGTCCAGGTGTTTTTACACAATGCACAGAGTAAATCCTTCAACTAAAGACTGAACATGGGCATATCCCTGCTGTCAACCCCACTGTATTCTGAAAGGAGCCTGTGGCAACAAAGTGTAGCACTGACAGGACGTGTACGGTGGGAGGGATGGCATAGGGATTGCGAATGGCTGGTAAGAGATCAGGCTCCAACTGTGCACATAGATCCATGATGGTCTGACAATTCAGACAATAGGTCTGGATGATATGCCCGAACTAGTGGACAGTACACTGGTGGTTGTCTCATTCTCCTTATGGCAGGATATTTAGTTAGGAAGGAGAGAATGTACATTGAAAAATGCACTTGAAACAGAACTTGTGAAAATGGCACACACCTAACACTGTAGGACATGCATAGCACTGCTGACATATACTATAATGGGCATGCAGAAGTGCTTTGGACACCAGCCTTGCAGCACAATGCTGAACCTGTAAGTCGTATAGGACACATATCACAAGTGTAATGTACCATAGGTGGCAAACTGAACTGTCCTGCACTGATCATTACAAAAGTAATGGGATATACCTATACCGTGCCACCACCTATGTGCCTCCGATTATCTCAGCAAGTCAATTAACAGATATACTGCCACATCGTCTTTGCACTACCATGAAGGCGCAACATAGCTTTGCTCCCCAATTTGGCCGAATATGTGTATGGCACACTTATATTGACACCTCAATGCATGATATGGGTACAAAATGGCAGTCGCCTGTCCTGCAGCACTGGACAGATGGAAGTGCCCTAAGTTGGCCGGCACATGTCATCATGGCAGAAGGCACTCGCATCCTCCGTACAACTTGTAATTGGTTACCATTGCTGCCTATGGGGGACTGGGGCCAATGGCGATGACCGCCAGTGGTGACAGTCCTACACGTGGCGGCCGTGACCGCCATTTTCTGCAGCCTTGCTCACTTGACTCCTGACACTGTTGCTAGCAAACGTTCCATGACCTGACTTGCTGTGTGCTGTTTCTGGGAGCAATCATGCCTCACCCTGCAGGTGATAGGGCCCCAGCCTTCACCACAGAAGAGCTGGAGAAACTGGTGGAAGGGGTCCTATCCCAGTATGGACAGCTATATGGGGGGCCAGAAGAGCAGGTGAGCCCAATTCCATAGTCATGTGTGATAGGGGTACGTATGAGGGTGAATGGGGTAGGTATATTTGTGAGGGAGTATATGGATGCAGAGGGCATAACGTGAAGACAGGGAGGATGGGTATGTGTGGGCACTTGGTGAGTCAGATGTGTATAAGCCACTCCTGTTGGTATGGGCCAGTGTACATGACTTTCTCCTTTCATCTGTGTCATCCATGCAGGTGAATGCCCATAAGAAGAAAGGGATCTGGCATGCCATCGCCAGGCAAGCGTGGACCCTAGGGGTCCACAGCCGGCGGAGCACCCGTTGTCGCAAGTGGTGGGAGGACCTGAGATGCTGCTTGGAAGATCGTGGAGGTCCACCTGGGGATGTCCTCTTAACAAGGGAGAGGTGCCCATCAGACTCTGACCCCCGTAATGGCCCACATTTGGGCAGTGGCCTACCCTGAGATGAATGGGTGTTTGAGGGCAGCACAGGAGCCACTAGGGGTGAGTACTGATTGTTTCCTGGGACTTGGCTCGGGTAATATGGGATTAACTGCCTCACTGTAGCTTATGTGGCAATGTAGTTGATGCAACATGTATGTAGACTTGGGGGAATGGCTAGTAACCAACAGGCCTGAGTATTAGTTGTAGATGTGTTTTGATGATTGCTGTCAGTGGATGTACATCTCCCATATCCAGGCTTCTCCGTGTCTGCATTGCGGAGATGGTCTAATCACATTGGCACATGTGTGATTCCATCCTGCCTTGACTATGGATGTGAGCTTGTGTATTCCATTGAGTACGACCTGCTCCATCCATCTGCATTTGGCCCTTTATGGCTCTAAGGTGTCAGTCCATTCCCATCTGTATAGCACACCTATATATGCAACTGTGTGACTCACCTTTTATTCCTGGGACTGTGTACATCAAGTACTGGTTATAGTATTGACTCTATGTGAGGCAGCCATTAAAGTTCCAATACAGATATGGCCTGTATTGGATTGGACTAATGGCTTTATAGTTCTCTCCCCATATAAAGGTAATCAGCTATCTACTGGATATGTAAAGGTTGCTAAAGTAGGGTCATTTGAATTGTACATCAGATTTGATCTGATTGCAATCATCATTCATTTTCAAGTGCTAGACTTGTGGGATGAAACCTTGAACCCAATGGGATAGTACTACAGGTGGTAAGTGCCTAGGCAAACCTCATCATTGTCAATATGTAATGTAAATGCTATTTATGCTAATGCCCTAGCAATTACATTGCAACATAGCTTATATGTGGCCTACATCATGTCTCAATTGTTACTTGGGGGCACATTTGATGAGTGGGACAATGTTGGCTACCCTTGCCCTAGATGAAGTGGGTTGATAGGACAGGATTGGGTATTGTATGACTTATGAAATGTTTATGTGAAATGAATGTTGTAATCACTGTCCTGAGGCTGCCCTATGTAGTAGTGGGATGTGTTGTCAGTGATAAGGCAGTAGTGTTGGAGTATTTATGCATAATGCTGACATGTATATACCGTCTGAGATGTGTATTGTCTGGACTTAGGTACAGGTATTCACAAATCTGGAATGGTGTGCGTGAACGTGGTGTTATCTTGTAGTGAAGTCCTACTGGTAAAACCGCATGTGTGGTGGTATTGCATGTGGACCAAGATGTCATATGTGTGTACCTGAGGTTCATCAGTTGTGACACTGCACTCAGTTATTAAGTATGGATGTGTAATAGGTGCAACATGGGCCATTGTTGATGCACTTAGATGTATGATTAGTATGTGCTTGGTGCCTGCAGATCTTCCTCTGTGATTGGGTCAGACTAATCACGTGCCTGTACCCCACACATGTATTGTACAAATCAGATGTCACCTGTATGGGTATATAACTTGTAGTGTCTTCATCACTTCTTACATCTATTTTGGCATTACTTTGCAGACTGGTATGTCAGCCATGTTATGTGACAGGCAGATGCTGTGTGCTTGGGAGTGGAGTAGTCTTCTCTGTCATGGATATTTAACAATGGACATGGACTGATCAGCTGTTGTAAGTGTAGAGGCCTGATGTGTTTTGTTCATCCAGCTGTACCTACAATGGGTGAAAGGAGTATGAAGAGGTATGCTGTTAAATCAGAGAGACATTTGTACTTCATCCAGGGTGATGATGTCCATGCTGACAGGGCTATGGAGGTGATCATGTGGATGACTCCAGTTGTGCTGACTTACTTGGATGTAGATGTAGGTGTGAGGGTTTGCAAACAAGGGTGGGTAGTGTTGATATGTTGTGACATGATGTAAGAAATCTGTATTGGCACCTGAGGTAGCCTAGCCAGGATGTGTATCCTCACAGATGTGCTTGTTTAAATGTGTGTATGTGGGTTATATGTTAACCCTCTCTCCCTAGCACTCTCACTCCCTCCCTATCTCTCTCTATTTGTGTGCATCAGCATTGACAGGCGAAGAAGAAGGGGCACAGGTGAGTGGTGATCTAACCAGTGCCTTTGATATGGTTAATAGGTCAAAGTTATGGCAAATTCTGGAAGTCTTAGGCTGCGATCCGGCTCTTTTGGAGCTTATTAAACGCCTACACACAGACCTAACGATTTCCGTTCAGGCCGGCTCACATGGGGCAAAGAACCTCCCCCATCCCATCAACTAGGGGTTTAAGGCAGGGATGTATCTTAGCCCCTTTTCTTTTCCTGATATACATAAATGGGGTCTATGATTCACTGATAAAACATGCTAAGGACGTACCGAAGATGGGCCAGAGACTACTTCCAGTTTTATTATATGCTGACGACGCAGTTTTAATCGCTCGTACTGCAAATGGTTTACAGGGACTTTTGGATGTATTTTATAATTTTATGTTGAATCTTGATCTGAAAGTAAATTACCCCAAGACCTTTGTTATGACTTGTGGCCCACGTAACACAAAGTCCAAACAATTTACTATGGGAGGGCACACTCTTAACAAGGTCAAAGAATTTTGTTATCTAGGCATGTACATGAGTTCCTCTTTGTCCTGGAAGACACACATTAATTTAAAGCTCCAACAGTTGATAAGGAATAATGAAGCAATCTTTCGCTTTTCAAATAAACTAGGTCACAGACCCCCTGCACAGATGAAAACTCTTTACAATTCTAAATGCACTGCATCAGTTCTTTATGGGGCAGGCTTCTGGGGCTATAATAAAATACCGTCTCTTCAGAGTGTTGATAATAAATTCCTGCGCAGATTATTGTTGGTCCCAAAATGCATTGCAAACATAATCTGCCACGAAGAACTTGGTCAGCGCTTTTTGGAGGATAGGGTCTTTATGGCTCCCCTATTGCTCTGGATCAGATGCTGGTCAAACCCTATGGCAAGTTTGGTCCGAGACTGTATCTCTGATTGTCTACAATTGGAAAATTCAAATAGGATTCCCTGGCTTGTTTCTGCAAAACTCTTTTGAGAATCTAGGGCTTAGATACATGTTTGATGATCCCCATTTGTTAAATACAAACTCTAGGTCTGTCTTGAAGTCTACTTACTCCGAGCATATATCAGAACTGAGATTTTATAGTTCCCTGAAATTGAAATCTTTTGATTCCTACTCTCGGATTGTGACTGTTCCATGCCTTGAACCCTATTTGACTTGGTTTTCAAGTTTTAGAACAATTTCTTTCTTAACACTTTTTAGACTTAATCTAATTCATTTTAAGGTAGCTTTCCCCGAACCATGTTTTTGGAAAAAGGACTTACCACTTTGTCCCTGTGACTCCAAATCAACTCAGAGCACTTTGCACTTTGCACTTTTTTGCCCTTTATATGCTGCTCCTAGAGGGGCTTTTATTTTACCCACGTTACGTCTTCTTAGACCCATTCACTATAAGGAAGCCTTACTGTATCTTCAGAGATTGCCAGATATCCAAATTTGTCACTATGTATTAGACTTTGTTACAGCTTCTCTAAGTATTAGGAAAAGGCTTACTCCTTTTTAAAAAAAAATTATGTGTACGTATAGTATATTATTTTAAGCTAATATTCGTACTTTTCTGATTTTGTGATTTTTAATCATGCTTAGTATATTTATCAGTTTATGTCAAGGGGTTTCAGATTGGATGCTCATGCGGTGTTTTTAGTAATGGTTTTAAGTTTTATTTTATCTTATATTATTTATAGACTGGTAAATGTGTCTTGGTTTGCACTTTTATGGCAATTGCCGAATAAAGTTATTTGACTGACTGAGTGGTGGTGCTGCAGGCCACAGAATCCAGAGTGCTGCTACCAGCGACAATGAGTGACCCAGTGGCATGGACTGCGAGGGGAATGACACAGGGGAGACTGGATCATCCACGTCATCTTCAGAATCCTCCTCCAGTGGACTCTCCCTGGCAGTGACAGACCCTTCTGGGACCATCCCAGCACCATCATTGTATGCCACCACCCCTTACTACCATCGCCCTCCCAGTAGCTCCCCACTCATTTGCCTGTGCAACTCACCAAGGAGGGTGGACGTCTCCTTCATCGCAGGGACCACTGCCCCTCCCCAGTAAGCCCTGCTGCCCCCAGTAAGGAGGCTATTGATCTCCTGAGGTCAATCTCTGTTGGTCAGTCGACCATTGTGAATGCCATCCAGGGACTGGCAGCTCAACTCCAGCAGAGCAAAGCATTCCTGGAGGGCATTCACAGTGCACTAGCTGGCCTACGGAGATCCTTTCAGGCTCTGGCCTCCACACTGACAGCAGCCAGTCACCCTTTGTCTACTGTCACCCCTCCACCTACCTCTTCACAATCCCAAACCCCTATTCCCAGCCAAACACACAGACACACAATCATGCATCTCCTCAACAGCCAAGGGTACCACTGAGAAACACAAGCACACACAAACAACCACCTGCAGACACACCAACATCCACTACCAGCACAGACTCCCCCACCACCCCTTCCTTCACAGACCCTACACCAGACACATCTGCAGCCACCAGATCCAGCGACAACTCCTCATACCCACAGTCAGTGTAATAGCAAACCTGCAGACATCCACCCCAGTCACCACATCCGCAGCCACCACAACCACTGTCACACCCTCATGCAGCACACCTTCAAATCCTGCAGACACCACCCCAACAGACAGTCACCCATCCAGCATGGCATTGCCCAGCACCTCCTCCCCCCTCCTCCCAAGACACATAAACACCTACACTCACCCACCCAGCAGACATCCACACTCACCCACCCAGCAGACATCCAGCACCCACAAACATTCATCGCACGTACTTGCACCCAAGACATCCACACCAACACCTCCTACAACCACTCCCTCTACCTCCACTCCCAAACCTTTTTGTCATGACCCCCATGTGTCTAAGAAGTTTTTCCTCTCAGAGTTTTCCCTGTTCCCTAACCCTCTCCAACCCAGTGTTAAATCCCAATGGTCATGTCCCTCCCCAAGTCCAGCCTTTCCACTTCCAAGTCCTCCCCTGCCCTGCTGCTAGTACCAATGGCCCTCCCCCTGCCAAGAAGTCGACCACTCCCAAGCCTAAACCCAAGCCCAAGGACCCCCTCCCAAACCCAAAGACCCCCTCCCAAACCCAATCCCAAACCCCTCCCGACTGACCCCCTCTGAACCCTGAGGTGTCTGCCTGCCCCCTTGAAGCCCATACCCTGTGGAGGTTATAAAGCAGTCAGGAGTCATGTAGGGGCACACAGAGGTGCCATTTGTGCCTCTGGCACTTTTGCATTTTGACTGGCCAATGGCCTTCGCATTGTAAATACATATTTTTATACTCCCATTTTTCATATTTTAATACATCTCAGCCAACCTGTTGTTGGATTCAATGGTAATATATTTGTCCTCCTTTTCTTTCCACATGGCTGTTTTGTATTTGATGGATTTGGTTTATGTGTGTGTGACATGTACATGTGTGAGGGTTGTGCTAGCTATTGTCTCTGAACTGCATGTGTGGGTGTGGCTATGCTATTTGTCCTACTGTCATGCCTGTGTATTGTGAGGAGGACATTTTTGTGTTTGGTACATGCATGTATGTAGATTAATTGTGTATAGTTTGTGTTGACATGTGTAATGGTGGTGTGTGCTCTTATGTGGTTGTTGTGTTGGCTTCCGTGTATGTGGTGATGGATATGTCAGATGCGCTGTGTGTTGTGTTAGCATGGTATGTTGCATGCTTCATTATATGGCTGTGTGATTGTGTATATTGGTTGTCAGGTGTTGTTACGTGTTGTATGTATGTAGTGTTATGTGGCAGTGTGTAATGTAATTGCTGGCCAAGGCATTTGTGTAGTTGAGATTGTGGTGCCATTGTGTGAATTGGTCCTGTTGTGTTTTGCTGTCTGTGTTAGACTGTGCCAGTGCTGTGTGTGTGTTGGTTGGTGTGTGTGTTCAATGTGTGTGTTTGCCATGGTGTGTGTAGTATGGGTGTGCATGTGGGTATGTAGGGGTGTGTGTGGAGCAGTGGAGGACTTCCAGTTCAGGTTCCATGGCAGCTCCAGACAGGTATGTGTTCCAGAAGGTGAGTGTTTCCTTTTATAGAGTTGTTTTCCGTAGGGATTTTCATGGTGGTGCAACCGCTGTGCAAACCTTGGCAGAGTGCAGCCTCATAATATGTCTAGTAGAAACATGGTGTCCACCCGCCTGAAGGTGCCTGCCACCGTCCATGGCGGTCGGACCGCACTGGCAGTACTGGCAGTTGTTTGGCTGTCTTCTGTTGGAAAGACCCCCATGTTCGTAATTTGGCGGTCTTCTCCACCGGCCCATTGGCAGTACATCCACCACCCGACATGGCAGTCCTGATACTGCTAAATTCATAATGACCCCTTTAATCTTGCTTCATATTCTGTATAAGAAACCTGACCCAGAGATGCTCAGTGTTATTGTCAAGGCATATATTCTTAAGGGTTATGATACTATGAGCAAAACTGGAACAAAGCTTGGAGCTTTAACTACTGAACTTGTGAAGTTCCTAAAAGGATTTGCTGAGACAGAAGAATGTGACTTTAGAGACATGGAACAATACCTTGTGCATGTGTGGAAAATGAGTTCTGACTGTCACACATGTCACGATCGTCAGCACAGTGAGTTCAAGATCAGTCCCACTAAGTGACCTCCCACCAACATCATATCCTGTGTGTGGACACATTAAAAGAGCATTCTACTTGATCAGAAGATGTGTATATGTTTTTGATCATACACATCTAGAGAACGATCTGTGTGAATTTGGTTGGGAAGACATCAATGTGGTGCTAAAACCTACAACATTTCTAAATCCTCTACCCACAGAACTCACACGTACATGTACTTGCAAAACCTATACTTCAGAAGAATGTCCCTCTCGATATGTTCTTCTCAAATGTTCATTCTACAAATATACCACGAGCAATGCTGAAACAAATGATGTGAACTATGAAAATGTGCCTAAAAACCTGAGTGATAAACATTTTTTTTCATATTCAGATCACAAACATTGTTTGGTATTTACATACAATTTTTAAAAATCTTTATTGTTTGTATAGTTTTTATATATGTCTCTTCTTCCTCTTTCATAGCCACCATTTTGGAACATGACAAAAGGATTGCCTTGAGGAGTTATTTTCTGTTTCTCTAAGACTACTTGACCCTCTAAACCTATATTTTGACACCAAAATGAAGTATATAGATCTCATGGTTCCTGAAGTATTACATCATCACTGCAACACATCCACCATTCTTTTTAAATATTGTCCATAAAAATTTGGCCCGGATGCGCACTGCCTACCCTAGCTAAATTACTTCTCTAATGATCTGAAAATACATATCAAAAATGAAAATCTCTGGACGGCAATTGTTTTACAGAGGTATATCAGGGGGCCGGGTTTATGAAGTAGAACTCACAGAGATAGGTTGAAGCATGTGCCCCAGAATGATACCCCAAATATTAAAAGAAAAAGTTTAGTTAAGTCTCTCATATGATCTAAATGTATTATTTTCCACTAATTCATTACTCAGAGTCACCCTTTTAAAATCCATTGTGGTATCTGTGTATCTCTGCTTCTATGGAATATACTGACACATGTGGTGCAGTTGTCTAAATCTCCAATGACAGCGGAGCATGGGAAGTAATGGTTAAGGATGAGTGACAGCTAGATCTCTCAGAAAATTGCAGTCATAGTTCTTAGACAAGACAGTGGAATTAATTGTCTTTGCTTGCTTATCACCAAGCAAAAATGAATAAATATCTGTTTTTGCCTTGCACGTTGAGCAGTTGTTTGGGTACATATCTTGGCACACTAAAGGATAGCTCAAATGTGTTCTGTCAGTTGAAACAGTCTTTTTCCTTATAGTTTTTAAAACAAACAGTGTGTTGTTAACTCATTATGTACAGTTCACCTTTAGGATCAATGGATTCATCTTTTGTACAGCCATCACATTTGAGATCTCTAAGAATTCATCCCTCTTCCACTCTTGTGTCTTCTGGGGCCAGATATTTATTAGCAATGAAACACTTGTTGATTTTAATAGTTTCCAATCTCTCTGGATTTTGAGGCAACAGACTGGTCCTTTTACTCAAGTCTTTTGCTGTAGCTGGTCTGAAAACTGGCTCTGGGGCTTCAATGGTTACAGAACATCAGATATATATTTTTGTTAGCCTGCTGACTTCTGGTCATTATTTCATTTTCCCATGCCAATCAATCAATGGACCTTCTCCTAATGGGAATCTTGATTGATCATCCACATACTTTTGTAGCATTGTATCTATTATCATAGTTGACATTTGCTCCTCCTGGGTTTTCACCATGAGTGTACATGCTTTGTTGTTGCATGCAGGGCTTGGTATTGGGATGTGTGAGTTGTGATAGTGGAGCATATGTGAGGTGTTGGAGTGATGGGGGTGAGGGTGAGGGTGGGGTATGTGATAGCATGCTTGAAGGGTGGGGGATGTAATAGTTAAGATTTGACTTACCAGAGTCCATTGGCCCTCAGGATGAAGTATAGCCAAGACCTGCTCCTCCCATGCTGTTAGTTGTGGGGGAGGAGGTGGGGGTCCGCCACCAGTCCTCTGAACTGCAATCTGGTGTCTTGAGACCACGGAACGCACATTCCCCCGTAGGTCGTTCCACCTCTTCCTGATGTCATCCCGTGTTCTTGGATGCTGTCCCACTGCGTTGACCCTGTCTACGATTCTGCGCCATAGCTCCATCTTCCTAGCTATGGAGGTGTGCTGCACCTGTGATCCGAATAGCTGTGGCTCTACCCAGATGATTTCCTCCACCATGACCCTGAGCTCCTCCTCTGAGAACCTGGGGTGTCTTTGCGGGGCCATGGTGTGGTGTGGGTGATGTGTGGGGTGGTGTGTGTTGTGATGTGTGAGGGGATGTGTTTGTGTGTGTTGTCTGAGGTGCGTGGATGTTGTGTGAGTGATGGTGTTGTGTGCCTATGGATGCTAGTATTGTTGATGGTGGTGTCTCTGTGCTTCTTTTGGAATTTTTGGTAGTAATCAATCAATCAATCAATGACACTTATAAAGCGCGCTACATACCCGTAGGGTCTCAAGGCGCTGGGGGGGGGGGTGCCGCTACTGCTCGAATAGCCAGGTCTTCAGCTTCTTCCTGAAGGAGAGGTGGTCTTGGGTCAGGCGCAGGTCGGTCGGGAGGGAGTTCCAGTTCTTGGCGGCCAGGTAGGAGAAGGACCTTCCTCCTGTAGTCGCTCTTCGGATGCGGGGGACGGCGGCGAGGGCGTGGTTGGCTGATCGGAGGTGGCGCGTGGGAGCGTAGAAGTTGACTCGGCTGTTGAGGTAGCTCGGGCCTTGGTCGTGTAGGGCTTTGTGTGCGTGGGTGAGGAGGCGGAAGGTGATTCTCTTGTTGACGGGGAGCCAGTGCAGGTCTCTCAGATGTCCGGAGATGTGGCTGGATCGTGGGATGTCGAGGATGAGTCTGGCTGAGGCGTTCTGGATCCGCTGGAGTCTCTTCTGGAGCTTGGCGGTGGTACCGGCGTAGAGGGCGTTACCGTAGTCCAGTCGGCTGGTGACGAGGGCCTGGGTGACGGTCCTCCTGGTCTCGGTGGGGATCCACCAGAAGATCTTCCGAAGTGTGCGTAGGATGTTGAAGCACGCCGAGGAGACGTTGTTGACCTGCCTGGTCATGGAGAGGGAGGAGTCCAGGATGAAGCCCAGGTTGCGTGCATGGTCTGTCGGTTTGGGTGCGGTGCCCAGGGCGGGAGGCCACCAGGAGTCGTCCCAGGCGGAGGGTGAAGAGCCCAGGATGAGAACCTCCGTCTTGTCCGAGTTCAGTTTCAGGCGGCTGGTCGTCATCCACTCGGCTACCTCTTTCATCCCTTCGTGCAGGTTGGCTCTGGCGGCGGCGGGGTCGTTGGTCAGGGAGAGGATCAGCTGGGTGTCGTCGGCGTAGGAGATTATGCTGAGGTTGTGTTTGCGTACGATGGCCGCGAGGGGGCTCATGTAGACGTTGAAGAGGGTGGGGCTCAGAGATGATCCTTGTGGGACGCCGCAGATGACTTCGGAGGCCTCTGACTTGTACGGTGGTAGGCGGACTCTCTGTGTTCTTCCGTCGAGGAAGGAGATGATCCATTCCAGCGCCTTGTCCTTGATTCCGATGTTGCTGAGGCGCCGTACTAGGGTGCGGTGGCAGACCGTGTCGAATGCCGCGGAGAGGTCTAGGAGGATGAGGGCCGCTGTTTCTCCATTGTCCATCAGGGCTCGGATGTCATCGGTGGCGGCGATGAGGGCGGTCTCGGTGCTGTGGTTGGCTCGGAAGCCGGACTGTGAGGGGTCGAGGGATCCGTTCGTCTCGAGGAAGGCGGCCATCTGCTTGTTGACGGTCTTCTCGATGACTTTGGCTGGAAATGGGAGAAGCGAGATGGGGCGGTGATTCTTGAGGTCGGTGGGGTCCGCTGTTGGTTTCTTGAGTAGAGCGCTGAGTTCGGCGTGTTTCCAGCTCTCGGGGAAGATGGTGGTGTCGAAGGATGTGTTGATGATGTCTCGCAGGTGGGGTGCGATGACAGCGTCGGCCTTGTTGAAGACGTGGTGAGGGCAGGGGTCGGTCGGTGATCCGGAGTGGATGGAGTTCATCGTGCGGATGGTGTCTTCGGTGCTGATCGGGGTCCAGGCGTGGAGGGTGGTGGTGGGGGGTGGTTGTTCGGTCATGGTGTGCGTTGGTTGGTTGTTGAAGCTGTTGTGTATGTCCGCGATCTTGTTGTGGAAGTATGAAGCGAGGGAGTTGCAGAGGTCTTGTGATGGGGTGATTTCGTTGTTTCCTGCGCTGGGGTTGGAGAGCTCATTCACGATGTTGAAGAGTTCCTTGCTGTTGTGTGCGTTGTTGTCCAACCGGTCCTTGAATGCTGTTTTCTTGGCGGCGCGGATCAGCTGGTGGTGTTTCCGGGTGGCAAGTTTGTAGGAGGTCCTGTTGTCCGGTGTTGGTTCCCTTTTCCAGACTTTCTCGAGGGCTCGGAGGTTCTTCTTGGAGCACTTGAGTTCGTCGGTGAACCATGGGGCCTTCTTGCTGCCGGGTCTGCTAGGCGGGGTCCTCAGCGGGGCGAGCTCGTCCGCGCAGTTGCTGATCCACTTCGTGAGGTTGTCGGCGGCCTGGCTGGGGTTCGCTGAGCTGGCAGGAGGGTGCTGGCTCAGGGAGGTGGCGAGCTGGTCTGCTGTGATCTTGTTCCAGCTTCTGTGGGCGGCTTGTTGCTGGTGTTGGTGGGTCGTCGTTCTCTTGAAGGTGAAGTGGACGCAGCTGTGGTCCGTCCATTGAAGCTCTGTGGCGTGGCTGAAGAGGATGTCTGTGCTGGATGAGAAGACGGCGTCGAGTGTGTGTCCGGCGAGGTGGGTGGGGGTGGACACCAGTTGCTTGAGTCCCAGGTTGGCGAGGTTGTCGAGCAGGGTGCTGGTGTTGTGGTCGTTGTTGTTCTCCAGATGGTAGTTGAGGTCTCCCAGGAGGATGTAGTCAGCGGAGGGGAGGGCATGCGGGCTGACGAAGTCGGCGATGTCCTCGCTGAATTGCGTGCGTGGACCAGGGGGTCGGTAGATCAGGGTGCCTCTGAGGGTGGTGTTCGGGTTGGTGTGGATCTGGAAGTGCAGGTGTTCGGCGCTGGTCAGGGTGATGTCGGTGCTGGTCGTGATCCGGATGGTGTTTCTGTGGATGATGGCGATGCCTCCTCCCATCTGGTTGGCGTTTCGGTCCCTCCGGACGATCTTGTAGCCCTCTGGGATAGCGATGGCGATGTCGGGAGCTGAAGAGGCGTTCATCCAGGTCTCCGTGAGGAAGGCAACGTCCGGGGCGGTGGCGTCTAGGAGGTTCCAGAGTTCGATGGCGTGTCTGTGGACGGAGCGGGTGTTGAGCAGGATGCACTTGAGGTGGGTGCTGCTGGTGTTCGACTTGGCGGGTGCTGGTGTGCGTCTGGTCTGGGTGCGGGAGAACTTGCAGGCGTGGCAGCTGAAGGGTCCGTGGGTGCGTCGTGGTGTGGCTTGGTGGCAGTCTGGGAGTCGGCCGGTGTTGAGAGCGATGAGGGTGGCGGCGGAGTACGTCAGGCGGGTCGGTCTGGATCTTCTTTGGCCAGGGGTCCTGGCGCTGGACGCGATCCGGTCGCGGACGGGCGCAGACGGGCTTACCTTTGGCGCGCCTTCGGCGCACCATCGGCGCGCCCGCTGCGCGTGACCGCTGCGCGTTCGCACGGTCACCATATAAGGCGAAGTGCGCGGGTGGGCGGGGCAGCTGGGAGGCGGGAGCGGGGAGGGAACAGAAAGGAAAAAGGGGCGTGGTCAGCGGTGGTGGCGGGAAGCGGGGAGCGGGGAGGGAGGTGGGCAGACAGGCAGGAGAACGCAAAGGGCTGAAACTGACTAGAAAAAATACAGGCACAAAAGTCAGGCAAAAGCTGGTAACACGGGAGGAAAATGAAGAAACTGATTAGAAAAAAATACAGGCACAAAAGTCAGGCAAAAGCTGCTAACACGGGAGGAAAATGCAGTTCAAACAAGCACAAATGCTAGACAAAACAAGCAAAACCGACGCCAGCGGCGTCAGCCGGCAGCGAGGCAGGCAGCGAGGCAGGGGCAAGGCGAGGGGGCACACACAGCAGCTGGTGGCCGTGCGGCGCGGGGGTGTCCCACAAGTGGGTCACACTCACCTGCGTTGCACGGTCGCCATATAAGGCCAAGTGCGCGGGTGGGCGGGGCAGCTGGGAGGCGGGAGCGGGGAGGGAACAGAAAGGAAAAAGGGGCGTGGTCAGCGGTGGTGGCGGGAAGCGGGGAGCGGGGAGGGAGGTGGGCAGACAGGCAGGAGAACGCAAAGGGCTGAAACTGACTAGAAAAAATACAGGCACAAAAGTCAGGCAAAAGCTGGTAACACGGGAGGAAAATGAAGAAACTGATTAGAAAAAAATACAGGCACAAAAGTCAGGCAAAAGCTGCTAACACGGGAGGAAAATGCAGTTCAAACAAGCACAAATGCTAGACAAAACAAGCAAAACCGACGCCAGCGGCGTCAGCCGGCAGCGAGGCAGGCAGCGAGGCAGGGGCAAGGCGAGGGGGCACACACAGCAGCTGGTGGCCGTGCGGCGCGGGGGTGTCCCACAAGTGGTTTGTGGGTGGTGTGGGTGTGTGTTTTATATTGGATTGGATGTGTGGGAGTGGTGTGTGTATGTGTATCAGGAGTGTTTATTTCGAATTGTCCAATGTGGTTGTGTTTTGTATATGTGTGTGTATTTTGAGCGCAGCGGTGTGTACAGCCAATGGAATACCGTGGTTGAAAGACCGCCGCGTGGATTCGTGGGTCGTGATAGTGTGGGCGTATTCCTGTTGGCGTGATGGTGTCGGTTTTGTTATCAGCAGTTTATCACTGACCTTTGGTGTGGCGGACTTGTGTGGGTGTCTGGAATTCTGCGGTTTCCGGCCTGTGGGTCGGTATAGCTGTAGTGGAATTCCGCCGCCCCAGTGCTGTGTTGGCGGTGTTCTGCACAGCGGTAAGCGGGATTTTGTTGTAATGAGGGCCATAGTCCATATGGACAAGATGGCCATGAGATATGGATTGCTGCGGACTTCTCACGAGACACGAATGAGAAGCAGAAGGCGTTCCTTGCTCTTAGGCCTCAATTGCGTCATCTGAATTTCAAATTTGGACTCTTTGAACGGCAAACGGAAAATCCAAGGACTACTTCGACCCAGCAGATCTGCGTTCTTTTTTAAACAATATTTCCGCCCAACCTATGTATCAGGTAGCATGGGATTTCACATCGAACACTCCCCCACCACGTTATTCCATCTCACTCATAGCTGTTGATAATAATGACCTCCACTTTAAATCTGCAATGCAAAAAAGGGGCAGATTCTTGGACAGCCTCCTGAGGTCACAGGATGGGTGGGTCAAGGCCCTCCAAGCCGTGGCTGACATCACCCAGGGGCCACTCAGAGACAGGGACAAATCAAAATCTCCCTGAAACCCTAGCTCCCCGCTGACTGCTTCACTGGCATGTCCCCTGGGATTCCTGATGGTCCCTCTACTTTCCACCAATGAGACTCTGGGACGGCCACTGGTTGAGCGCTAAGTACCATGCATGTTTTCATGTGCCATTATTGCTATACTGTTATAATATTTCCTTGTTATCGTTGCTCTGTTTATTGCTGGTGTTTTTGATTATGTTGTCACAATTTTACTGAGATTGGTGTCCCTCTTCAAACAATGAGTACTATCACCTGGCACTGGGCACATTTGGACATTTGAGTCGGTGGCCCTTGCCCCACCGACCCTGACGGGCTATGTGTCTATATACAAAAATTGCCAAACATCCTGTTCATGACCGATATGGCGATCGCAGGGCGAGCACCCTCCCTTTTGCTCACATCCCCTGCCAGCCTGATATTTTCTGTAGAGACCTCCATTGTTGCTTCCCTTGTCCATCCTCATTACCATGATTCTCCAGGCACATCTACATTGTCTAGTGGATGTTCATGGTGCCTCAAGGTACCTATCCCCATTCCCTTCTGGCTGGACCTTTCATATCTTGCAATATTCCCATAATGTCAGACTGCTATACCTGCGCAGGATTCAGATTCCTTCTTCTGCTCTGCCTCTTCACCCCCATCACCAATCTAGCTATGATATACCATAGTTTCTTCTAGCCGGCTCTTTACATCCTCTCCCCCTTTCCTCGGACACGACCGGCTGCGGGTTTGCAGTACTAGAACCACAGTTTAAAGGCATCGAGCTCCTGTGAGATAACTCCCTAGACCCTGTGATGAACCTGGACCATCCTCTCATCTCCTCTTGAGACTTGGAACTGTTCTCTTCTTATACCCTTCTCCTACTCCTCTCTTTTGCCCCCTGATTCCCCTCTTACCCGTTACCCATACCGCATCTTCCCCTTCCCTCCTATCTCTACCCCTTTCTTTACTTGGCTTTGTCCTCCGGAGCACGATCACGGTTCCCCTCACACCCCCGCCTCATCTCTCTTCCCGATATCCCCACTGTATATTCCACCCCCACATACACAGAGCATACATTCACAGTGCACTTTATAGACCTAAACGTGACTGCCCTGTCCCGTGGACCCCAGGTGTCAATCCAAGGCATGGGAACTACTTCCACAGTTTTGTGGAATGTTCATGGCCTCACGCATTATATCAAAAGAAAGAAGGTCCTCTCCTACCTAAACCAAGCAAGTAGGTATTGCCCTATTGCAGGAAACGCACGTGTCTCCCTCAGAGTCCGAGAAACTGTGACGTGAATGGGTGGGACGGGTGTTGTATAATGGAAGCACATTGTCCACATTGGGGGGGTTCCAGCACCACACATCAATGTGGAGTTGCAATCCTAATCCACCTCTCCCTACAGTGCAAGGTACTAAAATCATGGGCTGATCCAGACAGCCGCTATATCCTTACCAAGCTCAGACTTGGTGTTCACACACTATGGCCCTCATTTTAAAATTGGCAGTAATAACCGCCTACCGCCGCGGTAACGGCCTCCAAAACACCAACGCAGTGGCGACAGTCCATCCACCAGATTATGAGCACTGCCTGACTTTCGCCACAATAAGTGCGGCAATCCGGCAGTGTTCATACTGGCGGACGGTGGTAACCTGGTGCTGCTACCACCTGCACCGCCCTGCCAGTAAATCACCGCCAGCTGTATTTTGAGCTGAAATATGGCCTGGCCGTGTTCTGCTGGCTGTAGCAGTGCCCCTTTGCATTACCTGCTGGTCGACCTCTTCACCCAAGGTAAGTTGGGTGTCCAGCAGGGGAGAGAGGTAGGAGGGTGGGGGGTGTTGTGTGTGTATGTCTGAGTGTGTGAGTGCCTGTGTGAATGTGTCTGTGTGTTGTGTTGTGTTGTATGCATGTGAGTGAATGCGTGTAAGAATGGTGAAGTGAGTACGTCTGCATGTCAGTGTGTATGTGTGTAAGAATGTCTGTGAGTATGTCTGGACGAATGCATATGTGAATGCGTGTATGCCAGTGTAAATGAATGGGTGTATGTGTGATGCATGTGGGTGTATGTGTGGGTGTTTGCAGGGAGATGGGGTGTGGGGTGAGGAGCGCTGTGACTATTGTGGGGTGGGAGAGGGGGGTGATATATGCGTGTGTGTTTATGGGGTGGGGTGAATGCGTGTGTCGGAGGGGGTGGGGGCTGTTTGAATCAGCGGGCTGGGGGGTGTTTGGATGGAGGGTGGATGGGTGGTGTCAGGTGAGTGTTGGAGGGTGGAGGAGCCACCTACCAGTGACAGGGAAGGAATTCCTTGTCACCGGTAGGGCCTACCACCATGGTTTTCATGGTGTTGCTAATGCCATGGAAACCATGGTGATAGGCCGGCTCATAATGCCGCCGCCGGTACTCTGTGGGCTGCCGGGCGTTATGAGTGGAGAAGTGGCAAGTTGGCTGCAGCCATCCCGCCACACTCACAATGTGGCAGTATGTACCACCAGCCTGTTGGCGGTAATACCAACACATTAACCCTGACCGCCAGGGTTAAATTGGGGGCCTATGTGTTAGGTCCATGTATGCCCTCACAGGTTCGAAACATTTGTCTTTTCTACATTTTAACCGTCTCCTCAGGGAGATGGAAGCCAAACAATACCTTTTGGGAAGAGATTGGAACCTGGCTCGCGACGCAGTCCTGGACTGCACAGGCAGACTAGATATCAGTAACAATGCAGACAGAGCCCTACGGGGAGATGTACTGACAGATCATGGGCTGGTGGACCATTGGTGCTTGTCCCACCCGCTCCATCAGGAGTACACCTTCATGGCGACGGTATGCGATCCCGACTGGATTTTTTCCTTGTCTCTCACAAACTGGTTCCTATGGTTAGGGACTCCCGGATCCTAGGGGTGGTGTTATCTGATCATTCTCCAGTGCTCTTAGCCCTAGAACTCGGTCTCATCTCTCCAGCTCATAAGCCATGGCGTCTGAACACATCTTGCTATGGTACACTGCAGGGCAAGGACCAACTTCGTGATCATGTTACCACTTATGTCACTAATAATAGGGGCTCGGTTTCTTCCCCTCAAGTTTTTGGGCAGTGGCAAAAGCAACAATGAGAGGACAACTTATGAGGGTTGCTTCCCTTGCTAATGCCCAGTACAGCCCCCAGCAACAGGACCCAGAGAACATAATAATATTTTGCACTCGCAAATACACTGCGACCCCTTCTCTGGCCACGCACTGCCACCTTGAGAAGGCGAAGATGGAGCTAAATGCCCTCTATACCTCCCAGGCAGAGTATGCACTACAAAGGCTGAAGGGCAGAGATTATGAGCAGAGGGAAAAGGTAGGGCGCCTACTGACAGCACAACTACGCCAACAAGAGGCAGCGATAGCCATCCCTGCTATACGAGTTCCTGACGGCACGCTCGTCACACACCCACAGGACATAGCCGGTGCTTTTGGGTGATTCTACCAGACCCTTTATACCCCAGAAACTGTGGATAATCATGACCGTTTAACTACGTTCTTTAAGGAGGTCCTCATACCCAGCCTCATGGAGGAGGGCAGAGGGCTCTTGGAAGATGAGATCAGCAAAGAGGAAATCCAGCAGGCCATCTCCAGTTTACCCTATCAGAAGGCCTCTGGGAGGATGGGTTTCTGGCCGAGTACCATAAATGGACGGGTCCTGAAACAGTGGACACTCTGTATGAAGCCTTCAAGGGGGCAGAAAGGACGGGCTCTTTACATCCTCTTTCTAGTAGAGCATTTATAATGTTTCTCCCAAAGCCCAGGAAAGACCCCTTATTATGCCGCAGTTTCTGTCCCATTTTCCTCCTCAATGATGATGTCAACCTACACGGAGTTGCGTTGGCTAGTTGGGTGGCATCTTGATGAGTGTGTGACTACAGGGAGGTGCTTCCACAGAACTCCAGTTTTGGAGAAAGACAATGATAACTCGGTAATCCTGAGTGTGTGTACAAAAAGAAAAGGGACAATTGAACCCAGAGGCATATTTGGTCATAATTTGAAGGCACTACAGGTAGGGTAAGAAATATGATTTAAAGGGGATCGATGGTCCTGATGAAGGCTGAGTGACCCATACGGGTGATGAAAATGGACGAAACATGTTGACCTTTAAACAACTATTTGGGGTGTTGGGGTGATCATGTCCCCGTTTCACCACCTATTATTGATTTTCTTTTAATCCTATCCTATTGGAATAAAGATTGAGCATGGTATCACTTGAGATAGTTTTAACCATGTGAATGAGGTGCTTTGTGTGTGTTTGATCCCCGTTTGTCAGTCTATGTTATTTGTTTCCCCTCCATTCCTTACGCTGGCTAGCGTGGGAATGTGTTAGCATCTCCCTATGATGAAGCATGCCACTATTGGTGGGTGAGGGCAGTTTTTCCAAAACTAATATGCTGTATCTCTAGCCGGTGGGACCATGTTTGGGGTCTCTACCTTTTTCCTTGTCCTCTGTGTGTGAATGGTTCATTGATTGGGAGGTTGGACAAGGTTTTCTCCTTTCACCCCATCAGGTGTGTGTTGTTTGATGTCAAAATATTGGCTGGTTTCTTGGTGGCCCACCTCAAGAAAGTCATTCCATGTCTCTTCATAATGCCCAAGTAGGGTTCGTCCCCAGGAGATCATTGAGGAACCATTTTCGCATGCTAGCACATACACTCTGAGCTGCTAGAGATTCCAGGGAGGAGATGGTGGCTATCTCCCTTGATGCCGAGAAAGACTTCGATAGAATAGAATGGTATTACCTCTTTGAAACTTTAAAACATTTTGGCCTAGGAGATAGCTTTATCAGAAAAGTCTGATTGTTGTATGACTCGCCTACAGCGCAGGTCAACTGTAGGGGTTTCCTATCTGATGTGTTCCCCGTTAACCGGGGGACACGGCATGGATGTCCGCTATCACCGCTGCTATTTCTCCTAGCTGTTGAACTTTTGGCAGCACTTATACACAGAAACCCCACCATGACTGGTGTTGACATCCCGAGTGGTTCCTCCGTGATTTATCTATATGCCAATGACATATTACCTACGCTCACAGATCTTGCCCACTCCCTTCCAGCTCTTCGAGTGATTCTGACGGAATTTGAAGCGCTTTCGGGATATAAAATTAACTGGCACAAAAGTGAGACCTTTCCATTGGCCCCTGTGACTACATGCGCAGCTATGACCGACTTCCCCATTTCATGGAAAAGTTCATGCCTTAAATACCTAGGGTCACTCATTAACAGGGATTTGGGCCAAATAGTACAGGACAACATGGAACCTCTACTCACCCGCACACAACAAGACTTCGCGAAATGGTCCCAACTGGGACTCTCCCTCTGGGGGAGGGTACAAGCGGTCCGGATGGTGACTTTGCCCTGCTACACATTCGTCCTATGGATGTTACCACTGCAGGTACCGTTGTCAATACTATGAAAGGTTGATGCCTGCATACGAAAATTCGTATGGGTTCTATGCGGCTGAGGCTGTCCAAAGCCATGCTCCTCGCGCATCGAGCATGCGGAGGCCTGGGCTTGCCATCCGTGGAACATTATGCATTGGTGCTTCTCCTGTCTCAGCTGGCCTTCCTTCTCCTGGGTCAACCGGATCCGCCTCTGTGGGTACCCCGGTCGGAACACGCTCTCCTGAATAAAGCAGGAGGCCTGTACGTACTTTATGGCGTCAAAGCCTCCACGTCACAGCCCTTCCACCCGGTGGTGCAGGCCATGTACAATCATGGTATCAAGCCCACCACCTTCTGGGAGTAGACCCTCAGATACACACACGTGCCCAGCTCTGGGGCAATGTCGGCTGAATAATAGGTGGAGAAATGGTTGATTGGGATGGCTGGTGAGCTAAGGGCATCCTAACTATCGGCCAACTCCTTGAGAACGGGCTACTAAATAAATTTCCGGCTGTAGGAAAGTACCATCTTTCTTTGCATGTTACCCCCAATTTTACATGTATGTCAGTATGTTTTGCCTGTCTCACTGGGATCCTGCTAGCCAGGACCCCAGTGCTCATAGTTTGTGGCCTAAATGTGTATGCCTGTGTAGTGCCTAACGGTGTCACTGAGGCTCTGCTAATCAGAACCTCAATGTTCATGCTCTCTCTGCCTTTAAGTTTGTCACTATAGGCTAGTGACTACATTTACCAATTTCAATTGGCATACTGGACCCCCCTTATAAGTCCCTAGTATATGGTACCTAGGTACCCAGGGCATTGGGGTTCCAGGAGATCCATATGGGCTGCAGCATTTCTTTTGCCACCCATAGGGAGCTCAGACAAACCCTTACACAGGATTGCCATTGCAGCCTGCGTGAAATAACGCACACATTATATCACAGCCATTTTCATTGCACTTAAGTAACTTATAAGTCACTTACATGTCTAACCTTCACTTGCTGAAGGTTAGGTGCAAAGTTACTAAGTGTGAGGGCACCCTTGCACTAGCAAAGGTGCTCCCACATGGCTCAAAGCCATTTCCCCGGACTGTGAGTGCGGGGACACCATTACAAGTGTGCACTACATATAGGTCAATACCTATATGTAGCTTCACAATGGTAACTCCGAATATGGCCATGTAACATGTCTAAGATCATGGAATTGTCCCTCCTTTCCAAATCTGGTATTGGGGAGCCAATGCCATGCATCCCGAGGGCTCCACTATGGACCCCCAGTACTGCCAAAACAGCTCTCCGAGGCTTGCACTGCAGCTACAGCTGCTGCCACCTCACAGACAGGGTTCTGCCCTCCTGGGGTCTGGGCAGCCCAGTACCAGGAAGGCAGAACAAAGCATTTCTTCTGAGAGCAGGGTGTTACACTCTTTCCCTTTGGAAATAGGTGTTACAGGATGGGGAGGGGTCGCCTCCCCAGCCTCTGGAAATGCTTTGAAAGGCACAGATGGTGCCCTCCTTGCATTAGCCAGTCTACACCGGTTTAGGGAACCCAGGTCCCTGCTCTGGCATGAAACTGGACAAAGGAAAGGGGAGTGACCCCTCCCCTGTCCATCACCACCCCAGGGGTGGTGCCCAGAGCTCCTCCACCGTGTCTCACACCTCTGCCATCTTGTTTTCAGAGGTGTGAGGACACTCTGGAGGCCTCTGAGTGGCCAGTGCCAACAGGTGATGTCAGAGACCCCTCCTGATAGGTGCATACCTGGGTAGGTAGCCAATCCTTCTCTCAGGGCTATTTAGGGTCTCTCCTGTGGGCTTCTTTTCAGATTACAGCTTGCAAGAATCCAGCAGGACTCCTCTGCACTTCTCTCTTCGACTTCTGCCAAGGATCAAGCGCTGACTGCTTGAGGGCGCTTGTAAAACTGCAACAAAGTAGCCAGAAGACTACAAGCGACATTGTAGCGCCTAATCCTGCTGGCTTTCCCGACTGTTTCCTGGTGGTGCATGCTCTGGGACCTGCCTGCCTTCACCCTACACTGGAAGTCACAAAGAAATCTCCTGTGCGTCAACTGAATCTTCCCCCTGCTCCAGCAGGCACCAAACTTCAGCTTAACTGGTACTCTAGTCCCCTCTCATCCTGACGATCGTGGCCCCTGGAACACAGGAGGTGGACCCAGGTGACCCCGACTGTCCAGTGGTCCAACTGTCTGAATTTGGAGGAGGTAAGTCCATGCCTCCCCTACCCAGACAGGAATCCTGTGCCCTGTGTGATCCGCAGCTACAAGGCCTTCTGTGTACAGTTCCAAGAAATCCTGCATGCACAGCCAAGCCTAGGTCCCCATCACTCTGTCCTGCTATGCTCAGCTCCCTGAGTTGACCTCCGGTGTCGTGGGACCTCTCTTTGCAGTGTTGAGATGACCGCCGTGTTCAGTCTTCTTGAACCCATGTTCAAGGACTCCAGTGAGTGCTTCCCTCCTTCCAGTGGGCTCGCTACATTGCCTCCTACACCGGCTTTATAGGCTGAGCTTGGACTCCCTACCCAATATTCCTGGCAGTATCAACAGCTTTCACATTGTCTTTATAGCTGTTTGGGTGCTTGCCCACTGACTCTGCACCATTCACCAGTGCTTGATTATTTGTAGATTTGGGGCTCTTTGCGTGGAGTGACGTCGGGCTTACATAAACTACTGAACCAACACCTTTTCTCTTTACCTCTTCTTTTATTCCTCAAGGCCAGGTGGCAAACACGTTTACAGGTAGACTATGATATTGAAGACTGGACTGCCCTAATAGAGGTTAGGGAAAAGGGTGTCCGGAAAGAAAGAATGAAATTTAGTCTCTTTAAAACCCTACACGATTGGTAGTGGACACCCTTGAAGCTCAGATCAGCTGGACTCCTGCCCCACGCAAACTGCTGGCGCTGCCCATACCTGCGCTGTTATCCAATGCATATATTATGTGATTGTCCAACCATACAGCCGTACTGGGAGGTAGTTGAGGACACATTGAGGGAGGTTCTTCCATTACCACCCACTCTCCCAGCGTCCTTGCTTCTACTGCATGATACTGGTGATGTTTGGAGTATGTTTGGGGTATGTCTCCAACGCAACTCTGTCTGCTATATATGGCATTGGCCACAGCTAATCTATGTATCCTGCAACATTGGAGAGCAACAAATCACCCCTCCCATGAAGAGTGGCTATCCTCCATGTTCAAAAATGCCACCCATGAATGCATTATTTATACCCTGCAGGACGGGTCAGTGGTGCTCCAGTAAACTTGGGCCCCCTTCCTCGCAGACCATTGAACATCACGTCCACTCTCCACAACTCTCCCCCTTCCCCACTCTCCCTCCTTCCCTCTCCCCTAGTACTCCCCACTGCAGTCGCCCCCGTTTTCCCTAATATATTTCTCTCTTTTCTGTCTCCCATTCTCTCCCCCCTTTCCTTTCCTTTTCTTCCTTCTAACCCTCAACCCCTCCCGGTTAACCTACTCTGCACCTATTTTCCCCTCTTTCTCTTGCACAATATTCTCTTTCCTCTCTCTACCTCCATGCTTTCCGATTCCCTTCCCTTGGCTTTCCCCATCCCCCCCACCCATACTCTCAGTATATACCCCCCTCTTCTACCTTCCTCTTTTACATATCTTTCTTTCTTTTTTCTCCAAGACTTCTCTCCTCTACCTCCCTCTACCTCCCTTTTCTCTCTCCTCCTCCTTACAACGAACAATAGTCTCCACCATTATCCACTCTACATACTTGCATTGCTTTTCCATCTTCCGCCACCACCAGACAACTGTCCCTTCAACGTCCTCACTCCCTTCTCAATCCAGTCATGGATAGCCGCGTCCCTTATTTATCAGAGGTCCCTGTTGTATGAGGCTCACCCCTTATTAGGCAATAATACACCAGGCCCATCCCCTTGTGATTGTTATAGTAGTGTGCCATGGAGTTGTATTCCAACTTCTATTCCGACCTTGATTGGACCTGCTGCTCTGTAGAGACTTGTCCTCTGTCTCTGGAGGTGGTAACGCAAGGGGACGGGTCTCAAGGACACATGTACGGCAGTTCTCAGTACCCAACAGTATGTACCAAACGGTATGTACCTGTACTGCATGAAATCTGGTCCTTTTGGATCTGGCGATCATGGCTATCACAATTCTGGGTGCACACTATTGTATATGAAAGCCCACGTTGTTCCATTGCACTGTACATGCCATGTAAGATGTTGCTTCTTTATGTTTAAACCCTCAAAGTAGAATTGCGAAACAAAACATATTGGAGTTAAAGTCATTTTTTGAAGGCGTGAAACCACCTTGCATCAATGAGATGCAAGTTAGGCATTCCCATCCAAAAAAAGACTCAAAGCCCCTACTTCTTTATTTATCCTCCCATGCAAAAAAGGTGCACGGGGTGAGGTGGCACTAAATAATGGCGCTAGGCCTGCTTAGTGCCATTATTTAACGCCTGGGTCAGGGCAGGCGTTAGGGGATCTGTGGACCCATTTCTATGGTCAAACACCATGGAAAGAGCCCATAGGTGCCCACCCTAACATCCAGGAACACCCCCACCCACATCAGAGGGACACCAGAGGATGAGGGGACCCCATCTGAGGTAAGTAGGGTAAGTAGAGGTAAGCAATTTAAAAAAGTTATTAAAGTGCCATTGGGGGCCCTGAAATGGGCCCCCCTACATGGCACAGGGTGCAATGGCCATGCCCAGGGCACCCTGGTCGCCTGTGCTGGCCATTGGGGTGGGCATGGCTTTTGTCTTTTGCGTCAGGAAATGACACTAGGCTGGTTAAAGGGATTTTATTTTTGTCTCTAACCAGCTTTGTGTCATTTTTTGGTGCAAAACCCCCTCTCCCCATACCGCCACCCCAACCCGGCTAATGTCATTTTCCCGGGCGCTAGCCCACCATTTGTGCCGGCTTGCGAGATTCCATAAATTTGGCGCCAGGCTGGCGCTCTGGACTGACGCAAGCCAACATTATACTTTTTGCTGCAAAACTGCATTTGCACAGTTTTGTGTCAAAGGGCCAGATGTATCAAAGCATTTTACCCATTCTGTGTCTATGGGAAAATGCTTAAGTACATATGGCCCAAAAAGTATAAATATGGACCAAAGTTCTTAAATTTAATGGTGAGTGACGCATTCACGATCGAAATGATAGTTCAAA
Organism: Pleurodeles waltl; assembly: GCF_031143425.1. Classification (NCBI taxonomy): domain Eukaryota; kingdom Metazoa; phylum Chordata; class Amphibia; order Caudata; family Salamandridae; genus Pleurodeles; species Pleurodeles waltl. The sequence continues at coordinate 1,345,011,103 of NC_090447.1, forward strand.
TTAACTAGAACTATCAGGTGAGAGTCACGGTTACTTATGAAAGGAATTGTATTCCTGCTGGGGGAGATCAATAAGACTTTAAAGTTTTCATTAGTTCCTTAAAAACCCCACAAGTGTAATATAGCACTGACAGGAGCTTAAAAATGTCACCTATCAAAGGTAGAGAGGAAATACCATATTAGTTACCACACAGTCATTCCTTTTTTGCAATCTTGTATGGAAAGGCACAATTCATAATAAAAAGCTTATCAACATAATAATTACCATATTATCCTCCCTCAATACACTTTTTACCCACTTCTAATGAACCGTCACCCTCCACAATAACATCATTTAAAACGCACTATTTCGAAGCATGTCACCTAATGTAAATGTGGGGTTATGTACTTTTTCAATAAGAAAACACTTAACCATTATAACAAATTCCCTGAATGCGGACCATGATTTATAAAACATTTACAGAAAACATGGACATAGGAGATTTCTGAAATTATTTAAATCTCGCTGTATAGAGAAACCCCCGGTTTTAGGATGTAAACTTCCAATAACTGCCTTCATTGCATTGACAAAAGTTGCTTCCCTCTCTTCGTCTTTGTCATTCTCTGCATGTAGGAATGGATAGTCATGCATTACTTCCTAGAGTATTTGCTCTGTATTAAACTGCTGTTGGATCTCCTTCGCCCATAAAAGTATGGGCTTAGGGGGTTGGGAAGAGCAGAGAGATCCCGTTGAAGGACAAGGCTAAAGTGCCAATGACAGAGTGATATGTTCGTGAAAGCAAAAAAGAGATTATAAGAAAGTAGTCTAATCTGGGTTCAATTTGATGAGCAGACAAGAAAAATGTAAAGTCAGTGGAAGCGGGTGTTGGATGTGCTTTATATTAACGATATCCAGGTCTTGTTAGTACTCCAGACATTTCATCGATATAGAGACAACCTGACACGCTTTCAGGGAGGACCTCTCTTCATTACCATCAATTATGACACTGACATACCCTCCAATGATTAAATCCCTTTTTAATATGTACATTATGTGTGCTATTGCAGCCCTGAAGAATTTCTCTTGACCAAATTAGGAGGGTAGCTCTTGAATATCATATACATATTAATTCAAATTCTACTCAAAAGGTTCAACGAAGGGCTTGTGCTTTCTGAAACTTTCAGAACTTTACATGAGGATCCCTTGGGAAAGCAGCTTTCCCGCCTAACATCCCGTCCCTCTATCAATTTAGTCATTTAGTGGGCCCCAAGGAAAAATAAAAAATGGTGTGTTGGAAACCACTTATTTTTTAAGGTGGAACTAATCTCTTTTTAAGCAGATATATTTCCTGAATAAGGCGATCTTCACCTTTAGTTTCATGAAGCATGTCTAGCACTGCTAGATGTTTTGCATAAACGTTGACTGCTCAGCCATTGAAACCACAAGGTTTCACCATCAGAGAGTACTCTCTAGACAGCTTGAACTACTGGGATATATAATTTGTTCAACCTCTTGTGTGAATCAGACAGCTAGGAGTGGTCCAACGCCACAGTGCTCTTGTGCATCAGACAGCTCCCAGCCCGCCATGCACATGGCACAGGAAATCCCTCTGGTGCAGACACCAGAGGGATTTCCTTTCTGCCAAAACAGCCTGAAGCAACGGGGAATAACTTCCCCAGCTCCTGACGCTGTTTTGGGTTTTCAGTGAAATGACGATCAGCATGCATGGCGCATTGACGTCAATTCACTGAAAATGAAAGTGAAATTAGCCGATCTGCTCATTACACTTTCATTGCCTCAGTGCCCAGGATGCTATCTCAGCCCCCCAAGCACAGAGGCAGATGGGAGCGGTATCATTGGAAAGGGGAGAATCCAGTCCCAGGAGGGTGATCGCCAAACAGGGATCCACCCACTAGCCACCAGGGAGGGGGGAGCGGGTCCTTCGGCAGGGGTTTTAGCTCCCCTCATTTTTTGGGCCACTTCAGTCTTTCTCCCCCCCGGTGGGCAGGTGGGTGCAATAGCCAGGGCCCTGGGCAGTGAAGTACCATTTACTAGCGACTTATGGTGGCAGCCAAGTGTGCCAATGCATCACAACGATTGTGGGGAAAGAGATCTGGCCCAGAGAACCTGGTTACCAGAAGCCCATGGCACTTACAACTTTGAGACTCCATCAAATACCAGGCGAAAAGTTGGGGTTAACCATGACAAAAGAGGCCTTTTCTCACAGAAAAGACACAAAATAAACACAAATGAGCACAGTCTATCAGCCCCCACTGAGCGGCAGATGGGGTTATTTCTCCCTATCTACCTCTCAGAGGGATAGAAAGTCCACTAGACACCAGGGACTATATTTTTGTTAGTGTAGGAGTGGGAGCTGCACAGAATGGGCATGCCAAAGCCCCCATACTCCTCCCCCGAAAAAAGGATACAGTTTTTCTGCACCAAGGAGGCAGATGTGGATTAATATCCCTTTATCTTGCCCCCCCCGGGGGGGGGGGCAGAAAGCCCTCTATTCACCAGGAAAGATTAAAAAAAAAAAAAATGAGAGGTGGGGGCATGGCCATGCTCCCACCCCAAATAAATGGAACAATGTATTTCTGTCCCTCTGGGGGCAGATGGGGTAATTACCCACAATCAGCCTCCCTGGGGCAGACAGCCCACTAGACACCAGGGAATTAAAACAATTAGAGGGGTGGGGATGCCCAGTGCCATGGCCATGATTAGGTTCTCCACCCCAACTGAAGGGGTAACACTTTTTCTCCCTGCCCTGCAGATTAAAGCATTTCATTCCAATGGCAAGCAAGAGGACATTTGACTCTTTTGGGTTTTGATTTTACATATGAGCCAAGAGACCATGGCTAACTCCCAATGTCTTCCCACTTGCAATGAGAAGCTGCACTTTTTGGACTTGGGTACGCTGACCCCTGTAAAAAGCTATCATGCCAAAACACTTCAGAAAACTAAACAATTGGGGGACCCCGTACCATTTTCTTACCCACAATGCCCTGCAAACCCCCAAGTGTGCTTGAAATCCTGCATTTTCCCTACATTTCTGTGATGTAAACTGCCAGAATCCTCAGGAATCCATTAAATTCCTACCACCCACCATTGTCCCATCTATACCTATAAAGGGTCTGCCCAATGCGTGGGTGCCCAAAGAAGAGTCAGCCTGAAAACATATGGAAAAAAATTGCCCTTTTAGATCCGCTTTGGTTTGCCCTCAATTTCTACATATTTTTGGCACTTCCCTGTCACAGGGACTTGGCCCACATACACAGATGAGGTATCATTTTTATGGGGAGGCCGAGGAGAATTCTGGGTGGTAGGAAATTGTAGCTAGGGTGGTGCATTTTTAAATGAAACAGTGCAACAAACGAGTTGTTACCAGCCGCAACAAAGGGTTTTACGAATGTAGACACTGTGGAATGTGCAGATTGACTAAATCGGGCATCTCTACCTTTAACAGTCAGGCAGGTGACCAATTCCGCATCACCTCTACCATTACATGTAACAGTAATTATGTCATATACATGATTGTCTGCAAATGCGGACTATATTATGTGGGTAGCACAATCAGATCACTTAGGACCAGAGAGAGTGAACATTATAGGGACGAGAGACAAGATGATGACCGGTATCCCATAGTTACACATATGAGACAGTGCTCCAAACAGGGTCAGACGAAGAGCTTTGAGTTTTTTGGCTTTGAACACATATTTAGGGATCCCAGAGGAGGAAATATGGAATTAGCACTTAGAAAACAGGAGTGTTACTGGATTCCTAAACTAAGGGCAGTGGAAGAGGGCCTCAACACGAATTATGAAATGGAGTACTTTTTGGGTGAATAATTTGGCATCCATGCCATTTAGTTGCCATTACGGATGTTGAGGTTCACTGCGGGGAAACAAGAAATTAGTACACTGTTACTTTGGTTTCAATCATGTTTGACGATAAATAATAGGGAAGGTCGTGTAGGAGAAGTGTTTACTAATTTATATTGATTTAGGTACAGCTGTTTGATTAAGATGGATTTTAACTAGATGGGGAATGTATACTTATCATGTCTGTGGGAGGTTATCCAACTTTGGAGAATCATGCAGATCTACGATGAAGTTTGATAGACATGACACACTTGTGAAGCATCATTATTTATTTTATTTGTTTTTTTAGGATCTCTTATTATATTATAGTAGCCCCCTGTATTATGATACAATATCATTAGGCCCGATTATTCATTATACATTTCTGTTGGGGCTCCACAGGTGTTGACTTGTGGGGTGTTAAAACCCAGATGTTCGGTTTTCCCCTATTTCAGGTTACGTGTGGACTTTTTAGTTCTATTAGTTTTTTTCTCGATCAAGCTACTGATTTCCAATTTTAGTACTCCGGATTATAACTTTTGTTAGGGAACTTGAAATTTGTCGATAAGATGGTAATTTGAGTCCTTCCTGGTTATTCGACTTCGTGGTTTAAACGATTTACACATCCAAGATGGCGCCCGCGAGGAGGCTGTATAGTCCGTCTTTACTTTCTATTCTTGTATTGTTGAATAGATAGCAACAAAAGAAGGACTCCTTCCAGTACTCGGGATTATGGGTTGTGGTATGTGATTTGAAAATTTGTCGATTTTGATGCTTTGAGTCCTTCTTGGATTTTCAATCTCATGGTCTAATGAATTACACATCCAAGATGGCGCCCGCGAGGAGGTTTTACAGTCCGTCTTTACTTTCCTTTCTTCTACTGCTGGTTAAATAACAATAAAAGGAGGACTCCTCGTGGTGCCGGCACTTTCGCTATGCCGACCGGGGAGTGCCACGTTTCATTTTGGACGCGTTGTTTCGTGTCCTCGTGATTCCTAAAGGTGAGTGAGGGGATCTTGGCGTATGGTGTCAACGGTCTTTGTGACTATGGTATCATGGATGCAATGAGATATTGTCTGTAATGCCCTCGCTTGTTCGATTTCAGCCACGGAGGTGTTTACACACACACCGTTATGTGCTCACATGCACTTACTAGGATGTTCTGTTACTGGGTAGGTGTCCCTCTCATTAATGCACTACTTTGCTTACTTGAATTGTCAAATATTGGTCTCGACTTGTGTTAATTTGGCTACTGTGTATATATATTTATTTGTAGATAACTGAAAAATTTGGGATCTCAGGAGAGCTACTGTAGCACTTATGGAAACACGCATTTTCTCTCATATATTACTTTGAGGTATGAACTACCACTTTTTAGATGTGATCTCTTTGTAATTTGGGTGACTTTCCCTCTCAATCTTGAAGGACTTTTTAGTAGATATTATAGTTTTTTCTCTGGTTACATAGACTCTTTCTTGGGTTATGTATGCGGGGCCCTCTGGTGAATACTCCAGCATCATGTTTTTCACACAGGTGTCATGACTTTCATGCTAGTCACTATCCTGTAATAAATTACTCCTTATTAGTTTCAAAATTGTTTTATATTTTTAATTAGTACTTCTATTGGTGGCTTCATGTTTGTTTTACTATTCACAAATTATCACACTTGAAAGCTTAGGTGGTTTTCGTTTGCCATTTTCACAAAAGTCACGTGGGTATTGTTAATGGACATCCATTGCTTATGTGTCTCTCTGTTATATGTATTTCAGTATGTTAAACAGAGTGTTTAAGTGTAATTTCGGTTATAATTGTATCTTTTATAGCCCTGAGGAAGTCTTTGAGATTATTTTCTCACAGGACGAAACACGTGTTGGCTGTTGTTTACTTAAAATGGATATCTCGGTTCAAGAATAAATTGGATTCATGCTAACCCTCCTGGTCCACTTTGTATTGGATGGCTTTGAAAAGGACACTAAGGCATAAACACATGGACTACTGAGCTTTTACCTAACTCACTAGTGCCTTGACATCTGTTGTAAACGAGTTGTTTAGGCTTAGCAACGATTAGGGAATTAAACACGCCCACTATACCTGTCCCCACAAAAGTTTACAAATGGCAAAAATATACAAATGCAACTGAAGATGAGCTCGATGAATGGGTCCAGAATGGTACGTTTAATGCTTCAATGACACGTCCAAGCCGGTGGTTATTGTGGCCAAGAGATACCAATGGTTGTCATCAACGTTTTATTAACTCCTCAGTGGGGTTTAGGACGAGTAGGCCAGACCCTCGCTATATATCACCAGAACATGCAGAAATAATTACAACATATAGGTGGTCATTACAACATTGGCAGTAAAAGCCGCTTACCGCTGTGCAGAAGACCGCCAATACACCGCCGCGGCTGCGGAATTCCGCCACAGCTATTATGACCCACATCTCGGAATCCGCCGAAATTCAGTCACCCACACAAGTCCGCCACACCAAAGGTCAGTGTTAAACTGGCGAAAACAAAACCTCCACCTCCACGCCAACAGAAACACGCCCATGCTATTACGACCCATGAATCCACGCGGCGGTCTTTCAACCGCGGTATTCCATTGGCGGTACACACCGCCGCGCTCAAAATACACACACATCTCCAAAACACCGCCACATTGGACAATTCCAAATACACACACCTGATACACATACAAACAACACTCCAACACACCCAACACAATATAAAACACACACCCACATCACCCACAAACCCCTACGACCAAAAATTAGTCACGAAGGTGACAGAGAGATAGCACAGAATAGACAATCCCACCACACAGAGGCACACAACACCATCACCCACACAACATCCACGCACAAAACACCACACACCACTACACATCACCACACACATCAACACTCACACCGCCCCACACATCACACACACCACCCCATGTCATGCCAAAGACACCCCCGCTTTTCAGAGGAGGAGCTCCGGGTCATGGTGGAGGAAATCCTACGGGTAGAGCCACAGCTATTTGGCTCACAGGTGCAGCACACATCCATAGCCAGGAAGATGGAGCTATGGCGCAGAATAGTCGACAGGGTCAACGCTGTGGGACAGCATACAAGAAATCGGGAGGACATCAGGAAGAGGTGGAACGACCTACGGGGGAAGGTGCGTTCAGCGGTCTCTAGGCACAACATCGCGACTCAGCGGACTGGCGGCGGACCCCCACCTCCTCCCCCACAACTAACAACATGGGAGGAGCAAGTCTTGACCATCATGCATCCTGAGGACCTCGGAGGAGTCGGTGGAGGAATGGACACTGGTAAGTCAAATCTTAACTATCAGATCCCCCACCCTACCTGCATGCTATCACACACCCTCACCCCCTCCCCTATCACTCCAGCTCTTTACTAATGTACTCATAACACAAACCACACATCCCAACACCAAGCCCTGCATGACACAACTAAGCATGGTCACCCCTCACTAAAGCATGCTCACTGCACATACCCATAACAACCCCCTAACCATCATGACACAAGCCCCCACACACAAATGCTTGCACTGGGGTACACGCACACCCACCCATTGCACACCATGACACACACACATGCAATAATCATGCTCTTATGCCCCTGCAGGATCACGAAGGACCGTCACCACACCAGAGGGTCCAGACATCTCCACTCCACCCACAGAAGAGGCCCACAGTGACGACAGCAGCTCTGCCCTACTGGATCCAGATGACCAGCCCGGACCATCGTGGGCCTCGGGACAGTCGGTTCCCCTTGCACAGGCACAGCCCAACACTGACCTTCCACCCTCTGGTAACACCAGCACAGCACCCACCCAGCAGGCCCAAACCTCCGTACCCAGGACAGGTCAATCAGCTGTGTGTCCACCACTACAGGGAACGTAGGCTAACCCACCACCCCAACAACAACAGGGACCTGGGGGCAGTGGTAGTGGGCATACGGTCCAGGGGACGGAGGCACAGGAACACAGGGGAACTGGGAGGGCTGCTGTGCGACAGGGGGCAGACAGGCCAAGGGAACCCACTCTCCACGAGGCCCTCTCCTCCATCATGTGAGCATACCACCACTCCCAGGAGACGATGGCGACGGTCCTGGTCAAGTTTCAGGAGACCCAGCGCCTGCAGGAGGAACAGTATTTGGGGTTCAGGGAGGAGCTCAGGACCATCAGCTCCGCCTTGGGCACCATCGTAGGGGTGCTGAAGGACATACAGCAGACCATGAGGGACACCGTGGCACTCCAAGGGGCCCCTGACACTAGCCAGGACGATGAACTGCCCACCACCTCCGCCGGTGCTAGTGGACAGGACGCCCCGCCACCGGACCACCACACCAGCACCCCACCCCCTGCAGACGGACAACCACCACCCAAGCGGTCCCTGAGATCCAGGAACAGGACAGAGCAAGATGGCAAGACCCCCGCCAGGAAATGAGACCACCCTGATTGTCACCCCACTGTCCCACTTTGTTACCCTGTCCATACTTAAATTGCCCCAGCTCCACTTCCTATGCCCATATGGGCAGTGCACCTGTGAGACTAATAGACTGGACTCTGCCATGGACATTCCTCCACCATCACCCATAACCATTTTACAACCCCCCTCCATTTTTGAGCACTTAAATAAATACCCTTGAACCACAAAACTATGTTGAGTCAGTCTATGATTTGGTAAAATCAATGACAGTGTCAAAATGCGTTTCTAGTTGTAAAGGCAACATACCTATGTCATACATCACAAGTCCTTGAAGGATGCATGCAGATGACACACGTTGATAAGCACACCTGTGAAACCGTAATGTAAATGTAAAGGAACAACTCAGTGACCAAATAATGCAATAAAATTACACAAAGGATAGAGGAAGACGTGTGACAGTGAATGTAATGGTAAAAATGAAAATGTTCTCACCTGTGTGTCACTGGAAATATTGCTGTAAGACTGACTCCCTGTTGTCGTTGTCTTCTTCCTCAGCTTCCTCCTCAGGCTCCACAGGTACCATAACACCGTCATCTGGACCATCCTCCTGCAGAAAAGGCACCTGGCATCGCAAAGCAAGATTGTGAACCATCGAGCAGGCGATGATGATCTGGCACACCTTCTTCGGTGAGTAGAATAGGGAACCACCTGTCATATGGAGGCACCTGAACCTGGCCTTCAGGAGGCCGAAGGTGCGTTCGATCACCCTCCTAGTCCGCCCATGGGCCTCATTGTAGCGTTCCTCTGCCCTGGTCCTGGGATTCCTCACTGGGGTCAATAGCCAGGACAGGTTGGGGTAACCAGAGTCTCCTATTAGCCACACACGGTGCCTCTGGAGTTGACCCATCATATCAGGGATGCTGCTATTCCGCAGGATGTAGACGTCATGCACTGAGCCAGGGTACATAGCATTAACCTGGGAGATGTACTGGTCTGCCAAACATACCATCTGTACATTCATCGAATGATAACTCTTCCGGTTCGTGTACACCTGTTCACTCCTGTGGGGGGGGGGACCAGAGCTACATGGGTCCCATCAATAGCACCTATGATGTTGGGGATATGTCCAAGGGCTTAGAAGTCACCTTTCACTGTAGCCAAATCTTCCACCTCAGGGAAAATGATGTATCTCCTTACGTGTTTCAGCAGGGCAGACAACACTCTGGACAGCACGTTGGAAAACATGTGCTGGGACATCCCTGATGCCATGGGCACTGTTGTCTGAAAAGATCCACTTGCATGGAAATGGAGCACTGACAGCACCTGCACGTCAGGGGGGATTCCAGTGGGATGGCGGATTGGTGACATCAGGTCTGGCTCCAACTGGGTACATAGTTCCTGGATAGTGGCACGGTCAAACCTGTAGGTGACGATTAAATGTCGCTCCTCCATTGTCAACAGGTCCACCAGCGGTCGGTACACCAGAGGATTCCGCCATCTTCTCAATTGTCCTAAATGACGGTGCCTAGGAAGGACAACAGCAACCACAGACTCAACTTTTTTCCAGGTATGAACCCACAGTTACACAGAACACGACACCAAACACAAAACCCTTCCTGTATGTGTGTTGAGTGTAGGCCTAGCTATGTGTGACGCAGAAGTAAATGAAGCCATAAGGGCCCCTAAAATGGCGGCTGCCTGACCTCTAAACTGGGACAATGGGATTGTGGGGTAACTGCGTTGGCGTTGCACACCGTCGCGGTAGGCGATCGTAGACCTCGGCGCAATGCTGCATTGGTTAACATTGGACCCTATGGGTCCCAGGAGCCAATGAGGAAGTGCGCCGGCGGTGATGATATGCACCGCCGCGGACATCACCGCCGCGGACGTCACCGCCATTTTCCATCAGTTCAATCACTAGATACCTGATCTTCGACAGGAGAGGACCTACACTGCAAGTGCTGCTGTGACCTCGGTCTGGAAGCGACGATGGCTGCTGCGTCTGGGGAAAGGGCCCCTGCCTTCACTGCTCAGGAGTTGGAGAAACTAGAAGACGGGGTCCTCCCCCAGTACACGCTACTCTACGGTCCTCCAGACCAACAGGTTAGTACACAGGTAGCAGGTTGTATGGGCTAGGCCTGGGTGGAGAGGGCTGGTTGTAAGAGGGAAGGGGGCAGAGTTCAGGGAACATTAATGCATGTGAATGAATGTGCAACATGGCTAGGGTAGGGAGGGGGGACACTCACATCGACGGTGCAGTTGGTAATGACTCCTCTTCTTCCCTTGTGCATGTCATGTAGGTCAGCGCCCACCAGAAGAAGGACATTTGGCGTGCCATCGCCAAGGAAGTCCGGACCCTGGGGGTCCACCAGAGACGGGGCACCCACTGCCGGAAAAGATGGGAGGACATTCGCCGCTGGAGCAAGAAGACGGCGGAGGCTCAGCTGAGGATGGCCTCCCAGCGTGGGAGGGGTGCCCGTCGCACCATGACCCCCCTGATGTTCCGGATCCTGGCGGTGGCCTACCCTGAGTTGGATGGGCGCTTGAGGGCATCACAGCAGACACAAGGGGGTGAGTACACTCTCATTCTGCGGACTTTGCGTGCAGTGGAGGAGTCTGGGTGGGGGAGGAGGCCTGTGGGTGTACCTAGGCCAGGCAGAAATACGTAGGCTAGGCCCCTCCGTAATGCAGGCCATGTGGCACTCTACCCCACTGCAGTAGAGTGCCAAGTACAGGTATACATGCCCCTGTGGCATCCATGTGTGCAGATGTCCATCATAGCCATGTAGGCCAGATCCCAGGAATCGCATCTGTAGAGGCCAGGAGCACGGCATAGTGCAGGGGGCTGCTGTGTCTGTATTGTCCGCCAACGGTAGCGGTATGCCATGCACTCAACCTGTCTTTCTTCTGTCTCCCCCCCCCCTTCTTGTGCTCTCCCTGTTCTTTTGTGCATCAGAATCATCAGGCGGTGGTACAGTGGCACCGGAGCACGAGGGAGCTGCATCCCTCATGGCCATGGAGGGCCACACCATGGACTCAGAATGCACCAGTGGGACGGAGGGCGAGGGGAGCTTCACGTCGGCCACCGGATCACCAACCAGCGACACGGACTCGTCCGCCGATGGGAGCTCCCTTGGGGTGGCGGCACCATCTGTGCCCCCCACTTCTACAGGTAGAGCCGCCACCTCCCCTACCAGCACCGCCCTCCCAGCAGCCCCTCAGCGTTCGCCCCAGGCCCGCTCACCCAGGAGGGTGGGCATCACCTTCGCCCCAGGCACCTCATGCCCTGCCCCTGTCACCCCTGCTGCCCTCAGTGAGGAGGCCATTGACCTCCTCAGGTCACTCACTGTTGGGCAGTCTACCATTGTGAATGCCATCCAGGGTGTAGAAAGGGAGTTGCAACACGATAATGCATTCCTGGAGGGCATTCATTCTGGTCAGGCTGTCCTTCAGCGAACACTGCAATCTCTGGCCTCAGCACTGATGGCAGCCATTGTCCCTGTGTCTAGCCTCCCCCCTCCAACCACCTCCACCCAGACCCAATCCCCAGTACCCCAGCCTATCCCAAGCACACCATCAGACACACACCTCAACACACAAAAGTAGCTCAGGCAAACATAGGCATCACATAACCCACAGGCACTCACGCAAGCATCACACACATGCAGACACAGCAACATCCACTGCCTCCACTGTGTCCCCCTCCTCGTCGTCTCCCTCCTCCCTCTCAGTCTCGTCTACACTCTCACCTGCATGCACTACATCTACAGGCACCAAGACTCGCACCAGAACACCCAGCACCACACCCCGCTCACCTCCACTCCCATTTACACGTCCCCTGTGTCCTCTCCCAGTGTGTCTATGACGCCCCCTCCCAAAGTACACAAACGCAGGCACCCACACACCCAACATCCATCCACCTCACGACAGCCTCCAGTACCTGCACCTGCACCCAAAACACCTAAAGTGACACCTCCTACAACCACCTCCTCTTCCTCCACTCCCAGACCCCCTCCAACTCCCCATCCCAGTGTTCGTCAGAAACTGTCCCTCTGCAAAGTTGACCTTTTTGCCCCCTCCAATTCATCAGTCCCGTCGTAGCGCCTCAGCCAAAAAGCCTCCAGTACCAGTGGTGGCTGTTCGAGGTGTGTGGAGTGCACCGGCCACCAGGGCAGGCAGTGTGACACGGAGCCAAGGCACTGCCAATCCACCCCCTGTAAAGGCTCTAAAGGTTGGAAAGTGGCCGACGGGACCGTGTGAAGACTCCTGGAGGCAAAACAACTCACAGGGGTCCCAGGGGGATTGCAGAGTCAGCTGTGACTCCTCCAAAGGTGGTGAAGGGCCAGAACAAGTCTGCACAGCCTGGTGTGAGCATCACGGTGGAGAAGGGCAGCATCCTTCCCGGCGGCCGGGATGCCACCGCCAGCACCGTCGTCACTGGTCCGGAGACCACCGCCAGAGTCATTGCCCAGGAGGGCCCAAGTATCGTCACTGGTCAGGAGACCACCGCCGGAGTCATTGCCCAGGAGGGCCCAAGTATCGTCACTGGTCAGGAGACCACCGCCGGAGTCAGTGCCCAGGAGGGCCCCTGCAGCCACTGCCCCGCTGGGCAATGAGGGACCGTCATGCCACACACCAATGCCCAGTCCAGACACCGCCATGGCAAAGCACCGCTGAGGAGTCCAGACACCGCCATGGCAAAGCACCGCTGAACAGTCCAGAGACCGCCATGGCAAAGCACCTCTGAAGAGTCCAGAGACCGCCATGGCTAAGCACCGCTGAAGAGTCCAGAGACCGTCATGGCAAAGCACCGCTGAACAGGGCATGCACCGCTGAAGAAGGAAAAGACCGCCACATCAAGCAGTGACGGGACAGGAACTGTCACGGGGAGACTAATCCAGTCGGGGCACCAGTCCCCCTCCAGAACCAGTGGTGGCTGTTATCTACTTGAGAGACTGTGGCTTTGCACTCCCCAGGATGGTACAGTGGGCAACTCACCCACTGTTATCGAGTTGAGAGACTGTGGCTTTGCACTCCCCAGGATGGTACGGTGGGCAACCCACCCACTGTAGAGACTTGAGAGACTGTGGCTTTGCACTCCCCAGGATGGTACAGTGGGCAACCCACCCACTGTAGAGACTTGAGAGACTGTGGCTTTGCACTCCCCAGGATGGTACAGTGGGCAACCCACCCACTGTAGAGACTTGAGAGACTGTGGCTTTGCACTCCCCAGGATACATCAATGGGCATGGAGCCCCGTCGTGGATCTGGCTTTGCACTCATCCGGCTGAGGTGCCCCCCCTTCCCTTCCCCCTGAGGTGCCTGTTGTATTTCTCTCTGATGCCCCGGCAGTGTTCTCTCCGTTTGTGGACAGGTATCTTGTGTGGGCCTCGCCCATGCATTTTTGGACTAGTGGTGCACGGACATTGATATGTGCTCATCTGCACTACTTCTCGTAATGCATATACTTTTGAATGAATTTATAATATATCTGTATATATTTGAGACATGTATATTGAAACATTACAATGTTTGAACTGATTTCGTTTTGTCTTTGCATTCTTCCGGTGGGGTTGTGGGTTGTTACTGTGATGTTTGTGAATGCATTGGTGTGTGTGTTGTAATATGCGAGGGTGGGGGTGTTGCGTGTGTGTCCCCCTGACTTTTGCCTCCCCCCACCCCTATGTCGTAGGTGCAGTACTCACTGTTGTCTTCGCCGGCTCCGGCGTTGCTCTTCGTAGATGAGTAGGAATACAAGGGCCGGTAGGATTTGTAATTCCGGATCCATGGAGTCATCCTTCCTCGTGGGATGTGTTCAGGTGAGCGTTTTCCCATTGCAGAAACTGTTTCCGCCGTGTTTTTATCCACGGTGAATCCGCCCCGGAAAAGGTGGCGGATTGACGGGTTGTGATACTATGGGCGGTACATTGTCTTCCGCCTGTCTGTTGGCGGTGACCGCCGCACTGCTTGTCTGTACCGCCGTGGCAGGCGGTGTGTTAAAGTGGCTGTCTTTGCTGGCGGTTTCCGCAACGGTCATGATTCCCTTTTTTTGTCCGCCAGTCTGTTTGCGGTATTACCGCACCTTTAACACCGTCCGCCAGGGTTGTAATGACTCCCATAGTGTGGGAAAATTATGCCAACAGTGGCTAAAATCATCCTTACTGAACGCAGTTAGAGAACACCTCAATCTCCTGTCTAACTCCACCGACTTACAAGATTTCTTGTCAGGCCCTAGAACACCACGTCAGAAGCATTTTTTATATGCAGTATATAATGAGATTTGGAAACTTTCCCAACAAGATGCTGCAGCCTGGTTAAGGCAAATAGACGAGGAACATTTAAAAAAGGCATTAGCTGTTGTGGATAATGGGATTAACACTTTGTCCGACCGGATATATACCATTAATAATAGTGTCTCTTCTGCAATAGACATTATACAATCTGATATGTCTTCCTTACACCATGGACAGAGTCAGATCAGGTCCATTATGCAGTTGGGTTGGACGCTTCAAATATTGAAGGTGGGTCGTGTTCCATAGCAGCACAAGGGAGATATTTTCTTCTTTTAATCTAATGCGACAACAACAACTAATGGCTAAAAAGGAAGTGACTTATGTTATGCTTAACATCGAGAAATTAGAAAAGTTGCCTTTACCGTGGCCGAAATACCATTGGCTGAGTGGTTTATACATGGGGTTATTAATCTGCCTATTTCCACACTACAATTCACCTCCTGTTTTAAACACATTCCGGTAGGCAGATATGAAAAGCTAGGAGATAGTTACATCCATGAGGTGTGGGAGCTTCCCTTCTCGTACAAATGCTTCAATGGCATGAAAGAGGTCTTTCTTAGCGGTAGTGAATGCGAGACTTCAGTCAGACATTCAATGATTTGTAAACAGCTGTCCTTGCATGTAACGCCTCGGCTGCAAACTTGGCATGTTATCTTAAGCGAGTCCCAGCCCCTTTGATTAGACCCACGTTCCAGGTGCTTTCAAACGACAGCTACGTCCTTCTCAATAGTGAAGGCTGTTGAGGCATGCGAGCCGGAATAGTTTACGTTGTTTCGGTCTCTAAGGTCGTTACATGCTGCTGGAACGTACTGTTTCCCCCCACTAAATTTAAGGAGGTAGCTGATATTTGGCCTTACATTGCTACTTCAAACATGAATTTTGACAAGTTGAGTAGACTCAAGGCTTTACTGTTTCAAAAGCATGTGGCCCTTACATCTGCGTGCGAGACCTACACACTTCAAGTGGCAAGGTCGTCAGCAGAAATACAGTCCCTGTTAAATACGAACTTTCCGAGACACTTTGGTGAACTCGTAGGACAAATATTTGATGCGTCCAGCATGACTGGAATTGCACATTTTTTCAAAGCTGTTGGTTCTGGTTTCGTTCACACCTTCTCCTCCATATTCGGTTTGATACCTTGAGCTATCCACTTAATTTTCGGTAGTATTTTTGGGGGATTTCCGATAACTTTGGCTTTATTAGCTGGCATCCTGCTGTTGTTTATGCGCAATGGCTGTCCCACTGCTATGAGGATAAATGACGGCGCTCCCATCAGCGCAGCTGTGTCATGAGCGTATGATGCAGCATTTTGGAGCAACACTCCTGGAGCAATTGGAGTGTGACTGGTCTTTGTCATTCAGACCAGTTCTGTATTGTGTGCAGCCCGTGTTGCGGTGTCTCTGGTGCTCTTTCGAACATGCACTGGAAGTTTGTCTTTCACAGCAGCACCCCCCAGCAATAGATGCTGATCTGTTTATGTTCTTGCTGAGGGTTCATTACCAGACATGCGCACTGAGGTTGCGTTTGATACGTGAAGCTAATTATGAGTTACCCTTCCTGGAGGAAGTTGCCGACAACTCATCAATTGGTACTCCACGGGATGCCGCCTTGGTTAACACTGGGGCTATGGAACACACTTGCTCCTTGATCATTTTTGGCGCAGACTTTCCGGTTCTGACACCTGCCGAAGTGGAAGATCTCCTGTTCTCCATGGCTCATACTTAGTTTGGAACTTTTCTAAAATGACATGTCTTTTGAATTCGGTTATAAGTCACATGCTCATGTTTTAGATTGCCACGTAGTATATTTGTGTGTCCTTTCAACTTGTCAAAATTGACCTGGTGTTTATATATATCTTAGGTTGAGCTTTTTAGTAATGGAATTTTAGTTTTGGCTTTGAACCACTTTCAACCGACAAGGGGAGGGTGTTGTGTAGCCATTTTAGTAATAGCTCCATGCACGTTAGTTTAACACATTAGGCCACTGTGCACTTTGACCTGGATATATTTTACTCAGCTTCCCATTGTTATATTGTACAATAACCAGTTTTATGGTCTTGTTTTATTTTCATCTATCTAGCTGTTTTCGCTTAGCCCAGCACTGTGTTCTCAAACAAGACATTCTTGATCACTTTGTGCCTCAGTCAAGGCTACTGTTTGGTACATTGCAGGTGAACGTGGTAGAAGTTTAGTCTCCAACATTGATAGAAAATAAACATCCTTACGTGGGGACATTTTCTTAGAACATCAGCTATGTTATTATAAAAACACTTCCTAGCCCCATTACACGAAAAGAGGGAGATTCCAGCCAGGAACCACGACTGTATGCTGATTGCTGAATGCTTTGCTACAGATGCTAACGCAGACTACAGGCCTTTGCTCAGGTATGAGGGTCGATGTCCTCCCGGGGGAACCTGAAAGGCAGAATTGGAGCTTAACATGCTGTGCTCAGATTATGACTTAGATAGGAGATAGTCCATAAATTCTAGTGACAATATGATAGCGTTATTCTTGTGCTTCACTCTCCTAGCCACCATTTTAATACTGTCATGTTGTGTCGTCCTGGTTATTGCAGCTCACGCTTTGCTATCTAAGATGCAGTTGTTTTATTAAACCAATCATTAGAACATATACTGCTTCTGTTTGTCATTTATGTATGAGACCGAATTGTGAATGAGAGAACCGGATGCGACCTGAGTGACCACAACTTCCCTGAGAAGCCTAATATGTCATGCGCTCAGCTGCTCAATCATCCCTATCTTTTGGTAGAGATGAGGCACTGCTGGTTAGCCAGAGCAAAACCCGGATTTAGAGCGACAGGTGTCACCCACAGTGGGTCAGACTCAGTGCTCAAAGTCCAGCAGTCTCATTAGAATAATGAGAGCCTACGCGACACCACCTTTTCTCCCAACAAGATGACTGTTTGAAGAATATTAGGCAAAGTGCTCCCTCTTGGGCCTCTGACTTCAACTTAATACATGAGATCCATCTCAGTGGAGGATCATCAGATCTATTTCTGATGGAATTCAGCAAGTTTCAAACATAACATTGTATTCCATGCTCTTCCACCAAGCAGGTGGGGGTTAAGACTTCTTGAATTAGTTGCAACTTTTCATTTTGTTCATTCTACGTTTTGATGATTCCTTATATTTGGTGCTGTTCTTTTGACCTGTTATCCAATGTTATTTCAAGGACATGCACATGCACTCTGACTGCCAGGGAAGCAAGGGTTACCTTGAGCTCTTTTAAGCCAGACCTCACCAGGTCCACAACTGATTTGATTTATTTAATGAAGTGCTGTAGGAATTATTGTGTGATATCATAGTATTCTGCTAATTGTTAAGTGATTGGCATGCTCAGGACAATGTATGCAGTGCTGTTTGTTAAAAGATGGCTCTATTCTGACGTTACTGCTAACCGTCGCTTCGCTGTACTGAGAATGGTCAGAATTAGAGATTCTCTCTGGAAGATACTAGCTCCGTGCACCCAATGGAGTAGCAGGAAAAGGGAGTCCTCAGAGTCCTGGCTAAGACATGGCCACCAGTGTTTAACCACCTAGATCAAACTCTCCCAGTTGTGTTATCCAAACAGTACTTTTCAAGTACCATAACAGTCCAGGCCACAGCTTCCACCAACGCACTAGCCAACCATTCTCCAGAGTCTTTACGAAACAGAACAATGGAGGTAATTCTCTCTAATACATTTCTAGAAGGGGCTAAAGCTTTTACACCAGGACTATGCCCTGGGCTTCGCCATCTCTGTTGGTTGTCCAATGTGTCTTACTCTTGAGATCTTCACTCCTGAATGTCTGCATGGACAAGCCCTGAGGGTATACTTTATGCCACTTCACAGGGATCAATGCTTTGCTATCCTCAGTGCCACCCCGTGGATATTTAGGGGCAGATTTATGGAAAGTGGCGCTGCACTCCTTAGTTCACACATGGTTTAGGAAAGTACCCTATTTTTGGCATGTCACCCCCATTTTCTGCTTGATGTCAGTGTGTTTGACTGTGTTCACTGGGATCCTGCTAACCGGTAACCCAGTGATTATACTCTGTCTCCTCTAAATTTTGTCACTACATACTGGTAACCCAGTATTTCACCCAAAATCAGCATACTCGTGCCCCCTTATAAGTCCCTAGTATATGGTACCTGCGTGCCCAGGGCATTGGGGTTCCAGGGGATCCATATGGGCTGCAGCATTTCTTTTGCCACCCATAGGGAGCCCATGAAAAGGCTTCTACAAGACTGCCATTGCAGCCTGTGTGAAATCGTGCATGCACCCTTTCACTGCCATTTACACTGCACCAGGTCACTTATAAGTCACCCTTATTGCAGGCCGTCTAGCCCTGAAGGCTGGGTGCAGAGTACTTGTGTGTGAGGGTACCCCTGCACTAGCAGAGGTGGCCCCATGACCTCCAGGACCATTTCCTCTGACTTCGTGAGTGTGGGATGTCATTTTACATGTGCACAAGACATAGGTCACCACCATCTTCACAATGGTCACATACCCGAAGGTTTTTGCAAGCATTGGTTGTATGATTCCATGCACTCTGGGGGCTCCTTAGAGGACCCCCAGTATTGCCATTACAGCCTTCTGAGGTTTTCCAGGAAGCCCCAGCTGCTGCCACCTCACAGACAAGGTTCTGCCCTCCTGTTGCTTGAGCAGCTCAAGACCAGGAAGGTAGAACAACGGATTTCCTTTGGGAGAGGGATGTTACACCCTCTCCCCTTGGAAATAGGTATTACAGGCACAGGAGAGGTAGCCTCCCAGAGCCTCTGGAAATGCTTTGAAGGGCATAGATGGTGCCCTCTTTGCATAATCCAGTCTACACCGGTTCAGGGACCCCCAGTCCCTGCTCTGGTGCAAAACTGGACAAAGGAAAGACGTGTGACCACTCACCTGTCCATCACCACCCCAGGAGTGGTGCTCAGAGCTCCTCCAGAGGGTCCCTGGTTTTTGCCATCTTGGTTTCCAAGGTGGCAGGAAATGCTAGGAGGATCTGAGTGGCCAGTGCCAGCAGGTGATGTTAGAGCCCTCCTCTGATTGATGCTTAGCTGTGTAGCCGACCAATCCCATTTTCAGGGCTCTTTAGGGTCTCTCTCTTGGGTGGTTATTCAGATTCAGTTTGCAAGTCTCCAGCAGGAATACTCTGCATCCTTTACTTCACCTTCTTACTGAATAAACTGCACCTGGACCCTCCAGGAACTCTACAACTGCAACAACGAAGCAAGGATGACTTGTGCAACATTGTACCTTCAGCACCTGCCAGCAACTGCAACTGTTTCCTGGTTGTGCATCCTCAGAGGACAGCCAGTGTTCAGCCTGCACCAGAAGAACGAAGGAATCTCCCTTGAAGTGAAGCAGTTACTTCCGTGCTTCAGCAGGCACCCTCTGCAGCGACGATCAGTGGCTTCCGCCCCCTCTCCTGATGAAGTGTGTGTATCCAGCATCATACGGGGTGGACTGAAGTGGTCCTGACGGTCCTGACATCCAACTGTCCAACTTTGATGGAAGTAAGAGCTTGCCTCCCCACGCAAGACACTACCCCTGTGCACCGCATGTTTTGCAGTTGCCAAGGCTTGTTGGCATCTTTCCACAAACTTCTTCATGCACTGTGCAGCTCCGGCCCCCAGCACTTCTTCTTGTGACGCACAGTCTCCTGCGTGGTTCTCCAGTGGTGTGGGATCCCTTTGTGTAGTGCTGCGTGGGCCTCCTTTTGCACCTTCTTTGTCCCTGTGCTGTGGGACTCCTATGCACGTTGCCTGGTCTTCTGAGGGCTCTCTGAGTTGCTAAGAGCCCTCCCTGACTCCCCCTCCTGGGTAGAGTCCACCAGGTCCCTCCTGGGCCCAGCAGTGCCATTTTCCGCTTATTGGTGGAATCCAGTGACGCAAACCAGACTGAAATCATCCATCCAGCGCGGAACATCATCTGCACTGACTTTTGTTCTTCAACGGTGCTTCTTCTTTTGCACCTTAATCCGGGTTAGCATGGCTCCTGTTCTCCCTGGACTCTTCAGTGCTTCTTGGACTTGGTCCCCTTCTTCCACAGGTCTTCAGGTCAGGGAATCCATTGTTGGTGTCTTGCAGTCTCTTCTTGTTCTCACATAATCTTCTTTCTCGTGTTCTTGTGTCTTCTAGGAAAGTTACTGTGATTTACTTCTGCTTTCCTAGGCTCTGGGGAGGGTTTTGTTACTTACCTTTTGTGTTTTGTAATACTCCCTGCGCCCCTCTAAACACTACACTTGCCTAGGTGGGAAACTGACATTTGCATTCCACTTTTTTAGTATATGGTTTGTGTTCCCCCAGGCCCATTTTTAACTATTGTGATTGTCACTATTTGCACTGTTTTCTAACTGTTTTAACAGCTATTTCTGCATACTAGTATATATAATGTGTGTATTACTTACCTCCTAAGAGAGTATAGTCTCTATGGTATTTTTGGCATTTGTGTCTCCAAAATAAACTACCTTTATTTTTGTAACACTGAGTATTTTCTTTCATCTGTGTGAGTACTGTGTGACTACAGTGGTATTGCATGAGCTTTGCATATCTCCTAGTTAGGCCTTGGCTGCTCATATTCACTACCCCTAGAGAGCCTGGCTTCTAGACACTGTCTACATTTCACTTAAAAATGATAACTGGACATGGTATAAGGTGTAAGTACCTTAGGTACCCACTACAAACCAGGCCAGCCTCCTACACATGGCACAGGGTAGGGGGTATTAGCATAATTCTATGTGACGCTATTGATGTTCTCTGGAGGAGTAGCGCCAAAATGTTGGCACTACTCCTGCAGAGTACATAGGGGCCCATTCTAAATAATGGAGGCCCTCTTTTAATGCCTGCTCCGAGCAAGCATGAAAAAGTGCCAGAAAAAAAGGCGCAAGGAAATCTTCTTGCACCATTTTTTCGGCCCCCCTAACAGGGGAATGCCCCTTTTGCATACATTATGCCTGGTGCCGGCATAATGTAGTGCAAACGGTTACAAAGTGGGACATTGCTTGCATTGCGCCACTTTGTAAACTTGGCTCGCTGGGCCAAATTAGCATAAACAAAATGATGTTGATGTGGCACAAGGTGGCACTAGGTGTTTATAAATATGCTCCTTAGTATTTCTTATCTGACCACAAGTGAAGTGTGAGTGTCCTAACAACTGCACTGCAAGCAGTTTCCTCATGTCCACCACATGCAGCTAGAATAGCATGTGCTATTCATGCCGCCACAGTTCAGCATTAACAACAGATTAGGGAACAATCTTCAGGCTAATGTTGCCTTTTTTCTGCTTACAACACAGCTGAGCACAACAAAGAACTCAGCCCCTCGTTGTCCACCTCTCTCCAACACTTATCCATACTAGCTTCTCAACGAATGTGTCCGAAAACGGAAAGCACTTCTAGAAATTCAAATCATGGGTGCATCCCATCACCTGTGAGTGTTTTACATGTCATTGTCTGATTTTGCCGGGTAGAATGTTTCTCCATCGGGCTAATTGCTGTTTCTCCATTCCACTTCGGAGGATCCAGAGGTGAGGTGGAATTCATATTTTAAAGACGTTTGGACAACACATGTGAAATACACCTACTCCACCATCATCACTGGGCATGTCCTACACCCTCTTTTTAATATTCTAACTTGTTATCATTTTTCCAAAAGCCATTAACAACATACAAGTTCACATCAAACAAATCAATCTGTAAGCTTTGCAAACAAACTCTGTGCTCTTCATCCGGATTCCATTTTGATTGAATATCTTCATTCGATTATACAATTATGACCATAAGAGAGTAGAGAAAATACAATGCATTAAAACTTATGATCGCACAAAATAATTATAAAACATTCCTAAAAACTAACACTTAAATTTGTATCATCTTCCATATATACAAATGAACCAGAGCAATGTAAAAGGTTGTTAAAAATTCACAAATGCAAAATATCTGCAAAGATTGTATAAATCCACGAATCAAATATAATACACATCTATCTAAAACATAAAACATAGAATAACCTTCTTGCAGTAATCTTGACAACCTTGTATGAAAAATAATTAACATTAATCCTTGGAGCAGGTGTAAGATAAACTGATTTGTATATAAAGGCTAAAATGTTGCACTCCTGCGCTGGTGTAAAGCATAACATCTTCCCACGGAATAACACACAGGAAGCTCGGACAACATATATAGAAAATATAAAACAGGTTTATATTGATAACAGTCACAGATTTTGGGAACAGGTACCAAATATTTACCTATCAATGGCTAACGAAATTTACAAAAAAATAAGAAATGGCCATATGGTTGAGGAGAAGATTCATCACGTGGGCTAAGCAAAATAGACTGTGAATCAAATTAACCAAAGGGAAAACAAAAATAGCTTCTTATGGTGCCCAGATGAAACTGTGGTTGAAAATGTCCTTTTCCAGATGTTATTTACTAGTTATAGGTTTAGGATAGGATAGATTCCGTTCTCATATCAGTTCTAATAATGATTAAAGGGCTGTTTTACAGTGTGGCTGATGGACTTACTCCATCACAAATGTGATGGACATCCCCTCTGCTGTATTACAATTCCATTTTATCCTATGGAAATCGTATTATGACGGATGTAACCTGTCTGCCAAACTCTTAATCAGGCCCTAAATCAGCTCATTGTGCTCTCTGTTGGTAGCTGACAGTCTCTTGAAGAGCTCCTTCACCTTAAAGACCTCAACTCTCTTAATACTAATGTGAATAAATCAAGTACTCCAGGGGTTTCTGCAGTTTACTTTACCTGGTTCATCCACCAATCCTAAGCCCAAAATCATATGCAATGCAATCAACTATAACTTTGTGGTTCAAGGATGCTTTCTGGTTATTCCATTATGAAATCTAGAGCAGAAAGTAACCAGCCTCACATGGACGAGCAAGTAGGCCAAGCCCAACTCCTCATGCAGGAAGTAATGGGGATTACTTGGCCCAGTCCTAACAAGCACCTACAAAAACAGTTTTCCTCCAATTATAGCATATAGCATAGTGCAGTCACAGAAGCCCCAAATTGCAGCCCCATATGTTAACACAGGTAAACATTTCAGCTTATCCATTTCTATAAAGAGCAATACTGGTTTACTGTTGACTTTTAAGGACACATCATACAAGGCCCTGAGGGAGTAGTTGAAGTAGAGGCATCGATTAGAGAGACAAGGCAAAAAACTATTTTGGAATTGAGGGTCACCCCAAGATAAGAGAAATTATTCACCCTCAAGATATTTTTACCCTTAATGGAAATAGGACTGGCTTTACAGTTTTGGACACCCACACCACATAGTGGGTTTTAGACTTATTGGTTTCAAGGTCCAAATTATCCATGAAGGAGACATAGGCCCTCATTATGACATTGGCGGTAAGTCCCGCTTACCGCCATGCTGACTGTCGCCAACATACTGCAGCTGCGGCGGTTTACCGCTACCCATATTATGACATACACATAGCAATCCGTCACTATACAGACACACACATATGTCCGCCAGCCCAAAGGTCAGTGATAAACTGGCGGTACCAAACACCGTTACGCCAACAGAACTACGCCCACAGCGTTATGACCCACGAATCACAGCGGCGGACATTCAACTGTGGTAAACCATTGGCGGTACATACCGCTGCACTCAAAATACACATATACTAACAAAACTACATCACATTGGACAATTCAAACTACACACATCTGACACACATACACACATACACACACCACACCCACACCACTATAAAACACACACCCCCATTACCCACAACCCCTTACAACTCAAGAAAATTGATAACTGAGGGAGAGACACACCAAGAGCACCCACCAGAGCCACCAGAACCAGAGCCACAGAACACCATCACCCATACACCATCCACGCATCTTACAGCACACACCCCCAACACATCACCCCACACACCCTCACAAACACCACACACACTACACCCATGACACCACCAAGACACCCCAGGTTCTCAGAGGAGGAGCTAAGGGTCATGGTGGAGGAAATCATCAGTGTAGAGCCACAGCTATTTGGATCATAGGTGCAGCAGACATCCATTGCTAGGAAGCTGGAGCTATGGCGGAAGATCGTGGACAGGGTCAACGCTGTGGGACAGCACCCCCGAACAAGGGATGACATCAAGAAGAGGTGGAATGACCTACGGGGAAGGTGCGTTCCGTAGTAGCAAGACACCAGATAGCTGTACAGAGGACTGGCAGTGGACCCCCTCCTCCACACCCCCAACTTACAACATGGGAGGAGCAAGTCTTGGCAATACTGCATCCTGCAGGCCTGGCAGGAGTAGCAGGAGAACTGGACTTTGGTAAGTCAAATCTCTATTACTATCACCCCCGTACCTGCATACTATCCCAAACCCCCACCCCTACCCTCACCTCATCACTCTACCACCTCACATACACCCCACCAAC
The DNA here is from genome assembly GCF_031143425.1 of Pleurodeles waltl. Classification (NCBI taxonomy): domain Eukaryota; kingdom Metazoa; phylum Chordata; class Amphibia; order Caudata; family Salamandridae; genus Pleurodeles; species Pleurodeles waltl. The sequence goes on from NC_090447.1 coordinate 1,345,036,108, forward strand.
ACAACCCACTCCTCCCACTACCGAGCCCTACATGCAACACCAAAGCATGGACACCCATCACAGACGTGCATGGGCACCCATCACCAAAGTATGCACACTTGAGACAATCACCTATCCAACCTAATCACTACTCACACAAGCCTCAGCTGCCAGGGCAATCACAACCATACAGGGCAACACACCCTTGCACAAGATGGCACATGCAGAAACAATAACACTGCATTTGCATCCCCACAGGTCCCCCACGCAACTTCACTGGAGAGGAGGTGCCAGTAACATCCAGTCTCCCCCAGAAGAGGCCCACAGTGAAGACAGCAGCTCTGCATTCCTGGATCAGGATGACCAACCTGGCCCATCAGGGACCTCCAGACAGTCGCTTACCCAGGCACAGTCCCATACCACCACAGTCTCCCCCCCCCCAGGAAACACTAGCACAGCACCCACCCAACGGGCCCATACCTCTGTTCCCAGGACACATCAATCAGCAGTGTGTACACCACTACAGGGACCCCTGGCAACCCCACAAACATAGGACGATCAGGGACCTTGGGTCAGTGGCAGTGGGCACACGGTTCAGGGGACAGAGGCACAGGACAACTGGGAAGCTGAGAGGACTGCTGTGCGACAGGGGGAGGACAGGCCCAGGGAACCGACTCTCCAGGAGGCACTCACTGTGATCCTGGGAGCATACCACCATTCCCAGGAGATGATGGGCCAGATACTGGCCAAGTTGCAGGAGACCCAGCGGCTGCAGGAGGGACAGTACCTGGAGATCAGGGTGGACTTGAAGGACATAAACACCACCCTGGTCACCATTGCAGGGGTGCTGGCAGACATGGCCAACACCATGAGGGAGTCAGTGGCACACCAACGGGCCCCTGACACTAGCCAGAATGATGAACAGCCCTCCAACTCCGCTGACGCTAGTGGACAGGAGGCACCGCCACAGGAATAACAGGCCACCAGCACCCCACCCCCTACAGAAGGAGAACCACTCCGCAAACGGTCCCTGCGATCCAGGTAGAAGCCAGAGAACATTGCCAAGACCCATGCCAGGAAATAAGACTCTCTTGACTGTCACGCTTGTGTCCCACTCTGTCATCCTGTCCTCCTTGAACTGCCATTGCTCCCCTCCCTATGCCCCCTTGGACAATGCACCTGTGATACAAATAGACTGAAACTTTTACCCGGACTCTCCTCCACCACCACCCCAGCCTATAGCAATACTTAGTAGCACATAAATAAACACCCTTGTAAAAAATACAAGTATTGAGTATGTCAATTGATTAAACTATGTATTCGTTTAACAATCTGTAGACTTTGCAGTTCAACTGTACAGTAATGTAACCATAGGTATGCCCTGTAGTTTTCTGCAGTCAAAACACCAGGAGCCAGAGTGAGGCACATATATCTGTAAATAGACATTTCAAAGGGTACAGTAAGTAGCCATAGTAGTGGGAATATCAGCCTGCCAGCGACAATTTCCAATACAAAACTGTCAATGGAAGGTGAAGGTACAGTGTCTTACCTGTGTGTCACTGGAAGTACTGTTGTATGATTGATGTTCTATTGTCCACATTCTCATCCTCTGCCTCCTCTTCGTCACTGTCCACAGGCTCCAACGCTGCCATACGCCCATCTCCAGCCGCATCCTCCTGCAGATAAGGCACCTGGTGACATAAGGCACGGTTGTGCAACATGCAACATGCCACGATGATCTGGCAGACCTTCTTGGGTGAGTAGCACAGGGAACCACCTGTTAGATGGAGGAACCGAAACCTGGCCTTCAGGAGGCTGAAGGTTCGCTCTATAATTCTTCTTGTTCGCCTATGTGCCTCATTGTAACATTTCTCTGCCCTTGTCCTGGGATTCCTCACTGGGGTCAGTAGACATGAGAGGTTGGGGTAACCAGAGTCACTTGCAAATATCGAGGGACAACTGTTAGACACACACTAACCCTTAGGGCCAACCCCATACCCATACACCAACATATACAAGGTGGGGACCATGGGCTCACCTATTAGCCACACCCGGTGCCTCTGGAGTTGAGCCATCACATATGGGATGCTGCTATTCCTCAGGATAAAGGCATCAGGCACAGACCCAGGATACTTTGCATTGACATGTGAGATGTACTAGTCCGCCAGGAACACTATCTGAACATTCATAGAGTGAAAGCTCCTTCAATTTCTAAACACCTGTTCATTTCTCCGGGGGGGACACAAATACAATACGTGTACCATTGATTGCCCCAATGATGTTGGGGATATGTCCCATTGCACAGAAGTCAGCTTTCACTGTGGCCAAATCCTCCACCTGGGGTAAAACAATGTAGCTGTGCATGTGTTTCATCAGGGCCGACAACACTCTTGTTAGCCCTATTGAGAACATTGGCTGTGACATTCCTGCTGCCAATCCCACTATCACTTGGAATGAACCATTTGCCAAGAAATGGAGCACAGATAGGACTTGCACAAGAGGGGGGATCCCAGTGGGGTGACGGATAGGAGAGATGAGGTCTGGATCCAATTGGGCACACAGCTCTTGGATTGTTGCCCTGTTAAGTCTGCAGGTGAGGATAATGTGCCTGTCCTCCATTGTTGCCAAGTCCACCAGGGGCCTGTACACGGGGGATGTCTCTATCTCCTCTTCATCTGCAGCATTTCCAATCTAGGGGACAAATCGATGAGCATATGGTCAGTATTCAACATTTACAAAACGAACAGTGCATTGCATGTTGTGACTAAAACAGTATGTTGTTGTATAGGCCCAAATGGTGCCTATCTGTGCTGTGACACATTTAGGTGCCATGGCCTGCCCCCCCCCGAAATGGCGTCCGCCTGTCTTGCGTGTATGGACATGTGGAAATGAGGTAATGCCGCTGATGTTGTGCGCCGTAGCGGGAGGCAGTTGAGTGCAACTCCTCATTGGTTGTCATTGGGCCCTATGGGTTACAGTAGCCAATGGTGATGTACACCAGCGGTGACGGTACGCACCACCGCGCACATGACTGCCATTTTCTAACTGTTCACTCACTTGCTACCTGACCTTCAACAGGAGAGGACCATGGCTCGTGTCACTGGGAAAAGGGCACCTGCCTTCACCGCGGCAGAGTTGGAGAGATTGGTGGATCAATCAATCAATCAAACAAATTTCTTAAGCGCAGTACTCACCTGGTAGGGTCTCAAGGCGCTTGGGGGGGTTACTGCTCAAAAAGCCATGTTTTGAGGTGCTTACTGAAGGTTAGGAGGTCCTGAGTCTTGCGTAGGTTGGTGGGGAGGGAGTTCCAGGTTTTGGCAGCGAGGTGGGAGAAGGATCTGCCTCCGGAGGTGGTGTGTTGGATGTGGGGGACTGTAACCAGGGCGAGGTCGGCGGAGCAGGGCTGTTGAGTAGGTTTGTGGAAGTTGATTCGCTCGTTGAGGTAGACTGGTTCGGTGTCGTGGAGGGCCTTGTGAGTGTGGAAAAGGATTTTGAAAGTGATCCTTTTTTTGATGGGCAGCCAGTGTAGGGATCTGCGGTGGGCGGAGATGTGTTTGTGGCGAGGGAGGTTGAGGATGAGACGTGCGGCTGCATTCTGGATTCACTGGAGTTTTCTCTGAAGCTTGGCTGTGGTCCCTGCGTAGAGGGCATTGCCGTAGTCCAGTCTGCTGCTTATGAGGGCGTGGGTGACCGTTCTTCTTGTTTCTAAAGGAATCCATTTGAAGGTCTTGCGTAGCATGAGAATGGTGTTGAAGCAGGAGGATAATATGGCATTGATTTGCTGAGTCATGGAGAGAGATGAGTCCAGTATGATTCCGAGAATGCGTGCACGGGTGGTGGGTGTTGGGGGTGATCCAAGGGTGGTGGGCCACCAAGAGTCATTCCATACTGTCTTGTTGGGACCGAAGATGATGATTTCTTTTTTTTCTGAGTTCAGTTTGAGGTGGCTTGCTGTCATCCAGTTAGCGATGGCAAGGAGTCCGGCGTGTAGGTTATTCTTGGCGGTAGATGGATTCTTTGTGACGGAGATGACGAGCTGGGTGTCGTCAGCGTATGAAATGATGGTGAGGTCGTGGGGGCGGATGATGTTAGCGAGAAGAGCCATGTAGATATTGAAAAGGGTGGGGCTGAGGGAGGATCCTTGGGGGACCCCACAGATGGTCTTGGTGGCTGTAGACCGGAAAGGAGGGAGGAAACTCTTTGGGTTCTTTCGGAGAGGAAGGAGGTGAGCCAGTCCAGGGCTTTGTGGCGGATTCTGGCGTCAAAGAGGCTTGTGCGGAGGGTTTGGTGGCATACGGTGTCGAAAGCTGCAGAGAGGTCTAGGAGGATGAGGGCAATGGTTTCGCCCTTGTCCAATCTAGTCCTGATGTCGTCTGTAGAGGCGATGAGGGCGGTCTCGGTGCTGTGGTTTTGCGAATCCAGACGGGGAGATGTTGAGTATGTTGTTGTCTTCTAGGAAGCGAGATAGTAGTATGTTTACTATCTTCTCTATAACCTTTGCATGGAAGGGGAGTAAAGAGATTGGTCGGTAGTTTGTGAGGTCTTCAGGGTCTGCTTTGGATTTTTTGAGAAGAGTGTTGACTTCAGCATGTTTCCAAATATCTGGGAAGGTTGCGGTCTCGAAGGAACTGTTAATGATGGCCTGGAGCTGGGGAGCGATGATTTGGCTCGCCTTGTTGAAGATGTGGTGGGGGCAAGGGTCTGTTGGGGAGCCTGAGTGGATGGAGCTCATGGTTTTGCCGATTTCTTTGTCGTTGGTGGGAGTCCAGGTGTTCAGTAGGTTGGTGCGGCAGGGTGCTGCGGTGTTGGTTGTGTCGGTGGTGGTGATGGTGGGTGATAACCATGTAAAGCTGTCGTGTATGTCTGCGATCTTGCAGTGGAAGTAGTTGGAGAGGGAGTTGCAGAGGTCTTGGGAGTGTGGAGGGTCGATGGTGCAGGATTTGGGCTTGGTGAGTTCTTTGATGATGGCAAAAAGGTCCTTGCAGTTGTGTCCGTTGTCGTCTATGCGTTCTTTGTAGAAGGCTCGTTTTGTGGTCCGGATGGGTTGGTGATGTTTGCGCATGGCTGATTTGAGGGCGGTGAAGTTGCTCACTGAGGGTTCTTGGCGCCAGGCTTTCTCAATTTTCTGGCATTGTCGTTTGGAAGCCTGAAGATCTGCGGTGAACATTGGGGCGGTCTTGATGGTGCAGGTGTTCTTGGTTATTTTAAATGTGGCGAGGGAGCCTGTGCATGTTTCTAGCCATCGTGTGAGGTTGAGGGCGGTGGCGTTGGGGTCCTTGGTACTGGGAGGTGGAGCTTGTGCAAGGTTGGAGATTAGTTGTTCTTTGGAGATCTTGTTCCACTTGCGGTAGGGGGTAGGATATTGTTGGTGTTGGGTTTCAGGAAGGAGAAGTGGACGCAGCGGTGGTCAGTCCAGTGGAGTTCAGTGGTGTGAGTGAAGGCGATGTGGCTGCTGGAGGAGAAGATGGCGTCTAGCGTGTGTCCGGCTGAGTGGGTGGGTGAGGTGACCAGTTGCTTGAGGCTGAGGTTTGCGAGGTTGTCCGGCAGGGCTGTGGGGTTGCAGTCGTGGGTGCTTTCCAGGTGAAAGTTAAGATCACCAAGGAGTAGGTAGTCTGTGGAGGTGAGGGCGTGGGAGCTGATAGTGTCGGCGATGGTGTCACAGAATGGGGGGGGTCCTGGTGGTCTGAAGATGAGGATTCCTCTTAGGGTGGTGTTGGCATTAATGTGTACCTGAAAGTGTAGGTGCTTTGTGGTGTCTAGGGTGTAGTTGGTGTTGGTGGAAATCTTGATGGAGTTTCTGTGTATAATGGTGATTCTTCCTCCTGGTTTGTTGGTGAGGTCTCTACGGGTGATTTTGTATCCTTCTGGGATGGCTATGGCGATGTCGGGTTCTGATGAGGAGTTCATCCATGTTTCAGTGAGGAAGGCGATGTTGGGAGAGTATGTGGTAAGTAGGTCCCAAAGCTCGATGGCGTGGTTGTGGATGGAGCGGGTGTTAAGGAGGATGCAGTTGAGGTGATTGGGGGTTTTGGTGTTGTTGTGGTGCTTGTTGGTGTTGGTGGTGTTGGTGTGAGTGCAAGAGAAGTGGCATGAGTGGCATGTGAAAGGTCCATGTGTGTGTCTGGGGTTGGCTTGGGCTCAGGTGGTGTGCCGGCTGGGGTTGAGAGCAAGGAGCTCTGTGGAGGAGTAGTGGCGCTTGAGGGGGCCTGAGAAGCGTGGACCAGGGGACAGGCGCTGGGTGCGGTCCAGGCGCAGACGGGTTTGCCTCTGGTGTGCCTCTGGAGCACCAGTGGCCCGGTCGCTCAGCGGCCGCCATTAAGAAGGGGAGGCGGGAGGGAGAAGCAGCTGGGAGGTGGGAGGCGGGAGGAAGTGTCCAATGGGGGTGCGAGGGGGGCGGGGCTGCAGGGGATTCAGCCGCTGGGTCAGAATAACCAGTGAGAGACGGAAAAGAAAAACGGCACAATTTAGAGCGAATAATATGAAGTGGAGCAGAGAATGGGCACAGTTTAAGTTAAAAACAGTGCGTAAAACCAATTACAAGAAATGAAATACGATTTACAGAAAACGGAATACACAGTACAAGCACACTAGACACGCCTACTACTAGGCACTAGGGATGAGGCGCAGGCGGTACCGAATGCTGTATGGGCCTCTAGACCAACAGGTGGTACACTCTGAGCACCTTGCATGGGGCATGAATGCATGGAGTGCTGTATGTGAGGGCCACGTGTAAGGGGGGTGTTTGAGGGGTCCTGGGCAGCGTGCTGCATGTATGGTGGGCAATGTATGAGAGTAAGGGGATGAGTGAGATATGGTGGGCCATGAGTGTAACAGGCCGGACGGTATGACTGATACCTTTTTTCTATGTGTATTTCCCTGCAGGTCAGCGCTCATCAGAAAAAGGGTATATGGCGTGCCCTCGCCAAGGATGTGCAGACCCTGGGGTTCTACGGCAGGCGGAGCACCCAGTGGGAGGACCTGAGATGCTGGGTAAGGAAGACGGTGGAGGCCCAGCTGGGGATGGCCTCCCAATGAGGAAGAGATGCCTGTCGAACCCTGACCCCCCTGATGTTCCGCATACTGGCGGTGGCCTATCCGGAGCTGGATGGGTGCTTGAGGGCATCACAGCAGCCACAGGGGGTGAGTACAGTTTCACATTCTACTACTAGTGCGTGGTGGAGTGGTCTTCAGGTGGGGGATGTGGGCCTGTTGGTGCCCCTAGGCCAGGCCAGACATTGCAGGGTAGGTTCGATGTTGGGCAGGGGCTGCTGAACTCCACCTCCAACCAAGCTAGCGGGCATCCACTACTGGGCAGGGCTCTGTGGGTCTCAGGTATGCTGCAATTGGTGTTAGATATTACTGTCCATGGCCTGGTGACTAGCATTGTGACTGGTAGTGCATTGCCTAGTGCGTAGGGATATTCCCTGTGTGTGTATGTGTGCGTGTATGTTGTGTACGCCAACGGTGGTGTTGTTGCTGCCATTGGCCAATTGTATCCTCTGTCCCTTCCCCCCTTTTTGTTTTGTCATCCTGTCCTTGTCTGCATTAGCATCATCTGGCAGAGGAGAAGAGGCGACGGAGGGAGCTCCATCCCACAGGGCCCATGAGGCCGAATCCACCGATGGTGAGGGCACCATTGGGATGGAGGGCGAGGGGCGCACCACGGCGGAGACAGGAGGGGACAGTTTGGAAAGTGATACCTCCTCCAATGGAAGCTCCCTAGTGGGAGGGACTGGTCCAGGGAGGGGAGGGGAGGGAGGAAGGATGGCGGTTGGGGAGGGGGAAAGGAGGGAGGGGTCGGGGAGGAAGAGAAGAAGGATAGGCAAGGGAGGGAAAGGATGGAAAACGAGGGAGTAAAAAGGAAAGGGATGGAAGTAGGAGTGCAACAAGGGAAGCAACTGATAGCAGGGGCAGGAGAGACAAAAGGAGGGGAGCAAATTGACTGGAAAATTCAAGATAAAGCACAGTCAGATATGAAAATCTGGGAGGACAAAAAGAGAGAAAGAAAGCCTAAAATAGAAAATGGCTAGACTTCGAATCGCTTCAGTTAATATTTGTGGGTTAAATGACTCTCGTAAAAGAAGTAGAGTAGTGGAGGAATTTAAAACTTTTAAAGCAGACATTTACTGTTTACAGGAGACACATGTGGAATATAGGAATGTCGGAATTCTGGGTACACTTGGTATGAAAGTAATTGCCCGAACAGAACAAGAGGTTAGAACTAAAGGGGTTGCGATATTAGATCGGACTAATAAATTAAATTTTGGTAGGCAAAAGGCAGATAGGGGAGGAAGATGGGTAATTGTAGAGTGTAGTTATGGACATGGTAGCTTTACACTCTGTTCCGTATACAGCACGGTCACGGATGACCCAATAGTTTTAGATACCCTGGCTGTAGAATTAATAGGATGGGCTCCCCCGTATGTTCTTTGTGGCGATTGTAATTTGAATGGATCCTGGGAGGGACTACAGGATGTTTTAGTGCCTACAAAGAAATACCAAGGGCGGAAACCGCGAGTATATAATGCAATGGTCGCTATTCAGAAAGAACTAGGATTAGTGGACGCATGGGTGAGATTATGTAAGCCAGATCCTGGATATACCTATTACTCCGCCCCGCATATGAAAGTAGCACGACTCGACTATTTTCTGGTTTCCCCAGTACTATTAAACCAGGGTCAGATGGAGTTATATCCGCGGGTGGTTTCAGATCATAATCCCCTAGTACTAGAATTGGAGTTAGACGGGTTGGAACAAAAGGAGAGGAGATGGACATTTGAAAGAGGGCTTCTTAGGGACCCGGAATATTGTACGCATATGAGTAAGTGGATAGCCGAATTTCTGGGGTTTAACCAAGGGACAGCTCCGGTAGAGATAGTCTGGGACACTTTAAAAGCTGGAATACGTGGTGAAACATTGAGTTTTAGTATAAAAAAGCAAAAAAGTACCCAAAACAGAGTAAAAGATCTTCAAATGAAACTGAGGGTATTGGAAAGACAGTTGGTTGTGGCGATAGAAACAGGGAGTGATGTTAAAAAGGTTCAGGAGGAAGTGGTAATAGCTAAAGCCACAATTAACGAAACTATGACTCAAAGAATAGCAGAGAAATATCTTGCGCAGCGTTCATTAGGATACGAGTATGGAGAAAAATCCGGGCGTTTATTAGCAATACGGGCAAGCCAGAAAATAGCATCCGGGACTATTAGAGAGATTAAAGATTGGCAAGGACAAATGGTTGTAGAAGTGGATCAAATTAGGAGGGTTTTCCACAGATATTATACGGAATTGTATGATGACGCATCTATATACTCGGATGAAGAAATATTGAGATTTTTAACCCCCATTAAAGTTAATAAATTATCGGAGAGTGATACTTCATATCTAGGGGAACAAATAGATATCTCGGAAATTGACAAAGCACTGGGGGATTTAGCCACGGGTAAAGCTACAGGCCCCGATTCAATTCCTTTAGAGTTTTATAAAACATTTAAAGCCATATTGCTTCCGGTAATGATAGAACTGTTTATTCAGGTACAGAATGGAGGGGCAATTCCACCATCATGGGATACGGCTAATATAGTAATGTTTTTGAAGAAAGGGAAACTCGCATCAAACCCGGCGTCATACAGCCAATTACACTAATCAATAGCGACACTAAAATATATTCAAAGATATTAGCCGCTCGACTATCTCTTGTGATCAGGAAGATAGTTTTTCCTAGTCAGCATGGGTTTGTGCCAGGAAGAGATACTACCGATCATATCCGAAAAGTTATTGCACTTTTGGACGCTACAGAAGTGGCCCAGGAGCCGATGGCAGTTGCATTATTAGATGCGGAAAAGGCGTTTGACCGGGTGAGCTGGAAGTATTTATGGCATGTAATGGAGTATTATGGGTTAGGGAAGAAATTTATTGCAGCAATAAGGGCTCTATATAGATCACCGGTAGTCAAAATACAACTAATGGGGGGACAATCGGAGAGTGTCCAGGTTAAGAGAGGTACTAGACAGGGATGTCCATGCTCTCCGCTCCTGTTTGCTGTTTATATAGATCCCTTGCTTAGACAGATTGAAGATAACAGCAAGATTCCACCAATTCATAGGCAGGGATGGGATATAAAAGTTCTAGCATATGCAGATGATATTGCTATACTAACTCCCACCCCTGATCCGGCATTGAGAGAGGTTGAAAAGGTGTCAATGAAGTTCGGAAGATTTTCTGGATATCGTCTAAACAGAGATAAAACACAGATATTGATTAATCAATACACCAGCACTCAGGATACACGAAGGGTCGACCATGCAGTATATTTGGGAATAGATATCACGCCACAAGTAGGAGAAATTGTTAAGTTAAATCTGGATCCCATACTTGCTAAAGCAAGACAAGATATGTGCAGATGGAATAATTTACATTTAACCATCATGGGGAGGTGTAATATGGTAAAAATGATTTTCCTCTCTAAGCTGTTGTATTTGTTCCGGGCTGTACCATTGAGCTTTACTAACTCGAGATTTAAAGAGATAGATAGAGTGGTTATGAGATTTATCTGGGCATATGGTAAATGCAGAAGAGCAAGTAAATTCATGTCACTTTCCCGAGAAAGGGGGGGGTGGTCTTTGCCGAATATAAAATTATACCAAATGGCGGCCGCCTTTCAGTATATGCGCCCTTTATGGGGTTCTAAAAAAGGAGGGATTCCAGAAGAGGATAGTCCTAATATATATGAGCTGCAGATGGGTGCAACAGCTAATGGATGTTTGGTAACTTTTCATGAGCCCGGGTACTATAAGAAAACTCGATATAAGTTATTGGAGGCGGCCTATAAGTGCTGGCGGTCATGGTATAAAAAGAAAGGTTTTGGTAGATATAATTGTTCTACCATGATCAAAAAGAACCCATTGCTCCCCGACATATTCAAGGATAAATGTATGGCAAGCTGGGTTTCGGCAGGTATAGAGAGGTTGGGGAATCTCTTTGATAACTCGGGGGTTAAGGCATTTGTCGATCTACAGAAGTGTTATGGTTTAGAGCGTAGGGATTTTTTTAAATACCTTCAGATACGAGATTTCCTTTTAAGAAAAACAGGAGGGGTGCAGGGATTTAGGAGCGTTCAATTGCTGGATGATTTTGTGACTAATCCTAATATATCAATCAGGTCAATCTATCGATTATTAATGTTAGAACAGCCCGATGATTTAGAGAAGAATTGTGAAAAGTGGAGTAGGAAACTGGAAGACGGGAGTAAAATCTTTCTAAGGTCATTAGAATTGGGACACACTATTCTACTCTCTTCCTCCCTCCAAGCACAACATTATAAAACTGTGTTTGATTTGTATCATACCCCAGCTCATCTTGTTAAATGGGGCAGTTTATTGGGAACCAGCTGTCCAAGATGTAGAATGTATGGAATAGATATTGTACACATGATGGCTACATGCGGGGAATTGAAGGATCTGAAGGAGGGCATTCAATCTGTATTGAAAGAAGTCCTGGGATTTGATCTAATCCTAACCCCCGAGGTAATGGTTTTAGGGGTGTTGGGTGATACGGACAATCTTTATGAAGCATTTATATTTGTGGCTATGGCAGTATTTCGATTATGTATAGCATCCGCCTGGCTCAATGTCCGACCCCCGACTTGGCAACAATGGTTGGCCAGATTATTGTCAGTGTATTATTTGGAAACAGCATTGTATGAACGGAAAGGGAAATATGCGAGGAGGAAAGGGAAGGTAATATGGGGGGCATTTCAGGATTGGATTTTTGCTCATAATGTTTAAATGTTTAAACCAAAATGGTATGTCACCATTTAAGAGATGGACATTTGTCTTCCAAAGGTTTATCCCCCGCTGGGTGTTATTTGCTTTATTTTCTTATTTGTATTTGTTGTATGATACCTTTCCAATAAAAAAAAAAAAAAAAAAAAAAAAAAAAGGAAGCTCCCTAGTTATGATGGACAGTTCTGTGGCCACCCCAACTACAGGTACAGCTGCCACCCCCGTACCAGCACCACCCTCCCAGCAGCCCCTCAGCGAGTTTCCCGTGCGCACTCACCCAGAAGGGTGGGCATCTCCTTCGCCCCAGGCACCTCAGGCCCTGCCCCAGTTTGCCCTGCTGCCCTGAGTGAGGAGGCTATTGACCTCCTGAGATCCATCTCTGTTGGGCAGTCAACCATAGTGAATGCCATCCAGGGGCTGGCAGTGCATTTGCAACAAACAAATGCATTCCTGGAGGGCATTCACTCTGGCATGGCGGCCCAACAACGATCAATCCAGGCTCTGGCCTACTCCCTGATGGCAGCCATTGTTCCTGTCTCTAGCCTTCCCCATTCAACTCCCTCTGCCCAGTCCCATTCCCCTCAACCCCAACCTATCCCAAGCACACATTCAGACCAGCATGCACCCAAGACAACACACAGGAGTGGCTCAGGCAAAAACAAGCACCACACATTATCCCACAGGCACTCACACAAACACCACCAGATGGCAAGGAGGCACCACCAGATGGCAAGGGCAAAGGCAGGAAGGACAGGAGGCCTGGTGCTGGGACTGGTTCTGAGCCCCCACTACCAACTGTGGCAGTTCAGCCATCCGAGGATGCAGGGGAAGGGCTGGAGCCTCCCCCACCACTGGCATCTCCGACACCAGCACCACCACCAGCACTGCTGCCTGCACCCCCTCCTGCACCGCCATCTGCACCACTGCCAGCACTGCCGCCAGCAGCAGCAGCCCCAGTGGTCAGCTGTCCGAGGCTGCAAGGGAAGGGCTGGAGCCTCCCTCCACCACTGGCATCCCCGACACCAGCACTGCCACTAGCACCGCCACCTGCACAGCCACCTGCATCGCTGCCAGCACCACCGCCAGCAGCAGCAGTCCCAGTGGGCAGCCATCGAAGGCTGCAGGGGAAGGGCTGAAGCCTCCTCCTACCACTGCCTGCACCGCCACCAGCACCACTGCAAATCGTGTGGGTCTGACACCCAGGTGAGAGAGTGAGACCTTGCACTCCCAAGATCTGCATCACTGGGTACAATGCCCCCTCCAGAACCAGTGGAAGAAGGCATCCACTCACCCCCTCTTTGCCAGGATGAAGCACACAGGGCACAATGCCCCCTCCAGAACTGGTGGAAGAAGCCATCCACTTGAGAGACTGTGGTTTTACACTCCCCAGGATCAAGCAGTGGGAAAACCACCCACTAGAGAGACTGTGGCTTTGCACTCCCCAGGCCAAGCAGTGGGCAAACCACCACTAGAGAGACTGTGGCCTTGCACTCTCCAGGATCAAGCAGTGGGCAAACCACCCACTAGAGAGACTGTGGCTTTGCACTCCCCAGGGCCAAGCAGTGGGTAAACCATCCACTAGAGAGACTGTGGCATTGCACTCCCCAGGACCAAGCAGTGGGCAAACCACCCACTAGAGAGACTGTGGCTTTGCACTCCCCAGGACCAAGCAGTGGGCAAACCACCCAATGGAGAGACTGTGGCTTTGCACTCCCCAAGCACAGGGCATGTTGCCCCCTCCAGGACAAGTGGTATTGTACCATCTTCAGGCTTAGGTGCCCCCCGTTCCCTGTCCCCCTGAGGTGCCTGTGTATTTTCGACCTGATGCCCCTGCAGTGTTCTCTCTGTGTTGATGCAGGAGTCAAGTGGGGCCTTGGCCTATGTGATGTGGCCCTGTGACATTGTGGACTGGGCAGTGTCCCTCTATTTGTATATATGTAAATGCTGTTTTGATTTTTGGGGACGTATTTCTAGTATTTTACCTTATGACACTCACTTCAATCACTTCCTTTTGTCCTTGCATCATTCCTGAGGGCTACAGGGTGGATGTGTAATGTTGTTGCATCTGTTTGTGTGTATGGTGTTGGGGGTGGGGGAGGGGCTAGGGGTGTTGCGTGTTGCGTGTGTGTGTGTCACTCTCTTTTTTCTCCCATTCCCCCTGTGTACTAGGCAGCAGTACTCACTGTGGTCGTCTTCGCCAGCGTTGGTATTCATGGTGTAGGAGGAGGTAGACCAGCATAGGGAACACCTGCAGTTCGGGCTCCATGGCAGCGTGGTTCTTCCCTGAGAGTCCAGAGGTGTGTTGTTTACCTTCAGTGTTCTGTTTCCGCCGTGCTTTTGATGCCGTTGGTACCGCCCCAGAGAAGGTGGCGGATAGGGGGTGCTTGTTGCTACCGCCGTGGTGGTCAGTGTGTTAAAGTGGATGTCTGTGTGGGCGGTTTCCACCGTGGTCATAATTCAATTTTTTTTGCCGCTTGTTGGCAGTATTACCACCGATTTATCACCGACTGTCAGGGTTGTAATGAGGGCCTTAATTCTCAATAAGACTCTGTAGTCCATTTGGCACGTATTAGAGGAGGGTAGCATCATCAGCGTAAACCAATGCCAGAACTGTAATTGAGTTCACCTTTTGGTAAATCCTTCCCCTTCACTATGAGACAGGAGTTCACACCATAGGTAGAGTAAAGAAACAATATTGGTGACAAAACACAGCCCTCATGCACACATCAAGACAGCCCAAAAGGATCACTACACTCCCCATCAGTTCTGTAACAGGCCGATGTGAAACCCCACTTTGTTAGGCTCGTAAAAAGGTCAACCAAATGCTGGAGAAAGCATTTCTGGGTTAGGATACATCATAATCGGAGTGATTCACATGATTGAAAGTGCTGCTTAAATCCCTTAAATCAAAAATGTGACCCTTTATGGCAATTGTGTATTTTCCAATCAATAAGCTGAGGTTGTGGCATTGTTCCTCTATCCCCAAATCCTCTCTGAAACCTTATTGCACCTTACTAATAACACCAGCCTGTGGAACCCAGGTCTCTCCTCTTTGCAAGCAAACTGCCCAAGAACTGTGGCTATCAAATTCAGTAAAACTATTGGTCCTTGACAGTGGGGGCCCTGCCAATCGCCCTTCTTAAATACTGGAACTATGATGGCTAAATGCCAAGAGTCAGGAATTATGCAAAGTACCACAGCAAGATATTGGTGCTAACGGGGGTGGGGGTGCACAGAGCAATATTCTCCTCTTAGAGATCCAGTGGGATCACATCAATCAAAGCCTCATACCTTGTGTTCTCGAAAGAGTATGTACTTTTAAAATGGTTGATCACTGCCTGAATTAATATTGGTCTCTAACCCATCACTTTTAGAGGTCATTGTCCTTCTCCCATTCATTATAGCCCAAGCACCCATGGAATCCTTTACAGGTTCTTATCGGAGTTGTCCATGCTTCCTCCTTTAGCGCATGTTGTCTTTTATTTAAGGTAATTTTGTAATCATGCCTTGAGTTAGATATGGTAGCACTATATCTGGGGATGTGTTAAGGGCTAGTCATAGGCAAAGGTTAGCAGCTCTGCCTTCCCTGTCAAACCAACTTGGCTGGGTAGATTTTGCATTTTTCACAGGTCCAGTTAGGAAGGTCTTAACAAACAAATGTAGGGTGTAAAGGCTTCTAATGTGCCAGTTACTGGATGGTCCACAAGTAGTAGATGATCACGCCGAGATTAGCCTTGATGAAAGTCATTTGGAGTGAGGTAATGTTCTCTGCCTGTGACCTGAGCCTATGTCCCTCATTTGTTTGAGTTAAATATGTCACATCTTCATGCTTAGAAAGTTGGAGGCTAATCCCGAGGGAAATTACTAATTCTTTAGGGTTATGGTTACTTAGCCTGCTTTCCAAAATGCCTTTCCCACCCACTTACTCAACCTTATTCTTGGAAATGAAAATATAATCGATGATGGTTCCTAGCCTCCAGGCAACCAAAGTAGATATTTGTGCTTGGGGATCCCCTGCAATTTTAGCCAAATTATAAAGATCAAACACCAATAAACTGTGCAGCAATGACATGACTGGCCTCTCTGCTCTGCACTCTGTCTAAAAAATGTAATCAATTGCCCGAAAGGGATCATACCGGTTACATTTTGGCCTAACTTTGCATTGAAGGTATCCCAATGACCACATGGAATTCACTCAAAATATGACCAGCTCTGTTTCTTAGACTTTCTGTGACATAAAACAGAACCTGGATTTGGCAACCCAATTCCACTGCAGGCTTATAAAGTCAATAAGAAACCAAATAAACCTGTATGGGAGGACCAGCCATTGTATTTGGATTCCAGGGTGGTTACAGATCATTGACGTTACCTTAAACAATTTAGAAACACAGACCATAATAGCTAAGCTCCACTGAGTTCTGCCCTCCACTGAATGGGTGACAGGTCTAACAAAATGACTCAGACCCATCCCAAAAAATTCCTCTCTGGTGTAATATCAAACTTTGAGACATATTGAAGAGCCCCTAGTGCCACCGTGGTGCTATGCCCTGCGCCCTATTTACAAGGTGGCGTTAAGCCATTTTTTGTGGCTTAACTGCACCTTGTAAATGCGGTTCCTTCACACGCAACCCTTTGCGTGGAAGGGGCATGCAATGGGTGTTGCTGTGAGTGTGCCACAGCAACAACCATTGCATTTTGACGGTGTCTCAGATTTACAAGATTTCTTAAACCTGAGGCAGTGCCAATTTTGAATGCCACCCCAGGGTGGCGTTACCAAGGCGCAATACTTTTTGGAATACTTTTATTCCTCCTCATTTTTTGCCTTTTCAATGCGTGCTGCATTCTGCAGCACGCATAGAAAGAGAAAAATGGCACACATTATTGTTTATGTGCGGGAAGGTGTCCCTTCCTGCACATACACAATCATTCAAAATGACTCCTGCAGCACACACAGAAGCGCCAAACCGCCATTAGTGATTGTTTATGTGTAGGAAGGGACACCATCCCACACATAAACAATCAAATCCCTAAAGGCAGACATCAAATTGGTGTGTGTGTTTTGTTTAGGGGGGCTGCCCCTTGGGCAAGGGTTGCTCCCTATGGGCGCACATTACATTTGGCCATTTATGCCCCCCTTGGGGGCAGATTGGTCTATTTTTGTAAGTCCCATCTGCCCTCAAGGGGGGGGGGGGCAGAAAGCCCACTAGACACCAGGGAGGATTTAAGAAAAAAAAGAGGGTGGGGCTATGGCCATACTCCCACTCCAAATAAATGGGGACAAAGTTGTTCTGCCCACCATTGGGCAGATGGGGAAATTACCCCCGATCCACTCCCGGCGGGGGGGGGGGGGGCAGAAAGCCTACTAGATGCCAAGCAATAAAAAAAAAATAGTGTGGTGGTGGCTGCCAACCAGTATGGGCATGGTTATGCCCCCACCACAATGGAAGGGGGTAACAGTCGTTCAGCTCTCCACCTGCACACTATAAAATCTTATCTCAATGGTAAGCAAGAGGACATTTGATTATTTTGTTTTTTGATTTTACATTTGTGCCGTGAGAGCTTGGCTGACTCTCAAAATCGTCCCAATTGGAATGGTGAGGGCTGCACTTTTTGGACTTTGGGGCGCTGCCATCTAGAAAAATCTATGCGACTTAGACACATCTGAAAACTAAACATATTGGTGCATCCATGGTGGTGTACTTCACATGTTGGGAACCCAATATTGAAGGTGGGTTTTCTCCTGTTATCACATGCACCCTTCATCATTTTCTTACCCACAATGCCCTGCAAACCTCCAACTTTGCTTGAAATCTCACATTTTCCCCACATTTTTGTGATGGTACCTTCTGGAATGTGCAGGAATCCACAAAATTCCTACCAACCAGCATTGTCGCATCTATACCGATAACATTTTCTGTTAAAAATCTTTTTTCAAACTGCCCATTGGACCTGCTTTGGTTCCCCCTCAATTTTGTCATGTTTTTGGCTCTTCCCTGTCACGGGCACTTGGCCCACCTACACAAGTGAGGTATCATTTTTATTGGAAGACTGAGGGGAACGTTGGGTGGTAGAAAATTTGTGCCGGTGTGGTGATCCCACACAGAAATGTTGGGAAAATATTATTTTTTTAGCCAAATTTGAGGCTTGCTGGGGATTCTGGGTAATAAAATACTCAAGACACACCTCCCTGGACTCCCTTGGGTGTCTAGTTTTCCCAAATGTCTGGGTTTGGTAGGTTTCCCTAGATGGCTGCTGAGGCCAGGACCAAAAACACAGGTGTGCCCCCCCCCATGCAAAAACAGGTAGTTTTGTAATTGATAATTTTGATGTGTCCACATAGTTATACCCACACAAGTGAGGTACCATTTTTATCGGGGATGTGGGGAAATTTTGAGGTTTGCTAAAGATTCTGGGTAACAGAACCTGGTGAGAGCGCCACAAGTTACCCCATCCTGGGTTCCCCTAGGTGTCTGGTTTTCAGAAATGTTCAGGTTTGCTAGGTTTTCGTGGGTGCCGGATAAGCTAGAGGCCAACATCCACAGCTAGGCACTTTGCAAAAAACAGCTCATTTTCATAAGAAACATTTGATATGTCCATGTTGTGTTTTGGGACATTTCCTGCCGCGGGCACTAGGTCTACCCACACAAGTGAGGTACCAATTTTATCAGGAGGCTTGGGGGAATTCTGGGTGGAAGGAAGTTTGTGGCTCCTCTCAGATTCCAGAACATTATATCACTGAAATTTTAGGAAAAAGTGTTTTTTTGCCAAATTTTGAGGTTTGCAAAGGATTCTGGGTTACAGAACCTGTTGTGAGCCCCAGTAGTTACCCCATCCTAAGTTCCCCTGGTTGTCTAGTTTTCAAAAATGCACCGGTCTGGTAAGTTTCCCTATGTGCCAGCTGAGCTAGAGGCCAAAATCCACAGCTAGGCCAAAAAAAACATCAGATTTCAATGTAAAAATGTGATGTGTCCATGTTGCGTTTCCTGTCGCGGGCACTAGGCCTAACCACACAAGTGAGGTACCATTTTTATAGGGTGACTTGGGGGAGCACAGAATAGAAGAACAAGTGTTATTACCCCTTGTCTTTCTCTACATTTGTTCCTTCCAAATGAAAGACAGTGTGTAAAAAAGAAGTCTATATGAGAAATGCTCTGTAATTTACATGATAGTATGGGGACCCTGGAATTTAGAGATGTGCAAATAACCACTGCTTCTCAACACCTTATCTTGTACCCATTTTGGAAATACAAAGGTTTCCTTGATACCTATTTTTCACTCATTATGTTTCACCAAATGAATTGCTATATACCTGGCACACAATGAAAACCCATTGCAAGGTGCAGCTCATTTATTGGCTCTGGGTACCTAGGGTTCTTGGTGAGCCTACAAGCCCTATATATCCCCAGAAGAGTCAAGCAGAAGTCACGGTATATTGCTTTCAAAAATCTGCCATAGCTATAAAAACTTATGAAACAAAACGTGGACAGAAATGGCTTTTTTTACCTCAAATTCAATTTTATTTTTATTTTAGCTGTTACTTTCTGTAGGAAAACCTTGAGGGATCTACACAAATGACCCCTTGCTGAATTCAAAATGTTGTCTACTTTTGAGAAATGTTTAGCTGACTGGGTTCCAGCATTGGTTTTACACCCATTTCTGTCACTAAGTGGAAGGTGACTGAAAGCACAAAAAATATTTAAAATGGTGTAATGTCCCAGTAAAATGCCAAAAATGTGTTGAAAAGTGTGGTTTTGTGATTCAAGTCTTCCTGTTCTTGAAAGCTGGGAAGATGGTGATTTTAGCACCACTAGCCCTTTGTTGATGCCATTTCAGGTAAAAAACCGCGTGCAGCACTTTTTCCCATTTTTGTGATACAAATGAAATTTTAGATATATTTTGGCTATTTTCTTGGTCTCCTCTGAGAGGAACACACAAACTCTGGGTACAATTAGAATTCCGAAGATGTTGGAAAAAAAGGACTCAAATTTTGCATGGATATCGTATGTGGACAAAAAGTTATGAGGGCCTAAGTGCGACCTGCCCGAAATAGCCAAAAAAAGGCTTGGCACAGGAGGGGAAAAGGCCTGGCAGCGAAGGGGTTAAACATGGGCCTTTCTGCTTAAACCAGCAGTGTGCCTGCATACCAGGTAAGTCCATGACTCCTTGCTTTGCAAAAGCTCGGGTGAAATCGCCCTATGTGCTGTTCACTTCCATGTTGCTGTGGTCCATAGCTTAGCTTGCTTCTGCTGCAGACAGGGGATGCTCATTAGGCAGTGAACCTGTATCCTCTAGGCCCGTTAAAGGGGTGTATTTGTTGGTTGGGGGGGTGTTAGGAATGAGGTCTTTGGTTGGAAGTCAGGTTATCCCCTGTCCAAGCAAGTACTCTCACTCTAGTCAGGGTAAGTCACACACAATCCAAATTGTCCTGTGCCCACCCTCTGGTAGCTTGGCACTGAGCAGTCAGGCTTAACTTAGAAGGCAATGTTAAAGTATTTGTGCATGAAATCATGCAATAATACAGTGTAACACCACAAAAATACACCGCACAGGTTTAGAAAAATATATGATATTTATTGGATTAATTGCAGGTCAAAACGATCAAGATTTGATAAGTACACATTGAGATATCACTTTAGAAAATGATAAAAAGAGTCTTTATTTCTTAAAAAGCAATAAGTGTCTCTTGCAAGCACAAAGTACCTGGTTTGCGTCTAAATTATTTGCAAGGGACCGCAGAGGAGGAGATGGGTGGAAAACGGGGAGGTGTGCGTTGGTTTCTCCGGCCGCACACAGATGATGCGTTGATATTTTTCACTCAGCCAGGACCTTGCGTCGATTTCCGACATGCGGACTTTGATCGGTTGCAGGGTATTTGGATTAGGATGCAGAGAAATCCTGACCGTGCAGGACAAAGTCACAGGAGCTGTGTTGATCCGGTGGGTGATGCAGGAAATTTCTGTTGCATGGCAGGCACTGCGTCAATTCTTCTCGCAGGAAGTAGGGCTGCATCGTTACGGCTCAACTATACATTGATCCAGTGGGCTGTGCATCAAAGTTCCAGGTGCAACGCTGATGCTGCATCGATTTCCACTCGGGGAGCTGGGCTGCGTCATTCCGATTCGGCGTGTGGTGATTTTTTCATCGCAATGCAGGCTGTGCATCGTTTCTGGCAGGATGTGCGTCAGAATTTCACAGCACAAGGAGTTCTTTGCAGAGATGAAGTCTTTTTGGCCCTGAGACTTCAGAAAATAGGAGGCAAGCTCAATCCAAGCCTTTGGAGAGCACTTCTCAGTGGAGTCAGAGGGAAGCAAGGCAGCAGGGCAACAGCAAGCAGCAGTCCTTTTCAGCAAACCAGTCAGGTGAGTTCTTTGGGCAGCCAGGCAGCTCCTCTTAGCAGGTTGCAGGTTCTGGTTCAGAGTTTCTTTCCCAGTAGGTATCTTTTCAAGAAGTGTCTGAGTTGGTAGGGTCAGAGGCCCTATTTAAATACCCAAATGCGCCTTTGAAGTGGGGGAGACATCAAAGAGTGGCTTAGAAGTGCAAAAGGTCCCCTTTCAGTTCCATCCTGTCTGCCAGGGTCCCAATAGGGGGTGTGGCATTCAGTTGTGGGTGGGAAGGCCACTGTCCTTTGACATGTAAGTGACAGGCCCTCCACCCTCCCAACCCAGGAAGACCCATTCAGTATGCAGGTGTGACTGAGTATCCTGTGTTTGGGGTTGTCTGAGTGGAATGCACAAGGGAGCTGTCAACTAACCCAGCCAGACGTGGATTGTAAGGCACAGAAGGATTTAAGTGCAAAGAAGTGCTCACTTTCTAAAAGAGGCATTTCTTGAACAGCAATATTAAATCCAACTTAACCAGTCAGCAGGATTTTGTATTACCATTCTGGTCGTACTAACTATGATCTGGTTACTCCTTTCAGATTAGAATCTACCACTCACTGGCCGTACTAAATATGATCTGGTTACTCCTTTCAGATTAGAATCTACCACTCAAACAGTATATGAGGGTAGCCCCAATGTTAGCCTATGGAAGAACAGGTCCCAGAGTAGTGGACAAACTAATTTAGGAGTTTTCCATTACAAGGACATATAAAATACAAATGTACATGTCCTGCCTTTTACCTACATAGCACCCTGCCCTATAGGTTACCTAGGGCATACCTTAAAGGTGACATTTGTAGAAAAATGGGAGTTTAAGGCTTAGCAAGTATTTGTAAATGCCAAGTCGAAGTGGCAGTGAAACTGCACACACAGGCCTTGCAATACCAGGCCTGAGGCATGGTTAAGGGTCTACCTATATGGGTGGCACAATCAGTGCTTCTGGCCCACTAGTAGCATTTAATCTACAGGCCATGGGCACCTGTAGTGAACATTACTAGGGTCTTACAAGTAGATTAAATAAGCCAGTTGGGTATGAACCAATGTCACCATGTTTTAAGGGAGAGAGCATATGCACTTTAGCACTGGTTAGCAGTGGTAAAGTGCACAGAGTCCTAAAGCTAGAAAAAACAGTGTCCAAAAAGTGGAGGAAGGCAGGCAAAAAGTTTGGGGTCTAACAGGGGGATATATGTGTGGACAATTGATTCTGGTTCCTGAAGGAGTGATGCGGGCCTGGTGATCTGATTATGAGCAAAGACCTATAGCAATAGCCCAATAGCAATATAGTGTTGTTTATCCTGAAAGTTCCAAAGGGCATTCTGGGCGCTTTACAAAATCAACCAATCAGCTAAATTCAGATTACTGCAGTTGCTCACTAAACAGTCCCCACTGGAATGTTTGGCTACTGGGCCAATTCAGTCAACAGTCCTAACAAGGAGACTGTCATTGTAATCTGAAATACTGATTCAGTGTTCCTGGTTAGACAGTGACATACCTTATTCTTATGATCACCATATGTTTCCACCCTAGCTGTATGCAAGCGTGGGACATTTGTCAAAGGTGCTACATAGTGGCAACATTCAGGTGGAAGATTAAGATAGGAAAAGTTGGTAGCATACTATAATAGTGGTCGTCCTCCTGATTTGGTTGCAGGAACAAAAACCCATGGCACTGGACTTTCCTCCTATTGATGCATGGGGTTCTGTCAAAGAATCAGTAGGTGGCTCAACTATTATGTTGTATGCAGAGCACAGTGTATGTACTCTTCCGTGATGTACAGTTTTGGGCGCACTATTTGCTGGTGCCACCTCCTCCACCCTGGTGAATGTGAGAGTTATGCTATTATTATTAGATAATTTTGAGATCACTTACTCCAAGATTGTTATTTTCTCCATAAGTGGTGGTGGTGACACAGTGTGCTAATGTGCATTCCTCTATGTGTTCTCCATTCTGTCATGGAATGCCATCATTTGACCAGAGCAACAATTGGTTACTGGTTGTTTTGGATTGGATGTAATTAAACCATTGTGATAAATACTTTGTGGTAATGTGGTGACTTATGCTTCTACAATTTGGCAACAAGTTACTTCTTGTCACACTAGCTCCTCTTTTAATAACACACCATGCATCTTTGAGACTTCTATGCGTGTTCAGTGACATGCCTACTTGTTAGTCCCTACTATGTGGCAAATTACACAAATATATAATTATCTATGCCTTCTCCACCTGACATTTCTCATTGCAGTTCTTTTTGGCTGTTCAGTGATGCTCATACTATCTGTCTGGTTTACCAGACAACCTACTGGCTGGTAAACCTGATCGTAATTCACTTTGCGTGTTCAGTGATGCTCACACTAATGGTTACTCTTGCGTGTGGAAGGGGAGACCTTGTAAACTGACATTGACACTAGTGACACGCACACTTATTCCACTATGCTCCAAACTCCTATGCTGAAACACATTTTTCCTAATGTTTGCTTAAATTTGGTAAACCGGTTTTGTTGTCTCCATGCTTTGGAGATGTTTTCACCTCTTCCAAAGAATCATCGTTATGTAGAGAGTTATTGCTCCACCACCTTTCCTACAAACACTGGGGTTCCGCCTATAAAATGGAAGACCTGGTTTAGAGACTTTACAAAGAATTTGGGTGCCATCGGAGGCAATAGGTACTGTTGAGAAAGGAAAAGATTTTTGCTTGAACATAATTTACTGATTGATGGACAGTTAATTTATGAATATTTACCACCATTACATGAGGTTTCTGATGAAGAGAATACAGGCTTGTTTAATATTAGGAAGTGGTTAAAACGCTTGGAAAAACAATTTCATATTCAACCAACTTTGACTGTCAATAGACACGCATTTTTTACTTGTGATTAGCAACAGGAAGATTCAATTTAGTCATAGGTGGTGGCCTTGCGTATTTTGGATGCCAATTGTGAATTTGAAGATTTTGCCACCCAGTTTATCAGAGCTCAAATTGTTGTAAGATTCTGGGACAAAAAACTTCAAGAGAAATTGCTTACTTAAAAACCCTGTTGTTTGCAGAGACTATTGGTGTTGTTAAAAGCATTGACATTTCTAGTAAGTCATCCAAGGAACTAGTCACAAAAGAAACTTTTGAGGTTCATGCTGTTGCATAAAGTGTTTTAAAATATCAAAGTGTTTCTAGGTTTGTGTCCCAGAAGAAGAAACACGATTACACGAAAAGGAGAAAAGGTCATTTTTTTTAAACAAGAGAACATTCGTTTTATACGTGGACTTCCGACTTATTCTTCAGTGGGCTGTCCTTGTCCTTGGCATTTTGGCAAGGCCTTTCAGAGCAGTAAAAATCGAGTGAGTGTTCACACTGATGTGAAATTGGTGATAAATCAATGGAGGTTATGGAGACGACAAAAGATGCTGATATTGTGTGATCCCTATAGCAATGTTTATGTTGATGTGAACATTTTCAAATTACTAGTGAATTATGGTGCTGAAATGATCATTATCGCTGAATAGTTAGTTATCAGTAAATGGTCAAAGAAAAAGTTGTGCCACCCTCTAGATATCCAGTATCATATGAAGGAAACAAATTATTGGGGGTAATTTGAAGGTCTGCTGTATTTTAATGAAACAACATTTTTTGGCAAAGTTTATGTGGCCAATAAAGGGTTAAGTATATCAGGATGATACCACCAAGGATTGTTTGGGATGACATTGAGACCTGAAAGGAAAGTACAAGTTTCACTGGCTGTGAAGGACATTCAACTGCATTCTCATTTTAATTCATCTTTTAACAATTTGTGGACTCCAAGTTTTAAGGAGTTTTTAATAGCAGTTTCAGTAAGATCAACACATTTAAACATAAGATTATGGTCCAAGATATTGCTTTTCCTGTCATGCACAAGTTGAGAAATGTGTCTTTCATTATTAGGGAAGATAGCAGACATTTTGTAAACAAATGTGCATTGATGGGGTTATTGACCCCTTGCAATTATCTTTGTGGTTTTCTCCCTTATCAAGGCTATGAAGAAAAATAGAGAATTGAAAGTTTGCATTGAATCATTGAATTGAGGAGTTTGAACAGGGTGATTTGGGTGGATTCACACCCTTTGCCTCACATTGATGGCAATATGATGAGGTTTGTAGGAACAAGTATTTTAAGTAAAATTGATTTGGCATCTGCACATCACCAGGTCGAATTAGATCAATCACAAAACATCACACAGCTTTTGTGTCTCTTGTTGGAGGTTTTCAGTTTTAGATAACGCCATTTGCCTTGACTTCTGTCACCTCAGTATTCCAACAGATTATGGAGACTGTTCAACACGGTATCAAGGGAGTGGTCACTTTTCAGGATGATATTCTCATAGCAGCTACGGATATTGAAGAACGTGATGAATTGATGCAGTTGGTGTTAGAAAGACATGACCAGGCTGACATTATAGCAAACTTGAAGAAATGTGAATCCGCCAAGTTGAGCATGGAGTATTTCAATCATGTTATTTCTGAACATGGGGTGAAGCCATGTGTTGGTTTGATTGGAGTGATTGGAAATACACCCTTCCTTTTGGGGGGTTTGTGAATTTTATGCAAACTTTATCTTAGATTTTGCTAGCAAGACGGAATAATAGAAGATATTGCTAAAAAACAAAGGGCCTGATTTAGGTCTAATTAGATATCCTGTCTGCTGTATTACAATCCCATTATATCCTATGGGGATTGTATTATGGCAGGTGGGATATCCGTCATATTTGTGATGGAGTACTCCATTCACGAAAAATCTAAATCAAGCCCAAAGTCTTTGCTTGGGATGACAAGTGTGAAACAGTTTGATCCTATTAGTTAGTGTTTAATTACTGTTGATGCCAGCAATAGTGGGTTAGGGGCAAGTTTGTCCCAGAAGAGTAATTTAGTTGCGAGAATCAGTGGGCTTTTAGTCTAGGGCCCTGCATGACAATGAGACAATATTTTCTGTAATTAAAAAGGAGCTGCAAGCATTCTGTTGGGCAGTAGAACACTTCAAGTGTTTCCTCTGGGGGAAGAAGTTCACATTGTTGATGGACAAAAAAACATTGGTGAGTATTTTGAGTGGATGTGTTATCAATGATCGTGCAACTAAGATTGCCAGATTGAGTTAGATTTGACATCCAGCACATACCAGGAGGGTGGAATATTATGGTTGACTTTTTGTCAAGTCACCTCTTTGTATGATTTCTTTGAGTGCACAGGAGAAGGAGGATGATGAGCAGTATCTCATTGCTGCAAATGATGTGTACAGTGAGTGGTTTTTCTGAAGAGGATTGATTCAATTGTCTAAAGATGGAATGAGGATTTGATGTTGGTCCAGAAGTCTGTTGCTAAAGGGTAGCTGAAAAAAAAGTCTTTGTGTCCAAGACTTCAACCTTATTTTAAGGTTGTGGATGAATTATATCTGGAAGAAAATAAGATGGTGATGAGTGGTGATAAATGTGTTCTTCCCAAACCTTTGAGAGCCAGAATCATCCATTCTGGGCATGACGACCATTTGGGGTAAACCATGACCAAGAGGAAAATTCACTCTTTGTATTGGTAGCCCAGTATGGATGCAG
Source organism: Pleurodeles waltl (assembly GCF_031143425.1). Lineage (NCBI taxonomy): Eukaryota > Metazoa > Chordata > Amphibia > Caudata > Salamandridae > Pleurodeles > Pleurodeles waltl. Next base: position 1,345,062,817 of record NC_090447.1, read on the forward strand.
ATATTGATAAACCACTGAAGGTGTGGGGTAGTTGAAGTTGAGGGTGGAATTCGACCAGTGTTCCCTCAATTATTAGTACCGGCTAGGTAGGGATTCATGATAGGAGGAGAGGAATGTCTCAAGAGTGTCTCTAAATGGGTGGCTGTGTTAAACAAGGGGGGGAGTTCCTTTACGGACTAGGTGGTCTCACACACATAATAATGTCCTGCTTCATCATTTGACCACCCAGGTAAGATAATACTACCTGGGCGGACTCAACCTCTTTGTTAAAAGAACAAGAGGGAGTGCTGAAATTAATCTTACTGGATAAATATCGGGGATCCAGATAGGGTTAGAATAAAATTACCATACATGTCACCTATTTCAACTGATTACATTTAATAGAGGTGCATGTCGGTAAAGTTAAAACAAGGGGGGGGGGACTCAATAGAGATTAATGTCTCTTAGAGTCTAAAAAAATCATGACCAGCATGTTTCTGCCCTCTCAATGTGCTGGAAGGTCAGGGGCATTCGTCAGGGTCTAGGATCCCAGAGCACTACTGCTAAAGGATGTGCTCGCTAAGTGAAATAAAGGAGGTCTCAAGGCCTACCTGAACAGGTGGTTCATTTTAGGGTAGGTCTGTAAGGTAGGATAGATAAACTACAAGTTACAATTAAGTAAAAACAGGGTGACACACCACTGCACACAACACAGCAAAACATGGTGGTAACACACACGGTTAAAAATAAATAAAGACACTCAAAACACATGCAGTGATGACTTACCCAAGAAATAGGGGCGATTGGCTTCTGGTCTGGGTAATGCCGGGGGGTGGGGTTTTCCCTTGTAGTCACACTCTTGAGGGGAAAAGGAGGGGACAAGGAGAGGGGGCAAAAAAGAGAGAGAAAGCGAGGATAATCAGATAAAGATAAGAGAGGGAAGAGGAGGAAAAAAGGGGGAAAAAAAGGAAAAAGGAAAACAAGGAAAAAAGAGAGAAAAAGAAAAGAAAAAGAAAGAAGAGAAAAGAACAAGAGGGCTGGGACAAGCCCAGCAGTATTGAAATAATGCTGGTGTTCAATGGGGTTGCCACAGAACTGAGGTGAAAGGGAGATCTACCTCCTGCCAGAGGACAGGTGAAATTCAAAATGCAGGCAGTGCCTGAATAAAGGCCTACCACTCCAAAGGGAATCCCCGGTGAGAGTACCTACATGCCGGTGCCCGACCGCTCTGATGTCGAGCTGAAAGTGGGCCCGGTATTTGAGGTAGCTGTAGGAGTGGAAAACAGAATGCATGCTGGGCCGGCAGTGTCCGGCGTACAACAAACGTTTGCGGCGCTCCCGGAAGTCCGGGTATGTCATGGAGAGCCACGCTCAAAGGATGCGCGTGTTTGAAGGCGCGTCTAGGGTGCGGCCCTGATACGCCGGTAAAATTGAGGTGTGGTCGCTTCAGCCGTATCCCAAGGCTGGGGCGCGGCGAAGCGCATCGGAATGACGAGCCCCGGGGTGTGCGGTGAGTCACAAGGCTCCCAGGACTCAGGGAGTTGGAGTCCCGTGGGTCGCTTCAGCCATGTCCTGTGATTGGGACATGGCAAAGCGCATAAAGATGACGCACCACGAGGTGCACGGCGCGTCATGTGGCTCCCCGGGACGGTGGGAGTTGGAGTCCCGTGGGAGCAAGGTTCAGCTCGGAGCAGCTGGTCTTGATGACGCGCCACAAGGTTGCGGCGCGGGGGGGAAAGGTGAAAAAAGGGGGGGAGGAGAGAGGAAGGGAGGGGAAAGAAGAAGAGGGGGAAGGGGGAAAAAGGAAGGGGAGAAAGGGGAGAAAAAACAGGACAAGAAGTTGGAGGGAAGTGGAAGGGAGGAAAAATGGGAATAGAAAGGGGAGGAAAGGAAAGGAGGAGGGAGAAAAGAGAAAAGAAGAGAGCAAGGGAAGCAATGGGAAAAGAAGGAAGACAATAGAAAGGTGGCTGCTGGGACTCAAATAAGGTCACACAGAGGATGTCTGCTCAAAAAAGGATTGCACAAAGGGGGACTTGTATTGGAAGAGATGATTTTCACACTAAAATTTATATGAAAATAAAAAAATATATATATTGAGAAAGTTTAGAGTGGTAGAACAGTGATATGATATGGCAATTAGCCTAAGGTGGACCACTGGATACTATCATTCAGTCCAGATGTGTCGGTATGCAGTCTCAATACCCATCTTTGTTCGTAAAGTAGTAACTTTTGTTTAAAATTTGTTACTGTGGGTTTGAGTTGATCTAGTACCACACATTCCATATGGTTGGGATGGTGGTTGTTGGTGACGTAGTGCTCTGTCAGTCTTGTGGCATCTCTTTTGCAGCGAATGGTGCGTCTGTGTTCGCAGATGCGTGTGCCTACTCTTCTGGTTGTCATCCCGATGTATTTCGAACCGCATGGGCATGTTATCATATAGACGACATTCTTGCTGTTGCAGTTGGTCATCTGTCTTAGTTCCTATGGTGTTTGTAGACCCAGATCCACTGTAAGGGTTTTCTTAGTGAACGCACACACACTGCAGTTGCCACATGGGAAGTGTCCTTTTGGAGGTGGTAGGTCCCAAAGCGTTCCTTGTCTGTTTCTAACGGGACTGTCTCGTGGGCGGGTGTGGACGATCATATCTCGGATGCTCTTGGCCTTTCTGTAGGCATTCATGGGTAACTGGAAAGGGAGCCCTCCAGAAGTGAGAATTTTGCAATCCTCATTTATTATCTTTTTGATAATATTAGATGCGGGATTGAATGTGGTTACATAAATTAGTGTATCTTCCTTACTGGTTCTGGTGGTGGGTTGTAGTAATGTCTCTCTGGGGCTGACACAAGCACGTTTTTCGGCTCTCCTCAAGAGGTAATCCGGGTATCCTCTTGCTTGGAGTTTGTTAGTAAGCTGATGAGCATGTTTCTTATAGTCTGTGAGTTCCGTACAGTTCCGTCGGAGGCGGAGAAACTGTCCCACTGGTAGGTTCTCTCTAAGGGAACGTGGGTGGAAACTTTGAAATTGCAGCAGGTTATTTCTATCAGTTGGTTTATAATATACCTCAATTTTGAGGGCGCCATTCTTTTCGGTTATAAGAAGGTCGAGAAATGAAACAGATATTGGTCAGTCTGTTAGGGAATGTGAGATCTGTTCAACCAGTAACAAACCTCTTAAAATGGTAACACCTCTTCTTCATTCCCCAAGAGGCCATGGTCAAACGTAACAGTGGATTTCAATGGTCATTTTAGTGCTTTTCCTCACAGGTTCAAGTATGCTCTTGATGCGGTTGATTATTATATCAAATGATGGAAGATTGAGTGTATTGATGAACCAAACACTAATGGTGCCATCACATTTTTTTAGAAGATTTTTCTTAGAGCGGGTTTCCTTTAAGTGTTGGTGTCTGACAATGGAGTCTAATTTGTGTTCAAAGTGGATGAAATACTTTTTGATGAGATATAGGCCCTCATTACGGCCTTGGCGGACAGTGATAAAGTAGCGGTAATACCGCCAACAGGCTGCCAGTAACTACCACCAAATTATGACCATGGCGATAAGATCTCCGAAAGACAGCCAAAGTACCACACTGACTGCCAGGGCCAAATCAACACCCACCAAGGCGGTAGATGCCTATAGCCAAGAGAAAGTCAAAGTTCCGCCCACCATATTATGACAAGACAATCCGCCATCTTTTCCGGGGCGGTACCAATGCCATCCAAAGCCTGGTGGAAACACTTTACAGAAGTGAAAGGACTCACCATTGGAGACACAGGGAAGAACCACGCCACCATAGAACCCAAACTGCAATTTTTCTCCATGATATTCTACGTCATGCTTCACCACGAACACCAATACCGGCGAAGACGATGGCAGTAAGTACAGCCGCTTAGCACACAAGGAAGGGGAGGAGGAAAACAAGAGTGACACACACACGCACCATACACACCCCACAGACACACACACACACCAAACACACAACCAGCTGCCCAAGAAAACAAGTTAATCCCAGTAGATCGGCTGAATAATGCAAGGACAACAGGAATTTACTAAAGTGATTGTAATAATATCAACACAATATTAATAATAGATTTGCCAATGCAACAGATATGTACAAATGTACAAAAAAGGGACACTGCTAAGTCCTTAGTTCACGTGGGCCACATGGCCACGGGGCAACGTCCAAGGCCCCACTTGTTACCTGCATCAATACGGAGACAACACTGCAGAGGCATCAGTTAGCAAATAGGCAGGCACCTCGGGGGAGGAGGGGCACCTCAGCCGGATGTGGAAACAAGACCACTGGTTCTGGAGGGGGCAACATGCCCTGTGCTTGGTCGTGGGGAGTGCAAGGCCACAGTCTTTCAGGTGGGTGTCTTCCCCACTGGTTCTGGAGGGGGAACAAGCCCTGTGCTTGGTCCTGGGGAGGGAAAGGCCACAGTCTCTCGGGTGGGAGTCTTCCCCACTTGTTCTGGAGGGGGCAACATGCCCTGTGCTTGGTCCTAGGGAGTACAATGCCACAGTCTCTCGGGTGGGTGTCTGCCACACTGGTTCTGGAGGTGACAAGCCACACAGCAGCCCATGGAGGCTGGATCACATTGCGTCAGCCGGCGGTGATGGCTGCACTGTGGTGGTGGTGATGGTAGTGGGATGCTCCTGCTCAGCCCCTGCGCCTTGTGATGGCTGCACTGTGGTGGTGGTGGTAGTGAGAGGCTCCTGCTCAGCCCCTGCACCCTGTGATGGTTGCAGTGTGGTGGTGGTGGTGGTAGTGGGAGGCTCCTGCTCAGCCCCTGTACTCTGCCATGGCTGCACTGTGGTGGTGGTGGTGGTAGTGGGAGGCTCCTGCTCAGCCCCTGCACTCACTGATGGCTGCACAACCACGGTTGGTGGTGGGGGCTCTGTGACAGCTGCTGGTGCAGGCTCCTTCCGCTTCTTGCTTGCTGGTGCAGGCTCCTTCCCCTTTCTGCTGGCTGGTGCAGGCTCTTTTCCCTTCCTGCTGGCTGGTGCAGACTCATTCCCCTTCAGTATTTGTGGCTTGGAATCCTTTCCACCACTAGTAGGTGCAGATGGAAGTGGACTCTGTGGCTGGGTTCTTGATACCCTGGCCTTATGTGCAGGACGGGGAGGGAGGGGTAGGGAAGAGGTAAATGGTGGAAAGGAAAAGCTTTTTAGGGACATTGGGGTGGGAAGAGGGAGAAGTAATGGGAGTGGAGGATGAGGGAGTGGTTGTTGGAGGTGTTTGCTAGATTTGGGTGCAGGTGCATTGGCTGTATGCTCTTGTGAGGTGGATGTCTGTTGGGTGTCTGAGTGCTTGCGTTTGTCTACCTTAGGAAGGAGGGGGACAGACACGGTGGGAGAGGACACAGGGGACGTGTGCATGGCTGTTGTGGAGGTGTCTGCCAGTAAGGTGTGTGTTCTGCTTTGTGTGGTGATGATGCAGGCAGTGCATGATGATGTAGTGCATGCAGGTGTGAGTGTGGACGTAATTAAGTGGGAGGTGGAGGAGGAGGAAGAGGGGAGACAGTGGAAATAGTGGATGTTGTTGTGCCTGCAACTGAATGGTGTTTGTATGAGTGCCTGTGGGATGAAGTGTGGTGCTTGCGTTTGCCACTGACACTCTTGGATGTTGTCCTGTGTGCATGCTTTTCTGCCTGTGTGCTTGGGATGGGGTTGAGGAGAATGGGACTGGGACATGGTAGCTGAAAGGTGGGGGCGTAGAAACAGGGACAATGGCTGCCATCAGAGAGGAGGCCAGAGCCTGAATCGATCTCTGTTGGGCCGCCAATCCAGTGTGAATGCCCTCCAGGAATGCATTAGATTGTTGCATCTGGGCTGCCAGCCCCTGGATGGCATTCACAGTGATTGATTGCCCTACAGAGATGGATCTCAGGATGTCGATAGCCTCCTTACTCAGGGCTCACTGGGGCAGGGTCTGAGGTGCCTGGACGGAGGAGATACCCACCCTCCTGGATGAGCGGGCATGGGTAACTCACTGAGGGGCTGCTAGGAGGGCAGTGCTGGTACGGGGGTGGCAGCTGTACCTGTAGCTGGGGTGGTCACAGAGGTGTCTGCCACCACCAGGGACCTCCCATCGGAGGAGGTATCAGAGTCTGTATTGTCCCCTCTAGTCTCCGCCATGGTGCTCCCCTCGCCCACCGTCTCACTGGTGCCCTCAGTATCGGTGGACTCTGCCTCCTGGGTCCTGTGGGATGCAGCTCCCTCCTTCGCCAGTGCCTCTGCTCCTCTGCAGATGATGCTAATGCACATAAGGACAGGATGACAAAAGAAGAAAGGGGGGGGAGAGGCAAAGGATACATTGGGTCAATGACTATACCAACACCACTGTTGGCGTACACAGCACCCTCACACACAGGGAACCGGCCTATGCACTAAGCATTGCACTACCAGTGATATTGCTAGCCACCAAGGCATGAGGAGGGGCACACACCGCCAACTGCATCACACCTGGGACCCACGCAGGCCTGGCCAGTAGTTGATGCCAACAAGCTAGGTAGCCATTATTGTCCCTTCAGACCCCTAGCCACCAGAGGACCTACACTGCTATGTCTGGCCTGGCCTAGGGGCACCCACTGACACACAACCATCACCCGGATACCACCCCACAAGGCGTAAGCTGTTATGATAGCCACTGTACTCACACCCTTGTGGCTACTGTGTTGCCCTCAAGCGTCCATCCAGCTCTGGAGAGGCCACCACCAGTATGCGGGCCATCATAGGGGTCAGGGTTCGATGGGCACCCTTTCCTCATTTGGAGGCCATCACCAGCTGTGCCTCTGCAGTCTTCCGTGCCCAGCATCCCAGGTTCTCCCACTGCTTGCGACAGTGAGTGCTCCGCCTGCCATAGACCCCCAGGGTCCTCACCTCCTTGTCGATTGCACGCCATATACCCTTCTTTTAATGGGTGCTGACCTGCAGAGGCAATACAAACAGGAGCACACCATTATACAAACAGTCCAGCCTGTCACGCACATGGCCCATCATACCCCTTTCCATCACCATTGGCATATACATAGCCCAGCTCACAACATGTACACCACCAACAGATAATCCCCCCTTACACAATGCCTTCACACACATCTCCATGCATCCATGCCACATGCATCATGCCCACAGTGTATTCACCTGTTGGTCTGGAGGCCCATACAGCAGTCCGTACTGGGGTAGGACCCCATCCACAAGTCACTCTAACTCCTCGGAAGTGAAGGCTGGGTCCTTTCTCAGGTCACACGGGCCCTGGTAGGTTCCAGACACAGGTCACAGCAGCACATGCAGTGTAGGTCCTCTCCTATGGAAGGTCAGGTAACAAGTGAGGAATCAGATAGAAAATGGCGGTCACGTCCACGGCGGTGCATACCGTCACGGCTGGCATAGATCACCATTGGCCACTGTAACCCATAGGGCCCAATAATAACCAATGAGAAGTTGCACGGCGGTTCCCAACCGCCTCCTGCCACGGCGCACAACATCAGCGGAATTACCTTACTTCCACATGTCCCTCCACACAGGACAGGTGGACGCCATTTCAGGCGGGGGCAGCCCTATGGAATAATGCTGTGTCACAGGAGAAAAAGGCACATACTGGGCAAATCACACTGACCCATTACATGTTTACACAATGCAAACTACTGTTGTGGCTTCATTGTTCAGTTTGTGACAGGCTCCTCACTCTTTTGTCCCATAGATTCCTACCACTGCGGGTGAATAGGAGATGGAGACATACCCCCGTGTACAGACCCCTGGTAGACTTGGCTACACTGGAGGACAGGCACATAATGCTCACCTATAGACTGGACAGGGCCACAATCACAGAGCTCTGTGCCCAATTGGAGCCTGACCTGATATCTGCTATCCGTCACCCCACTGGGATCCCCCCTCTTGTGCAAGTGCCATCAGTACTGCATTTCCTGGCAACTGGTTCTTTCCAAGTGACAGTGGGCTTGGCAGCAGGAATGTCACAGCCAATGTTCTCAATTGTGCTGACAAGAGTATTGTCTGCCCTGATAAAACACATGTGCAGCTACATTGCATTCCCCGAGGTAGAGGATTTGGCCATTGTGAAGGCTGCATTTTATGCAATGGGAGATATCCCCAAAATAATTGGGGTGATTGATGGAACACATATTGCATTTGACCCCCCCGCCAGAATAAACAGGTGTTCAGGAATCGTAAGAGTTTTCACTCCATGAAGGTGCATATGGTGTGCTTGGCTGACTAATACATCTCCCATGTCAATGCTAAGTATCCTGGGTCGGTGCATGATGCTTTTGTCCTAAGGAATAGCAGCATCCCAAATTTGATGGCCCAACTACAGAGGCACAGGGTGTTGCTTATAGGTGAGCCCTGGTTCCCACCCAGTATATGTTGGTGTATGGGTATGGCGTAGGCCATATAGGATAGTGTGTGGCTAAATGTTGTCCCTCAATAATTGCAGGTGACTCTGTTTACCCAGACCTATCATGGCTGCTGACCCCTGTGAGGAATACCAGGACAAGGGCAGAAGAACGGTATAACGAGGCACATGAGCAAACCAGAAGGATAATTGAGAGAACCTTTGGCCTCCTGAAGGCTAGGTTTCGGTGCCTCCATCTAACAGGTAGATCCCTGTGCTACTCACCCAAGAAGGTCTGCCAGGTATTAATGGCATGCTGCATGTTGCACAACCTGGACCTCAGACGCTATGTCCCTTTTCTGCAGGAGGAGGAGACTGGAGATACCCCAATGGCAACAGTGGACCCTATGGACAGTGAGGATGAGGAGACAGAGGATGAAGATGAGGACAACAGAACATCTGTGATCCGTCAGTACTTCCAATGACACACAGGTGAGACAGTGTAACTTTACATTTGAATTACTTTTGTTGTATTCTGTGTGGTATTGGCATGCTGGTAATTCCCAATTCAATACCCACTTACTGTTCCCTCTGCATATTCATTTTACAGATGTTGGTGATATGACAAATACTCCTGGTGTGATCACTACAGCCAGCTACAGATCATTAATCTATGCTCATCCTATGTACAGTTCATTTGCAATGGTTGTACCTGTTTCAAACAATACGTATTTGATATACATGACATACTCAAAATTGATTTTTTTCAAAGGGTGTTTATTGAAGTGCTAACATATGGGGGGGAAAGTGCAATGGGATGGGGTGATGATGGAGGAAAGTCCAGGGTATTGTTCCAGTCTGTTTGTAGCACAGGTGCATTGTCCAAGGGGACATAGGAAGGGGAGCAATGGCAGTTCAAGGTGGACAGAGTAACTGAGTGGAACACAAGGGGGACAATCAGGAGAGTCTCATATTCTGGCAGGGGTCATGGCAAGTGTCTCTGGCTTTGTCTGGATCGCAGGGAACGTTTGCGGGGTGGTTCACCTTCTGCAGCGGGAGGGGTGCTGGTAGCCTGTGAGTCCTGTGGCGGGGCCTCCTGGCCACTAGTGGCAGTGGAAGTCAAAGGCTTTCAGATGACTGGCTAGTGGCAGGGGCCCACTGGTGTGAGACTGCCTCCCTCATAATGTTGGCCATGTCTGCCAGCACCCCTGCTATGGAGATCAAGGTGTTGTTAATGGCCTGCAAGTCCTCCCTGATCCCCTGGTACTGTCCCTCCTACAGCCGCCTGTTCTCCTGCACGTTGTCCAGGATCTGGCCCATCATATCCTGTGAATGTTGGTAGGCTCCTAGGGGCTCCTGGAGAGTTGGTTCCCTGGGCCTGTCCTTGCCCTGGTGCACAGCCCTCCTCCCAGTTTCCCTTTTGGGCCGTGCCTCTGTCCCCTGTACCCAATGCCACTGACCACAGGTATGAGGTGTGGCCTAGGATCCCTGAAGAGGTGGACACACTGCTGATTGACGTGTCCTGGGGACAGAGGTGTGGGTTTGCTGGGTGGGTACTGTGGTGGTGTTTCCTGATGGGGGAGGCTCTGTGGTAGTCTGTAACTGGGCTTGAGTAACCGGCTGTCCAGTGGTCTCTGATGGACCAGATAGATCATCCAGATCCTGAAGTCCAGAGTTACTGTCATCATTGTGGGCCTCTTCAGTTGGGGTACTGGATAGTGCTGGCACCTCCACTCCGGTGACATTGGCTGGGGTCCCTATGGGAATGTAAATGATGTGTTATGGTTGATGTGTATGACATATTGTACATCCCTGGCTTCCCCTCTATGGTTGTTTTTGCCCTGGCAGCTTTCACTTTTGTATGTTAGTGTATGGTGGGATTGTTAGTTCTCTTTGCTGTGCATGCTTCAGTGATGAGTGTCCATGCAGGGCTGTGAGGGGTGTCCATGCATTGATACAGCATGCAGGGCTTGGCATTGGGTTTAGTGAGATGTGGTGGTGGAGTGTGTGGGATGTACTGGAGTGATGAAAGTGAGGGTATGTGATGGCATGCAGATAGGGGGGTGATAATAGTAGAGAGTTTACTTACCAGAGTCCAGTCCTCCTCCGACTCCGGCCAGGCCCTCAGGATGCAGTATTGCCAAGACTTGCTCCTCCCATGCTATGAGTTGTGGGGGAGGATGTGGGGGGGTACACCGCCAGTCCTCTGTATAGCGAGCTTGTGTCTTTCTGCTATGGAACATACCTTCTCCTGTAGGTCGTTCTACCTCTTCCTGATGTCGTCCCTTGTTCTGGGATGCTGTCCCACGGCATTCACCCTGTCCACAATCCTCCGCCATAGCTCCATCTTCGTAGCTATAGATATTTGCTGCACCTGTGCTCCAAATAGCTGTGGCTCTACCCTGACAATTTCCTCCACCATGACCCTTAGCTCCTCCTCTGTGAAACGGGGGTGTCTTTGTGGTGCCATGGGTGTTATGTGAGGTGTATTGGTGAGGGTGTGTTGGGTAATGTTTTGGGGTGGTCTTGATGTCTGTCTGGTGGCAATGATTTGTAATCGTAAAGGGTTGTGGGTCCTGTGGGTGTGTGTTTTATAATGGTGTGGGTGTGGTGTGTGTATGGGTGTCAGGTGTGTGTTGTTTGAATTGTCCATTGTGGTGTTGTTTTGTCTGTGGGTGTCCATTGTGAGCGCTGTGGTATGTACTGCCAATGGTTTACCCCCTTTGAATGTTCATTGTGATGATTCGTTGGTCATAATGTGGTGGGCGTTGTTCTGTAGGCGTAACAGGGTGGGTTTTGATACCGCCACTTTAGCACTGAACTTTGGTCTGGTGGATTTGTGTATGTGGCTGAATTCTGTCGGATTGGTGTGTATGTGTCATAATATGGTGAACGGATATCTGTCGCCGCCGTGGTAAGTTGGCGGCCGTCTGCATGGCGGAAAGTGGCTTTTACCACCAATGTCATAATGAGGGCCATAGTATTACCTACAAAAGCATTGCTTTGTATCATCCACAAGGAAATGGATTGGTGGAAAAAATTAATCGTATGTTGGTTGAATGTGTGCAATAGGCAGTTAAAAACAAAGTGGATTTTCTCAAAGCTGTAGACGGTGTGTTGTTTTCCCATTGTAGAAGTCTCAATGGGTCACTGGCAAGACCACATTTGAAATTCTGAGAGATTGTTTGCCAGCGTTTGAAATGTATCCTGCATGTTTAAGGTGACGGCAACGCCTTTCTGGGCATGAACAAGTCATAGACATGAATATTTGGCCCAAAGTTTAAAGTTTCCAAATGAAGGTGAAAAAGTGGTTTAATGGAATACATGCAGTTAGAGTGTGTGAGTATTCGATCCAAGGTGGGGACTAGGTACAAATTAAAGAACAAACTCATTTCTCAAAAGGTTTGTTGAAGTTCAGAAAGGAAGTGAAGGTTAAGGTAGTGAGTGGTTTGTGTTTATAGGGTTTCAGGAAGGGAAAAAGATATTGTGGCAATGTGCAGTTCTCTGTGAATTCTACATTCTGCCATAGAATGTCATGATTTGACCAGAGCGGCATTTGGTTCCTGGTACTGCTCAAGGCTGGGCGGGAATAAAACATCATGATCAATATTTGTGGTAATGTGGTGAGTTATACATCCACAAACAGACATCAAGCAAGGCTTTTTTCTTTTCAAATATCCAGTCACATTTGGAATAATTAATATTAGCACTGTTTTTCCTGGGTCAAGAGCACAATTCAGCCTCAGAAAAATTAGGTGCATGAGCAACTTTCTTTTTATTTTTGTTTGAATTCATACGGGCCCCAACTTGTTACTACATATGCCGTTGGTGTGGTTTTTCCTCTTGGCGTAGGATCCTCCTTCATTGATTTGCAAGGAGTCAAGATCAGTTACATCTTGCAAAGGGATCACAGACCTCCTAATGTGATCACCCTCTGCTGGAGAATTGTGAATTACTGCAGGGTTACTCAGAGCACCAGGATGATGAAAGGGTGAAATAGGAGGGGAGGTGGTTATTAGTTCAACTTGATCCAGGGAAAGCTGCCTTTCAGACAAATCAATTTATTTGGAAATAACCCAGACTACTCTGGCCAGAAAAGTGTCCAATGTTGACCCTAAGTGTGAAGTAGATACTTTACTTTTTTATCCTGCCACCTGGCATTTTCCATTGTCCCATAGTCCTATCCAGCCCTCCCTGGATATGAATTAGTTTAACAGAAAAGTTGCCATAACTACTTTAATACACTAGTGGTGATATTGGTACAAACAATTGACAGCAGCAAAGCCATAGTACAGTACCTTAATAGGAGGGGCCATCAGTTTTTCATGTATGACCACAGGCCTTACAGATGATGCTGCCTTACAGCGAAGAGGGGTGTCCTTCCAGGTTTCCTCTGAGTGATGGCAGGCATAGATGGGCAGGTGCCTGGACTTATCTCACACACGTCCTGTGCCACCGGGAAGTCAGCGGGCTTAACAGTGCCTAATACTGGTACAGGCACTCATGCACCTTCAACAAGCTTGTAGGCGTTGAAGTCCTCACCCATGTGTTGCTTTAGATGGACTGGCATAAGACACATAGGCCCTCATTACAACATTGGCGGTAAAAGCCGCTTACCGCCGTGCAGAATACCGCCAACACACCACCATGGAATTCCGCCACAGCTATTACGACCCACTGCTCGGAATCCGCCAAAATTCAGACACCCACACAAGTCCGCCACACCAAAGGTCAGTGATAAACTGGCGGAAACAAAACCTCCACCGTCACGCCAACAGAAATACGCCCACACTATCACGACCCACGAATCCACGCGGCGGTCTTTCAACCGCAGTATTCCATTGGCGGTACACACCGCCGCTCTCAAAATACACACACATATACAAAACACAACCACATTGGACAATTCGAAATACACACACCTGATACACATACACACACCACTCCCACACACCCAATCCAATAAAAAAAACACACCCACACCACCCACAAACCCTTACTACCAAAAATTCCGAAAGAAGCACAGAGAGAGACACCACCATCAACAATACTAGCATCCACAGGCACACAACACCATCACTCACACAACATCCACGCACCTCAGACAACAGACACAAATACATCCCCTCACACATCACAACACACATCACCCCACACATCACCCACACCACACCATGGCCCCGCTAAGACACCCCAGGTTCTCAGAGGAGGAGCTTAGGGTCATGGTGGAGGAAATCATCTGGGTAGAGCCACAGCTATTTGGATCACAGGAGCAGCACACCTACATAGGTAGGAAGATGGAGCTATGGCGCAGAATCGTAGACATGGTCAACGCAGTGGGACAGCATCCAAGAACACGGGATGACATCAGGAAGAGGTGGAACGACCTACGGGGGAAGGTGCGTTCCGTGGTCTCAAGACACCAGAATGCAGTTCAGAGGACTGGCGGCGGACCCCCACCTCCTCCCCCACAACTAACAACATGGGAGGAGCAGGTCTTGGCTATACTGCATCCTGAGGGCCTCGCAGGGGTAGCAGGAGGAATGGACTCTGGTAAGTCAAATCTTAACTATTACATCCCCCACCCTACCTGCAAGCCATCACATACCCCCACCCTCACCCTCACCCCCATCACTCCAACTCCTCACAAATGTCCCAATATCACAAACCACACATCCCAACACCAAGCCCTGCATGCAACAACAAAGCATGGACACCCATCACCAAAGTATGACCACTGCACATACCCATACACCCCCGAAATCACCATCACACAAGTCCCACACAGGAATGCAAGCACTGGGGTATACGGTCACCCACCCATTGCACACCATGGCACACACAGATGCAATAAACATCCTTTTATATCCCTGCAGGACCCCTACCAAACATCACCAGACAGGAGGGTCCACAGATGTCCACACCACCAACAGAAGAGGCCCACAGTGATGACAGCAGCTCTGTCCAACTGGATCAAGATGACCAGCCTGCCCATCGGGGACCTCGGGACAGTCGGTTCACCTCACACTGGCAAAGGCCACCACAGAGGAGATTCACCCCTCTGGAAACACCAGCATAGCACCCACCCAGCGGGCCCATACCTCTGTCCCCAGGACACGTCAATCAGCAGTGTGTCCACCACTACAGGGAACCCAGGATAACCCACCACCCCAACAACAACAGGGACCTGGGGGCAGTGGCAGTGGGCACACAGTCCTGGGGACAGAGGCCCAGGAACACAGGGGAACTGGGAGGGCTGCAGTGTGACAGGGGGAGGACAGGCCAAGGGAACCCACTCTCCACAAGGCCCTTTCCAACATCATGGGAGCCTACCACCATTCCCAGGAGACAATGGCATTGGTACTGGCCAAGTTTCAGGAGACCCAGCGGCTGCAGGAGGAACAGTATTTGGGCTTCAGGGAGGAACTCAGATCCATCAATTCCACCCTGGGCACCATCGTAGGGGTGCTGAAGGAAGTCCTCAATACCAGGAGGAACACTGTGGCACAACAAGGGGCCCCTGACACTAGCCTAGACGATGAACTGCCCACCACCTCCACCGGCACTAGTGGACAGGAGGCACCGCCACAGGAGCACCACACCAGCACCCCACCCCCTGAAAAGGGAGAACCACCCCGCAAACGGTCCCTGAGATCCAGGACAAAGACAGAGAACAATGCCAAGACCCCGCCAAGAAATGAGACCACCCTGATTGTCATCCTTCTGTCCCACATTGTCACCCTGTCCATCCTCAAACTGCCCCAGCTCCACTTCCTATGCCCATTTGGGCAATGCACCTGTGAGACCAATAGACTGGACTCTGCCATGGACATTCCTCCACCATCACCCCTCACCATTTTACAGCACACTCCAATATTGAGCAATTAAATAAACACCCTTAAAGCACAAAACTATCTGGAGTCTGTCTGTGATTTCGAAATAGTGTATTAGCAATTACAGTGCCAAAATGCTCTTTCAATTGTAATGTCAACATACCTATGTCACACAGCTCTAGTCCCTGAGGAAACAAAGCAGATGTCACACAGTGGGCCCCACATCTGTGAAATCGTAAGGGAAAGTGACAACTCAGTGACTATACACTGGGTGAAAACGACAGACAGTAGAGAGGTAGTAGTGTTAAAGTACATGTAGTAGGCAGGTTTGTATTCTTACCTGTGTCTCACTGGAAGTATTGCAGGATCACCGAGTTCCTGTTGTCGATGTCCTCTTCTTCTGCTTCCTCGTCTTCACTGTCCACAGGCTCCACAGCTGCCACAACATCTCCATCTGGACCATCGTCCTGCAGAAAAGGCACCTGTCGTCGCAAAGCTAAGTTGTGAAGCATACAGCAGGCCACGATGATCTGGCACACCTTCTTTGGTGAGTAGAATAGGGATCCACCTGTCATATAGAGGCACCTGAACCTGGCCTTCAGGAGGCCGAAGGTCCGCTCTATAATCCTCCGAGTTCGCCCATGGGCCTCATTGTAGCATTCCTCTACCCTTGTCCTGGGACTCCTCACTGGGGTCAGTAGCCATGACAGCTTGGGGTAACCAGAGTCACCTGCAAATGGCGAGGGACAACTGTTAGACACACACTAACCTGTAGGGATATCCCCAGACCCAGACAACCATTCCCACTGACTTGCTTCCAGGTGCTCACCTAATAGCTACACACAGTGCCTCTGGAGTTGCCCCATCACATAAGGGATGCTGCTATTCCTCAAAATGTAAGCGTCATGCACCGAGCCAGGGAATTTGGCATTAACATGGCAGATGTACTGGTCGGCCAAACACACCATCTGCACATTCATCGAATGATAACTCTTCCGGTTTCTGCACACCTGTTCACTCCTGCGGGGGGTACTAAAGACACATGTGTCCCATCAATGGCACCTATGATATTGTGGATATGTCCCAGGGCATAGAAATCACCTTTCACTGTAGGCGAATCCTCCACCTGAGGGAAAACGATGTAGCTCCGCATGTGTTTCAGCAGGGCAGACAACACTCTGGACAACACGTTGGAAAACATAGGCTGAGACATCCCTGATGCTATGGCCACTGTTGTTTGAAATGACCCACTTGCAAGGAAATGGAGTACTGACAGCACCTGCACTAGAGGGGGGATTCCTGTGGGATGACGGATAGCTGATATCAGGTCTGGCTCCACCTCAGCACACAGTTCCAGGATTGTGGCACGATCAAGCCTGTAGGTGATGATCACATGTCTTTCCTCCATTGTCGACAGGTCCACCAGCGGTCTGTACACCGGAGGATGCCGCCATCTCCTCACATGTCCCAGCGGATGGTGCCTATGAAGGACAACAGCGAGCACAGAGTCAACCAACTCAGAGGTACGTACCCACAGCTTACACAGAACATGAATCATAATCCGAAAATTGGCCTGTATGAGTGTTGAGGCAAGGCCTATGTATGTGTGACGCAGTGAAAAATTAAGCCACGTGGGCCCCTGAAATGGCGGCTGCCTGACCTGTAAAGTGGGACAATGGGATGTGAGATAACTGCGCTGGCGTTGTACACCGTTGCAGTAGGCGGTCAAAGACCGCAGCGCAATTCTGCATTGGTTAACATTGGACCTTATGGGTCCCAGGAGCCAATGACGATGTACGCCGGCGGTGACGGTACGCAACGCTGCGGACGTGACAGCCATTTTCTATCTGTTCAATCACTCGATACCTGATCTTCGACAGGAGAGGACCTACACTGCAAGTGCTGCTGTGACCTCGGTCTGGAAGAGACAATGGCTCGTGCGTCTGGGGAAAGGGCCCCTGCCTTCACATCGGAGGAGTTGGAGAAACTCATGGATGGGGTCCTCCCCCAGTACACGCTACTCTATGGTCCTCCAGACAAACAGGTAAGTACACTGGGAGCATGCCGTGTGGGCTATGCCCGTGTGGAGTGGGGTGGATGAAAGATTGGGGGGGGGAGATTGAGGCGTGCATGAAACGACGGTGAGTGCATGTGCCACATGGCAAGGGTAGGGAAGGGGGCCAATGAATGTGACGGTGCGGACGGTTATATCTTCTCCTTTTCCCCTGTACTATTACTATAGGTCAGCGCCCACCAGAAGAAGGATATTTGGCGTGCAATCGCCAAGGAAGTCTGGACCCTGGGGGTCTACCACAGACGGAGCACCCACTGCCGTAAAAGATGGGAGGACATCCTCCGCTGGAGCAAGAAGACGGCGGAGGCCCCGCTGGGGATGGCCTCCCAATGTGGCAGGGGAGCCCTTCGCACCATGACCCGCCTGATGTTCTGGATCCTGGCAGTGGCGTACCCGGAGTTGGATGGGTGCTTGAGGGCATCACAGCAGCCACAAGGGTGTGAGTACACTCTCATTCTGCTGATATTGCACACAGTGGAAGTGTCTGGGTGGGGGAGATGGGCTGTGGGTTTCCCTAGGCCAGGGCGAGTGTGCTAGTTAGGTCCCCTTGTTCTGTTAGACCCTGTGGCACCCCACCCCACTTGTGTACAGTGCCAAGTACACCTAGTCAGGCTCCTGTGACATCCATGTGTGCAGATGTCGACCATAGCCTTGTAGGCCATGTCCCAGGGATTGAACAGTGGAGCCCAAGTGCGCGGCGTAGTGCAGGGGGCTTCGGTGTCTGTCGTGTCCGCCAACGGTAGCGGTCATGCATGCACTCAACATGTCTTTCTTCTGTCGTCCCCCCCCTTTTTGTGGTCTCCGTGTTCTTGGGTGCATTAGCATCATCAGGCGGAGGAGCAGTGGCACCGGAGCAGGAGGGAGCTGCATCCCACATGGCCCTGGAGGGTGAGACTACGGACTCTGAATTCACCAGTGGGACGGAGGGCAAGGGGAGCTCCACGGCAGGGACAGGAGCTGACACCAGTGATACGGACTCGTCCTCTGATGGGAGCTCCCTTGTGGTGGTGGCCACATCTGTGCCCCCTGCATCTTCAGGTACAGCCGCCACCCCCCCTACCAGCACCGCCCTCCGAGTAGCCCCTCAGCCTTTGCCCGTGCCCGCTCACCCAGGAGGGTGGGCATCACCTTCGCCCCAGGCACCTCAGGCCCAGCCTCAGTCACCCCTGCTGCCCTCAGTGAGGAGGCCATTGACCTCCTCAGGTCCCTCACTGTTGGGCAGTCTACCATTTTGAATGCTATCCAGGGTGTAGAATGGCAGTTGCAACAAACCAATGCATTCCTGGAGGACATTCATTCTGGTCAGGTGGCCCTTCAGCGAGCTTTTCAGACTCTGGCCTCAGCACTGATGGCAGCTATTGTTCCTCTCTCTAGCCTCCCCCCTCCAACTTCCTCCACCCAGACCCAATCCCCTCTACCTCAGCCTATCCCAAGCATACCCTCAGACCAGCATGCACACACGCCAACACACAAGGGAAGCTCTGGCAAACATAAGCACCACACATCCCACAGGCACTCACGCAAGCATCACACACAAGCAGACACACCAACATCCACTGCCTACACTGTGTCCCCGTCCTCCTCGTCTCCCTCCTCCCTCCCAGTCTCGTCTCCACTCACACCTGCATGCACTACATCTACAGCCACTACTTCCATCACCAGTACACACACCACCACACCCCGCTCACATGCACTCACCACCCCCACTACCATCCACATGTCCCCAGTGTCCTCCCCAGTGTGTCTGTGATGCCACCTCCCAAGATACACAAAACGAAGCCATACACCCACCCAACAGCCATCCACCTCACAACACCCTACAGCGCATGCACCTTCACCCAAAGTCACCAAACGAACACCTCCTACAACCACAACCTCTTCCTCCACTCCCAAACCCCCTCCAACTACCCGTCCCAGTGTTCCCAAGAAACTTTTCCTGTCCACCCTTGACCTCTTTCCCTCACCTCCCTCACCCCGTCAGTCTCCTAGGTCCCAACTTTCCAGGTCCGAACCTAGCACCTCTGCCACAACATCTCCGGGACCAGTGGTGCCTGTAGTCACCGGAATCTGGAGTGCACCGGCCACCAGGGCAGCCAGTGGGGCACGGAGCCACAGCACGGACAGTCCCCCACCTGTCAAGCATCAAAAGTTGGCCAGTGCCCGGCAGGAGAGGGGGAAGACTCCAGCCACCAAAGCCGCTCCCAGGGGTACAGGTGGGAGTGTGGATTCAGCTACAACACCTTCCAAGGTGGGGAATGGGCACAAGAAACTCAACAAGTCTTGGAATAGCAGCACGGTGGATAAGACCGCCATCATCCCTGCTGCAGAGGAGGCCACCGCCATCATCCCCGCTGCCGAGGAGGCCACCGCCATCATCCCCGCTGCCGAGGAGGCCACCGCCATCATCCCCGCTGCCCAGGAGGCCACCGCCATCATCCCCGATGCCCAGGAGGCCACCGCCAGCACCAGCCCTGCTGCCCAGGAGGCCACCGCCATCATCCCCGCTGCCCAGGAGGCCACCGCAATCATCTTCTTCGCTGCCCAGGAGGCCACCGCCATCATCCCCGCCACCCACATCATCCCCGCTGCCCAGGAGGCCACCGCCAGCACCAGCCCTGCTGCCCAGGAGGCCACCGCCATCATCCCCGCTGCGCAGGAGGCCACCGCCATCATCCCCGCTGCCAAGGAGGCCACCGCCATCACCAGCCCTGCTGCCCAGGAGGCCACCGCCAGCACCAGCCCAGCTGCCCAGAACAGGACCGCCAGCACCAGCCCTGCTGCCCAGGACAGGACCGCCAGCACCAGCCCTGCTGGCCAGGACAGGACCGCCAGCACCAGCCCAGCTGCCCAGGACAGGACCGCCAGCACCAGCCCCGCTGGGCCAGACAGGACCACCAGGACCTGCCCCACTGGGCCATAAGGGACCACCAGCACCAGCCCCGCTGGGCCATAAAGGACCACCAGCACCAGCCCCGCTGGGCCCGACAGGACCGCCAGCAGCTGAGTCACTGCCAAAGGCCCCGCCGCCACAAGCACCGCTGAACAGGACACACCACTCCCACACACCCAATCCAATTAAAAAAAACACCCCCACATCACCCACAAACCCTTACTACCAAAAATTCCGAAAGAAGCACAGAGAGAGACACCACCATCAACAATACTAGCATCCACAGGCACACAACACCATCACTCACACAACATCCACGCACCTCAGACAACAGACACAAATACATCCCCTCACACATCACAACACACACCACCCCACACATCACCCACACCACACCATGGCCCCGCTAAGACACCCCAGGTTCTCAGAGGAGGAGCTTAGGGTCATGGTGGAGGAAATCATCTGGGTAGAGCCACAGCAATTTGGATCACAGGAGCAGCACACCTACATAGGTAGGAAGATGGAGCTATGGCGCAGAATCGTAGACATGGTCAACGCAGTGGGACAGCATCCAAGAACACGGGATGACATCAGGAAGAGGTGGAAAGACCTACGGGCGAAGGTGCGTTCCGTGGTCTCAAGACACCAGAATGCAGTTCAGAGGACTGGCGGCGGACCCCCACCTCCTCCCCCACAACTAACAACATGGGAGGAGCAGGTCTTGGCTATACTGCATCCTGAGGGCCTCGCAGGGGTAGCAGGAGGAATGGACTCTGGTAAGTCAAATCTTAACTATTACATCCCCCACCCTACCTGCAAGCCATCACATACCCCCACCCTCACCCTCACCCCCATCACTCCAACTCCTCACAAATGTCCCAATATCACAAACCACACATCCCAACACCAAGCCCTGCATGCAACAACAAAGCATGGACACCCATCACCAAAGTATGACCACTGCACATACCCATACACCCCAGAAATCACCATCACCCAAGTCCCACACAGGAATGCAAGCACTGGGGTATACGGTCACCCACCCATTGCACACCATGGCACACACAGATGCAATAAACATCCTTTTATATCCCTGCAGGACCCCTACCAAACGTCACCAGACAGGAGGGTCCACAGATGTCCACACCACCAACAGAAGAGGCCCACAGTGATGACAGCAGCTCTGTCCAACTGGATCAAGATGACCAGCCTGCCCATCGGGGACCTCGGGACAGTCGGTTCACCTCACACTGGCAAAGGCCACCACAGAGGAGATTTACCCCTCTGGAAACACCAGCACAGCACCCACCCAGCGGGCCCATACCTCTGTCCCCAGGACACGTCAATCAGCAGTGTGTCCACCACTACAGGGAACCCAGGATAACCCACCACCCCAACAACAACAGGGACCTGGGGGCAGTGGCAGTGGGCACACAGTCCTGGGGGCAGAGGCCCAGGAACACAGGGGAACTGGGAGGGCTGCAGTGTGACAGGGGAAGGACAGGCCAAGGGAACCCACTCTCCACAAGGTCCTTTCCAACATCATGGGAGCCTACCACCATTCCCAGGAGACAATGGCATTGGTACTGGCCAAGTTTCAGGAGACCCAGCGGCTGCAGGAGGAACAGTATTTGGGCTTCAGGGAGGAACTCAGATCCATCAATTCCACCCTGGGCACCATCGTAGGGGTGCTGAAGGAAGTCCTCAATACCAGGAGGAACACTGTGGCACAACAAGGGGCCCCTGACACTAGCCTAGACGATGAACTGCCCACCACCTCCACCGGCACTAGTGGACAGGAGGCACCGCCACAGGAGCACCACACCAGCACCCCACCCCCTGCAGAGGGAGAACCACCCCGCAAACGGTCCCTGAGATCCAGGACAAAGACAGAGAACAATGCCAAGACCCCGCCAAGAAATTAGACCACCCTGATTGTCATCTTTCTGTCCCACATTGTCACCCTGTCCATCCTCAAACTGCCCCAGCTCCACTTTCTATGCCCATTTGGGCAATGCACCTGTGAGACTAATAGACTGGACTCTGCCATGGACATTCCTCCACCATCACCCCTCACCATTTTACAGCACACTCCAATATTGAGCAATTAAATAAACACCCTTAAAGCACAAAACTATCTGGAGTCTGTCTGTGATTTCGAAATAGTGTAATAGCAATTACAGTGCCAAAATGCTCTTTCAATTGTAATGTCAACATACCTATGTCACACAGCTCTAGTCCATGAGGAAACAAAGCAGATGTCACACAGTGGGACCCACATCTGTGAAATCGTAAGGGAAAGTGACAACTCAGTGACTATACACTGGGTGAAAACGACAGACAGTAGAGAGGTAGTAGTGTTAAAGTACATGTAGTAGGCAGGTTTGTATTCTTACCTGTGTCTCACTGGAAGTATTGCAGGATCACCGAGTTCCTGTTGTCGATGTCCTCTTCTTCTGCTTCCTCGTCTTCACTGTCCACAGGCTCCACAGCTGCCACAACATCTCCATCTGGACCATCCTCCTGCAGAAAAGGCACCTGTCGTCGCAAAGCTAAGTTGTGAAGCATACAGCAGGCCACGATGATCTGGCACACCTTCTTTGGTGAGTAGAATAGGGATCCACCTGTCATATAGAGGCACCTGAACCTGGCCTTCAGGAGGCCGAAGGTCCGCTCTATAATCCTCCGAGTTCGCCCATGGGCCTCATTGTAGCATTCCTCTACCCTTGTCCTGGGACTCCTCACTGGGGTCAGTAGCCATGACAGCTTGGGGTAACCAGAGTCACCTGCAAATGGCGAGGGACAACTGTTAGACACACACTAACCTGTAGGGATATCCCCAGACAACCATTCCCACTGACTTGCTTCCAGGTGCTCACCTAATAGCTACACACAGTGCCTCTGGAGTTGCCCCATCACATAAGGGATGCTGCTATTCCTCAAAATGTAAGCGTCATGCACAGAGCCAGGGAATTTGGCATTAACATGGCAGATGTACTGGTCGGCCAAACACACCATCTGCACATTCATCGAATTATAACTCTTCCGGTTTCTGCACACCTGTTCACTCATGCGGGGGGTACTAAAGACACATGTGTCCCATCAATGGCACCTATGATATTGTGGATATGTCCCAGGGCATAGAAATCACCTTTCACTGTAGGCGAAACCTCCACCTGAGGGAAAACGATGTAGCTCCGCATGTGTTTCAGCAGGGCAGACAACACTCTGGACAACACGTTGGAAAACATAGGCTGAGACATCCCTGATGCTATGGCCACTGTTGTTTGAAATGACCCACTTGCAAGGAAATGGAGTACTGACAGCACCTGCACTAGAGGGGGGATTCCTGTGGGATGACGGATAGCTGATATCAGGTCTGGCTCCACCTCGGCACACAGTTCCAGGATTGTGGCACGATCAAGCCTGTAGGTGATGATCACATGTCTTTCCTCCATTGTCGACAGGTCCACCAGCGGTCTGTACACCGGAGGATGCCGCCATCTCCTCACATGTCCCAGCGGATGGTGCCGATGAAGGACAACAGCGAGCACAGAGTCAACCAACTCAGAGGTACGTACCCACAGCTTACACAGAACATGAATTATAATCCGAAAATTGGCCTGTATGAGTGTTGAGGCAAGGCCTATGTATGTGTGACGCAGTGAAAAATTAAGCCATGTGGGCCCCTGAAATGGCGGCTGCCTGACCTGTAAAGTGGGACAATGGGATGTGAGATAACTGCTCTGGCGTTGTACACCGTTGCAGTAGGCGGTCAAAGACCGCGGCGCAATTCTGCATTGGTTAACATTGGACCTTATGGGTCCCAGGAGCCAATGACGATGTACGCCGGCGGTGACGGTACGCAACGCCGCGGACGTGACAGCCATTTTCTATCTGTTCAATCACTCGATACCTGATCTTCGACAGGAGAGGACCTACACTGCAAGTGCTGCTGTGACCTCGGTCTGGAAGAGACAATGGCTCGTGCGTCTGGGGAAAGGGCCCCTGCCTTCACATCGGAGGAGTTGGAGAAACTCATGGATGGGGTCCTCCCCCAGTACACGCTACTCTATGGTCCTCCAGACAAACAGGTAAGTACACTGGGAGCATGCCGTGTGGGCTATGCCCGTGTGGAGTGGGGTGGATGAAAGATTGGGGGGGGGAGATTGAGGCGTGCATGAAACGACGGTGAGTGCATGTGCCACATGGCAAGGGTAGGGAAGGGGGCCAATGAATGTGACGGTGCGGACGGTTATATCTTCTCCTTTTCCCCTGTACTATTACTATAGGTCAGCGCCCACCAGAAGAAGGATATTTGGCGTGCAATCGCCAAGGAAGTCTGGACCCTGGGGGTCTACCACAGACGGAGCACCCACTGCCGTAAAAGATGGGAGGACATCCGCCGCTGGAGCAAGAAGACGGCGGAGGCCCCGCTGGGGATGGCCTCCCAATGTGGGAGGGGAGCCCTTCGCACCATGACCCGCCTGATGTTCTGGATCCTGGCAGTGGCGTACCCGGAGTTGGATGGGTGCTTGAGGGCATCACAGCAGCCACAAGGGTGTGAGTACACTCTCATTCTGCTGATATTGCACACAGTGGAAGTGTCTGGGTGGGGGAGATGGGCTGTGGGTTTCCCTAGGCCAGGGCGAGTGTGCTAGTTAGGTCCCCTTGTTCTGTTAGACCCTGTGGCACCCCACCCCACTTGTGTACAGTGCCAAGTTCACCTCGTCAGGCTTCTGTGACATCCATGTGTGCAGATGTCGACCATAGCCTTGTAGGCCATGTCCCAGGGATTGAACAGTGGAGCCCAAGTGCGCGGCGTAGTGCAGGGGGCTTCGGTGTCTGTCGTGTCCGCCAACGGTAGCGGTCATGCATGCACTCAACATGTCTTTCTTCTGTCGTCCCCCCCCTTTTTGTGGTCTCCGTGTTCTTGGGTGCATTAGCATCATCAGGCGGAGGAGCAGTGGCACCGGAGCAGGAGGGAGCTGCATCCCACATGGCCCTGGAGGGCGAGACTACGGACTCTGAATTCACCAGTGGGACGGAGGGCAAGGGGAGCTCCACGGCAGGGACAGGAGCTGACACCAGTGATACGGACTCGTCCTCTGATGGGAGCTCCCTTGTGGTGGTGGCCACATCTGTGCCCCCTGCATCTTCAGGTACAGCCGCCACCCCCCCTACCAGCACCGCCCTCCGAGTAGCCCCTCAGCCTTTGCCCGTGCCCGCTCACCCAGGAGGGTGGGCATCACCTTCGCCCCAGGCACCTCAGGCCCAGCCCCAGCCTCAGTCACCCCTGCTGCCCTCAGTGAGGAGGCCATTGACCTCCTCAGGTCCCTCACTGTTGGGCAGTCTACCATTTTGAATGCTATCCAGGGTGTAGAATGGCAGTTGCAACAAACCAATGCATTCCTGGAGGACATTCATTCTGGTCAGATGGCCCTTCAGCGAGCTTTTCAGACTCTGGCCTCAGCACTGATGGCAGCTATTGTTCCTCTCTCTAGCCTCCCCCCTCCAACTTCCTCCACCCAGACCCAATCCCCTCTACCTCAGCCTATCCCAAGCATACCCTCAGACCAGCATGCACACACGCCAACACACAAGGGAAGCTCTGGCAAACATAAGCACCACACATCCCACAGGCACTCACGCAAGCATCACACACAAGCAGACACACCAACATCCACTGCCTACACTGTGTCCCCCTCCTCCCCGTCTCCCTCCTCCCTCCCAGTCTCGTCTCCACTCACACCTGCATGCACTACATCTACAGCCACTACTTCCATCACCAGTACACACACCACCACACCCCGCTCACATGCACTCACCACCCCCACTACCATTCACATGTCCCCAGTGTCCTCCCCAGTGTGTCTGTGATGCCACCTCCCAAGATACACAAAACGAAGCCATACACCCACCCAACAGCCATCCACCTCACAACACCCTACAGCGCATGCACCTTCACCCAAAGTCACCAAACGAACACCTCCTACAACCACAACCTCTTCCTCCACTCCCAAACCCCCTCCAACTACCCGTCCCAGTGCTCCCAAGAAACTTTTCCTGTCCACCCTTGACCTCTTTCCCTCACCTCCCTCACCCCGTCAGTCTCCTAGGTCCCAACTCTCCAGGTCCCAACCTAGCACCTCTGCCACAACATCTCCGGGACCAGTGGTGCCTGTAGTCACCGGAATCTGGAGTGCACCGGCCACCAGGGCAGCCAGTGTGGCACGGAGCCACAGCACGGACAGTCCCCCACCTGTCAAGCATCAAAAGTTGGCCAGTGCCCGGCGGGAGAGGGGGAAGACTCCAGCCACCAAAGCCGCTCCCAGGGGTACAGGTGGGAGTGTGGATTCAGCTACAACACCTTCCAAGGTGGGGAATGAGCACAAGAAACTCAACAAGTCTTGGAATAGCAGCACGGTGGATAAGACCGCCATCATCCCTGCTGCCGAGGAGGCCACCGCCATCATCCCCGCTGCCGAGGAGGCCACCGCCATCATCCCCGCTGCCCAGGAGGCCACCACCATCATCCCCGATGCCCAGGAGGCCACCGCCAGCACCAGCCCTGCTGCCCAGGAGGCCACCGCCATCATCCCCGCTGCCCAGGAGGCCACCGCAATCATCTTCTTCGCTGCCCAGGAGGCCACCGCCATCATCCCCGCCACCCACATCATCCCCGCTGCCCAGGAGGCCACCGCCAGCACCAGCCCTGCTGCCCAGGAGGCCACCGCCATCATCCCCGCTGCGCAGGAGGCCACCGCCATCATCCCCGCTGCCAAGGAGGCCACCGCCATCACCAGCCCTGCTGCCCAGGAGGCCACCGCCAGCACCAGCCCAGCTGCCCAGAACAGGACCGCCAGCACCAGCCCTGCTGCCCAGGACAGGACCGCCAGCACCAGCCCTGCTGGCCAGGACAGGACCGCCAGCACCAGCCCAGCTGCCCAGGACAGGACCGCCAGCACCAGCCCCGCTGGGCCAGACAGGACCACCAGGACCTGCCCCACTGGGCCATAAGGGACCACCAGCACTAGCCCCGCTGGGCCATAAAGGACCGCCAGCACCAGCCCCGCTGGGCCCGACAGGACCGCCAGCAGCTGAGTCACTGCCAAAGGCCCCGCCGCCACAGGCACCGCTGAACAGGACACCTGCCGCCACAAGCACTGCTGCCAAGGACACTGCCACCACAAGCACCGCTGAACAGGACACCGCCGCAACAAGCAGCGCTGAACAGGACTCTGCCACCACAAGCACCGCTGCCACGGACACCTCCGCAACAAGCACCGCTGGCCCATGAGCGCAAAGGGCACTGACGCTACTGAGTCCGTCACGAGCAGGATGAAGCAATCTTGGCACAAGGCCCCCTCCAGAACCAGTGGAGAGATACATCCACTACCTCTGTCCTTGGCAGGATGAAGCACTCTGGGCACAAGGCCCCCTCCAGAACCAGTGGAGAGATACATCCACTACCTCTTTCCTTGGCAGGATGAAGCACTCTGGGCACAAGGCCCCCTCCAGAACCAGTGGAGAAAGGCATCCGCCTGAGAAACTGTGGCTTTGCACTCCCCAGGATTAAGCAGTGGGCAACCCACCCACTGTAGAGACTTGAGAGACTGTGGCTTTGCACTCCCCAGGATTGATCAGTGGGCAAACCTCCCACTGTAGAGACTTGAGAGACTGTGGCTTTGCACTCCCCAGGATTGAACAGTGGGCAAACCACCCACTGTAGAGACTTGAGAGACTGTGGCTTTGCACTCCCCAGGATTGAACAGTGGGCAAACCACCCACTGTAGAGACTTGAGAGACTGTGGCTTTGCACTCCCCAGGACTGAACAGTGGGCATGTGGCTCCCTCCTAGATTTGGCGTTGTGCACTCATCTGGCTGCGGTGCCCCTCCTTTCCCTTCCCCCTGAGGTGCCTGTTTTATTGCTATCTGATGCCCCTGCAGTGTTCTCTCCGTCATGTTCGGGGATTGAGTGTGGTCCTTGCCCATGCCGTGTGGGCCCAGTGTTCCACAGACTTCAATGGAGCACTACCTGGACTACTATTCTTGGTGTATATATTTGTTAATAGTGTATATATATTTTTGCGTCCTGGATTTTAATATATTACAATGGTTACACTCATTTGCTTTTGTCTTTGCAGTCTTCCGGGGGCTTGGGGGGTGTAACTGTAATGTATCATGCTGTATTAGTGTGTGTGTTGGAGTGGGTGAGGGTGGGGGTGGGGGTGTTGCGTGTGTCCCTGTTTTTTCCGTCCTCCCTCCCCTCTGTCGTAGGTGCAGTACTCACCGTTGTCTTCACCACTGGCGTTCATGCTCCTGGTAGAGGAGCAAGAAGATAAGGGCTGGCAGGATGTGGAGCTCGGGTTCCATGGCGTCCAGATTCCTCGCTGGGTGTGTAGAGGTGAGTGTTTTCCCTTCGAAGTCCTGTTTCCGCCATATTTTTGTTCCCGGTGAATCCGCCCCGGAAAAGGTGGCGGATTGGTAGGTTGTGATACTGTGGGCGGTACATTGTCCTCCGCCTGCCTGTTGGCAGTGACCCCCAAGCTGTTTGTTTGTACCGCCGTGGTGGTCGGAGTGTTAAAGTGGCTGTCTTTGTTGGCGGTTTCCGCCACGGTCTTAATTCCAATTTTTTTACCGCCGGCCTGTTGGCGGTCTTACCGCCGCTTTAACACCGACCGCCAGGGTTGTAATGACCACCTAAGTCCTAAGGTAAACTTTTGACCGAGGCCTCCCGCGGGCTGTAGTCGAGCCGGGCTCCATCGTGGTCGGCCTTAAACTTTGACTTTGCCCTAGTCGAGGTACAACCAGAGGACCAGATTGACCCTTTTTGTTTCTATGCGCTAGAAAGCACTAATTCTTTAAAAATTCATATCTCGGGTTTCCCTTATCCGATTTTATTAGTTTTGTTGTCATTTTAAAGATAAAAATATAATCTATTTTTATAAATTGATTTTGGATTTTGAAGCTGTTTCCTGTGTTTTATTTAATTACTGTTTTGTGATATTTAAATGCTTCACACTCTGGGGGTCATTCTGACCCTGGCGGCCGGTGGCCGCCAGGGCCACCAACCACGGGAGCACCGCCAACAGGCTGGCGGTGCTCCCACGAGCATTCTGACCGCGGCGGTTCAGCCGCGGTCAGAAGCGGAAAGTCGGCGGTCTCCCGCCGACTTCCCGCTGCTCGGGGGAATCCTCCATGGCTGCGGAGCACGCTCCGCAGCCATGGGGATTCTGACACCCCCTACCACCATCCTGTTCCTGGCGGGTCTCCCGCCAGGAACAGGATGGCGGTAGGGGGTGCCGCGGGGCCCCTGGGGGCCCCTGCAGTGCCCATGCCAATGGCATGGGCACTGCAGAGTCCCCCGTAAGAGGGCCCCACTGTGTATTTCAGTGTCTGCAATGCAGACACTGAAATACGCGACGGGTGCAAACTGCACCCGTCGCACCCCTGCAACTACGCCGGCTCAATTCTGAGCCGGCGTCCTCGTTGCAGGGGCATTTCCTCTGGGCCGGCGGGCGCTCTTTTGGAGAGCGCCCGCCGGCCCAGAGGAAATGTCTGAATGGCCGCCGCGGTCTTATGACCGCGGTGCGGTCATTTGGCGGCTCCCTCCAGGCGGGCGGCGCCCGCCGCCCGCCGGGCTCAGAATGAGCCCCTCTGTCTCCTAAGGTAAGCCTTGTCGCTCGTTGCCAAGCTACCAAGGGTTGAGCTGGGTTTAATTTACTGAGACCTAACTGGACCTAAGTGGAGGTTAGTGGCCTATTGCTAAGTATAGGTACTTACCTGCCCTTACCAATAACCCATTTTCCAACAGACACATACTCCCCCACCCCAGCATACACACAGTCACACAGGCACACAGACACTAGCACACACATGCACACAAGCACACACAACATCCCCCACCCCCTCCATTCACACACATACACCCCATTCACACACACAACACTCAACATTCCCTGTCCCCTGTCGGTCGATCACCTTACCTGGTGGTTGTCTGGGAGGGAACGGGGTCCATGGAGCTTGCTCTGCCACCAGCAACCCGCCAACACAACACATCCACGCTGTCTACAATGTAGTAATATGGTGGGTGGGGTTGTGGTCATGAGGTGGTGGCGATGGACAAGCTTCACTAGAACGCTGACATCCAGTATAGCTGCTGGTGGCTTCCCTGCCAAATAGAGATGGAGAGCAGCCAGCAACCATATTATGGTGGTCTGAAGACAGCCAACACTGGCGGTCATGTGGCGGCCGTGACTTCGGCAGTCTGAGAAAAAGACCACCAAAGTCGTAATGAGGGCCTTAATCTTTGGTAGTGCCTGCTTACACTGCATAACATCGCCATAAGGCCAAGTCTATAGCTTTGCAGTTCTTTGGTGGTCCACAGACAGACCCAATACTGTAGTATTCTCAATGCTGCAAGATCTGCAATGTGGTGTATTCCAATATCAAGGGTATGAAGCAACAGTGGAATCCTCCTCCCTACACCAGTAATGGCTCTAAAAACAATACTTTTCCTAACTGCCAGCTTACACAAGTTATAGTGTCCCCAGAGATCTGCCCCAAAACAGGGTTCTACCCCTTAACTGCATTTTATAAATATCTATCACAGGATTGACTGGAAACCACTGAGCTTTTCTCCCCATTCTTCTATTGGCCCCTGCTCAATGGCTTGTGACCTGGGAGCTTTTGGTTATTTGCGGAACCAAAAATCCAGTATCTGCCAATCTCACACCCAAATAATCAGTCTCAGAGGCCCTTTGCAGTGTCATCTTGTCCAACAAAATCACACCATTGAGCCTCTTGCTCTTTGTGTATACCGTAAGCTTGGTCATGGGGATGTTTACTTCCAAGTCAAAATCCTTACAGAATACACTAAAACTATTTACAAGATTCTGGATCCCCATTCTTGTTCTTGAAAAAAGAAGAGTTTTGTCAACATAAAAAAGACTGGGGATTTTCTGGATTGCTAACAAATGGGAATTATTGACACAATTAATTAGCTACCTCATACAGTTATTAATATAGAGCAAAAAAAGTGTGGGCGCCAGGTCACAGCCCTGTCAGACCCCCTCTTTGACTGAGACCCAATCCGTAAGTTCACCCTTTGTTCCATATCTAATCCTTGCAAAACTCCCTTTCTGTAGGCAGCTGATAATGTTTAAAAAATCTTTCAGAACCCACATATCCTGGATAGTGGTCTACAGCTTTCCTCCAGGATCAAGATCGAATGCTGCCCAGAGATTTACAGACATCACAAAAAGACCTTCTGCAGGTCCACGATCTTCCATTTGATCTGCATAAATCTAAACACTTGCTCGATGGAACTGGCACAAGGTCGAAAACCTGCTTATCGGTTAGATAGTACATTATTCTCATTGATCCAGACCAATAATTGGTTACAAAAAACCTTCTGAAGATTATCCAGAAGGCTTATTGGGCAGAAGTTAGAAGGATAACTGTGTCTCCCCTTTTTAAATATGGCCATGATCTCAGCACCCTTCCATGTTTGGGGGATTGGAGCACGAGCAGCAAATGCATTTGAGGTGGTGTTGATGTACGGCACCCATACTCTCATATTGGATTTGTATAGATCCCCAGGAATTCCATCCAAACCAAGGGCTTTCCTTCGCTTTAATGCGTTAACTACAACTAGGGTTTTATGTAATGTAAATTACAATGGTGCTACGGGATCGCTGTTATCAAATGTTTGCAACTCTGGGGTAAATTCAGGCTCTGGATTACAAGATTCAAGTTTACTGAAATGGGTGGTCCACTCACATGACAGGATTGACAATCCAGTTGGACACTGGAAGTTTCCAACACCAGAACTAACAAACAGCCAAAAACATATTTGACGATTGATCTTTACCGCTTCACATAGGTTAACCTGCAATTTTGCTTCCCAGTCTCTTTTTGCCAGCTTTAGTTTAATTCTGCTTCTGTTTATTGGTTCTAACTGCCATGACCTATTGACTCATCTGCTAATGTTAATTGATTTCACTGCTTCTGTTTATTGGTTCCAACTGCCATGACCTATTGACCCCATCTGCTAATGATAAATGATTGGACCTGCTTGCATTAAAGGTCAAAACTATAAGATTGACAGGTGTTCTCTCCCAGGGCCCATTGGTACCTTCCTTTCTCCCATGTAAGTCACATTCCTTTCAGGAGCCAGCCAACCAATTAGAGTATTTAAACAGCACCCTAAATTCAAGTTGGTGCTTATTCTTATTCTTTCCCTGAGCAAGCATCATTCCTGCACTCACCTACTAAGTCAACCAAAATACTCCAGGGCTCTAATGTTCCTTAGCCCAAACCTCCCTGCAGCCTATGATCCTGACGCCATGGACGCTTGTGTCGTCTTTGCTTCCAGTGTGGTGATTTTTCTTCCTCTTCAGCTCCATGAGCTATGGATACAAAGACTTCCTCTGGATTCCTGTATTAAATAGGAGAGACAAGGCTAAGTACTTGATCACAGGTTAGTGCTTTAATCCTTAGATTAAACCTAAGACTATCTGACTGAGTTCTGAATAGAGAAAGCTTACTTTCCAGAAATAAGACACTACCTTTGTTTCAATAGCTTTAGCGCTCTGAATTCTTTTACAGAGTGGGCACTCAGAACTTGAATTATATCAGAAATGAAATCTGCTCATTAGTAATCCTTGTTGTGATAAGAATGAGAGAGGACTTATTAGAGCACACTATATAAGTATATGAACTTATACAGAGAACTGAATGTAAAATGGTTCTTGGGAGTGCCAGAAACTTCAGCCTTAAATCCTGGCTTAACCTGCTCTTATGCAGAGCTTGTGGCGAAGCCTGTAAGTGTACAAAATTGTGAATAACTACGTAATCTTTGTGTTCTGATGATTGTTGGTGAACTATTATTCTTGTTACTTCCAGTGTACCTCATTCACACCAGCACAAACGTTCCAGGGAGTGCAGAACCTCATAGGCAGTGTTACAAGGCAGCAGAGCAGGACTGGTGCCACAAGTCTATTATTTCTTATTTTGTCCCAACCCTCCTTCCCCCGAGGGCAGTATATGATTTAAAGGTTTAGGGTTCCTTGATCATGGGCTGCCCTCTGGGGGAATAAGAGGTCCATCATAGCCTCCGTAGGGAGAACCAGGAGAGTGCATGACACTTGAAGGCATGGCAAGGGACTTGGAGTACTCAGGGTAGGGAGGCCCCACAAGGGAAGGGTGACATGAGCCCACCAAGTAAAACCCAACACACATGGGGGACAAGATGAAATTGTGCCAGTCTCCAGGTTAGAGTTGTTTCTAATTTCTCAATTTTTAATAAGAAAAAGTACTTTAATAGTGTCAAATATGTTTTCTGATCATTCTATTGTTATCATAGACATACAGACCAACTATAGAAAGCTTTCATTTCCTAGATGGAATTTTGACAAAACTGTGTCCCACTTTTTAAGGTCTGGAGAAACTTTTGAAAGTGTGCTTTAGATGGTAGGTTATTGCATATAAGCCCAAACTAAATATTCTGCATCAACAGGTGGTTATAGCTCTGCAAGAAGGAATTGAATACTGTAACTCAATCAAACTTCAAATCACACTTCACTTTGGATATTAAAGTGCTATCCCAGGCTCAACAGAATTTTGAGGATCGAATACATGAGAATACATGAGAATACATGAGAAAAACATCCTAAAACAAAAATTATGTGACGAAAGTAAGCATACAGGCAAGGTATTGGCCTGGTCGCTAAATGTCAAAACTAACCATAATGCAATTTTAAAATTTATTGAGACACAAATCTGCTTGTCAATCAAAGTAATGCCATCCACAGAGGTGTTTCTGAGCCACTATAGGTCGTCATGTCAGACAATCTGAATTTGTTTCTTAGAAGTCAATAGTAAAATGTCTTGGTTCAATTCATCTCCCAATCAACAACAAGGCTTGGGTAATACAGTTACATCATAAGAGATGAAGAACATTTTTGACAACAGAGATTAATTTGAAAGCTAGTAGAAGCAATGAGATTCCAATCAAGGTCTATAAAAAGTTCTTCCCTCAAATTCAGGATATCTGTTAGACCTGTCGGCCTTAGGATAGTCTTCCCCACAATGTTTTGCCTTTTCCCTCCATTTTTCTGACCTCATTTTTACTGGTATTAGGACTATGCACACTTTACCACTGCTAACCAGTGCTAAAGTGTTTGTGCTCTCTCCTCTAAAGCACGGTTTTATTGTCTTATTCCCAGTTAGAACATTTAATTTACTTATTGGTCCCTAAGAAAGTGCACTATGGGGGTCATTCTGACCCTGGCGGTCATTGACCGCCAGGGTCAACGACCACGAGAGCACCGCCAACAGGCTGGCGGTGCTCTCAAGGGCATTCTGACCGCGGCGGTTTGGCCGCGGTCAGAAAGGGAAAACCGGCGGTCTCCCGCCGGTTTTCCGCTGCCCTCAGGAATCCTCCATGGCGGCGCAGCTTGCTGCGCCGCCATGGGGATTCCGACACCCCATACCGCCATCATGTTCCTGGCGGTTCGCCCGCCAGGAACAGGATGGCGGTATGGGGTGTCGTGGGGCCCCCGTAAGAGGGCCCCACAAAGAATTTCAGTGTCTGCTTAGCAGACACTGAAATTCGCGACGGGTTCAACTGCACCCGTCGCACCTTCCCACTCCGCCGGCTCAATTCGGAGCCGGCTTCCTCGTGGGAAGGGGTTTCCCGCTGGGCTGGCAGGCGGCCTTCTGGCGGTCGCCCGCCAGCCCAGCGGGAAACACAGAATCACCGCAGCGGTCTTCAGACCGCGGAGCGGTGTTCTGTCGGGGGAACTCTGGCGGGCGGCCTCCGCCGCCCGCCAGAGTTAGAATGACCCCCTATATGTGCCCAGGGGCTGTAAATTGAATGCTAACAGTGGGCCGGCAGCACTGCGTTTTCCCACCCACTTAAGTAGCCCTTTAAACATGTTTCAGGCCTGCCACTCCATTGCCTGTGTGTACAGTTTTCAACTGCAATTCCAACCTGGCAAAACAAACCTTTTGTTGGGCCCAAATCTTCCTTTTTAAATAGATATAAGTGACCCCTAGTGTAAGCCCAGGACTGCCCAGCGGGCAGCATAAAATGTATTTAAAAAGTAGGATATGTACCCTTTAGTTTTACCTGGTAGTGAAAAACACTCAAATGTGTTTTCCACTACTGCAAGACCAATCTTTTCCATAGGATAACTTTGGAGTTGTCTTATTACATTTTATAAGAGTAATTTCCAAATGGGAAGAGATGACTCCTTCAATTTTAGTGTCTCTGGAATCACGGTTTAAAACCTTAACTTATGGTGCAGTTGATTTTTTATTTGTAGTTCTGAAAATGCCACTGTTAGTTGTCATGCTCTTACCGTAGCTATTTGGTGCTTCTAGCCTGTCTCTGGTCACATGACTGGGTGCAGTTGGCAACTTGACTTTGTCCTATACAGCCACACACAGTTGGAGCTTAGTTGTAACCTGATGGGCCATCTGGGGCAGGATAGCAGGAAGAGGCCGGAACCACTCTCTCTTACAGCTAGGCTGTATCCTGTCAACACAAAGGGTTGAATGACCCTGCATTATCACTCTAACCAACGTGGAGTCAGAGCAGGGGCAGGGAATTCTGTGCACTTCAAAGCTACTATCTAGAAGTTTCTCCCACCTTCAGGGCACCAAGGAATACACACTGGACCTCAGACACCACCATGTTAGTACTCTTCTGGACATGTGGATACTCTGCCAGGAAGGACTGCTGTGCTGCTACAAGGGCTGCCACTCTGTTGGACTGCTGCTTTGCTGTGTTGACCTGCTGCCTTCTGGCTAAATGGTTGGCCTCCCGATCTGAAGCCTCAGGGACACAAAAGACTTTCAAAAACCTTGCATCTGCACCTAGACTCTGCCTAAATGGGCTTCTACCTTGCCAAGTGGTGCCACCCTAGTCATGGACCGTTGGATGTGGGCCTAAGGTGCTTTCCAGCAGAACTGATGCATCATCTCTGCTGAGTGGTGCATCCCTAGGCAAACCAACGCATTGTCTCTGCTGTGCAGCACATCCCTGAGCAGAAACGGTGCATCACCGCTGCTGTGTGGATTGGGACTGATGTGAGGACCTACATACCCTCTGCAGTCCTTGGAAATGATCAGTCATCACAAAAGCATAGCACATCCACTGTCCAGGTCCTCGCATCCCTCATCGGTGGCAACCTTGATGATGATGCCAGACTCCACATCACAGTCTCACAACCCCTCACAACCGATGCATCAGAAGCTGCTCGCTGCACTCCCAACACCTTACTTTGCATCTCAAGCCCCGTTGATGGGATCCTTGACAGCAATTCAACAGGAACTCACACTGCAGCCTTGCCATATCTCAGAACCAACGCATCACTTCAGCTGTGGGGAGCATCTTCAACACCGCTCCATACATCACTGCGCATCCAGGAGTTAAGGTGCTTTTTTCAGCGGCCCTAACTGGTTCCCTATAGCTGGCCTGCACTCCATCATGGTCAGCCTTAACATGTGACTTTGTTTCAGTCCAGCACCACCAGATATCCCATGTTGGCGCTTTATGCTTTTAGAAACTTTTTTACAGTGTATACTTTAGAAATTCGTAACTTGAGCTCTACTGATTGGATTTTTGTTGTTTTAGTCTTGTTTTATTTATTAAAATCCACTCTATTTTGCCAACTCTGTTGTGGGCTTCTTTTGTGGTGTGTCTTCACTGTCAACAAATGCATCACCTTCAAACTCCTGACCCACACATACAAGGCCCTCCACAATATCAGACCTGTCAACCTCAACCACCGCCTTGCCCTCTACACCCCCTCCAGGCAACTCTCCTCAGGACAACTGGCCCTCACTACCATTCCTAGGATCCAGAAGAACACGGCTGGAGGAAAATCCTTCACCCACCTCTCCGTGCAGACCTGGAACGCAATGCTGATCCACATCAGGCAGTCCCCATTGCTGGCTCAGTTCAGGAAGGACCTCTAGACCTGGCTCATCAACTGACCCGCATCCCCCCGCTAGCGTCTTAGTGTTTTAAGTCTTTTAAAAGCAAACAAAGGCCCTCATTACAACCTCGGAGCTCTTTTCCAAAGACCGCCGAGGCTGCGGGTGCCAGAATACCGCCAGTACTGGTGATATTTCTGGCTCCCTATTATGACTTTTCCGCTGGGCCAGTGGACAGGTATGGTCTGAGCTTCTTCAGTGCCCAAACCACAGCAAATGCTTCTCTCTCAATAGCACTCCACCTCTGTTCCCGTGGTAATAGCCTTCTGCTAATAAAGGCTACTGGTTGGCCTGAGCCCTCCTCATTTAGCTGTGCTAGAACAGTCCCTATGCCATGCTCTGAAGCGTCCGTCTGCACAATAAATTCCTGGGAGTAATCAGGGGCCTTGAGCACGGGGGCCGTGCACATGGCTTCCTTCAGAGAATCCAAGGCTTTCTGACAAGCCTCTGTACAATTCACCAACCTAGGTTGCTTTTTGGAAGTGAGTTCTGTCAAGGGTGACACAATGGTACCATAGCCCTTGACAAACCTACAGTAGTATCCAGTGAGGCCTAAAAAGGCTCTCACTTCGGCCTGTGTTCTAGGTGGTTGCCAGGCCTTGATAGTTTCAATCTTGGCCTTGAGTGGCTGCACCTTGCCACCACCTACTAGGTGACCCAAGTACACCACGGAACCCTGCCCAATCTGGCACTTACTAGCCTTGATGGTCAGGCCTGCCTGTTGCAGAGCCCGAAGCACCTCCTTGAGGTGGAGCAGGTGTTCCTCCCAGCTGGA
The DNA here is from genome assembly GCF_031143425.1 of Pleurodeles waltl. Classification (NCBI taxonomy): domain Eukaryota; kingdom Metazoa; phylum Chordata; class Amphibia; order Caudata; family Salamandridae; genus Pleurodeles; species Pleurodeles waltl. The sequence continues at coordinate 1,345,100,723 of NC_090447.1, forward strand.
ACTGTAGACAGCTATGTCGTCTAGGTAAGCTGCACAGTAGGCATCCTTGCCAGCTAAGACCCCGTTAACCAACCATTGGAAGGTGGCGAGCGGATTTTTCAACCCAAAGGGCATCACCCGGAACTGGTAATGGCCATCAGGTGCAGAAAATGCTGATCTCTCTTTAGCCCTCTCAGTCAGGGCCATCTGCCAGTACCCTGATGTAAGATCAAACGTACTCAGGAACTTGGCAGCTCCTAGCCTGTCAATGAGCTCATCAGCTAGGGGGATGGGGTGAGCGTCAGTCCATGTGACTGAGTTTAGACCCCGGTAGTTCTCACAGAACCAGAGTTCTGGCTTCGCACCGGGGGCAGCAGCCTTAGGAACGAGCACCATAGGGCTGGCCTAGTGACTACTGGACTTCTCAATGACCCCTAAGGTCAACATCTTGGAGACCTCTGCCTTGATGCTGGCCTTTACCTTATCCGATAACCTGTACATTTTGTTCTTTACAGGGGGACTGTTGCCTGTGTCAATGTCATGGACACATAGATGGGTCAGTCCAGGAGTAAGGGAAAACAGGGAAGAAAACTACTCTAACAGTTCATAGCAGTCTCCTCTCTGGTTTATAGTCAGGGAGTCAGAGAGAATGACACCCTCCACTGACCCATCACCTTCTTTGGCAGAGAGGAGGTCGGGGAGAGGTTCACTCTCCTCTTCCATGCCCTCATCTGTGACCAGGAGCATACTAACCTCAGACCTCTCAAAGTGAGGTTTGAGCCGTTTGTGATGGAGGACCCTGAGGGGGTCCCTAGGGGTCTTGGGGTCCACTAGGTAAATGGCCTCTCCCTTACGCTCCTTGGTCTCAAATGGGCCAATCCAGCGGTCCTGGAGAGCCCTGGGCTCTACTTGCTCCATCACCCAAACCTTGCCTTCACGGGAGAACTCAACCAGAGTGGCCTTCCGGTCATACCACTCCTTCATCACCTCTTGACTGGCCTTGAGGTTACTCTTGGCCTGCATCCAGAAGCGTTGGGTTTGGTTGCGGAGGGCCAGCATGTAGCTGACCACATCCTGGGGCGGTGTCCTGGGAGCTTTCTCCCAGCCTTCTTTAACTATGCTCAGATGTCCCCTGACGGGTGACCATAGAGAAACTCAAAGCCTTTCTGGGGCACGCCCTGTAAGCAAACAACAGGCATGGTAAGAGGACGTCCCACTTACGCCTCATGGCTTCAGTCAGGCCATTAATCATGCCTTTCTGGATCTTGTTAAATCTCTCAACAAGCCCATTGGATTGAGGATGATAAGGGGTGGTAAACCGGTAGGCCACCCCACACTCATCCCACATGGACTTCATGTATGCTGACATGAAGTTTGTAACACTGTCAGACACATCTTCCTCAGGGAATCCCACATGGGTAAATATTCCCAACAGGGCTCTGGTCACTACCGGTGCAGTCACTGTTCTCAGAGGGATTGCCTCTGGATAGCAAGTGGCATGGTCCACCAAAACCAGGATAAACCTGTTGCCCAAGGCAGTTTTGGGGTCCAAGGGACCAACAATGTCGATGCCCACCCTTTCAAAGGAGGTGTGAACGACGGGGAGTGGGAGCAGGGGAGCTTTAAGCTTTTTCCCTGTCTTCCCACTAGCCTGGCAGGTGGGGCAAGCTCTGCAGAACTTATCTGAGGCTAACCTCATTCTGGGCCAATGGAAGGGGGTGACAAGCCTATCAAAGGTCCTGTCATGGCCCAGATGCCCTGCCAGGGGAATGTCGTGAGCCAGACCCAGTACGAAGGCCCGGTAACACTGGGGGACCACCAGCACATATGCTGCCCCAGGGCCCGGAACCTTGGGCTCACTGTAAAGGAGATCATTCTCCCAGTACATATGGTGAGTGCCAGAGGCCTCACCTGCTGCTTGGGCTGTGGCCTGTTGCCTCAGACCCTCAAAGGTGGTGCATTCCATCTGCGCCTTGCAGAATTCTGCCCTGGGTGATCCACCCTCTACTTGCCAGCCAGCAAGTTCAGGCAGGTTGCCCAGGTCAGCTATGTCCTCCCCAGTTGGCTCAGAGGCCTCCTCCTCCTCAGGGGCCCCGTCCACCACTGTGGGAACATATGAGGCAGGTTTCCCAAGCCTCTTACCCTTCCTCTTTGCAGCTGTCTGGGCCATTATTCCAGGCTCCAGACATCCTTGACCCCCTTCCCAGGCAGCCATGGACTGTGTGGTCATGCAGACCCACTCAGGCAAACGTAACATCTCCAGGTGGGATCTGAGCTCTACCTCCTTCCAGGCAGTACGCTCAAGATCAATGCCTAACAGACAATGTACAGGCATGGCAGGACTCACAGCTACTTTCAGAGTACCAGAGGACGCCCCCAATCAAAGGGAACCAGGTCAACTATGACCTGGGAATGTATTAGGGACTATCTGATCTGCTGACACCAGCTGACTCTTGAAAGTAGTCATACTGGCTCCTGTGTCATGCAGAGCCTCCACCCTTTGCCCATCAATGGTGTCCCACTGCCTATACTTTGAAGTGTTTTCTGGCATGTAGGCTTTAGGCACCATATCTCTTTCTCCCAGGGACACTAGGGAAACCTCTGCCTGCCCCCCAAAGCTAATTGGGACTGTCTCCCCCCAGGGCACTACACTAGCCAACCCAGGTGTCCGTCCAGTAGTGGACTGTGCTCTCTTGGAACAATGGGAGTCGCCCTTAGAGTGTCCATGCTGGTAGAACTCTAAGCATTTGGGGATGAATTTCCCTAATGTTCTATCAAAGTACCCTGGCTTCTTCCCAAATCTAGAAGAGGAATGGTTACCACCGCCCCCTTAGGAATTCTTTTGGGGACCTTTTGAGAACTCCTTATCTTTAAGTTTTTCTCCCCCCTCTTTCTTCTGTTGGGAACCCTGAACACCTTTGTGGGAGTCCCCTCCAGATGCCTTCTTTGACCCTCTGGTGCTAACCCAGAGGTCCGTCTCCTCAGAAAGCTGCCTGAGATCAGGCAGCTTGCTATCTACAAAGTGCTGGCGCAACTCTGTAAAAGAAATACTGAGCATATGCTCTCTCAGAATCGAGTCATATAACCCTTTGTATTCATCTACTTTGCTGCCCCGCACCTATCCATCCAGTACCTTACTGGAGAAATCATAGCAATCCACCCAAGTTTGTGTTGAAAGTCTGGTGCTGTCCCTGAACCTCTGACTGTATTTCTCAGGGGTCAGCCCAAACTTGGCCAATAAAGCGGCTTTCATGTGCGGGCAGTCATTTCTATTCTGTGGAGCAAGTGTAAGAAGTGTGTCCCTCCCCACTGCTGGTACATAAAACCACATGGCCGCTCCCTATTGCTCCTTAGAGGTCCCATGGGCCCTTAGTGCAACTTCATAGGCAGCCAACCACTTGTCAATGTCATCCCCCACCACATAACTTGGCAACCCATTCTTGGGTATACAAACCTTTTTCTCCCCAACAGGTCCTGCATGTCTGCTGCCACCATCAATGCTGGACTTAGACTGTTTTGCCTTGAGCTCCAGCTCCAGCTCCTTCAGACTCAGTTCATAAGCTAACAACAGTTTTTTCTCAACCAAGGCTCTCTCAGCTGCAGCTTCAGCTCTCTCAGCTTCAATCTGTTTAGCTGCTCTTTCAGCCTCAGCTTGCTTGGTTTCCCTCTCTGCTCTCCTTTCCTCCTGTTGAGCCTCAATTTTTAGCCTTGCAATTTGTAACTGAAACTCTCTTTTCTCTCTCCTTTCCTCTGCGGTCAGGCCTTGATCAGAGAAACAGCTCCCTTGTTTGGCAGGGGACACAGTTGCAGTGGTAACATCATCCACTGATGGCAGAAAATCCTCTGGGAAGCCATCTCCTGGCTCCTCCTCCTCAATATCCTCCTCTAAATGGGCTTCTGCCCAGGCCCTCAGCACCATTTGAAATTCCTCATTTCTGGAGGCACCTTGAGTAGGTACTCCCATATCCCTGCAGAACCCTTTCAGCTGTTTGACAGTATGGGGGTGATTCTCACCCTGGCGGGCGGCGGAGGCCGCCCGCCAGAGTTCCCCCCTCCAAAATACCGCTCCGCGGTCGAAAGACCGCTGAGGGTATTTTGGGATTTGCACTGGGCTGGCGGGCGACCGCCAAAAGGCCGCCCGCCAGCCCAGTGCAAATCATCCTTCCCACGTGGACGCCGGCTCAGAATTGAGCCGGCGGAGTGGGAAGGTGCGACGGGTGCAGTGGCACCCGTCGCGTATTTCAGTGTCTGCAAGGCAGACACTGAAATACAAAGTGAGGCCCTCTAGGGGGGCCCCTGCAGTGCCCATGCCTTTGGCATGGGCACTGCAGGGGCCCCCAGGGGCCCCACGACACCCCATACCGCCATCCTGTTCCTGGCGGGCGAACCGCCAGGAACAGGATGGCGGTATGGGGTGTCAGAATCCCCCATGGCGGCGCAGCAAGCTGCGCCGCATGACCCCCTATATGTCTCCAACAGGGCCAGGTCAAAATCTCCTGCTTGAGACCCAGCCTGAGACATGTTGAGTGAGGATTTTGGTCAAACAATTGACAGGAAAAATGAAATTGCAAAAAAGAGATAAGAATCAAGTTGACCTTCAACTGTGGGTAGGTAGTGAAATACTTTGCTACTGTATGTCACTGCACAAATACAAGTCCTATCCTCACCGCTGATCACCAATGTTAGAAATTGGGTCTTTGGTTGGCAGTCAGGTTACCCCCTGTCCAAGCAAGGACCCTTACTCTAGTTAGGGTAAGCCACACACAATCCAAATAATTCTATGGCCACCCTCTGGTAGCTTGGCACTGAGCAGTCAGACTTAATTTAGAAGGCAAGGTGTAAAGTATTTGTGCAATAAATCATAATATAACACCAGATAGCACCACAAAAATACACAACAAAGTGTTTAGAAAAATATATAATATTTATCTGGATAAAAGCAGGTCAAAACGATCAAAGATACAATAAGTAAATGTAGAAATATCACTGAAAAGTGATATAAAAGGGGGTTATTCTAACTTTGGAGGAGGTGTTAATCCGTCCCAAAAGTGACGGAAAAGTGAAGGATTTACCACCAGCCGTATTACGAGTCCATTATATCCTATGGAACTCGTAATACGGCTGGTGGTATATCCGTCACTTTACCGTCACTTTTGGGACGGATTAACACTCCTCCACAGTTAGAATAACCCCCAAAGTGTCTTAAGTATTTTAAAAGCAAACAAAGGGGGTCATTCTGACCTCGGCGGTAAAAGGCCCTTACCGCCGGTCAGAAGTCCGCCATTCTACCGCCGCGGCCGCGGTAAACCGCCACGGTCATTCTGACCACCAACTGTGAAACCGCCAAAAATCCGACATCCAAGGAAGGCCGCCACATCAGCGGGCCGCGGAAAACTGGAGATGACCAAACCTCCACCGTCACGGCAACACAAACACGCCCATGCTATTCTGACCCACGAATCCACGCGGCGGTCTTTCAACCGCGGTATTCCATTGGCGGTACACACCGCCACGGTCAAAATATACACACAGCTCCAAAACACTGCCACATTGGACATTTTGAAATACGCACACCTAAGACACATACAAACAACACACCCACACATCCAATCAACTATAAAACACACACCCACATCACCCACAAACCCCCACTAGTTGGAAATCGGAGCGAAGGCAAGAGCGAGAGAGAATGAGATAGAGAGAGCGAGCACAGCAATAGAAAACCCCAACACACACAGGAACCCAACTTCATCACCCACACCACATCTACGCACACATCACCACATATCACCACGCACATCACCACAAACACCACCCCACACCTCATCCACACCACCCCATGGCACCCCAAAGACACCCAAGGTTTTCGGACCAAGAACTCTGGGTCATGGTGGAGGAAATCATGAGGGTTGAGCCCCAGCTCTTCGGCACACAGGTGCAGCACACCACCATAGCAAGGAAGGCTGAGCTATGGCAAAGGATCGTAGACAGGGTCAACGCTGTGGGACAGCATCCCAGAAATCGGGAAGATATCAGAAAGCGATGGAACGACCTACGGGGGAAGGTGCGCTCGATGATCTCCAGGCACAACATCGCTGTGCAGAAGACTGGCGGCGGACCCCCACCCACTCCACCCCAATTCACAGCATGGGAGCAAGAGGTGGTAAACATCCTGCATCCTGATGGCCTCGCTGGAGTACACGGAGGAATGGACTCTGGTAAGTCGAATCTCAACTACTTCACCCCCCCCAACCACCAGCATGCCAACCCCCCCCCTCACCCCCAATCTCAACCCCCCAGCACACAACCTCCCTGCCAATGTCTCACCAGCACAACCCACCCTTAACAAATCCAACCCCTGAATGCCAACACAAACCATAGACACCACCAAAGCATGACCATTGCACATACCCATACACCCCCCCCCCCAAACCCTCACAACACCTCCCACAAGGGAATGCCAGCACTGGGGGACAAGGGCACTCAAAATGCACGCCATGGCACACACAGAAACAATAACCATACTCCTTTACCCCTGCAGGGCCCGAACGCCAACACACCGCCACGGAGGGTCCAGATTTGTCCATCCCACCCCCAGAACAGGCCCCCAGCGAGGACAGCAGCTCTGTCGACCTAGAATCTGATGACCAGCCCGGACCATCGGGGACCTCTGGACAGTCGGTTCCCCAAACACAGACACAGGCCACAGCAGACCCAAACCCCTCTGGGAACACCAGCACAGCTCCCACCCAGAGGGCCCCTGCTTCTGTCTCGCGGACGCGTCAATCAGCGGTGTGTCCGCCACTACAGGGCACTCAGGCTGACCCAACACCCCAACAACAACAGGGACCTGGGGGCAGTGGTAGTGGGCACACCGTCCAGGGGACAGAGGCCCGGGGAAACAGGGCAACTGGGAGGGCTGCTGTGCGACAGGGGGGGGAGGACAGGCCCAGGGAACCGACTCTCCAAGAGGCCCTCACCACCATCATGGGAGGATACCATCACTCCCAGGAGACGATGGCGACGGTACTGGCCAGGTTCACCGAGATCCAGGCACAGCAGGAGGAACGGTACATGGGGTTCAGCAATGAACTCCGGAACATCGCTACCGCTATGGGGACCATAGTCCAGGCCCTCAACCGGATAGAAACCACATTGCGGGACCATGTGGCACCGCAAAGGGCCCCTGTCACTAGCCAGGAACAGCCTACCACCTCCGCCGGCGCTAGTGGTCAGGAGGCCCCCACAGAACGACGGGCCACCAGAACCCCACCTCCTGCTGAAGAACAACCACCCCGCAAGAGGAACCTGAGATCTCAAAGGAAGACAGAGTAGGATGCCAAGACCCCCGCCAGCCTAATATCCCCCCGGATGTCATTCCACTGTCCCACAGTGTCACCCTGTCCAACCTTGAACTGCCCCTGCTCCATCCTTCCACAGGCATATGAACAATGCACCTGTGCGACCGAGAACTGGACTCTGCCATGGACATAACTCCACCCTCACCCATCACCGTTTTAATATCATGTACCAATATATAGCACTAAAAATAAATCACTCATTGCACAGAAATCATTCTGGAGTCAGCCTGTATTATTTACAAATGTATAACACATTACTTATCAATAATGTTCTGTAATTTATGTGTGGACAACATACCGATGTCAATAAGCATTAGTCCATGGGCTAACCAAGCAGAAGTCACGCAGTGGGTCATACAGCACTGAAAAGGGAAGGGAAAAGCAAACTTCAGTTTAAAAGAACTGGGGGGAAATACACAAAGTAAAGATGCAGGGGGCATTCAGTAAATGTTAAATGGCGTGGGTGATTCCTACCTGTGTGCTACTGAAAATACTGTTGGATAACTCTGTCCCTGTTGTCTGGGTCGTCCTCTTCGTCTTCCTCCTCTTCACTCTCCGCAGGCTCCACAGCTGCTTCAACACCTCCATCTGGACCATCCTCCTGCAGGAAGGGCACCTGACATCGATATGCCAGATTGTGAAGCATACAGCAGGCCACGATGATCTGGCACACCTTGTTTGGTGAGTACATCAGTGATCCCCCTGTCATATGCAGGCACCTAAACCTGGACTTCAGGAGGCCAAAGGTTCTTTCAATGATCCTCCTAGTTCGCCCATGGGCCTCATTGTACCGTTCCTCTGCCCTGGTCCGGGGATTCCTCACTGGGGTCAATAGCCAAGGCAGGTTGGGGTAACCAGAGTCACCAATTAGCCACACACGTTGTCTCTGTAGCTGTTCCATCACATAAGGGATGCTGCTATTTCGCATCACATACGCGTCATGCACTGACCCAGGGAACATGGCATTCACATGGGAGATGTACTGGTCAGCCAAACAGACCACCTGGACGTTCATCGAATGGTAACTTTTCCTGTTTCTGTACACCTGCTCATCGTCTTTTGGGGGTACTAAAGCCACATGGGTCCCATCAATGGCACCAATTGTGTTGGGGATATGTCCAAGGGCATAAAAATCACCCTTCGCAGTGGCCAAATCAACCTCCTCAGGGAATACAATGTAGCGCCGCATGTGTTTCGTCAGGGCAGACAACACTCTAGACAAGATTTTTGAAAACATAGGCTGAGACATTCCAGATGACATGGCCACTGTTGTCTGGAATGAGCCACTTGCCAAAAAATGGAGGACTGACAGAACCTGCACTAGAGGGGGAATTCCTGTGGGTTGGCGGATGGGGGACATCAGGGCTGGCTCCAGCTGGGCACACAGTTCATGTATAGTGGCTCGGTCAAGTCGGTATCGTAGTATGATGTGGCGTTCTTCCATTGTCGACAGGTCCACCAGCGGTCGGTACACGCGAGGATTCATCCTTCTCCTCGCAAGTCCCAGCGGACGGTGCCTAGGAAGGACAACATGGCGCACAGAGTCAAGCAAATCACAGGTACGTTCACCACTGTATGCATAGCACACGATTATCTATGTATTGAAAGGCATGTATGTGTGGCAATGCAAGGCCTAGGCCTGTGTGACGCAGTACAAATAATGCCATGTGGGCCCTTGAAATGGCGGCTGCCTGACCTGTGAAGTGGGACAATGGGATGTGAGGTCAATGCGCTGGCGTGGCACACCGTGGCGTTAGGCGGTCGAAGACCGCTATACGAAGCCGCATTGGCTAACATTGAGGCCTATGGGTTTCAGGAGCCAATGACGAGGTGCGCCGGCGGTCGCGGTACGCACCTCCGCGGTACGCACCTCCGCGGTACGCACCGCCGCGGGCGTGACCGCCATTTTCTATCTGCTTAATCACTCGAGACCTGATCATCCACAGGAGAGGACCTATACTGCAAGTGCTGCTGTGACCTCGGTCTGGAAGTGACAATGGCTGCTGCGACTGGGGAAAGGGCCCCTGCCTTCACGTCTGAGGAGTTGGAGAAACTTGTGGATGGGGTCCTCCCCCAGTATGCGTTACTCTACGGTCCTCCAGACCAACAGGTAAGTACACTGGGTGCACATTGAATGGGCTATGCCTGTGTGGAGTGGGGTGGATGCTAAGTTGGTGGGGTGGGTGGCGAATGAGGAGTGCAACGCACAACAGATGAGAGCATGTGCCATATGGCAAGGTTGGGGAGGGGGGCCAATCGCATCTAACATGCAGAAAAATTATGATTTTTCCTTCCCACCCTGTACATGTCAAATAGGTCAGCGCCCATCAGAAAGTGGACATTTGGCGTGCCATCGCCAAGGAAGTCCGGGCCCTGGGGGTCCACGTCAGACGGGGCACCCACTGCCGCAAGAGGTGGGAGGACATCCGCCGCGGGATCAGGAAGACCGCCGAGTCACTGCTGGGGATGGCCTCCCAACCTAGGAGGGGTGCCAGTCGTACCCTGACCCCCCTGATGTCCCGGATCCTGGCGGTGGCCTACCCTGAATTGGATGGGCGCTTGAGGACATCACAGCAGACACAAGGGGGTGAGTATCAGCACATTCTGCTATCTCTCTGCGCAGTGGAGGCGTCTGGGTGGGGGAGGAGGGTTGTGGGTGACATTAGGCCAGGGCGCTTTCTGTAGTGTAGTCCTCTCCTTTAGGCATGGCCCTGTGCTCCCGGCCCCCACCTCTGTAGGGTGACAAGTACAGCTATCGATGGTCCAGCATCACACATGTGCGCCTTTGTCGTCTCTAGACCTGTTGTCCTAGTCCGAAGTACTGAGTAGTGTACCCCGAATGCACGGCTTAGTGCATGAGGCTCCTGTGTCTGTCCTCTCCGCCAACGGTGTTGACATTGCATGCACTCAACCTGGTCTTCGTTTTTCTCCCCTTACCCTTCTTCTTCGTCTTCTTGTGCATCTGTGCATTAGCATCATCAGGCGGAGGAGAATTGGCAGCCGAGCACGAGGGAGCTGCAAGTCACAAGGCCCCGGTGGGACCAGGAACAGACACCGAGGGCACCAGTGATCTGGAGGGCGAGGGGAGCACCACAACGGGGACCGGTGGTGACACCAGCGACAGCGACACGTCCTCGGATGGGAGCTCCCTAGCGGTGGCGGCAACATCCGGGCCCCCCGCCTCTACAGGTACAGCCGCCACCCAGCGCACCAGCCCCGCCCTCCCAGCAGCCCCTCAGCCTACGCTCCGTGCCCGCTTCGCCCCAGGCACCTCAGCCCCTGCCCCTGTTACCCCTGCTGCCCTCAGTGAGGAGGTCATTGACCTCCTGCGGACCATCATTGTTGGGCAGACTACCCTTTTGAATGCCATCCAGGGGGTAGAAAGGGAGGTGCATCGGAGCAATGCCTACCTGGAGGGCATTCATTCTGGTCAGGCTGCCCATCAACGATCGTTCAATGCTCTGGCCTCAGCACTGAAGGCAGCCATCGTCCCTGTTTCCAGCCTCCCTCTTCTGACTGCCTCCAGCCTGTCTCTGTCTCCTGTTCCTCAGCCTATCCCATCCACACCATCAGACCAGCCTGCACACACCTCAACACCCAAGGGCAGCTCATCCAGACACAAGCACCACAGAACCCACAAGCATTCACGCAAGCAACACCCAGATGCAGACATTCCAACAGTCACTACCACCTCTGTGTCCCCCTCCTCCTCGTCTCCCTCCTCCCTCCCTGTGACGTCTACACTCACACCTGCATGCACACCACCATCAGCCAGTGCTTCCATCACCAGCACACCCTCCAGTCCAGTCCGCACACGTGCAGTCACCACCCCCACTACCATTTACACGTCCCCTGTGTCCTCTCCCACTGTGTCTGTCACCCCCTCTTCCAAGACACACAAACGCAGGCAGACACCCACCCAACAGCCATCCACCTCACGACAGCCTCCAGCACAAGCACCTGCACCCAAAGACAGCACACCTGACTCTCCTACAAGCACATCCTCTTCCTCCACTTCCATCACCACTTCTCCTACCTTTTACCTTGGTCCTAAGAAAGTTTTCCTTGCTAATCTTGACCTCTTTCCCTCCACTGACCCACCCCCTCCATCTGCAAAGAGTCCCAAGAGCACCTCAGCCACCACCAGCCCAGCTTCGAGTGTCACTGTGGTGCATGGGTTCTGGAGCCCACCCTTTGCCAGCAGTGACACTTCAATCAGCAGCAAGGGGACAGCCAGCCCCCCACCAGGCAAGAAGACCAGGAAGCTAAAGGGCCGCCGTGAGAGGACTGACACGGCTGCCCCCAAGGAGCAAAGTTCGCCCACTTCACCAGCCACAACATCTAGGGGAGGCAAGGGCCCGAGAGCCCCATCTAAGGAGCGAAAGGGCAGCAGGGCGGAAAAGTCAGCCAGCAGGAGCGCGGAGCAGGAGGGGCCCACAAGCCCCATCCCGGGTGTTAGCAAGGACACCAAAGGGCCCAGGACTCCGTCACCGAAGGGTCCAGCAACAGCACGGTCGGAGGGCGACTGAGCAGGGAGTCCAGGCCAGCTCTGGCTCCCTTGACCTACTGGACGAGCACCGCTGAACAGGGCCCCGCCGTGGAGAAGAGCACCGCTGAACAGGGCCCCGCCGTGGAGAGGAGCACCGCTGAACAGGGCCCTGCCGTGCAGAAGAGCACCGCTGAACAGGGCCCCACCGTGGAGAGGAGCACCGCTGAACAGGGCCCCGCCGTGCAGAAGAGCACCGCTGAACAGGGCCCCGCCGTGCAGAAGAGCACCGCTGAACAGGGCCCCGCCGTGCAGAAGAGCACCGCTGAACAGGGCCCCGTCGTGCAGAAAAGCACCGCTGAACAGGGCCCCGCCGTGCAGAAGAGCACCGCTGAACAGGGCCCGCCGTGCAGAAGAGCACCGCTCAACAGGGCCCGCCGTGCAGAAGAGCACCGCTGAACAGGGCCCCGCCGTGCAGAAGAGCACCGCTGAACAGGGCCCCGCCGTGCAGAAGAGCACCGCTGAACAGGGCCCCGTCGTGCAGAAGAGCTCCGCTGAACAGGGCCCCGCCGTGCAGAAGAGCAACGCTGAACAGGGCCCGCCGTGCAGAAGAGCACCGCTGAACAGGGCCCCGCCGTGGAGAGGAGCACCGCTGAACAGGACCCCGCCGTACAGAAGAGCACCACTGAACAGGGCCCCGCCGTGCAGAAGAGCACCGCTGAAAAGGGCCCTGCCGTGCAGAAGAGCACCGCTGAACAGGGCCCCGCCGTGCAGAAGAGCACCGCTGAACAGGGCCCCGCCGTGGAGAGGAGCACCGCTGAACAGGGCCCCGCCGTGCAGAAGAGCACCGCTGAACAGGGCCCCGCCGTGGAGAAGAGCACCGCTGAACAGGGCCCCGCCGTGGAGAGGAGCACCGCTGAACAGGGCCCCGCCGTGCAGAAGAGCACCGCTGAACAGGGCCCCGCCATGCAGAAGAGCACCACTGAACAGGGCCCCGCCGTGCAGAAGATCACCGCTGAACAGGGCCCCGCCGTGGAGAATAGCACCGCTGAACAGGGCCCTGCCGTGCAGAAGAGCACCGCTCCGCTGGGCCCCGCCGTCTCAAGCACCGCTCCGCTGGGCCCCGCCGTCTCAAGCACTGCTCCGCTGGGCCCCGCCGTCTCAAGCACCGCTCCGCTGGGCCCTTCATCTCAAGCACCGCTCCGCTGGGCCCTTCATCTCAAGCACCTCTCCGCTGGGCCCTTCATCTCAAGCACCGCTCCGCTGGGCCCCACCGTCTCAAGCACCGCTCCGCTGGGCCCCGCCGTCTCATGCACCGCTCCGCTGGGCCCTCCATCTCAAGCACCGCTCCGCTGGGCCACGCCGTCTCAAGCACCGCTCCGCTGGGCCCTTCATCTCAAGCACCGCTCCGCTGGGCCCCGCCGTCTCATGCACCGCTCCGCTGGGCCCCACCATCTCATGCACCGCTCCGCTGGGCCCCGCCGTCTCAAGCACCACTGGCACAATGACAGTGCCGGATCTGTCTCGAGCTACTGTTCACGGTTCACTGTGCCCACCATGCCTCCTCCTTGACCGGTGGAGACTGTTATCCACCTGATGGACTGTGGCTTTGCAATCCCCAGGATGGCCGAGTGGGCAAGCCACCCACTGTAGAGACTTGAGAGACTGTGGCTTTGCACTCCCCAGGATGGCCGAGTGGCCAAGCCACCCACTGTAGAGACTTGAGAGACTGTGGCTTTGCACTCCCCAGGATGGCCGAGTGGCCAAGCCACCCACTGTAGAGACTTGAGAGACTGTGGCTTTGCACTCCCCAGGATGGCCGAGTGGGCAAGCCACCCACTGTAGAGACTTGAGAGACTGTGGCTTTGCACTCCCCAGGATGGCACAGTGGGCATGGTGGCCCCTTCGTGGATCTGGCGTCGTGGACTCATGTGGCTGTGGTGCCCCCCCTTCCCTTCCCCCTGAGGTGCCTGTGGTTTTTTCATCAGATGCCCCTGCAGTGTTCTCTCCAAAGGACTCAGGTCTCCTGTGTGGGCTTTGCCCTTGTGTTGATACACTTTGGCCCACGGACACTTGGAATCTCGTTAGATGTGCAGGACTTATTGCCTCGGTTTATCTTATGCACTGGATATTGAATTGGTATTTTTGATTTGTTATTGCTATTTGACCGTGACTTATCAGTGGTTTTTATTTCCCATAAATTTCGAGTCACAATTTAATTATGTCCTTGCTTTTTTTACGGGGGTTTGGGTGGTATGACTGTGACTTGTTGCTCTGCATTGGTGTGTACATGGTTTGGGGGGGTGGGTGTATCGCGTATGTGTGTGCACGTAACCTTTCGTCCTCCCCCCTCCCCTGTGTCGTAGGTGCAGTACTCACTGTTGTCGTCTGCGCCGGCGTTCGTACTCGTGGTAGATGAGCAGGTAGACGAGAGCAGGTAGGATGTTTAATTCGGGTTCCATGCTGTCCTCCTTCCTCGTGGAGTGCGTAGAGGTGCGCGTTTTCCCGTTCGTAGTCTGTTTCCGCCGTGTTTTTATCGGCGGTGCTCCCGCCCCGGAAAAGGTGGCGGATTGGCCGGTCATGATAGTGTGGGCGGTACATTGTCTGCCGCCTGTCTGTTGGCGGTGACCGCCGTGCTGTTTGTCGGTCCCGCCGTGGCGGTCGGAGTGTTAATGTGGCGGCCTGTGATGGCGGTTCCCGCCAGGGTCAGAATTCCATTTTTTGGACCGCCGGCCTGTTGGCGGGTTGGCCGCCGCTTTATCACCGACCGCCAGGGTTAGAATCACCCCCAAAGTCTCTTTCAAGCACAAAATACCTGGTTCGCCTGAAAAATCTCTGCAAAGAACCGCAGAGGAGGAGATGCGTGGAAACAAAGGGGTGTGCGTCTATTTCTCAGGCTGCACATGGGGATGTGTCGTTTAATTTTCACGCAGGGATGGCTGTGCGTTGATTTCCAGCGCTCGGTTGGGGATCTTCTTCGGGTTGTGGGGTTTTCAGACACCCAGGGGACGGCGCGTGGATTTCCTGTGCTGGCAGGACAAAGTCACAGGTGCTGCGGTGATCGTTCGGCGTTGCGTCAAATTTTCTACCACACAGAGGGCATTGTGTTGATTCCTCTCTGGAAGTCAGGCTGCGTTGTTCCGGCTCGGCTATGCCTCGATCCAGTGGGCTGTGCGTCGAATTTCTAGTTGCTACGCTGGCGCTGCGTCGATCTTCTTGTTGCAAAGTCGGGCTGCGCCGTTCTGGTTCGGCTTGCGGTGAAATTTTCACCACGGTGCAGGCTGTGCGTCGTTTCTGGCAAGCTGTGCGTCGAATTTCACCACACAAGGAGTCCTTCTTGAAGAGATGAAGTCTTTTTTGTCCTGAGACTTCAGGGAACAGTAGGGAAGCTCTATCCAAGCCCTTGAAGAGGACTTCTTCACCTCATTCTTAGAGCAGCAAGGCAGCAGGGCAACAGCAAGGCAGCAGTTCTTCACAGAAAGCAGTCCGGTGAGTCCTTTGGGCAGCCAGGCAGCTCGTCTTGGCAGGATGCAGGTTCTGGTTACAAGTTTCTTCTCCAGGAAGTGTCTGAGTTGGAAGCGGCAGTGGCCCTGTTTATATACCCAAATGTGCCTTTGAAGTGGGGGGAGACTTCAAAGAGTGGCTTAGAAGTGCACCAGGTCCCCTTTGAGTTCAATCCTGTCTGCCAGGGTCCCAGTAGGGTGTGTGGCAGTCCTTTGTGTGAGAGCAGGCTCTCCACCCTCCCATCCCAGGAAGACGAATTCAAAATGCAGATGTATGCAAGTGAGGCTGAGTATCCTGTGTTTGGGGTGTGTCTGAGTGAATGCGCAAGGAGCTGTCAACTAAACCCAGCCAGACGTGGATTGTAAGGCACAGAAAGATTTAAGTGCAGAGAAATGCTCACTTTCTGAAAGTGGCATTTCTAAAATAGTAATATTAAATCCAGCTTCACTAGTCAGCAGGATTTTATATCACCATTCTGACCATACTAAATATGACCTTCCTACTCCTTTCAGATCAGCAGCTACCATTCAAACAATGTATGAGGGCAGCCCCAATGTTAGCCTATGAAGGGAGCAGGCCTCACAGCAGTGTAAAAAATAATTTAGGAGCTTTACACTACCAGGACATGTAAACTAAATAGGTACATGTCCTGCCTTCTGCCTACACAGCACCCTGCCCTATGGGTTACCTAGGACATACCTAAGGGGTGTCTTATATGTAGAAAAAGGTGAGTTTTAGGCTTGGCAAGTACTTTTAAATGCCAAGTCGAATTTGCAGTGAAACTGCACACACAGGCCTTGCAATGGCAGGCCTGAGACAAGGTTAAGGGGCTACTTAAGTGGGGTCACAATCAGTGCTGCAGGCCCACTAGTAGTATTTAATCTACAGGCCCTGGGCACATTTAGTGCACTCTACTAGGGACTTATAAGTAAATTAAATAGTCCAATTAGTATGATCCAATGTTACCATGTTTAAAGGGAGAGAGCATCTCCACTTTAGCACTGGTTAGCAGTGGTAAAGTGTGCAGAGTCTTAAAACCAGCAAAAATAGTGTCCATAAAGTGGAGGGAGGCAGGCAAAAAGTTAGGGGTGACCACCCTAAGGCTGTCAGGTCTAACAGCCATCCTTCATTTCTGTAACTTTCGGTTCTGAAAGAGAGAGTCTCACTTCAATTCTTACCATCGGCTCACCTGCCAGCATCTACATTCTCAAACAGAAGCTTCTTTTCCTATTGTCTATGAAGATGCTGTCCCAGATGGAAGAACTGGTTTCCAATGATTTCAGAGGTGTGGAAAAAACACCATAAGGCTTGTGGAGAAAGATAGGAGGAGGTTAAAATCCTTATTTCCATCTTCATTTTGTTGTTAGTTCCTTTCCTTAGTATTTTTTCATCTTGATTTGTTTTGTTAGGGTATTCCCTTAACTTGTTTTTAGCTAAGTTTGCGTTAGAGTAGTGTCTTAGAACTCTAAACCTTAGGACCCCGTGACTAGTGGCAGACATCTGAAGGAAATTACATAATCAATGTGAGAGATGTCAAGGTGTGGTTTTTAACAGTTATTGGGATATTGGGAGTTCCGCTGAATGTCGTATACTGATAAGTAAAGATGTTAACTATGAGCTCTCTGGGTGGTGTGTTTTTGTGCATGCTACAGGACTGGAGAGATGCAACAACTGACAACAAGGAGGGCGCACATGCCCCAAATAAACAGAAGTTCTCTCCCTGAGAATTTGCAAGAAATAGCAAATTGCTTGTACGCACCATGTGCGCCCAAGTCAAAACGAAGAAGCCTGCAGTTGGCATATGTGGAGTGCAAGTGCCAATTAAGTCTGTACGAGGCTCACAAGGGAGCACCTTTGGAAAAGCCCTCCACGACTTGCCGGCCAGGTTAAGACAAAAAGAAGGTACTGCACCACCACACCGAGTCATCAGTCATAAAATGAAAATGCTAAAGACAGTGACAACCAGGTACAACACAGGCAGTGACAACCAGATATAACATAACCCTGGTTTACTAGTGAACTGAAATCTCTACAGAGGAAATGTCGTCAACTTGAGCGATGCTGGAAATTGAATCCTGGCCCAGAGGAAAGGGACTTACTTAAGTCTACTTTTAAAATCTATAAAGCGGCACGTTTCAAGGCCAAATCTACCTTCTATACGGCTAAGGTTCAGGAGGCCTTGAATGGTCAGAGGGAGCTTTTTAAGGTGATCAAGGAATGATCTGCTCTCCCCAGGCCACCTGAACTAGTAAATTCACAAGAGTTCTGTGATAAGGTAGCAAAGCATTTCTAGAATAAGATTCTCTGTTCTTATGCTAACTTTGTCTCTCCTCAGGAAGGTAGGGAGCCAATCTCTTCGACCTCTTCTGATCCCATAGCAGGTGGATTAATTCTGTCTGATTTTCAATGTCTGACTCAAGACTGTATTAGCAAACCGATCCTTAATATTAAGTCTGGTTCACCCCTGGATCCCTGTCCTCCCCCCTTGATTCAAATGGCCCCTGACTTTATGGCTCGGACTTTAGTTCCTATTTTTCAGGAAATTCTTAGTTCTGGATGCTATCCTGCCAAATGGAAGGAGACTATAATAGTAAAAAAGAAGCTAGATGGGGATAGGCAGGACTTGGTTGCTGTCCGACCTCCACCGCGGCCCTGGTGGTCTCATGGCCACCAGAGGAGTAGTCACAACCTCAGTCTAGAAAAGGTATTAATGGCTACTAGAGCTGAGGAACTAGCGGATCATTGAACCACTGACATAGAAGTGGGAACAGAAAAAGGTGAATCAGCATTAGTCATGAAGAGTAGACACCAGTGCAAAGTAGATGCCTGCATGTCGACATCCTTGAAAAAAATACTGTCTTTCAGATTTGGATTTTCATTTCCATATACAAATAAATGTCCAGCGTTTGGACAAAGGTGTAAAAAGTATGTAAAGGAGAACACTTTATAACCATTTGTAAAGTGAAGGAAAACCAAGTGCGTCATGGCAGGAGGAGATGCCAGAAGTTTCCAGAAGCAGTCTTGCCATAAAGGCAAAAATTGACCTAATCTTCTACAAGTTTAAACTAAACGGAGTTGACATTACCATCAAGCGACAGTGAAGAGGCTGAATGTGTGATGATCATAGATGAAAGGGGTTGCCATGCACAAGTGGGACTTGTCGCTTGCACAGTAGACAAAAGAAGAGCAGAAACAAGTGAGCTGAGAACATCAATGGTTGCCCGTTTAACTTCTATAATTGATAGTAGTGCTTCCCTCAACATCATGCCAGTTTAACAATTTCACAGTTTACCCCTGTACCATGACTTAAAGCATCAAGTACGAAGGTGTACACATGGGCTTCTTCCAGGCCCTTGCGGAGTCAAGGATCAGTCATAGCGACCCTGTGGCATAAGAAGACATCTGTGAAGGCCCCAGTTCATGTTCTACAAGGTACTCCATCTAGTGCTTTGCAACTTATGTTGACATGGGACTGATATCCATTAATTACAGCCTAAATACACAACTTGAAATTGTGCGTCAGTTCTGGTAATTGTTTCATGGTCTAGGAAGGCTCAAAATGATGACGGTGCAACTCCACATTAATGAAGATATCAGGCCTGTTGCACAGCAACAGCTCAGGATAGCATTCCATCTACTAGAAGCGTCCAAAGGAGCTAAAAGTTTTTCTGAAACATGACATCATTAAGTGCTCTACTGCTCCCACTCCATGGGTGTTGCCCTTCATGGTAGTGCCAAAAAAGGACTTTGGAGGTACATTGCACATCTGTGTGGATATATGCCAAGCCAACACAATAATCCAGAGATAGATAGAAATCCTGGTTCACACATTGCAGATATGATCATGCAGTTTAATGAACCAAACATTTCTCCTGTCTTGACCCGAACAAGGGCTACCATCAGCTTAAACTGAAGATAACTGCAGGTACATTGCCACTTTTTCAACTAATATTTTGATACAAATATTAAGCTTTTGAGTCTTATCTGCTGCAGATGTTCTTTGTAGGATTATTCCACCTCTGATATATGACTTTAATCACAGTGATAATATACTGGTATTTGGTGCAACACAGAAGGAGCATGGTAAAGCCCTCAAACAAGTGTGTCAATTACTTATAGATGCAGACCTCCATTTAAATGGTGAAAAGTGTGAATTTAACAAAACAATGCTCAAGTTCTTCAAACATGAATTTTCTGATGGAGGCATGACTCCTGACAAAATAAGACCACTATCCAGTGCTCTGCAAGATGTCACCATGGTACAGTCTTTCTTGGGTATGGTCAGCTATTGTTCGAGGTACATTTGTGACTTTGCCACAGTGAGTGCCCCTTTGCAAGAGCTGAAAAATGTAATGTCCAGTTCCGATGGTCCATAGAATGTGACCTCAGTTTCAAAAACATAAAACATACAATTGAAAATGTGACTGAGATGGCTTACTTTGATCCTAAATTGCACACTGAGATCACTGTTGATGGGAGCCGTATTGGGTTCAGAGCAGTCTTTGCTAAGTATAGTGGACATCCGAATGCTCAGAGACAAATTGTGGCGTATGGCAGTTGAAGTTTGTCTGTCACAGAAGGTGCTTATTCCCAGACGCAAAAAGGAGACTCTGGTGATAGTATGGGTCTGTGAACATTTTCATGTGCTTCTGTATGGAGAGCATTTCACTATTGTCACTGACCACTAGGCATTACTGCACCTACAAGACTATGACAATACAATTGTGCTCAATCCAGCAAGAATCAAAACACTGCAGATTATTTCAGAAATTGCTGAGGAGTACATCAACTTCATTGCAAAGTCCAGCACACCTGCAGCTCTGTCCATTGAACAGATCATTACCCCTACAAATACTGATAAGGACATGTGTGCGCTTAAAGACATTATTGCAGGGGGCGTGGCCTGGCCGACCAGCAAGATGGCCACCACACCGTGAGGCTCTGCTCGGCGGGGGACCCAAATGCTGCATTTCTCCTAATTTTGCAGCACCTCACCCTTACTCACCATCTGTGCCGGTGCCGAGGGGACCGAGGAGTCTGCCGCCTGGAAGCAGGGCCTGGGCGGACACATGGGGCGTATGGGCCTCAGCCGCTTCTGTCGGCATCGTGGCTTGGGGCCCCTGGGGTGAGCGCAGAGGGGAGCGGCTTCTTTAACTGTACTCGCTCCATCCTGCTCCCGCGCTTGGCCTGCTGGGGCAGGGGCGGCTCTCGGGGGCCACCGCTACACCACCTGCAACCGCAGGGCCCTCTCGGCACCCGCATCGGGCCGCAGGCTACAGCCAGGGTGCCGAGAATCGCTGGAGTTGGGGACCCCCTCTGCTGCTGGCGCCCCCACACACTGCAGACTAGATTGATCCCAACGCCTGGGAGCCCGGGATCTTGGTGGGGACCACCGGCCAGCCGGACAGACGTGCCGGACATACAATCCAGCAGGGCCCAGTCGTCAGCTAAATCGGGCCGCGGGCCCTCGCAGAGGGGCAGGACTGCCCCAGCTCTTCGACTGGGGGCTCTATTCTGCGCTCTATGGAACTGCAGACTGTCTGATTGGGCTGCTGACGCCCTAAGGTTGTGGAGGACCCTGTGGGACTCAAGACGGTGCAGATCGCCTAGTGCACCACCTCCTCATCTTGGTTCAGCTTTACACATTTCTCCTGGGACTCCATTCTTTGTGAGCCACGTGGACTGCTGGCGGCAGCAGTTTTACTGCATGGCCCTGTGCTTGGCAGACCTGCTGTGTTCGGGGTACTCTGGCTGGCTTCTGAAACTTCGACGGCCCCCCTGAGGGACTGACCTTACTACTTGATTCCACTCACCCCTCTCCTGCCTTGTTACGAGTTGGGCGGCCAGCCGAGGTGTGGTTCTCACATGGGCTTCTGTCTTTGGGTGGACCCGCCTCTGGCCGGACGCCTGCTGGTGGGTTACGTAGGTGTGCACGTGCCACCGGCCCAGCTGGCTGGGGGGGAGAATGGGGAAGGCTGACCAGAAGCAGATTAAGTTAACTTTTGAGAGTGGGAAAAAGAAGAGTGGCTCGGCCAGCCGGATGGTGGACGACTTGCCACCTGTGGAGGAGCCATCTGCGTCATCCGTGAAGGCTATGTTTTTAGACCTTAAGCACAGCATGGCTAGTATCAAAGTCAAGCTTGACCATCTAACCGAACAGATGGATCGTTTAAAGGAAAGGGTGGATGGTCACGATTCATGCTTTGAGCAGCTGGAGTCCCGCACCTCGGATTTGGAGGATGAACGCTGTGGAGATGGGGAGAAGTTGCTGCACATGGAGTGTGTGCTGGAGATAATCAGGAATAAAAATGAGGACCTTGAGGCCCAGTTTCGACGCAATAAAGTTCACATTTGGGCCTCCTGTAGTCGACGGCTATGGGGCGCATGGAGGACTTTGTCAAGACTATGCTCTCTGCACTATTCTCTGGTGAGCTCTCCCGGATGCTGGTGGTGGAGGGGGCCCACATATCCCTGGGGCCACGACCTCCGCCGGGGGCCCCTGCGCGCCCCATTTTTGTATGATTTCTCAACTACAGAGACACCATACTTTGACTAGCCAGGGCGTGCAGGCCGGCGCAGAACTGAACTTTTTCCCTGATTACACTCCTGGGGTGCAGGCTACCCGCAGGCTCTTCATGCTGGTTAAATGCATTCTAAGCCAGACCGAAGAGATATATTCCCTCATTTACCCAGCAAAGCTGTGAGTACAACATAAGGGCCAGTTGCATTTCTTTACAGACCCAAAACTGGCTGTGAGGTATGCTAAATCTGTCCCCAGGAGGGCGCTATTGGACATCCCGCATTCCGCTGATGATGACGGAGGCCCTCTAAGTGATAATGACTAAATATATGCTTCTACTTAAGCCTCATGTGACCCTGCTTGGAGCCCCGTGGCCTGCGACTTTGCCTCTGATTTGATTAATGGGGTGGGCTGTTTTGCAATAATCCCCTTCATAGTTGGTCCCCCTGCCTCTCCATCCCGTCTGGGATGGGTTTTTAACGGCCTCGTTAAAGCCCCGCTGGATGAGTCCATTTAAAATGTTTGCTGTCATGTTGTGGGAACTGCAGTTGGGGATGGGTGGGCTTATAGCACTGACCCGTTTGGGAGGTCAGTGTGAGTGGGGGCTGGGAATGATCTGTGTCAGGTTTACTCCCTCTCCTTCTTTCTGCACCTGTCCCCTTCCCTGCATGCCGTGGACACTTCTTCTGTGATGTCATAGGGAGATGTATGGTTGGATATAAAGATGCTGTGGCGCAAGATAGTGTGACGCCTGTTACTCGCGAGGCGTGGTGATTTTGATTCAGAAGGGACTGCAGTGGTGCACTGAGAAGGTACTTGTAGATCCGAATGGTCGCTATGTTCTGTTGCTGAGTACACTGCTTGACAGACCGTGCAGATTGGTATCGCTGTATGGCCCAAATACTGATGACCCTGAATTATTTGGAGAAGTGGGGAGATTAATTGACTCTCTAGGTCCTGGGCCCTTGCTGTGGGGGGGGAATTTCAAGGTGGTGCTGGACTTTGATGCAGATCGCGAAAGCCAGGCCAGACCACAGCTTGTATCGGCTGTCCGGGCCCTGTTCCTGTTGATGGCGGATGGGGCTCTGGTGGACTAATAAAGAGAAAAGCATGGCACTGATAGGAACAGCACTTGCGTCAATTATGTGCCTGGCAGTTGGTCCCATATAGACCGCTGGCTTGGTACCAGGGATGTGGCGCTCTTAGTGCAGTCCATTGAGCATAAGGCCTGCACTCTGTTGGATGATTCTCCAGTCATGCTGGAACTGGCTGTTCCGGGTGGCCCGGGTCGCGCCTTTACATGCAGGCTTCCTCCTGGTGTGCTGAAGGACCTGGTATTCAGAGATGAGGTCCGTAACGCAATTGTACACTATTTTGCGGAGAACCGGGGGTCAGTGGTCTCTACCAGTACCGTGTGGTAGGCCTTCAAGGTAGTGATCTGCGGGATGTGCCTCTCTGAACAGCACCGTGTGCTGAAGGTACTGCGGAGGAAGCTAGCAGAGTTGGAGGCTCGGATTGCTGATCTTGAAAGACGCTTGGTTTCAAGCTGGTTGGCAGACCTGTTGGCGGCCTTGAGGGGGAAGATGACACAGTTTGAGGAGGCTGCCTTCCACGAGGTTTGCTTTCTGGGGAAAAATGCCACAGTGAGGAGATATGGTGAAGGTGATAGAGCTGGCCGCACACTAGCCGCAATGCTCCGTAAGCCATTGGCAAGCAACTATACTGTATTGTAGAGCTGACCAACTCATCCGGTGCGCGACGCACTGGCACTGGTGAGATCAAGAGAATCCTCACTGACTTCTACTCAAATTTGTATGCTGAACTCCCTTGGGCGAGCTCGGCAACAGCCGATAACTATTTTGCAGATATTAAACTTTTGTTGTTTGAGAGTGTACACAGACAATATTTAGATACCCTCTTTTCGGTGGATGATGTAGTTCAGGCAATACGCGATCTACCTGGGGATAAAACCACAGGGCTGGACGGTTTGGCGCTGGCCTTTTATCAGGAATATGCTGACATATTAGCTCCTCACCTCCTGGAGGTGTACGCGGAGGATCTGGAGACTGGGATCCTTTCATCCTCGCTGCGTGAGGCTCTCATTGTGACCATTTTAAAACCTGAGAAGGACCTGTGCTCTTGCGATTCCTATAGGCCTCTCTCGTTAATAAATATTGACAGGAAGATCCTGGCGAAACTCAATGCGGCACGTTTGCAGCCCCAGCGTCCTACTCTGGTGCTGCCGGACCAGTCGGGTTTTGTGCCGGGCCGCTCCACCCTATATATCCTCCGGACATATTTTGCAATATCTCGAATGATTGATCCTGAAGATTGTGCGGCGGCAGTGTTCCAGGATGCCACTAAGGGCTTTGACTCCCTGGCATAGCAATATATGTTTGCTTTGCTAGCTCGGGTAGGGCTGAGCTCAAGATTCATCCAGCTGATTCACCAGCTATACATGCAGCCGTCCGCGCGGCTGAGAGTTAATGGTACCATATTTGACTCATTCCCGATTTCTAGAGGCACTCGCCAAGGATGCCCACTCTCTCCGTTACTTTTTGCTGTATTGATGGAGCCGCTCGTGCCCCGCTTGCATCAGCATCATAATCACAGGGGCTTAGCCTGCTGGCAGGGCAAAAGAAAGAAAAAAAAAAGACATTATTGCAGCCCAGTCATGGAGATAGAGGGCCTGATTTAGAGTTTGACGGAGGGAATTATTCTATCATAAAACATGACGGCCATCCTGTCCACCATATTACGATTCTATTATAGCCTATGGAAATCGTAATATGGCAGATGGAATATCCCTCACGTTTGTGACAGAGTAACCTCTCTGCCAAACTTAAAATCAAGCCCAGAGTGTTCAACCTTTAAGTGACATTGTTGAATTTCAAAAGTATTGCAAAGTCCGATATGAACTGTCTGTCACTGAATAAGGGATCATGCTAAGAGGATCCCAGATTGCCATACCTGCAAGTTTGAGACAGCAAGTTTTTGAACTTGCCCATGAAGGTCATTGTGGCATTGTGGCCACCAATAGTGCATTGAGGGATCATGTATGGTTCCCTCACTTGGGTGTGTGGAGAGGGAACTAAAAAAAGGGTCATTTGTGCAACTCCCTGTCTCCCAAGATCACCCAGCATCCCCTGACGATGTTCGTTCTCCCTGTGCATGGGTGGGAAAAAAATGCTGTTGGTTTCCTTGGGCCTCTGGCCAATAGACATCACTCTATGGTGATCATTGATGAGCATTCCTGGGTTTCTCTGGATAAAGATATGTTATCCACAACCTACAACAAAGCTGCTGAGTGGCTAGATAACAGCTTTGCAATGTGTGGCATGCCAGACTTTCTCAAGTCTGACAATGGTCCACCTTTCAAAAGCAAGGCATCTGTCTCGTCAATCATCAGTCCTTACAGGTTCAGAGGAAACTGCCCAACCTGAAGACTCTGATCAGGCATTTGACCCTGTACCCCTGGGGTCCACCCTGGGTGCAGTTCAAGGGAAACGTCCTTTGTAAATAAGGCTTCAGTACTAATAGCCTTTACAAAGAAACCACCACCACAACGGTATCATTAATATGCCCGTCTTTATGCCAAATCAGTTACTATTACAAATGGCATCTCTTTACCATATGGGAAGCTGAGGAAGGGGTGGTTTTAGAGTGTGGTGTCAGATTTAGGGCTCGGGGCTGGGTCAGTTTAAGGGCTCATCAAGCTGGAGAAAGGACAATTTAAGGGTGTGGGGGTTGCTCTCTGTTGACAGATTTAGGGCTCAGGGCTAGGGAAGGGTCAGTTTTAGGACTAATGAAGCTTGAGACACTGCGGTTTTAGGGCTAAGGGTGTGAGGGGTTTGTACGACTGCATGATCCAGGGACCTGAGGATATCCTGGAGGTGGCTACTGGCAATGCCTGGGAAAATCGTGCAATGGCTGCAGATATGTTGCAGCAGTAGGGCAGCTCAAGCCTATGTGCGGCATATTACAAGACCTGCAGCTGTGAGACACCGATCCCCCATCCACTGCGAGGAGAAGAGATAGAGAACCGGTGAGCTGCACAAGCCCCATGTAGCTGGAGGGGAGAGCAGTTAGGAAAACCTACCTGTTGAGAGGCCCGGAGTTGTCCTGGAAGTTGACCACTAATGTATTGCATTCACATTAAGACACGTCACCTGAACGTTGGACAATTTATCTTAACAGTAAGGAAGGACTACATGTACATTAACTTACAGTATATGCACGTTGGACAGAAAAAGCAGCAATGATAATTGGCTCATTTAATCTCTTCCACAATGTTAAAAAGTAAGTGGAAACGTTTGTTTGCATGCACATCATTGTTGAACAATAACTGACATGTTTGTCATTAAAAAGTTAATCATCTACAAAGTTAATCATCAAAAAAGAACACATTAACATGGCTTTCATAGTTCCAGTATTTCTATGCTTCTGTATGTGACAGCGTGTTTTTTGCCTTCGTCGTAGAAACTGGTGTGATATGCCAGTTTTGTTAGAATGGCTTAGTTGCAAAATATGGGAAAAGAAGGCCACAGCACACAAAGTATAATGTCCAACAGTATAGCAAGAAAACGTATTCCTGGTGACGTATTGCAGGTAACAGGAAATATGAAGTTGAAGAAAGGCTCAAGTATTTTTTGCAGATAATGTCTTTATTAGTAGGTGTTTAGAGATGGTTGTGTCATCATGGAGAAACAGCCAACACGTGTTTCGTCACACAAGTGACTTCATCAAGGCTGCAAAAAAGACTTGAGCCTTTCTTCAACTTCATATTTCCTGTTACCTGCAATACGTCACCAGGAATACGTTTTCTTGCTACACTGTTGGACATTATACTCTGTGTGCTGTGGCCTTCTTGTCCCATTTTGTCCTGGGGTACTCCTAGTACCCGTTTGGTGCCTATCGGGTAGTAAGGCACTGGGCCAGTTTGCACCAGACTTTTGCTTTGTACTTTTGTACTTATTAAGATATTATATGTTTACTGCCTAAAAGTGCTGCGCCTTTCACCCTTACTACCCCTATGTCTCTCCTCCCAGGTTAGTTGCAAAATATGTTGGGATTCCACCTTTCATTATTGAATCATACATCTACAATTCAACTTGCTTATACCACACAGTCTGGCTGAACTGTAGGGGCACCTGGAAGAA
The DNA here is from genome assembly GCF_031143425.1 of Pleurodeles waltl. NCBI lineage: Eukaryota > Metazoa > Chordata > Amphibia > Caudata > Salamandridae > Pleurodeles > Pleurodeles waltl. The sequence continues at coordinate 1,345,127,732 of NC_090447.1, forward strand.
TGATCAAAGAAATGTAATGCTGCTATTTGTTCATATCTTTTGTTTATGTCTTTTTTTACTTAACAAGGGTGAGATCTAAGGGCATATTTATGAGCCCCATGGCCACTGCAGAGTCACTTTTTTGATGCTCTACATAATCATACCTATGTGACCAAGCAAAGCCACTTTGCAAGGGAGCTCAAGTCGCTGCGTTGCTTTACCATGCGCCATACCATGGTGCAAGGGTGCCTGCTTTAGCCCTAGGCTTTTGAAATGGTGCCAGCACAGGGAGAAAGGACAAGAATGCACCAAATTGCATAAATACAGCGCATTCTTGTCCTTTCACTTTGGTGTAGGTCAGCACAGCAAGATGACTTTTTTGCACTGGCAAGCACCAAATCCCCCTTAAAATGCCCCATAGCGTCATAGAACTGTAAGTGTTACAACCCCGTGACTAGGGGTGGACTTTTTGAGGAAATTATGTAATCAATGTGAGAGGTGTCGAGGTGAGGTGTTTATGGGTTAGTGTGTGGTGTTTAACAGTTATTGGGATTTTAGGAGTTCAGTTGAATGGTGTATACTGATGAGTAAAAAAGTTAGGAGCTCCCTGTGTGGTGTGTTCCTGTGCATGCTACCAAGCTGGGGAGGATGCGAAGGTTGGGGCATCTCAAACTGTAAATTGTAACATTGTTTTTTCTGCTTGCTGTTCGGAGATTAAATTTGAAATAGGATAGTTCTACTGTTAGATTTCGCTTCACACCTTAGCTCAGCTGCTCAATTCACTTTTTTATTCTTTATAAAAAAAATTCTGTTCTAACACTTTTACTGATATTCACTTCATGGAATTCCCCTATGCTGATATTAATTCTTCTAATATTTACTCAGGGAACACAAGCCAAATGATGACACATACCGTGATGACAAATTAGAGTGGCCCCACAGTGTTCCCTTTTTTCCCAGGTCCCTGAAAATTCTTGTACTAGCAATGATCAGGATAGTAAGTGGGAGAGCCTCGAAGTTACGGAATTGACAAGAAAGCATATTTTTGCGAAATTACACAAAACGAAATGAACTTGGGTACCGGGCTGAGGCAAATCAGTCACGTCCGGAACACAGTTGCTATGGACCTCCATTTGACAGGTTTTAATATTTAAAAAGACCAAATTAAATTACCCAGTAATCAGCGCAAAACAGCTTCTCAGCAATTTGCATTTTATTGTTCTAGCAGGAACGTGATTGGGAGCAGAGTCGTATTTAACCTTCCTCTGTGAGAGGCGCTTAAACATTACCACACGATGCTTTCTTTCTCTACATCTATTATTTATCTGGATAAAACCGCATCTGAACGGGATTCCAATTAATTATGAAGAGGATAGAAGTCACCTTTAATCACAACCTTATTATCACTCTTTGTCTTCTTCTGCAATCATAAAACTATTTAATTGGAGTGTCCCTTAAAGAAGTAGAAATATACATCTTTATAATTAATCTTTGATGAGGTGAGTCCCACATTGACCTATATTAGACTGACTGAGTGTAGCTATATCTTTAGAAACCCGTTCTAATTTCCAGCAAGCCATGCTGTTCTTTAATGTTGTTTTGACTTAAGTATCCTTCTTCTCTTTGTGCAATACATTTAGGCCCAAATGTACTAAAGCATTCTACTGGTGCCTCTCCAAAGCTACTCAAACAGCTATGATGATCAAGTGATTTTGTGCTAATAGATGACTATTAAATTATTGAAGGAGACATGACGCTCTAGTGATGCTTTTCACTGCACCATTTTACGAGGAGGTGGTAAACCTCTGATGCAGTTTTCTCTGTCAGATGGACATGCAATAGGTGTTGCTGTGGGTGTTCCACCACAACACCTATTGCTTTTGACGCTGCCCTAGATTTACAAGAAGGTGAAAATCTGAGGCAACGCCAAAAACTAACGTCACCCCAAGGGTGGCGTTATCATGGCACAACGAGGAGGAATACTTTTATTCCTCCTCAATTTTGGTCTTTCTATTTGTGCTGCCTTCTGCAGCACCCATACAAGGAGCAAAAGGTGTGTCCCTTCCTACACATAAAAAATCATTCCAAAATTATGCTTTGGTACTTCTATGTGTGCTGTATTTTGCAGCACATATAAAAGTGTCAAATCACCATTGTAGATTGTTTATATGCAGGAAGGGACACCTTCCTACAGATAAACCATCTATCCCCTCAATGAGGACACCCTTGCACTATGGTTCAAGGATGCCTGCATTGGCGCAGGCAGCTTAATTCAGCGTTGGCACAGGGGGAAACATAGGGGTGTCTTGTATTCCTGAAAATACAGTGCATCCCTGCATTCCAAAAGTGGTGCATCGCTGTGCTGCTCTTTTTGGTGCAGCACCGTGCTGTGCCACTTTGTTGTAAATCTGGGCCAATTTGTTTGTGGCACAGGCTCAATCCACTAAAGTGGCATGATTTGGTATTGCATCAAATCCAAGTGAATCCACCTTTAAGCAAGGAGTCAAACAGGATTTGCCTTGCTATTCCTTTGTGCAATGTGTGCTTTTTAAAAGAGCACACATCATACATGTCCAGCTACTGTGCTATTGTCTGTGTGCAAGGATTTGTACTGTCGAGTGCACGTCAAATACAAAACCCGCGCTAGGCATGCTAACTCTCCTTAGGCCATACACAAGTGCCTCTGGTGATGTCATTCACAAGTGGCTCTTTCTAAATCTGGTGCTACACTATTTTTTTCCTTTGCGTTGTGCAGCATTGAATTTTCCTCGAAGCACTTCTGCAGCTACTGCAGGCGCTGCCACTGGACTTCATGAGCCGCCTTCAGACTAAAGTTAATAGATAACAGTTCACAGAAATGCCATCGGTGTGGGAGGAGATGGGTTCAGGTGCTGGCAGAGGATGTATATACAATGATGCAGACAGGCGAGGGAAAAAATGAAAAAATGAAAACTCAGAAGAGAGGAGCGAGTGAATGATGGAGACAAAAGTAAAGAGCAAAGGGCAGAAGAAAGTTAAGAGTGAGGGAGAGACAGAAATGATAGAAAGAAAAATTAAGGTGCTGAGAAAACAAGAAAAGACGGGGAAGCAAGACAAAAATAGAAAGGGACAAAAAGAAGGAAAGAAGCCCCCCAAAACCTCCAAGGTAGGTCACCCAGGTTTAGCACATTGGCAGTAATTTATTTTTGCAATATTACAGCAGTATGAACAATTTTTTATTTTGTAAGTGTTTTTAAGAGGAGGGCAATGCCAGGGCATGAGTCGAGGGTAAGCGCTGGTAGATGGTCTCCACGCATTTTTTTCACAAGGTGGACTCCATCCAACCTGCTAAGATGCTGAGTCACATTCAAGTATACTGAACTTGTTCTGGTGTAATTTTCAGACTCAAGGACACATTCAGAAGAGCCTGCATGTTGCTGTACTAGAGTATCATCCCGAAAACAGCACTTTTGAGGATTTTTGAGAGCCTTCAGGATAGAAAAGTTCCTCCCCTCTTGTGAGCCCTGCAGGCAATGATCTTTGAGGTAGATGATGTATAATATCAATAATTGTGCATTTATAAATACCATACATTCAATTTAGTCTGATTAGAGTCAATAAAGAGAGTTTGGATTCTACTTTTAAAATTTTATCAAACCATTAGTTCATCAATATTTTTATTAGCAAATCATTAAAAATCAATGAAAATTACAGAGCAAAGCATTGAGATCTATGGAACATTCTAATATCGTTTCAGGAAAATAAAGTTCAGCAGAAAGCTTAAAGGGTTCTCGTCTCAGATGTGAAACCATATAATTTCTAGTTGAATATCTCACTGAGATTTTCAGTAGGATCTCTCAGTTATAGATTCAGACTAGGTAAAGTTAGTGTCAGAATGAATCTAAGACATCTGCAAGGAGAATAGGACAAATCGTGTAAGCATTAGAGTGCTCTCTGAATAGAGAGTCTCGCAAGCATGGGAAATCTAGCCACACAAGCCCCACATTTTTAAAATGTAATACACAGCAACAAATTACAAATTTCGAGTAGATAATAGGCTCTAGCCAATCGGTGCTTGAGGTTTTAATGTGAACATGGATGCTTCTGTTGAGATGGCAAGTTTGAATAAATAACATTCTAAATAGATGATACATTTAATTATTATCTAAACAGTATTGGAACACTCAAGTTTCTTCCCACCGGTCAGTGTCTATGACAGAAAGAACAGTTAAGTGAGCATGATACATTTTTTGAACTATGCCATTTACAGTCTCACATATCTATTTAGCAAAGCCTATTCATATTGAGATAGTTTTAAGATCAATTCAAGATTGCAGTAATTCTTTTCATAGGTTAAATAGTCATCAAGCAAAGCACTAATATTCTCTCTGTTCATTTTGCATCATGAAATGTTATACTTATGACCATGACACAGGTCAAAACTAACAAAGAGGAAAGAACGAGGAAAAAAGAAAGAAGTAAGAGTTTGTCCTTGTTAGCAGCTCAACCAAGTACATGTTGTTGTGCAAATGGTAAATGCAATAGTCATGTTTTATTTAGTAAAGGCTTACAAAATCCTTCCGCACTGGTAAATAATATAGGCCCTCATTTTGACAACGGCGGTAAAAAACGCTACTGCCACAGCGCTGGCCGCCAAAAGACTGTTGCCGTGGCTACCATCCATCCGCCATAATATGGCCACAAGAAGGTAGGAAATCCGGCTGTGGCCATACTGGCGGATGGCAGAAAAGTGGCGCTGCTACCACCAGCAGCGCCATGCCAGTAGACAGATGTGAGCCATATTATGACAAATAATATGGCCTGGCGGTGTTCTGCTGGTGGGTGCTACTGGCGGTAGCAGCGCCCCATCCCGTCCCCTGCTGGAATACCCTCTGGATCCTGGTAAGTCAGTCCTCCGACAGGGGAGGGGGGTGTGGGGTGTACTGTGTGTGTGCAAGTATGTGTGAGTGTGTCCGTGAATGCGAGTGTGTGTTTAGTGTTGTTTGCGTGGGTGTATGAATGTGTGTGAGTGTGTGTATGAATGTGTGTGAGTGCGTGTATGTATGGAAATGTGAATGTGCGCATGTATGTTTTGATGTGTGTGCGGATGTGTGCGTGGATGGATGACTGCTTGCGTGTATGTATGTGTGGATGAGTGTGTGTCTGCGTGTATGTGTGAATGGGGGTGTGTATGTAGGGGTTTGGGGGGTGTTTGGAGAGGTGGGAGGAGGGGGCCTCCTATCAGTTACAGGAAAGGAATTATCTGTGACTGATAGGGCCTACCGCCATGGTTTTTGTGGCATTACAAACGCCACGAAAACCCTGGCGGTAGACAGGGTCGTTATACTGCCTGCGGCACAATGGCTGCTGCCGGGCTGGAGATGGTTATCTCCAGTCAGACAGCTACTACCGCCATGGCGGTCCGAGTGGTACATTGGCGGATTGGCTTCAGCCAACCTGCCAATGTCATAATGTGGCGGTAAGTACCGCTAGCCTGTTGGTGGTACTACCGCCACATTATCTCCGACCGCCGTGGTCATAATGACCCCCATAATGTTTCATTCTCATGAAAGACCTCTATCTCTTTCATTCTGAGCAGTAAGGTTAAGGCAGTGATGGGGCTTTGTTATTTGAAATTCCAGCTGAGCCTAAAATAAATGGCAAAGTTAAGGGGCCATCGGAACTCCTTTTGTTTAGGTATCCTGGCTGGGACCTATCTGGAGCCTCACACCTAGATGCAAATACAATGGAAGGGAAGCAAAGGCACACAACATTTTATCAATTCACAAGTACTTAAGAGACACATGGTTTTGACTTTGATCAGCCCCAGTACACAACGAAATATGCATGCACTGTAAGAATGTTGAATGTGTTGGCCTGCCCCAGTTGTTCCACAAACAACAATATACATATCACTGTGTTTTTTTATTTCTTTCATAGCGGTACTCATCCCAATGCAGGGTGGAAAGATGCTTTCCATCACACATACACGTTATACATTGACAATAAATCACATGAGTGTAATCAATGTATAGAATGTGTTACAAGTTGTAAGAGTCACATGTCCTTCATAGCTCACTGTGCTATATTAAAAGGCTTACAATTTAAGAACTGCAAATTACAAAAGGATTTCTGGGTTAAAAACAGTAACCCACTTACCTAACAACATAAAATAACTTGGCATCTGCATGTTATATAATGTATTTGTGAGAAAGTAGCCTCTTTCTAGCCTTGTTACCCCCACTTTGGGCCTGTTTGTGAGTGTATGTCAGGGTGTTTTCACTGTCTCACTGGGATCCTGCCAGCCAGGGCCCAGTGCTCATAGTGAAAACCCTATGTTTTCAGTATGTTTGCTTTGTGTCACTGGGACCCTGCTAGTCAGGACCCCAGTGCTCATAAGTTTGTGGCCTATATGTATGTGTTCCCTGTGTGGTGCCTAACTGTCTCACTGAGGCTCTGCTAACCAGAACCTCAGTGGTTATGCTCTCTCATTTCTTTCAAATTGTCACTAACAGGCTAGTGACCAATTTTACCAATTTACATTGGCTTACTGGAACACCCTTATAATTCCCTAGTATATGGTACTGAGGTACCCAGGGTATTGGGGTTCCAGGAGATCCCTATGGGCTGCAGCATTTCTTTTGCCACCCATAGGGAGCTCTGACAATTCTTACACAGGCCTGCCACTGCAGCCTGAGTGAAATAACGTCCACGTTATTTCACAGCCATTTTACACTGCACTTAAGTAACTTATAAGCCACCTATATGTCTAACCTTTACCTGGTAAAGGTTAGGTGCAAAGTTACTTAGTGTGAGGGCACTCTGGCACTAGCCAAGGTGCCCCCACATTGTTCAGAGCCAATTCCCTGAACTTTGTGAGTGCGGGGACACCATTACACGCGTGCACTACATATAGGTCACTACCTATATGTAGCTTCACAATGGTAACTCCGAATATGGCCATGTAACATGTCTATGATCATGGAATTGCCCCCTCTATGCCATCCTGGCATAGTTGGCACAATCCCATGATCCCAGTGGTCTGTAGCACAGACCCTGGTACTGCCAAACTGCCCTTCCTGGGGTTTCACTGCAGCTGCTGCTGCTGCCAACCCCTCAGACAGGCATCTGCCCTCCTGGGGTCCAGCCAGGCCTGGCCCAGGATGGCAGAACAAAGAACTTCCTTTGAGAGAGGGTGTGACACCCTCTCCCTTTGGAAAATGGTGTGAAGGCAGGGGAGGAGTAGCCTCCCCCAGCCTCTGGAAATGCTTTCTTGGGCACAGATGTGCCCAATTCTGCATAAGCCAGTCTACACCAGTTCAGGGGACCCCTTAGCCCTGCTCTGGCGCGAAACTGGACAAAGGAAAGGGGAGTGACCACTCCCCTGACCTGCACCTCCCCTGGGAGGTGTCCAGAGCTCCTCCAGTGTGCTCCAGACCTCTGCCATCTTGGAAACAGAGGTGCTGCTGGCACACTGGACTGCTCTGAGTGGCCAGTGCCACCAGGTGACGTCAGAGACTCCTTGTGATAGGCTCCTTCAGGTGTTGCTAGCCTATCCTCTCTCCTAGGTAGCCAAACCCTCTTTTCTGGCTATTTAGGGTCTCTGTCTCTGGGGAAACTTTAGATAACGAATGCAAGAGCTCATCCGAGTTCCTCTGCATCTCTCTCTTCACCTTCTGCCAAGGAATCGACTGCTGACCGCGCTGGAAGCATGCAAACCTGCAACATAGTAGCAAAGACGACTACTGGAACTCTGTAACGCTGATCCTGCCGCCTTCTCGACTGTTTTCCTGCTTGTGCATGCTGTGGGGGTTGTCTGCCTCCTATCTGCACCAGAAGCTCCGAAGAAATCTCCCGTGGGTCGACGGAATCTTCCCCCTGCAACCGCAGGCACCAAAAAGCTGCATTACCGGTCCCTTGGGTCTCCTCTCAGCATGACGAGCGAGGTCCCTCGAATCCAGCGACTCTGTCCAAGTGACCCCCACAGTCCAGTGACTCTTCAGTCTAAGTTTGGTGGAGGTAAGTCCTTGCCTCACCTCGCTGGGCTGCATTGCTGGGAACTGCGACTTTTGCAGCTACTCCGGCCCCTGTGCACTTCCAGCGGAAATCCTTTGTGCACAGCCAAGCCTGGGTCCACGGCACTCTAACCTGCATTGCACGACTTTCTAAGTTGGTCTCCGGCGACATGGGACTCCTTTGTGTAACTTCGGGTGAGTACCATTTCACGCATCCTTGTAGTGCCTGTTTCTGGCACTTCTCCGGGTGCTACCTGCTTCTGAGAGGGCTCCTTGTCTTGCTCGACGTCCTCTCTCTCTCCTGGTCCAATTTGCGACCTCCTGGTCCCTCCAGGGCCACAGCAGCGTCCAAAAACGCTAACAGCACAATTTGCAGCTAGCAAGGCTTGTTGGCGTTCTTTCGGCGGGAAAACACTTCTGCACAACTTTCCACAGCGAGAGGGATACGTCCACCAAAGGAGAAGTCTCTAGCTCTTTTCGTTCCTGCAGAAATTGCAGCTTCTTCTGTCCAGTAGAAGCTTCTTTGCACCCGCAGCTGGCATTTCCTGGGCATCTGCCCATCTCCGACTTGCTTGTGACTTTTGGACTTGGTCCGCTTGTTTCACAGGTACCCTAGATTGGAAATCCACAGTTGTTGCATTGTTGGTTTGTGTCTTTCCTGCATTATTCCTCTAACACGACTTCTTTGTCCTTAGGGGAACTTTAGTGCACTTTGCACTCACTTTTCAGGGTCTTGGGGAGGGTTATTTTTCTAACTCTCACTATTTTCTAATAGTCCCAGCGACCCTCTACAAGGTCACATAGGTTTGGGGTCCATTCGTGGTTCGCATTCCACTTTTGGAGTATATGGTTTGTGTTGCCCCTATCCCTATGTTTCCCCATTGCATCCTATTGTAACTAGACATTGTTTGCACTGTTTTCTAAGACTATACTGCATATTTTTGCTATTGTGTATATATATCTTGTGTATATTTCCTATCCTCTCACTGAGGGTACACTCTAAGATACTTTGGCATATTGTCATAAAAATAAAGTACCTTTATTTTTAGTATAATTGTGTATTGTGTTTTCTTATGATATTGTGCATATGACACTAAGTGGTACTGTAGTAGCTTCACACGTCTCCTAGTTCAGCCTAAGCTGCTCTGCTAAGCTACCATTATCTATCAGCCTAAGCTGCTAGACACCCTATACACTAATAAGGGATAACTGGGCCTGGTGCAAGGTGCAAGTACCCCTTGGTACTCACTACAAGCCAGTCCAGCCTCCTACAGTATTTTGCAGGAGACACATTAACCCTCTTTACTACTTTAATTCAGATCAGATTCTAGACAAAAAATCTCCCTAGCGAATGCGCTAACCTCCAGAGGTATCTTACCATCAATACTATTAGCTGAGATTAACTGGGCACACAAAGATCTCTTCAGCACCTGCCTTAACCTCCTAATATAAAATGAAGCAAAACAGATTTACTGCCAGGCTTCTCCATGCTGCAATTTTTTGTGGCAGAGTTTTAAAAAAACAAATGTATAAATTGAAGCCCAGATTTTGTGCTGGGTTGTGTCACTTTTTTGGTATAATCCCAGCACTAAATCTTATTTGTTAAGTCTCATAATTCACTCAAAAGTACTCATGATAGACCTGCTGAACATATAGGTGAGGTGTTATGATCTGTTTGCACTTTTTGTGATGTCATTTCCTGTGAGGTCATGGTTTGTGACATCACTCCCTGTGATGCTACTTGCATACTGCGTGAATTCGATGATCCCAAAACTTAATTTTTTATGACATGCCCTGGACACCCCTTTAACGCTAACACCCTCCTCCTGAAAACTTAGGCCCTCATTATGAACATGCGGTAAACACCGCACTGCCGGCGTTGGCGGTGAAAACCGCCAACAGAGGTGCGGTCCTGACCACCAAATAATGAACAAACTGAAACACAGGCATTCAGAAAACCACCCACCGCCAGCAGAGGAGTGCCGACACCGGCAGAGCCCGCCCAGTTACAGACCCACCCACTCCATCCTCCCTGCAGCACTCCCACAATCCTTCACAGCAGCACAAGCCATACACCCCACAGCAAGAAGGACTTACCCGACACAAGGCAAATCCAACCTGTCCAAAGTACATCCATGTGCCCCACACCCACAAACAATGAAACGAGAGACCAGGGATCCTGTGTGTGCCGCCAAAAACACAGGCTACACATTAACTTTTAATTCTGCTCTCTGAGCAAATGAAGTGTATATAAAGCCAATGGCCAGTCCATAGTGCAAGAAGTCCCATGGGCCGCAATGGCCCATCCTGACTCCCACAAGTGCTATGGTACTCCACCTCATAGGGGCAACAATGGGGAATCCAGGCACCTCAGGGGACAGGAGCAGGGGATGGTGGGGGTGGGGATTTACGACAGAGGTGGGGCTTAGATTTGTGTTCGGAAGGTGGAGGGAGTTTGGGTTTGGCCTTGGAAGGTGGGGGAGTGTGCTTGGACGGGGTGGAGCCAGATGGAATAGGCTCAGCCTGGGGCTTCTTCCACTCTGGGGAAGTGGCACGGGAATGTGAAGGGCGGACATGGGCGGGCTGAGACGTGGAAGGAGTGGATAGGGCAAGGAGGTGTGCACATTTAGGGATGAGACGGGGTGGGCCAGTGGATTGGAATAGGTCAACACAGGAGAGGAAATGTTTCTTTGGTGCAATTGGGTTGAGCCTGGAGGAAGGCACGGGAGTGGAGGTAGAGGGAGTGGTCATTATTGGTGTAGGTGTGCGTGTTGTGGGTACAGGTGACTGGATAGTATGCTGAGGTGCGGTGGATGTGTGATGGGTGGGTGTTTTGGTGCGTTTCAGTGTTTTGGGAGGAGGGGGAGTGGACACAGTGGGACAAGATAGGCTGCCAGTGTGAATGTATGTTGTCTAGGTGTCTGCAAGTCTGGTGAGTGTGCTGCATGTGTCAACCAAAGTAGTTGTGGTGAGTGCAGGTGTGGTTTCTGGGGTGCATGTATGGATGTGTGCTATTGTGGTGACTGCAGGAATAGGGTCAGCAACAGTGAATAAAGGTGCAGTGCCTGGAGGTGTGTATGTAGAGGGTACAGACAGGGAGGCGGAGGAAGTGGGCACACTGGGTGAAGTGGATGTTGCTGTGTGTGCATGTGTATGTTGGCTGTGTAAATGTATGTGGTGGGAGGTGTGGTGCTTGTGTTTTGAAGTGTGCTTCTTGTGTGTTGAGGTGTGTGCCTGCATGTCAGAATATGTGGTTTGGACAGGTGAAGGGAGTGGGGTGCTGGAAGGGGTAGAGGAGGTTGGAGGGGGAATGGAATGACTAGGGACACTGGCTGTTGTCAAAGAGGAGGCCAGAGCCTGAAAAGATCTCTGTAGGCCAGACACGGCACTGTGAAAGGATCCAGATAGGCATTGGTCTGCTGCATCTCTGATGCTAGCCCCTGGATGGCATTAACGATGGTTGTCTGCCCTGTTCTCAGGAGGTCAATAGCCTCCTCCGTGAGGGCATCAGGGCTGACTGGGGCAGGGGAAGAGGTGCCTGGGGCGAAGGAGATGCCCACCCTTCTGGGTGAGCAGGCACGGGCAACTCAGTGGGGAGCAAATGGGAGGGTGGTGATGGTATGGGGGTGGCGGAAGATGACACAGTAAGTGTGGGCTCACTAGGATCTGCCACCGCCAGGTAGCCCCCATAGGAGGAGGTATTGGAGTCACTACCTCCAGTGGTAGTTGCCTCCCCCGTGGTACTCCCCTTGCCCTCCAACCCACTGGTCTCTTTGGCGTCGGACGATCCGTGGGCCGCTGCATCCCCACTCGCTGGTGCCTCAGCTCCCTTGCCAGGTAATGCTGATGTACACAGACAACATAAGAGAACAGGGTTGGGGATACAAAAAAGCAGAGAGATTTGTAAATAGCTGAATGGAGTTAACATAGTGGTTCATACATACACCAACCCAGAAGACCCTCCAACAGGCAGCACCCACCGCTATACCCATGGCTATGCTCCTGACTAGTGCCCAGAACCCTGCTCTACAGCCATTCCCCAAATAACTGAAGGACCCAACATGTAGGAGATCTGAACAAAACACTCCTACTCCCCACGGGGGTCACAATGTAGATGGACATCAATCAGAGTCCCTGCAGCTAAGCAGCATAAACCCGAATGCACACACACACATCCATCAAGGGTAAAAAATAAGGTATGTGTATTCACCCCCTTGTGACTTCTGTGCAGCCTTCAAGCGCCCATCCAGGTCTGGTTGCGCCACCGCCAGGATGCGTAGCATAAGGGGGGTCAGTGCCCGACAGGCACCTCTTCCCCGTTGGGAGGACTTCCCCAGCTGCGCCTCGCAGATTTTTCGCGACCAGCACCGCAGATCCTCCCACCTCTTCCTGCAGTGGGTGCTCTGCCGGTTGTAGACCCCCAGGGTCCACACCTCCTTGGCGATGGCATGCCAAAGTGCCCTCTTCTGGTGGGTGCTTACCTAAAAGGGACACACAGAAATGTAACACAGAGGTCAGGCACTGGCCAATCATATACAGCTGGCTATACGTCCACTATGGGACGGACAGTACAAACGGACTAACAGCACATACACATGCAGCATGTCAGGAACCCTGGCCCATCCAATGTCAGAGGTGCACACATGTATGCTGCCAACACCAACCATTATACATATCCATGGCCCCCAGTCCTCCTACTTACCTGTACCTCTGGCCGTCCGTAGAGTTTGGCGTACGGGGCAGAACCCCGTCCATGAGCCTCCCCAATTCCTCTTGGGTGAAGGCCAGGGCCCTTTCCCACGACCAGGGGCAGGACACAGCAGTACACTCAGTGGAGTACATGCTTGCATGAGATCAGGGAGTCAAGTGAAGTTGGGGTGACGAGTTCACGTATGCACTACGGCGGTGTGCACTGTCACCACCGGCTGAGATCATGATACGCTAGGATTCCCCATTGACATCCATGTTGACCAATGAATTTGTGCACAGCGGTAAACACTGCCTTACGCTGTTACGTCAACCGCTAGCGGTATGAGGTCACTTCCACAACAACAGTTCTGCATTACATGGGGCAGGCATTTTGGCAAAAACTACGTATTTATAAAACTCCCATCTGCACAATGCAGGCCCTACTGTTCCCCAAACACCCATAGGCATGTGACAATTAACATTACCTCACCCGAAAAGCCTTGATCTATCATTGTGGTCAAGTTGCTGTTATGTCATACACACTATTGCATTTGTGTCGACGACAATCAAGCCAGCAGTGCTTAATGACTGACACTGTGTGCCGATGTATGTGTGTTCCTCACATGTGTTTCAAACTCCTCCTAGGTACAGACCCTTGTGGCGAGGAAGGGCCCGGTCGGTGAACAGACCACTTGTGGATTTGCGGACCTTGGTGGAGTGTAACATCATTATCAATTAAAGACTCACACGTGCAACTATTCTTGAACTTTGTGCAATACTGGATCCTGCACTGACTCCGGCAAATCGTAATCAGCATGCCATCCCTACTGAAGTGCAGGTGCTTTCTGCACTCAATTTCCTGGCCACGGGCTCATTTCAAGTGACAGTGGGCATGGGTGCTGGTATTTCACAGCCAATGTTTAGCATTATACTGAGAAGATTCCTGAATGCATTTGTACGACATCTGCAGTCCTATGTGAGGTTTTCCCAAAGTACTGACCTCCCTGCCATCAAGTCAGACTTCTATGCCTTTGCCAACATACCCCATGTGATAGGTGCCATTGATGGCACCCACATAGCTATCATCCCCCCAAGAGTCCGTGAACAGGTGTACAGAAACCGGAAGAACTTTCACTACATGAACATTCAATTGGTGTGTACTGCAGACCAGTACATCACACATGTGAATGCCACGTTCCCTCGTTCAGTCCATGATTCATTTGTGCTGAGGAACAGTAGTGTGCCACAGAAGATGGAACAACTACAAGAGGACAGAGGGTGGATCATAGGTGGGTGTTTCTGTCACTTCCTGCCACATTACAGACAGCCAGGCTGTCTGCCTCTGAGGCTTGTCATTTTAAGTTGTGTTGTGAACCTTTTTCTAGGTGATTCTGGCTATCCCAACTTGCGGTGGCTCCTGACACCAGTGAGGATTCATGGAACAGATGCAGAGAGGAATTACAATGAGGCCTATGGACGTACTAGGAGGGTGATAGAGCGCACAATAGGTCTCCTGAAGGCTAGATTGCATTGTCTACATTTCTCTGGCGGTTCCCTGGCCTATGGGCCTGAAAAGGTGTGTAGAATAGTGGTGGCCTGCTGCATGCTACACAACGTGGCTGTGAGAAATTATATCCCCCTCTTGGAAGAGGAGGGTGCTGTATATCCAGACCAGCATCCTCAGAGAGGGGACGAGAGTGATGGTGATGATGAGGAAGGGAAAGATGTAAATTCCAGGACCCAAATGATACAACTCTACTTCCAGTAACTATGTGGGACAATTAGATGAGATTGGTCTCTGTGCATCATTCTGTCAGTGTGACTTGTCATCTAGGGAGGGGTTGGATTAATACTAATTGCCACTGTGTTCAGGTCTGCATAAGACAGATTACAATTTAGTGTATTTTTTCTAAACATATTTGGGCACACCGACATGTAAGGCGAGTGGTGCTTTTCATGCTACGCAGGTACAAATAAAGGAGTTATCAACCAGTTGCATTCATACTTCAGTTTGTTTTCATATAATGACAGGGGACATTGTAACAGGTGTGATATGTGTTTTATTTGGTGCAGGGATAAAACCGTGCAAATTACAGTGATGGTAGTGGGTCAATGGTGGTTATCCAAAATGGCAACATGGTGGCAGCATTGTAGTCAGTATTGGTAGGTCCATCCATGCTTACATGAGTTTTTAATTATTGGTAGCACTGTTTGGTTGTTGATTGAGTGGGATAGTTGGTGGACAGTTTTTTGCAGAGTCACTTCTTAGAGGGGGTCTTGTTCTTGGCAGTTGTTCCTCTCCCATATCTTGGCCTGAGGGTCGGTTTGGGTGCCTGTTGTTGGCCTGTAGGGGATGAGATGGATGTCCCCTGTATTTCCTCAGAGGGTAGTACATGCGAAGTTGCTGCTGATGCTCTTGTTGTCCGGTCTGTCTCCTGCGCTGTAGTGGGGGCTTCCTGTTCTGTGTGGGCCTGAGGCTGTGTTTGGACAAGCTGCAGCAGCTCACCTGCTATGCTGGCCATTGTGGCATTGTGCAGTTTCCAATGCTCCATGGCCTATTGGTGGTGTGCTTGCTGCATCCTCTGACTGTGCTCCAGGGTGGATACTCGCTGGGCCAATCTGTCCTGGGTATGGTGGTAGGCTCCCAGGACCTCAGAAATCACGTCCTGGGCTGCAGCATCCATCCTGTGGCCTCCCACCTGGGCCACTGATGCCCTCCCACAGGGCCTAGCCCCCTGTGCCTGTGTCCCCTGCACAGGTATGGTGGTATCACTTGTACTGGGGCCCTCGTCTTCCTGCCTGTTGGTAGGGGGGGGACTGTGGCATATGTACTTGTGTTCCACCAGTCTGTGGCCTGGATACACAGGAGTTGGGACGGTTGCCCTGGGCTGATGTTATTGGTTGCGTGGTAGGGGTGTCAGTGGTATCCTGGGTGGGGCTGCTGGATGGTGACAGTCCAGGAATGTGTGAAGGGCCAGCATGATCATCAGTGTCCTTGGTTCCATCCCCAGTGTCCTGTGAGGTGCCTCTGTCTCCCTGGGGGACACTGCCACTCCTTGTCCTGTCCATCAGGGTGGCATGGGTGGTGGTGCCTGTTATGGGAAATTGACATGTCTATTACATTATCATGGTTGGTTGGGGGGCAGGGGCATGGGCGGGTTTGTGCAGCCTACACACTTTGGGGCCATGCAGGATGCTTTAGTGGGGTTAGCATTGCTTTTAGCTTAGGATGTGGAGGTGCATTGTGGGTGTTATAGGCCACTGTGTTTCCTTGCAGGGGTGGGTGGCTATGCACAGGGGGAGGGATGTGGGCCTGTTAGTGGGTTTGTGGGCATGCAGGTAGAGTGGATTCAATGCCTGTGGGCTGGGTGGGGTAGTGGTCCCGGTGGTGGGGTGGTGCATGCATTGCAGGTGTGATGGACATGGGGTAAATGTAGACGACTTACCTGAGTCCATTCCTCTAGTGAGTCCAGTGAGTCCCTCTGGATGCAGGATGGCCAGTACCTTTTCCTCCCAGTCAGTGTAGTCGGGTGGTGTTGGTGGAGGTCTTCCCCCAGTCTTCTGGACTGCAATGTGGTGCCTAGATGCCGTGGCCCTGACCTTCCCCCCAGGGCGTTCCATCTCTTGCAGATGTCGTCCCTGGTGCGTGGATGGTGTCCCACTGCATTGACCCTGTTGACTATTGTCTGCCATAGCTCTATCTTCCTGGTGATAGGTGTGTGCTGCACCTGAGCCCCAAAAAGTTGTGGCTCAACCTTCAGGATCTCGTCCACCATGGTCCTTCGCTCCCTTTCTGTGAAGCTTGGGTGTTTGGGGGTGCCATGGTGAGTGTTGTGGATGGTGTCTGGTGTGGATCTCGCTGAGGGTGCTCTTCTGTGGTTGGGTGTAAGTATCATAGATTGTGGCATTCGGTGTCTGCTTCTGGTGTTCTCTGTCTTCGTTGGCCTACTTTTGTTGCAAAGGATTATGGGGTGTGTCTGAGTGTTTTATGGTGTTTTGGATGTGTGTCAGGTGTGTGGGTTTCTAACTTATCCAATGTGGGCACTTCTTGCTAAAGGGTCCACTTGCCGCACAAAGCGGTCTGCACTGCCAATGGCCATTCGTCTTCCACTGACCGCCAAGGTGATTTGTGCATCATTATTTGGAAGGCGGACCGCCAAGGTGATTTGTGCATCATTATTTGGAAGGCGGGGTGTTGGTGTGCTCGCCCATGGTGGGGTGGGAGGTCCAGCATTTCTGCTGACAAGGTCCTGGCGGAGACTGGTGGACTGGTGATTTTTGTCAGAATCAAATTTTTGTTCCATTATATGGCGGGTTTCTGTTCACCGCCAATGGCGGTCTTCTGTTCACCGTCGACACGGTGGTCAGCTGTGTTTACCGCCGTGTTCATAATGACTTCCCTAATCTTTTGGTGAAACTCACTCACTCATTTCACTCACTTGATGACATTGAGGTATGGTTTAAAGGTGGAGGTATTTTAATGGATTGGCTCAGATCTGGATGCATCTTTTTGCAAAATTCAGGCACAGACAAATGCAAATAATGTGTGGCTATTTTACCAATTTTTGTAATTTACCCTGAAGTTAAAGATAATGTAAAGAGTAAAACCTGACTCCAGTGTCTTGAAATACTTTGGGGCTGAGTTTTGGAAAAAAATTATGTGGACTCACGTATGGGCTGAATTAAATTCTGCTTGTTAAACACAGTGACTATGGCAGCATCAATATTACTATTACTGTCTCTGCTCCCAGCGTATTGGGAGTGCAGCTGGAAAAATTGGAAAAATACCAGCATTTTTATTGGTAGTTTAGTCTTCAGCTGGGTCTACGAGAGACAGAACAGACTTCTGCCATTTGATCACCTTATGTCAAGCAACCTGTACTCCCAGAACAAGCAATCTCCCATGCAAGCATACTGTGCAGGTGACAACTCATAGTTAGCACTAACAGCATTATGATGCTTTAGGGCCTGAGTTTCTTAAGATCCCTCCTCAAACAATCAGACAGTTTTATATTGAGCAAATCGTCCATCTTCACTGTCTTGCATGGTCATTCCATATCTAGGCCTTATATGTTGAGACTCCACAGTTTCCTTAACTCATTACTGTCTCTAGAGTTAACAATCCTTATGAAAGGTCAATAGTGATCTATTTTGGGTTAATAACACAGTCTTCCTGGCCAACTATATCTTATCAAATCAAATAAGTGACTTTGGTTGTACAAGATCTTAATAAAACAACTTTAGGCCACATCAAATACTAATCCAATAATGCAATCATGAGTTTATGAGCCAACCTCTGGCAATAGTTTTTCTAATGACATCCAAGTCGAAATGCTACCATGGTACAGACCCTCCAGGATTTTACACCATGAATTAGTATATTTTGAGGTACGCTAAGTGCACATTTTGAGTTTCTAAGTATTCCAGCAAAAAAAGTATTGAACTTTCATGAAAGAGTGTTAAGCTATAATGAGAGTGAAGGTGTTAGCACATTGTAAAGTTGAGGCAAAGTTAAGCACAACATTACCTGCCTCAGATACAATACAAGGAACACACACCAAGAAGTCATTGTCCCACCACTGCAAAAAATCTAATAGCTGACACACCTGTTCCTCTTCTCAACTGCTTAACAACTCAGGAAGAGTGTACATACCCAATGCAAGATGTCCTGCTTGACCTTCATCCTGATATTGTCCTTTGTCTTGTTGTACCATGTCCCATTTCTAAACAGTCTTGACATATGTATTTCTTTTACCACTTATCAAACTCAGCACAGTCCTGAATATCTTGCTACTATGCCCCAATGCCCCATACACTCCCAAACAGTCACTTGTCTTGTTATCCTAACAGCCCCAAACTCATCCACATATGGTTTATGAATATAAATGTCCTGATAAGATAGCATCTGTTCTAATCCAAAATATCACAACTCAAGACATGGCATCCTGCCACATTAACACTACAATGTCATGCCTGAGCTCATGCTATGCCACACTGTGGTGTTTGCATCCACCAGGATGAATCGAAAGTGATACAAAAAGAGTTAGGACACAGGCTTATTTATTGTGACAGAGCTGCCACACAGGAAAACATTGTGTAGCCAACACCAACCTCTTGCCAACTGACATAGAATCTCTTTGCAGTATTCCAGTAATTACAAATCAACATTCTATGCCTGGCATCACAACTTTCTTCTGAAACCCCCATCAATCTGTGACATGAACATTACATTACTTTCCACCTTGGGAAAGGTAACAAAAATATAGAACAAAAAAAAATGAAAAGAATTAATAAACATAAGTCTACAACAGTGTTATTAAAAAAATACTACAGAAGGTAAATAAAACCAGAATCTGAAACCAACCTGTAAGCAACATTGTCAAAATTTTCCAGGAAAGAACTATGGGGGTCATTCCTAGATTGGCGGGCGGCGGTTGCTGCCCGCCAAGCGGGAACCGCCAGAAGACCGTACCGCGGTCAAAAGACCGCGGCGGTCATTCTGAGTTTCCTGCTGGGCTGGCGGGCGACTGCCAGAAGGCCGCCCGCCCGCCCAGCGGGAAACCCCCTTCCACGAGGATGCCGGCTCCGAATGGAGCCGGCGGAGTGGAAGGGGTGCGACGGGTGAGGTTGCCACACAGACACTGAAAATCTATGTGGGGTCCTGTTAGGGGGCCCCTGCAGTGCCCATGCCAGTGGCATGGGCACTGCAGGGGCCCCCAGGGGCCCCACGACACCCGTTCCCGCCAGCCAGGTTCTGGCGGTGAAAACCGCCAGAACCAGGCTGGCGGGAAGGGGGTCGGAATCCCCATGGCGGCGCTGCTTGCACCGCCGCCGTGGAGGATTCCCTGGGGCAGCGGGAAGCCGGTGGGAAAACGCTAGCTTCCCTTTTCTGACTGCAGCTTTACCGCTGCGGTCAGAATGCCCCCGGAAGCACCGCCAGCCTGTTGGCGGTGCTTCCTCCGTCACCTACCCTGGCGGTCATAGACCGCCAGGGTAGGAATGACCCCCTATGTATAGAATAGTAGACAAACCAATCATGAACCACTGGCTACCTCCTGAACCTATGAGTAACATGTCTACCTCAACTGCTCTTGTGAACCTCGAGATTAGAATAGTCCAGTTCAAAGGATTCATACACCAAGCCCTTGTTCATGACTCTCGATTCAAGAGATGTAGAATCCTCAAATACTTCTCTCCTCCTCGGAATTAACAACTCTTCCCATATTCCACCAACTTAGAACAATTGACCCTCACCGCATTCCCGCACACTTTGTCCACCAAAACAGGTCCATTAAGTTTCTCATCACCCTTCTTCACATATCCACCTTTCATAATACATACCACATAATCTTCACAAAATTAGCTTCACTTACTTGGTTTCTATTGTCAAAAGCCTCCCTCTGTTTTGATTTTGCCTTAGCTATGTCCCTTCTTACCTATGCATCACAGTCATTCAATTCATACCGAATTTCACCCATTCACTCATCCATCTTAGGCAAACCTTGGTGGCAGGTTTCCTGCTTCCCAACAACTCAAATGGTGACACCTGGGTAAATGAATGAGGACTGGTGTTGTAAAACCATAACATTGATCAAACTGCATTGAGCACAACACACCTGTTAATGAAAACCCATTGAACACAATGAACTATCACCTGGTTCATGTACTCCATCTGACCATCGTTTTAGGGGTGATAAAGAGATGTCTTCAGATGCTTAACATCAACAGATTTCAAATCAAATCAAATCATTAACATTTATAAAGCGCGCTACTCACCCGTGCGGGTCTCAAGGCGCTAGGGGAAAGGGGGGGTTACTGCTGCTCGAATAGCCAGGTTTTTAGGAGTCTCCGGAAAGCGGAGTGGTCCTGGGTGGTCCTGAGGCTGGTGGGGAGGGAGTTCCAGGTCTTGGCCGCCAGAAACATGTCCACTTCCCCAATGACAATGTAAATGCCGTTATCAACAATAAGAAATTAACGATAACCTTCAGGAAAGAAGATTTCTTTCAAAAACTCACTTACATACTTAGCATTTGGCTCTGCTGCAAACTTTACTTCGGGACATTTGGAATACAGATTAACCACCACCAATGCAAAATGGAACTGACTGGGTAACCTATTGAAAGGAACTTCCAAATCAATACATACCTTCTTCCAGGTTCCAGATGAGCAATCGGTAGGCTGCAAAAGAAGTTTCCTTATTACCAATCCTTTCTCTGAACCTACACATAAGACACACTCTCCAACAAAATGATCATCTTCCTTGTCCAATGAAGGCCACCACAATATTTGTCTTAACTGCTGTTTGATAAAAGTGGCCCCCAAATGTCCCTCATTAGCCACCTTAACTTACCCCTTAAACAAACTGGCGGTATCAATTTTTCTCCTCTCAGCAAAAGTCCATCTTCCACAGACAACTTGTCACATACTTTCCAAAAGGGTTGAAAATAACTTGTAAGTGATCTTCTGTTGGGCACCCCTTAGTTACTTTTGCCATGCCTGCCTTCAGAGTCTCATCTGACATAGTTTCAGTCTTCCACTCAGACTCTGAAACTGCACACATCTCTATTAGAACTTATGCAGCAATCAAACAGTTCTCATCTAAAGTACCTTCACCATCATCCATACTATAAGCTTGCATCACAAATCTAAAAGGAAATCAGCTCTGACATTCTTTCCCCCTTGGATGTGCACAATGTCATAATGGAAATGCAACAGCTTTGTAGTCAATTTGGAAATTCTGAACCTTTTTTCTTTGACTTTTTTGC
Source organism: Pleurodeles waltl (assembly GCF_031143425.1). NCBI lineage: Eukaryota > Metazoa > Chordata > Amphibia > Caudata > Salamandridae > Pleurodeles > Pleurodeles waltl. The sequence goes on from NC_090447.1 coordinate 1,345,149,159, forward strand.
CACTCAGGAAAGCTACGAGAGGTGTATGATCCTTTTCTGAGCAAAATATATGGTTTGAATTTCTGTATAGCCCACCAGCATGCCAGCAACTCATTTTCTATAGTAGAAAAATGGGTCTCTGCTTCTCTGGGGGATAACCAAGAATGTTTTCTATATCACCATAATACTGGGTGAGATCAGCCAGCAGACAATGATTACTAATATCAATAGTGACACAACATTGATGCTTTGGGTGAAATAGCTTAAGAATTTTTTAACTAGTTAGTTGCCTTGTCACCCACTCAAAGGTGTCCTGGCGTGTGGAATCCCTTCTGAAAGACACAGTCTTCTTCAAGAGCACAGCCAAAGGTTTGATGTGAGAGCATAGTTGGAATGAAACAATCATAGAACTCACACATGCTCATGAACAATTTTAGACTAGTCTTATTGGTAGGTGCCAGTGCATCAATCATAACACTAACCATAGCACTAACCAATCCAGACCTTGGTCCTATGCCTTCACCAGATACAATGTTACCTAAATACTCATCCCTATCTCATTTCTCAATTTTAGATATTATCCCCTTTTGATGCAAATTGGTCATCACTTGATCAAGAATACCTCATGTTCCTCATTGGTTGCCACAAAAATAAATACATAATTTCAAAATGTGGCAAATCCTCTTATGCTCCTAAATAGCTGATACTTTATTCTTTAGAACACAAATGCCTTTGAGGCTAACCTGAATGACATCCTGTAGTATTGGAAAGTGCAAATAGGAGACAGAAGGCTGGAAAATGCCTGGAATCTGGTTCTAAAACAACCTGGTGGTAGCCTGAGGCTAGGTCTAATTTTGTGAAACACTTTACACCAGCTACAAAAGCAAGATGATTAGATATTTTCAAAAGAGGGTGCAAATCGACCCAAATAGGCTTGTTGAGTCCAACTCTTTGTTCGCCACTCCTCTTATGAGTTACAACAAGAGTCGATAGCCACAAGGTTGAACCAATATGCTCAATGGTTTCACTATCATACAACTTCCTCAATTCTTTCTCAAGATCATCCATAACTGACAACAGAGCACTATACAGTTTACATTTTATAGGTAAAGGATCTTTCTTTGACTTGTACTTTGTGCTGGAAACCCTTAATAGTTGCCAGCTTGTCAAAGAACACTGAGGGAAATTTGGCAGTGATCTCCTCTACTAAAACCTCTACAACTATGAAGCACTTGGACTTTGCTGCCAGGACTCAGGACCATCTTGAACAGACCTTGGTGGAAGTAAATCAAAATGCACAACCCTTTGACCGCATGCATATTTTCCAAAAACATTTTCTGTTTCTGAAGGTTAGAACATCTTCAAAAAATCTGAAAGCTCAATACATATCCCTTCATAAGACACTGATGCACAATCAAGGGGTTCCATGGTTCTCCCTGCCCACAGCTTATCAAACAACTTTTGGGTTACCATGGCTATTCTGTCTCATAGATCCACTAACCTTGCTGACAACCAAAACAAGTCCTGGAGTGCCTTCTGGAGTTTGTCTAACTGACAATCAGAATCTTCTTCAACCAGATTAGTTACTATATTGCTTCCCCTGTCTGTCTGTTTCATCTGGGTCTGACACACCTTTGCAAAATGGCCCAGCTTATTGCAAATCCTGCAAATGATATTTTTAGCTGGATACAGTTTACCATTCTTGAAATGTGCTAACTTACCACATCTGGAACACACATTCCTTTGTCTAAAAACCCTTTTGCTGATCTAGTAACATTTTTGGCATAAATGGAGTCCTTAACATTATTTTACCCTTTCTGCCATTTATTACCCACAACCTCATTTCTTTTCACTTCTAGCTCCTTCACAGAAATCTGTGATGTTTCTGTGCTTATAGCTACATGTTACTTTCCTTCCAGAGTTAGATTAGTTAAAGACAATGGTTTTTGTTAAATTAACTTTTTTGTATAATTGCAGATAAACTGATAAGCAACCAAAGGCCAGATGTAGCAATCTCCGCATTTGCGATTCGGAAATTACGAGTCAGTGTGACTCGCATTTTCTGAATCGCAAATTCGGATGCAGAACGGTGCCTCAGACACCGCCTGCGAATCGCTATGGGATCGCAAAGACCCACCTCATTAATATTAATGATGTGGGTCGCATTTTGCGACCCCATAGCTATTCCCTGCACTCACACAGATGGTGGCCTGCTGGAGACAGCAGACCTCCATGTCTGTGACTGCTTTTTAAATAAAGCAGATTTTTTTTTTTGTATTGCAACCCGTTTTCCTTAAAGGAAAACCAGTTGCAATACAAAAAAAATAACGAAACCATTTGGTTTCGTTTTTTCAGAGTAAACATTTCTGGCAACATTCACAAAGGGAAAGAGGTCCCATGGGGCCCCCTTCCCTTTTGCGAATGGGTTACCACCAGTGTGACACTGATGGTAACTGCGAATTGCTTTGCGACCGCGTTCGCGGTCACAAAGCAATTTAGCATTGCGGTGCGAGTCGCAAATAGGAAGGGGACACCCCTTCCTATTTGCGAGTCGCATTCCCATTTTGAGAGTCGATACCGACTCGCAAAATGGGAATGAGCATCGCGATGCGCATTTTGCATGGCGCAAACTGCGATTTTCACACTTTGCACCATGCAAAATGCTACCTACATCTGGCCCCTACTGATTTTTACAAATCTCAATCTGCTACCAACCTCCTGAGTTCTGACCCATACATATCTACATTTTACCCAACATAGTAGCTTCCTCATGAGGAATTTATGTTGCAAAACTACTATACTGGACTGAGCATTGAAACACAGATCTAGTTTCCTAACAGAATCAGAATGCTCATCTATTGGTTTTTCATCCACTGCTTCCTCTTCAGGTAAGTGTTTAAAAATGGCATGACCTTCAAATCCTAAGGAATGTAAGAGTATTTTTTTTCTGCTCTGGACAAAACCTTGAAGCCCCTATTGCACCTAAAGAAGTCTCAAGCGTCAAACTAGATCCTCCCCCCAGCTGCAGCTTCCCCACGGGTTCCAAAAATAGCTGTGGTGGATTTACAGACTGCATTATGAAAAACTCCACACTAGCATGAACAGATTACTAGATTACAACGTGAAAAAACGTGAAAGTTTAGTGTGGAAATGGATCCCCCCGTGTGGAGCTCACCACACCTAAGTATTTAACAGTAGGGAGTGTGTATGTCACTGAATGACTGGGAGTTGACATGCTCCAAAAATAATAATGTGTGTATCACTGTATAAAGGTGACTGTTAATATTAGCTGCAAAATGTTGTTGAAAGTGTGTGTAGGAGAAGACACACTAAATAAGAGTGCGTACCACTGCTCCAAGATGACCTTTGTTAAGGTACCTGTATAAAGTAAAATAGATTCCTCATGGTATTGTAACCAATCTTTGTTTACTTGCTTCTTAGGCATAACGATAAACTGTGTTTGTTGGCTGTTTCCTCCCAACCTAAAATGGCAGGTAATACATGTGATGGTATAGGCCTTGTGGTTGTGACCCAACATACAATGATGCTGCTGGACCGCTATAGTCCCAAACCCCAAACGAAAGGCCCAGGCACACAGTTTGATGACAAAATGAGATAATGTGATCCTAAAAGAAAATGGTGGCTCTGGGGTTCAGCATGATGGAGAACTGTTAACACTGTACTATGGCACCTGCAATGAACACACCATAGGGGAGCTGGCCCCAAAGATGTGTGCAAAGACTAATGAACAGGCACCCGACACTTCCGGACATGATAGCTCACACAAGGAAACATGACGCTCAAGTCAGCAAAAATTAAAGTATCCTTACTTGAGGAAACAGTGAAAATAACTTTGATTCTTGTCATGACAGATGTCCTTGCACCAACATGAGTCCTGTGGCAGCTCCAGCTCGTTACCACATAAAGATGTAGAGAGATGCTAAATGAGGTAAGACACAAGCGTGTTCATTGAGAGAAAGCTACCACACAGGAAAGCTTTTCATAGTCACTCCCAGCCTCTTACCATCTGCCATAGAATCATGCAGTATTCCAGTACTTACAAATCAAGATCCTACTCCTGACATCATAACATTCTGCTCAAACCCCCATTAACTTGCACGATGAACACTACACACACTTTAGACCCAGCACAATTCCAACTTCCACCAAAAAACACTCTGCTACACACTGTGCTCTTGCAAACACCATGCCCAACACATCCCTGTAGCTAATGTCCTTATATAAAGAGGAATCTCAGTTACCACCAAAATGTTCTAGAGACGTACTGTGAAGGTGTTTGTTGGTGCAGCAGATGTGCTGCCACAATTTCATGGCCTAAATATTGAGATAAAAATATGATGACCTAAATATCAAGAACTATACTATCAATATATTGCTGTGGAGCTAAAAATAGTAAATCTATGCCTATCTATGTATACTTGCCTAACAAAATACGTTGTTCTCTATGTTTATGTAATGATATTTTGACTTGCACATTTTTTAGGGTCAAGCCTGCGTCGCATGTGCTTGTCAATGCTTATCGCTAGCGAGACGCTTTAGGAATTAGAAAAGGGTTAGGAGTCCCGTCCACGTCACGTCAGTGTTTTTCATTGGTTCGTGGGCTTGCCTGTTAAAACAGGCTTGCTTTCATTAGTGGAAGGCACGCATACGTCATGCCTTTTCTGGTGGTTAGCCCTCCGTGAGCGCAGTGACCAAGTACTGAAAACATGCGAGGCTCGCTGTTTTCCATCCGGTTTACTTTTTATTATGTTTTGTTCGCTGCGCGATCTGGCTTGTTATCATATGTTCGCAGCGCATATGACAGCCTCTGGGGGCGCCGCGTTTTGTTTTTACTTCATGGTTGCAGTGCACCGCATTTACTTGATTATTGCAGCTGCATGGGGTGCAGTGTTTATTTATTACTTTGTGGTTGCAGTGTATTGTGTTTACTTGATTATCGCAGCTGCTTTGGGTGCAGTGTTTATTTTTTACTTCGTGGTTGCAGTGCACCGCGTTTACTTTACTATCGCAGTTGCTGGGGGTGGTGCTTTTTGTGTTTTCTTCAAAAGCTACAGTGCAGCACATCTAGTTTGTTTATCGTGGCTGCTTGGGGCACCACATTTTATTTTTACTTCGCGATTGCAATGCACCACTTTTAGTTAAGATATGGCAGTTGGGTCATTGCAGTTTTGTGTTTACTTCACAGTTTCAGTACACATGTTTATTTTTTTATGCAGTAGCTTCAGCGCCGCATTTTGATTTTGCGGCAGTGCACTGCATTCACTTTGATACATAGTGGCTATTTGAGGGCACCTAATTTTAACTTTTAAGTTTCTGTCGCAGTAGACTGCATTCATCTTGCTTCTTTGCGGCTGTATGAGGGGTGGCGCATTCTAACATTTCCATTGTGGTGGCAGAGCAACGTGTCCATTTTAGTTTCAGAGTGGGTGGGAGTCCGTGCAGAGTGCTCTGTGTATTTTCAGCAGCCTGCTATGGAGCATGAGTGTGTGCTGGCTGTGCCCACATAAACGCACACTACACAAACCATCTGTCACAGACATGTAAACTCTGCGAGGTGTGGAGGTGGAAGCATTTGTGCTCCTGGGTAGCTCAATCTCTAGAGCATGAATTCCAATGGCTGAATGGGCATCTCCTTGCAAAGCACCTATGTAATATGCATGTGGGGCTTCTACTCCCATTCTTCTAAACACGAGGAGGCATGGTCCGAGTGAGAAAACAAGCAACACTGGTTGCTGCACCTTGAGTTCTGCCGTGGTAGTGACTATGTTAGTGGCCTTGCAGAAGAATTACAGTAACATGTTAAATTACCTCACTTAAATGAGTCTGCTCATCTATCTGGGCCTATCTTTCTCAAATCTTTAATCTGACGCTCCATGGTTCAGGCCCCTGTTCAGATGGTTTGTCACTTTTAAGCATTTGTACTCTCTATCTAGGGTTATAGTTGGTGCTTGGGCGCTGCTCACGTTCTGATTTTCTTTACGGTCACAGGGCAGCATTTATTCATTGTGTTGTTTACTGTCTCTGCTATCGATGTTAAACTTACATAACTTAATTAAGCTCCATGTTTGTTGTGTTTAAAGCAGCTGCCTTGAGTGGTGTTCACTTCATGGTTCCTTGTGGTTGCACGACACCACTTTTGACTATAGTTGCTGGAACAGCTAGTGGTGCCAAAACACATTTGGGTGATCAGGTTTACAGTGCACCATGGTTGTGGCCACAGTAGCTTTTATATCACTGCTAACTTTATTTTTTGCAGAGCCTGTTTCCCTTGTTTGCAGTACCACATGGTGGGAGTCACACACAGGCGATTTAATCATGGTTTCAGTGGTCTAGTTTTTTAGGGTGGAGCATGCAAAGCGCTCTGTCCCTGTTGTTATCTCTCTACGAGCTTGTAACAAAGCTCATCACTTTGGTTGGCTCGTGGGCTTGCCTTTTAAAATTCGCTTGATTTGATTAGTGAAAGGCATGCATACATCATGCCTTTTCTGGTGTTCAGCCCTTCTTAAGCGCACCGCCAACTACTGAAAACATACCAGGCTCCATGTTTTTCGTATGGTTTCTGGACTACTTTTTCCTCTTTGTTTCGTAGGTAGTACGATCTCGCTGGGCAGTAGTCAAGCGTTTTGTATGACATCGATCCTGTTACATGGATAATTGCACTTTTGCCAGTAACATGGATAATTGCACTTTTGTCGATATGTTTCACTGCAAGCTAACTTCTGTTTCTTTCTGTGTGTTTGCTTCGCAGCCATCGGCTTGCTTATGTGAAACTGCTTATCTTTTAGTATTCAGTTTATGTGGCAAGAAAAGTCTGGTTAGAAGTTTACAATGCTAATAGCTCTAACTTGAGCAAACGTGAGGCCCATTGCATTGCAAATGCTTGTTTTTCTTGATATTCTGATGTGCAACCATGCACATGTGTGCCTGTTTCATGGTCAGGTGCAGTGTCTACAGACTAAATAGTGGTGTCAGAAATTCCTGGTCTTCCTGTCAGCTGGGGAAAGCACAGGGAGAAACAACCATTGCTCTCAAAGCTGTTGTGTTAGCTCCTCAGACACTGACTCTAACTTAACGCATTTCTGATTTGTATAAGTGATTTTGACAGTGCTGTGCCATAAAAACAGACACACAGCCCTGTCCTGCGCAAGCCTTTACCACCTGATTAAGATTTATCTACAGAGAAGACAGGAAAAAAACATGTATGCAGATATTTTGTACCCGTTTTGTGCTCTGTTTAGCTTTCAGCTAACTGTAAACTAAAGTATATAAACCGAGTGAGAGAAATTGTTCCTTAATTTGTAGAATGGACAAGTACCAACATAGGTACAAAAAATGTTGAAACCTGTTTTTCAACTACTTGGACGTATGTGTCAATATGTTAAAGCAGCAAAGACGTGGGAGACAAGGGGGCCAAATGCAGCATTTTCATTTTAAGACTTTTTTGCTTTAAAATCAGTGGCATAGCTTCAGGGAGGGGTGGAGATGCTGCACCCCCCTAATATATGTATTCTCCGATAAATAGTTGGGTTCAGGTGCTTTCAAGTCGGGTATTGCTAGATGTCAGTTGGATTTAACCGGGTATTTTCACATACACTCAGACAAAAATACACACACACTCTCTCCCTCTCTGTTCAAAAGTCCTAAAAAATATTGGTTATTTTAGAAAATATTGGTCGAGATTTAAGTGGGCCTTGAACCACATTAACATAATTTTTTTATGCTAATGTGGCCCAATGAAGCCAAAATACCCATGCCACATTTACAAAGTAGCACAATGCATGCATTGCCCCACTTTGTAACCCCTTGCGCCACATTATGCCTGTGTCAGATGTAATGTATGCAAGAGGGGCGCTCCCTAGTTGGGGGGGCAGACAGAATGGTGCAAAGAAATCTAAAAGATTTCTTTGCACAATTATTTTCATAATTTTTAATGCCTGCTCAGAGGACGGGTTAAAAGGGGGCACACCATTGGATACAATGGGCCCCTATGTACTGTTCAGGGTTAGCGCCAAAATGTTGGTGCTAACACTGAACAGTACATCACTAAAGTAAAAAATGTTGACGCTAGTGCCCCCTACCCTGCGCCATTGTGCACCGTATTTTAAATACAGTGCATACATGGTGGTGGCAGGGAGTGCTAACGGGCTCATGAAATGTGGCCCTGCACTGTATGCAGCGACACTTTTCTTAAATCTGCCCCATTGTATTTTCTCTCTTAGTACTCCTACCAATCCACATTCTTTTCCCTTTCCACTTCCCCGTAACCCCTGTCATGAACCCTGCTTGTCATATAATGTATTTAAACATTACATGTCAGACTGAAAATTTGCAGCTCACCCCCCAATCTTACTGACCAAGCTACGACTGTTTAAAATGATAGCGCTGTGAAGCAAAGACATAGGACATCCTGTAAATATGTCAGAATTTCATTCATCTAGCACAGGCTACACATTTACAGATTTGAGGGACATTTGTGATCAATTCAGAGATATCAAGCTGCAATAAAATATATTTTTCTTTAAAAAACCTTTGCAGGCATAGCATTGTGGTCAGAGAGACAGTGCCGCTGAGAATAACATGCGTGTATAATTATTTTTTAAATATCTGCATTACAAATACCTTTCAATATGTGAACCTATTTGTTTTGACTGTAGATTTTGGAACTAAGCTGAATACTTCAATTTCATAAGATCTATGTCAGAATTCCACCTTCCACATTTGACTTAAACTGTGACCCTGGGTTAATCTGTATTTCACCCTTATGAAAGACTGAAAAATAGATTACCATTTAGCTGAAACAGTCCTTGAATGTCTCACAACTAGAAAACTGCCCCCTCCCCTCACGCCCCCCAGCCTGCGGACATTGTTCTCAGCCTTACGCCGCTGTGTCCATCCTCTCTGGGGAGCCAATGAGGGTAGAATGTGTCAAAGGGTGACTGTGTTGAAACAATGGACCCACAGCAGCTGGGGGTCTTAGGTCATAACCACATAGACTCAGGTTCAGCATAGCTTCGCTGATAAACATGTACTAGCAAATCAGCTCAGTCTGTGCCTTAAGAGTGGTTTAAGGGCAAAGAAAATGTGAAATTAAGAGAAATAGAAAGCTTCCAAAGCCATCCATGGATACCTTGGGTGCCCAGAGGTGGAAATAGTAGCAGTGGTAAGAAAGGATGATCATTATGGAGAAGGAGATAAGTGGCACCTCAACTGATTAATATTTTATAGGCATAATTGCTTCCATTGGACCAACAGGGCTTTATTTAGAGTAACTACTGAGTAGCAGCCTGTCACTCAACACTGGTTAAATTGTTTTAGAGTTCCTATATAGAGGATCCTTGTCATAACAGGGTGTATGAAGTTTGACGCTGGGTTACTTTGTGGGCACCCACAATTATCATAACTGTAATACCCAGAGACCTAAAGAGCAATCATTAGTTCGGTTTTGGCAGTTTTTGTCATTATTGACTCTTTTTTATAAATCAAATCCTTCTCAAGAAGCAACCACAATTCCTGTCAGGATGAAGTCACACGCAAATCCCAATATAACTGTGCTTAACTCTCTGGTAGCTTGGCACAAACCAGTTAGGCTTAACTGAGAGGCAATGTGTAAAGAATGTATGCAGCACTTCAAACAGTAATAAAGTGAAAGCACAACATGAGAAAAATTATTCAACAACTTAGAAAAATAGGGGAGCATGGTTTGACTGATCATGGTGTAACACATAGCTTTTGGAGCTCCTGAGACACCCCGATCTCAAGGCCTAAGCATTATGATAAAGGGAGGAATCCAGGCTAGATACCTGGGGACTTCTTCCCCAGGAGGTGCTCTGTCGCAGACGTGGGCCAAGAGGTGACAAAAATCCAGAGGGGAGAAAAAGCAGTGTATCACCGCAATTTAAACCAAAATGGAGCCGGTGTTTATAAGCGGGTAAGCACTGGGAGACTTTGGTCAGAGGAGCGACGGGGAGGATAAAAGGAGTCTCACAGCGAAGGAATCAGGAGCTGTGATTGTGCACCAGCTGCCTGGAGGAAGACTGCAGTGGTCAGGGGGTGACTGCGATCTCCGCCCCAACAATGGTAGCTGCGCTGCCAGACCTGCTTGGAAGCAGCTGGGTAATGCCCTAATGAGTGACAATGCAGAAAGGATTATTGGCGCATTTAAAGAGAGAACAACAACATTTCTAAGTGCAGATTCAGGAAGCCCTAGGCTCCTTTCTTCAGCCACACGTTCGGAAGTGCCAACTCCTACATATTGACACCATCTACCCTCCTTACCCTCTCCTGATCCCAGACAGGAACTCTGGAGCCCAAAGCAGACAGGGAAACACCAGGTTTCACTGGCCCTGAGGAAACTGGATGCTATTAAGGTAAACTAACACTCAGATTCAGCTACCCCTGTAAGAGACAGCATCTCAGGGTGCATAATACTGATTAAAGGAGGGGAGAGACTGCTCTGTAACTTGGTGGGGGGCGGAAAACAAAGGCTAAGTCTTCAAGGAAACAGACTAAATGCAAAACAGGTGAATAACTATTCTACAGACCAGACACACTCAGGCCACATAATTGCGGTGATAAAAGCTAAAGCACAATTCACAGACAATACACGAAGCTAGCCCCAGAAATTATACAATGGCACACATTTGGCTCCTTCTTATGCCCAGCTATTAAAGGAGATATGGGGCTATGGATGATGGAAGAGCTGCCACCCACAAGAAGACATCGGTGATACGGCTGTGGGAGCAGGCTGTCCCCCCCAACACTTGAACCCTCTTTGCATGATCACCTCTTGAGCACATTGAGGAGGGGCATGAGAAAAAATGCCCGGAAAAAAATAAATTCTGACTACACTGGGCAAGGATAAGAGAAACAGGTCTTATCAAAAGGTGTTGTGAGCTGGTCAGAGGACAAATAGGAGATAATCTCAGTGGAGTTAGGGACTGGATTGGCACTCCCTCCAAGAGTAATTCCGGATTGAATGAGATATGTGGATTTAAACACATCAGCTAACAGGATGGTATGGTCCCGCACCAGGAAAAGTATCCCCCGGGTGAAGAGATAGGGGGTGCAAAGATTTATGGAACAGGAAAAAAGGGACAACACTGACTACCCAGCAACACACACAGTGACCATCCTACAAGCGATTCAAGACACCAAAACGTCCTTAGAGACCCCAATAGTGGCGGTGGTGAGTGATGTTGAACTACTGAGGGATGACCACCAAAAACTGACAGACCGAGTATATGAGTCAGAGGATAAACTAGGTGTAACTCTGCCTCAAGCCACAAAACACACATGGAAATATGCTGACCTGTAGAAAGGAATGCAGCAGTAGGCGGGCAGACCAGAAGACACAGAAGGACGCTTGAGACGCCACAATGTAAGATTAGTGTTTTTTTCCCGAAAAATTGGAGGGACACCATATTGAACTGTTTGTGGAAAACTGGCTGGCAAATACCACTCCGAAAGGTCAGCTGTCCAGATTTCTCTTTGTGGAATGCACGCACAGAATTCTATCTTTTGCTTCACAGTCAGGAGCTAATCCTATGCCCATCATAGCAAGACTAATGAATTTTAACGACAGTGACGTCATTCGTTAGGCAGCTAAAAAGCACAGTCATTAGTTCTTTGATGGAAATAAAGTTCATCTGTATCCACTCTTTACAAACTTAGGGCCTGATTACAACTTTGGAGGAGGTGTTAATCAGTCCCAAAAGTGACGGTAAAGTGACGGATATACCACCAGCCGTATTACGAGTCCATTATATCCTATGGAACTCGTAATACGGCTGGTGGTATATCTGTCACTTTACCGTCACTTTTGGGACGGATTAACACCTCCTCCAAAGTTGTAATCAGGCCCTTAGTCCTACGTCAACAAGGGGTGTTTGTGCCCGTTAAGAAAATGTTAAGGCAGGTGACCTTACATACTTGCTTATATACCCAGCAAAACTGGGGGTGGAACTAGAGGGAAGACACACTTCTTGCTCAATGTGCAAGATGCCTGGACATAGATGGTAAATGGAGGTCTATGGCCGGGGCCTCTGCCAAAGGAAAAAAGGGAAGATGGATGGAAACCTGCACCTTCAAGGTGATGGAACAACATGGGAAGAAAAGTGCTTCTTCCCACACCAGTGCACAGATAAAAGCAGTGTAGGAGCAGACGGTTAACAAGCTGAAATAGCACACAGGCATTCTAACGAACAACACGTGGCGGTCCTGTGCTTCAGAAGGCAATGGCAATTCCACGTAACATATCGATACGAAGCATAAAACAGAAGAGGATTATTTGCTGGTGGTAACACCCATGACATCTGCACATTTGGGTTAGAGGGGGGTTGGATAAAGAGGTTGGATGGCTTGAAATAGACCTCGGGGACTAGGCTTAAGAGGAATTGCCCGAATGTAGACGCATGACATTAGAACTGCCTAAAATGAGTGATAAACCAAGCACAATGGACCAAGAGAGGCCGACAGCCACATCCTAGTGACTATTGCATAAGATGTTTGCTACTATTTTGGTTTGGGGTTTACACATACTGTATGTTGGGGGTGTGGTCAGTTAAGGAATCACCATACGGTAAAGGTAGACAGAGGGGAAGGTTTAGTGGGGTTTCAAAACACCTAGACACACTAGAAATTGTGATGTATACCCAGAATGTTGCACAGGAGGTTTTACACCTGGACGGATGCACATTGCGAACATCCACCATGATACCCCCACAATGACATTGTTTTCATGGAATGTCAACGGCCTGGGCAATAGGATGAAGCAGAACATGATTCACAGAGTGCTCAATAGGCTAAAACTGGATGTGGCGTATTTACAAGAGACTCACTTGATGAGCAGCAAAATTGTAACATGGGGAGGGGACAATATTAATGAGACGGATGGTCCCAGTACACCTCAGGCTCCCGAGGGATGACAATATTGAAAAGCAAAACAGTCTCTTATCGGGGTCAGCACACTTAGACAGATACACAGGGATGCCACACAGCGCTTTGGGGTGAACTAGAGGGAGAGGATGTATTGTTTGTAAATGTGAATGCTCCCCAAGAGCTTCAGACGGTTGTGCTAAGTAAGGTGAGCACTATACTGCTGGAGGCCCCTCCAGCAATGGTAGTTTTGGGGGGAGACTTTAACCTGGTATTAGATACAACAAGAGACAGAATCAATAACTGGGCAGAAGGAGATGCAACAAGAGTAAAGCTGGAAGGCTTTACATAGGCGCTGGGCCCATGCGATATATGGAGGAACCTCCAACCTGAGGATAGAGGGTATTCATTTTACTCAAGAGGACTCTCTATGCGTTCCAGATTGGACTATTTTTTCACCACATGTGAATCACTCATGAGGTTCAGCGAAGATAAATATTTAGCTAGCGGTCTCAGTGACCACTCTACACTTTGGCAACATTAAATCTCAAAATTGCAAGTCTTAGACAGTCATAGAGAATGGAGACGTGGCATCTCACTATCAAACAAGACGTTAAATGCTTGAATCAGGCCTCTAAATACTTCTCTATGCAAAGCAAAGACATTGTGCAGAGTCCTGTAATATTTTGGGAGGCATATAAAGCAATGATAATGGGTGTTATCATTTCAGGGGAGAGAAGATGAAAAGACATGCTGAGTTGGCCACTTTAGAGGACAAATTGATAACACCCGGAAAGGGACTATGCGGCCCCAGTAAAAGATGTGTAGCTCTGAAGAGGGCTGAATATCACAACTCTCATATGATCACCCCCAAACAAGAAGTACTAGAGTTTATTAAAGACTGCCCTTAAGAGGACTCGGGGGGAGTCAAAGAACAGCACTTGATGCTGATATTACAGAAGATGATGTTTTGACTGCTTTGGGACAGGTGCAGACTGGGAAAGCTCCGGGACCTAACAGCTTCCTGATCAACCTATTTAAAAGGTTGTGCAAGTAAGCAGTGGCTCCACTTCGCACAGTATTTATGAAAGCATGCCTAGAAGAGAACTTTGCCAGATGACATGCGAGCCCCAATGGTGGTGTTGATTCCGAAGGCAGGTAAACCTCAGGAGAGCTATGATTCTTACAGACCTATCTCACTGATTAATGTAGACATTAAAATAGTGACAAAGGTATTGGCAGATAGATTGAAGACTGTAGTGACAGATTTAGGAACAGAACGGATTCATGCCAGGCTGTTTGACCAGGGTGAACCTACGATACCAGCACAATAATCTAGCATTGGCATGTGAGTTGCCAGATGGAAATGTAGTTGCCTCTTTGAATGCCAATGAACCTCTTGATTCAGTGGAGTGCATCTACCTGTTTGGAGTCTTGAAAAAGACAAGATTTGGACCTAAGTATATTATGTGGATCAGACTATTATATGATCACCCCAGGGCAAGAGTGAGGGTAAATGGCCGGCTTGTATCCGGAGAGGTACAAGACAAGAATGCCCACTCTCTCTGATGTTGTTTGCCCTGGCAATCGAGGTACTGGCAGCATTGATACAAGTAGATGCACAAATATGAGGGTGGACTGGAGGAGTGGGGGAAGAAGAATGCATATCGTTATGCGTATATGATATTCTACTATACTTAACCAATGTGACTCAGACAGTGGCTAGACTCAGGCCAATTTTTTTATATTTGGCAAGCATTCCAGCTGTGCTATAAACTTGGATACGTCACTGCTATTTCCAATGGGAGACTACCTTTTGGGAAAGTACCCCAAACTGCCACTTCAGATAGAGAAGGATAAATTCAAGTATTTAGGGATCTAAATAACCCATACTCCAGACACCTATTATGAGGCCTCCTTGGTACCCTTTTTGCACCACTTGGCACAGGATGTGAGCCATTGGCAGTCATTGCTGCTCTCCTTGGAAGGGAAGGCAGCCATATTTGAAAATGGTGGCCCTTCCTAGAGTCCTTTCTATACTCCAGAATATCCCAATGAAAGTGCTGGAGAGTTTTTCCACTAAAGTGGATACTTTAATATGAACCCTGCTGTGGAATGGCAGGCATCCTTGATTGTCTATGAAAACTCTACAAATATCAAAATATGAAGGGGTTATCACTCTACTCAATATGCAGAAATAGTATAAAGCAGCACGGCTGAGCGTGGTGAATGACACAGATGCTGATTACCCAGTGTTTCAGAGAAATAGGGTGGGAATGGGAACAAACAATTACTTACATGCGCTATATGGTGGCACATTGCCTCCAGTAACAAGCCTGGTGACAAGAATGGCAGTGGAGAGCTGGGAGAGAATGACAAGGGAAATGGGATCGGGTCACAGACTGACTCCCAAAACACCACTTTGGGAAAGCACTAAGCTGAAAGAGGTAGCAGCACTGCAGTGGTGTAAAGGCTGGGGTGCCACTGGGCTGTCTACATTGGCAGATGTGTGGGATGCCAATGGGGTAGTTCATTTTTCCTATTACAGCAAGAATATCAAATGCTAGAAGCACAGTGGCTCAAATATAGGCAGTTATCCCATGCACTCAGAAATAGTATATCATTTGATGCGGAAACACAGGAAGCCTCCCCATTGGAAAATAGGCTTCCAGATGGAGGGTTGAAAAGCTAGTGTCCCAGATGTATGGTACAGTACTGATAAATACACAGACCCCTTGGTAAAGTTACAGGACAGATGGATATAAGACATTGGGGTTCTAGATGAAGAGGATTGGAGCAAAGCTTTGAAATTTCTGATGGAAGAGTCAATAAAAGTGAGCTTTAGACTGATCCAGCGAAAAATATTACATAGAGTATGCTATGCGCGCAATCTGTTATGTAAAATAGGTTGGACGAATGATCTGTGTTGCTTACAGGGTTGTGGCTTAGAAGGCTCATTTATCCATATCCAAAGGTTTTGTGATGGGATGGATAAATCATTAGCCATGGTGACAGGAATACCTTGAAATTTATTCGTATGATTGGCATTACTGGGCAAATGGGAAGCTGTGAATCATTCATGTTACCAGCAAATACTTGCCAAAATGGGATGCATGGTAACTAAGCATCATGTTGCTCAGAAATGGGGATCAGGATCTTTCCTTACCAGACATGGGAAATAAGAATGAAATACTGTAGGATCATTTAAAAGGAAGTAAATAAAGATAGATGATGCATGAGGACATGTGAAAAAATATGGGGAGGCGGGACCATGGAAACGATTCAAGAGGAGGTACACATTTTTTGCATGGTACTAAAATATACGGGCCAGATGACGGGAAAAACTGTGGAAATGGCATTTCTAAGGTACAACTTTGTGCAGATAACTAGGTTGATATTATATTGTTGGGAGGGAGTTAGAAGGTGATGGAGGTGGGACTGGGCTCTTTTCAATATTGTTTATTTTGATATAACAATAAAATGCAAATACAATTGTAAAACATTAGAAATATAGACTAAAATGAAACAAATTATTTGAGACCAAAATACCCAAAATCCCATCAGTTGAACTGGAGATACACAGTTGTAAAGATTTAAGGTAACTTTAGTGCCGAGAAGCACAAAGTGCCACTCGTGGTTATCTGGCTGTGCAACACCAGGTGAAAGCCATAAGTTTTAGCCAACTGTGTTGGAGCACAGGAATGATATGGGGACCATGTTAGTCTCGCTGAAAGAGTTACCTTCAGAAGTCCAGGCGAAGAGTTCCGTGGCAGGAGAGGGGAATGCGAGGAGCAGGGAGAGCGTGCCAGATGGCCAGGCTGGTCTCCTCGGACAGTCTTCACTGTACTGGGAAGATCCTGTTGGGCATAACGGATGATCATTGCTGGAGCTTTGCATTTGTGGTCACTGTGGGTTGTCAGTGTTGTAGCGTAAAGTGCATATCTTGCATTGACGTTTGTCACTGGCAGCTGCTGTTCATGAAGAATCCAGTTTACCAGAGCATCGCATTGATGGAAAGACTATGGAATGAACTGGCCAATGCCACACCAAGGGTCCAGGACGTGATGGACACCTCTTTGGGATCAGTAACTCATTCCAGCAGAGGCCAGCAGGGCTCAAGCCAATCCAGTGGGAGGTCCAGGCAGTGGGTCAGCTGGGCAGAACCAGGGAGACCTCTGGTGCTTGTTACGCATTAGACCTGACAGCCTTAGAGTGGTCATCCCTCCTTCCAATTTTCTGACCCTGTTTTTGCTGGTTTTAGGACTTTGCATACTTTACCATTAATGCCCAGTGCTAAAGTGCATGTGCACTCTCCCCTGAACATGGTAACATTGGTTCCTACTCAATTAGCATATTTAATTAACCAGTAATCCCCTAGTAAACTGCACTACATGTGCCCAAGGCCTGTACATTAAATGCTATAAGTGGCCCTGCAGCACTGATTCTGCCACCCACATAAGTAGCCCCTAACCATGTCTCAGGCCTGCCATTGCAAGGCCTTTGTGCGCAGTTTCACTGACACTTTAACTTGGCATTTAAAACCATGTGCCAAGCTTTAAACTCCCCTTTTTCTACATATAGGTCTCCCCTAAGGTAAGCACTAGGTAACCCATAGGGCAAGGTGCTATGTTTGTAAAATGCAGGGCATATGCCTATGTGTTTTACATGTCCTGGTAGTGAAAAGCTCACAAATTTATTTTCTACTACTGTGAAGCCTGCTGTTCTCATAGACCAGCATTAGAACTGCCCTCATACTTTTAAGCAGTAGATTCTTATCTGTATGGAGTAGTCCTGTCATGTTTAGTATAGCCAGACCTCACACAAAGGACTGGGCAGAAAGGGGAACCTGTGCACATCAAAACAACTCTTTGAAGTTTCCCCCACTGCAAAGGCATATTTGGAGACATATACTGGGTCTCTGACCCCACCAAATCAGACACTTCTGGATCTACACTTGGATTTTGCCAGAGGAACTGCCAGGCTGCCCAAAGGACTCATCTAGACTGCTTTGCTCAGAAGGACTGCTGCCCTGCTTGTTGCCCTGCTGGCCTCTGACTCTGCTGGAAGGACTCTGCCTTCCCCACAAGTGCTCTCCAAGGGCTTGGATTCAGTTTGACTCCTATTCTCAAGTATCAGGTCCACAAAGACATCACCCCAGAGAAGAAAATCCCTGTGCATCTGAAAATTGATGCAATGCCTGCAGAAATCGACGCAGTGCCTTCCTCGCAGTGGAAAAATCACTGCACAGCCTACTGGATCTACACAGCACCTGATCCTCCTACCAGCACCTCAAGGATTTTCAACACATCATCCCTGGGTGTCAAAATATCCCTGCATCGGCTCCACTCCTGTAAATCGATGTATCACCTTGCAGCGCAGAAAGAAATGACACATTGTCTATGCTGCACCCGAAAATCCGAAGTAGCCTCTTATTTTTCAATGGATCTCCTCCTCTGCTGCCCCGTGTGTTGTTATTTTTGATGCATCCCAGGATGTTCGTCAGCAGCCTCATGTAAGTGCTGAGAATGGTGGGGCTTAGAGATGAGCCTTGTGATTCTCCGCAGATGATTTCCTTGGGTTCGGAGGTGAAAGGTGGGAGGCACACTAATTGGTTTCTTCCTATGAGAAAGGAGGTGATCTACTTGAGTGCTGTTCCCTGGATTCCAATGTGGTGAAATGTGTTGATGAGTGTATAGTGTGAGACTATCACATGCAGTGGAGAGGTCCAGGAGGATGAGAGCAGCTGTCTCACCTTGGTCGAGTATGGTGTGGATGTTTTCCGTGGTTGTGATAGGGCTGTTTCAGTTCTGTGGTTGCTGTGGAACCCAGTTTGTGATCTGTCTAGGAGTTAAAAGTGGTTGGTGAGTTATGGGGTGATTGCTTTCTTCATGACTTTGGCTGGGAAAGGTAATACTGGGATGGAATTGTAGTTCACTGGGGTCAGCAGATGGTTTCTTTAGAAGGACGCTGACCTCTAGTTCTTCCAATTTTCTGTGGAAGTGGCAGTTGCTATTGAGTTGTTGATGATGATTATGACCTTGAGGCTGATTTTGAGCCCACCTTGTTTGAAAAAGTGGTGTTTGGAGTCCCTGAGGTCTTCAGTATGCCAGCTGGCTTGTTTACTGGTTCTTCTGCCTCTGATGTGTTTGACCAGTGCAAGGATGTTGGCACAGTTGTGATCCAGACATTGAAGTTTCTGACACTAAGGTCCAGGCTGCTGGTAGGTTCCGGCTGGCTGGCTGGATGTGAGTGAATTTATCCAGTCTGCTTTTGTGACTCACTCTAATTTGACCAGGTTTACAGGGCCTTCCTGCAGGGGTGCCTGTGAGGTGGTGATTCTGAAGTATACTGTGAAGTTGTCTGCCTGGGTGCGTTGGGAGCTGTAGCTGTCTGTGATTCTGTCGCTGGAGGTGAAGATGGGGTCAGGCATGTGACCTGCAGCATGTGTGGGGTTGTGGATGAGTTGGGTGAGTCCGATTTTGTCCGGGCACTTGAGAAAGTCTGTCAGGTTAGGGTCTGTGGAGGAGCATGTACTCTTTGGAGTTGATGGTGGGGCAATGAAGTCTGTGATGAGTTTTGTGAAACTGGTTTGTGGTCTCAGTGAGCAGAACATTTAGGTTCCCCTGTTGGTTGTTCTTTCATCAGTCTAGAGTTTGAAGTTCATGTGTTCCATGAGCAGGGTGGTGTCATCTGTGACAGTGATGCAGTCGATGGACTCTCTGTACATAGTGGCAAACCCGCCTCCTGGTTTGTTGACAGTCATGATGGGTGATATGGTATCCCTCCAGGAAAGCCATAGCAATGCCAGGGGCTGATGATGGGTTGAGCCAGGTCTGAGAATGTCTGATGCGAGTGAGTTGATGAGGTCCCAGACCTCAGTGGAGCATTTGTTTTGTGGGTGTAGTGTGTGGAGTGGTCTGAGGAGAATTTTGAAGGGTTTAGGAGTTTGATACAAGTAGCAGGTGAAATTGCAGGTGCTGGAGGCGAAATACCCTTCTGTGGTAGATGGGGTGGCACTGCAACAATGATCGAGGGCATGGATTGTGGCAGAGGTTTATCTCTGGGGGGAGTTGACAGACAAGATTTTGTGGCATTGGATGTGGTCCAGGTGGGGGCAGGTACAAATGGGACTGCTTTAAGTGTGCCAGAGAACAGGATTGGGAGAGGCAGAAAGGGGGTTAGTGGGTGAAGGCCACTGGTAGAAACAAAAGGGATGAAGGAAGGGGGACAGAAGAGATGGCAAACAGTGACAAAGTGAAAGGAGCCAAGAGGCACGAGTGAAGGGAAAAAGAGGTGAAAGCTGAAAAAGATCAATGAGGTAAAGAGGCATGAGTGAAAGACAAAAAGGGGCAAAAGCTGGAAAACAACAAAGAAGCAAAGAGGCAAAAAAGAACAAAATTGCTAGAAAAGAGCATTGAAGCAGGGCAAGAGGTTAGAGAAAGAGAGCTCAGAGAGAGACTAAGGAGGTCATCAGCGGGAGCGCAAAGCTGGGTCCAAAAGGGCCAGTCTAGGTAAGTGGGGGCCTGGGCCTGGGCACCTGCTCCATGGAGTAGTGATGTGGCTGCTACTAAGTATGTCCTGGGAGATGAGAGTGGCAGCGCTTGGGAAAACTGAAAGAAGAGGTGGGAAGATGCACAGAACAGGCAAGGAGCAGGGGGAGGTGGAAAGGGGAAGCAGGTGAAGGCCACTGGTAGCAGCATAAAGGGTGGAGAAAGGGGGATAGAAGAGATGGCAAAAGATGGCACAGCAGAAAGGAGAAATGAGGCACAATTAAAGGCAAAAGCTGAGAAAGAGCAAGCAAAAGGGAGAGCGAGAGGGTGCAGAGAGAGAGAGTGGGGAGGTCAGCAGAAGGTATGCAGAGCTGGGTCCAAAAGGGACTTGGCTGGCCAGAGGACCAGTCAAGGAAATTAGGGAGCTGAATAAATGAAATGTGCCAGTGGGTGTACACCAATTTTACCATGTTAAAGGAGAGATCAAAGATGCACTTTCGCACTGGTTACAAGTAGTAAAGTTAACATAGTCCTCAAAGGCAACAGAAATTAGTTCAGAAAACAGGAGGGTAAAGGCAAATTGTTTGGGTATGGCCCTGCAGAAGGGGCCAAGTCCAAATCAATGTGTAACGTACTTATGCAACACACAAATGAAAACACAATAAAAGTCCCTTGCCAATTTGGAAAAATAAAGTGAATTTTAATAAATAAAATTACACTGAAATGTATTATTTCCAATCAGTACCATAGAGTTATGATTTTTTAAAACATTTTAGTGAAAAATAGGACCAGAAAATAGAAAGTGAAAGCAAGGGTAACTAATCAAATGAGACTGGGACAAAGTCATAAGTTAAGGCTGAGGGCAATAGAACATGGGTTGGATACAGGTACCAGGTTCACCCTGTTGAAGATTTACCTTAGACTTGGAAGAAATTCTGTAGATTTCCTGGAAAAGATAGAGCCCTTAGTGAAGCCAAGCAGCAGGCTGTAGCCGAGAGGAGGTTGTCAATAACAGGGAGCTGGAGAATGAAATATTTGTGAAGCCATTGATGATGGCAGGAAAATCTTCAAGCAGGAAAAGTGGACTCCATGAGGCCAGATGCCAACATTGAGAGGTCCTGCAGAAAACGATTTGTTGTTGTGGAGAAGAATAAATCAGGAGCTGCAGCAAAGTCAAATCCACTGACAATGCACCTTTGTTAGATTAGCTTGCAGGTACGTCTCAGTCTCCTGTCAGTTCGCAACACAGTTTTTGCAGAAAAATGTTAAATTTCCAAGGTTTTGGTTGGAGGAGGTAACTTTAGCACCACACCAAGGGTCCAGGTCCTAGAGTAGCAGCACTTGTGTGGGCGAGGATTCACTCCATCAGGGCCTAGCAGTAGTAGGAAGATAGGTTGTAGGGTCTCCATCTAAAGGACATAGGAAAGGCTCACCAGGTATTACAAAAAGAGAAGCGGGCAATTTAACAACTCGAAATAAGGAATTCTTTCAGGGAAAAACAGTCTTTTCATGGTTGCTGTGATGAAATGATAGAGCTAACTCGGACAGAGGATCAAAAGCAATTTTGAGAAATAGTGAACAGTTACTAACTGTAACCCAGGAGCGCTATCATGTTTGATTGATGAAGACTCCTGTATAGCCTATTTGAATGGTCTATATTCAACATTAAATATATAATTACATACCTAAAACTGAGTAGAGCTAGAAGGCCAGATAATATTCTAGAGGTAATCATCAAATCCAATAGTGAATGGTGGGCAACTGTTTAAGTAGAGAGTCAAAGCCAGAGTTTACATTGATTCACGGAAAGGCTCTGTGGTTAGACTGATTCTAAAAAGGTGATAGAAGTTGTCCATCAAAATAAAGACTAATTAACCTTCTGGACATTTTAGAGAAAATGAACTTGAAAATCTTACTGAATCATCTTGAAGAGTGGGTTCTGGCCAATAGTCTTTTACCAATTGAACAAGGTGGGTTCAGGGAAAATCATTCCACCCTGAAACACTATGAGCTATAATCAGAGGTGGTGCTTTTATTTTAATGATTTTTGCACAGCCTTTGATACAGTGCAAAGAGATGGCTTTGAGGTAAATTAAGTCACTGGAATATATCTCACAACCTCCTATTTCCAATCCAGGCACTGGAGTTAGCTAATTCAGCATGGGCAGAATTGCATAAACTGGGGAGATTAAAAAGGAAAATCAAAATACTGAATGGTATGTGCCAAGATTGTGTCTGTGCTCTGCTTCTTTGAGCTTATATTTGGCAAATCTGCCTGCCACTTTAAAATCCTGTAAGCCTTTCTCATCCAAAGTAGGTTCCATGCATATTGCCTGACTCAGATGATCTAAGCTTCTTAAATTATACAACTGTTGGTCTACAGAAAAACTTGATGTTCTAAAACTATACTATAAAGATCATTCTTTGAAATACATTTTGAAAAAAAACAACTGTTATGATATTTGGGAAAAAATAATTAATTTTGAATGGCTACTCGATGCGACTAAGATTGAGTCAATGAACCAGTATGAATATCTAGGGCTTGCATTTTCAAGGAATCTGAAGTGGGATATGCACACGAAGACTGTAAAAACAAGGCTGTATCTAAAAAATGGGGTTACATGTGAAAATTAATCAGAATTCTGGGGAATTTTCATTGGCTCCACTTATGAAAGCTTATGGTGATAAAATACCTCTGTTAGCCTGTGCGGTGCAGAGGTTTTATTATTTAATTCTAGATATATTTGGGAGTTGTTGTGAATGCAGCTTTAAAATTGATATTGAATTTACCATAGGAGACCATGGTGCAAGATATCCAGAATTTAACCACACATTGTGGTACCTCATGCCAAGTTCCCACCTCTTAAGCATCCTGAATAGGACGAATATAGATAAATACTCAACAAAACTATCAAAGCTTTGATGAGATTAAATCTTCTCTAGTGTAAGAAAATGGGCCAGAGTTCTGCCAATAAAATTAATGAAATTAAACCATACACAGTTTATTGTGAGACATAGGAACGTGGGTGCTGCTCCCAAATAAACTTTCCCTTAGAGAACCATCCCTACCAGTGCCCCACAGGCTATAGATGAATTATTTGGCTAAACCATTTTCCATTTGCTTTACATTAAATACCCTAGGGCAAGTGGATCATTTTACATATACCACAAGTTTGCTGGACACCAAGAAGTGTATTGAAATTCTTAAAGTATGGCTTTGGGTTAACCTGGTCTATGTTAGACCAGAACAGTATAACAACTTGCGGGGTAAAAATGATGTGGACAATGTTTATTATGTGTGAGTCGCTCAATATGTCCATTTTCTCATTGATTTGCCTTTTAAAGTAATTGCTTGCAGTACGTTTTTTAAACCTTTATTTTTAAAATATCAGGTAAAGTCTACACATGAAGCAGTTGCCCTTTTGGCTAACGTACTTTTTTGATGTTGCAGTAGGTGTAGCACGTTCTGTACTTTGTATCAAATTTGGAAGTCAAGCCAACAGGAATCTGAAAATTGTAATCCTGATTGCTCTATACAGTGCTGATGTTTTACATTTTAGCCTCACTTCATTTTACTGAGATTATGGATATTTGTCCCAATAAACATATTTAATTACTCTACCTTACCTTAAACTTAAAGAATGGAGTGTAGTGGGAGAGAACTGAAATCTGCAGACAGGAGTAATGATTGTAGATGAAGAATAAAGTCTGTGGAAACTTCAGTGAGAGGGTAATACTTCAAGGTACCACTCTCATTGTTTCCATTATAAAGACTTACAGATGTTCCAGAAAATGTACAGTGACTGTGTGATAGTCAATAAGAGTCTGGACTGGGACATATGACAGACTGGAGTGCTAAGGGGAGTCTCAGGCAGTGCACGCTATACAAGAAAATTAATTAAGAATGGGGGCTCTGATGTTGATGTAGTAGGCATAAGGCCTGTGTATATGCTAGAAGGAAGCCACTAGGGCATTAGTGAATCGTTTGCAGTTGTCTTGCTTCATTAGGTGCCTTGTTTCAACATGCTTCTATAAAAACCTTATAGAACCATTCATATACTCCCCTGGTACATTTTCTCCACTCCTCATCAGCTGCCACTCTTTCCTGAAACATAAAACTTGCCTACAATTCTGCCTCCAGTTCATCACCTCTATTCATCATCTCTATTGGCTTCTTATATTGTTAATTGAGATAGTCAGCTTCCGTAGACATTGCATGCCCAAGAGAGATAGACAAATTTGGTCAACCAACCGGATATGTGAGAAAAAATCTTTCAACATGTAAAGCAATTGCCAGGGGGCCAGGACCAACCACCCAAGATGATATGGCCAAGGCATGACTTTACTGTGCAGAAGAAGCAGGTTCCTCCCACATGAAGCTTCTCCCCAGCAGCATATCCATTTCAGCAGACCCTCAGGGAGAAGGTATCCAGCCTCGTAGACAAAGCCTGCAGCTTTATCGTGCTGCAGGGGTAAGTCCTAATGCAGATTCTTTGACCACGATTAACCTTATTGATGTATCCGACCCAAGCTCCATTGCAGCCTGCCTCTATTTACTTGGTGATTTTTGCCTTAAATCTTCAATTATTCACATCACAGGTTTCCCTTGTTGGATTTTTGTTGTTTTGGTGTAATTTTGTTTAATACATTTAAATCTATGTTTATGGAGTGGGATTTGTATTCTGCTGTGTTTTTGACTTTTTAAATGTTTTGTTACTTCTAAATGCTTTACACCTTTTCTCTTCAGTAAGTCTGTCTGCTTTGTACACAGCTACCAGGGATTGAGCTTTGGTTTTACTTACAGGTTTTACAGGGGCACTTGAAGCATTAAAAGCCCTTTTTGCCTGGACCTAACCAGTTAGTGACTATAAGCCCGATTTATAATTTGGTGGACAAGAGTATGGCAGTCATGGCATTGGAGTAATTTACTCAAATGCCTTGACTGTGCCTCTGGCTGTCAAATTTTGAAATGACCGCGACCCTGGTGGTAATTTCTCAAATCACCAGAAATCACTGTGATTGCTTTTTGCAGTTTGATGCATAGTTCCATCAAGCATGATTTCTTTTTCACGAGGTAGATTTTTATTAAAAAAAAAATACAAAAGACAATGCTCCTCTTGCCGTGAAAGACCTTTCCCATGGTGAGGGGAGCATTTTGTAGTTTTCAGTGCCCCTTACCGCTAGGGTTTTCTTATAGGTCAGTGGAATTAGAGGGCACTTACTCTGTCCTACCGTCGGAGGCATTTAATCACAGTAGAGCTGGAGTAGTCTTCACTGTGATTAAACCAATGGCTTGCCTGCATTTAAATTTGTATCCACACCATCAAGATCCAAATCAGCTCCTTTATTATTTGTGGTGGACTACCATCCACCCAAACTGATATTTCACATTGTAGCATTGGTGGGATCCAGAACTCTTGCTTAGCAATACTACTCAGTTTTCAAAGATGACAATTAAAACCCACAAATGTATTTGACATTACAAATTGATTTTTGATTTTTCATTGGCAATAGTTATTTGAGTGGGTCATTTTCAATTGTTCCAGTTATTGCACCTTGAGTTTATATGGAACATTGACATGGATTGGGTTGTCCTAGGTAGTCTTCCTATGCTGGAGACAAAGGCCATGTACAAATCAAGGAACTTGAAGAATCTCGCAGAAAGTCACAAAGGCAGATTATGAGGAGGTCTTCAAGCCCTTGGAAGAGGTCAATAACTCACAGATCATGTAGAAACAAAAATATACCATGTCCCAGAAATGACAAGCCCCCCCAAAAGCTATTTTCAATGTTGAAGGCTTTGGCAGTCCTATGGGAAAAATAGAGCATAGATTAAAATATTATTTTAGCTATTTTGGGTTTGAGTCCAGCTGGAAAAATGGTCCAATTGCTATTTTTAGTATTTATTGAAATCAAATTAAATTGTGAAGAATGTTATTTTTATATATTTAGGAAAAAACAACTTTTAAAAAGTTACCTTTTAATTCCTGAACTTGTGATAGCTCTTTTCTAGTAGCTTGACAGCAGCTGCCTAGCCAGTGTTTGACCTTTAAGAGGTGGTATTTTTCTTCCGCTTGCAGGAAGACCAATTAGGTTGGACCCAGAAGCTTCATTAAGCTGCAAAAGGCCTGGTTTTTCTTAAGTAAATGTCAGATGAGACATGGGGAGGTAGCTGGAAGAAGGAAAGTCAAACCTTTGTTCCCCCAACTAGGCTGGCTCTAAACCCAGTGGGAAAGAAGCTACTTCCATAACTAGATTTGTGCCACCACAGAAAACGGAGCTACTTATTTGCCTGTTTACTTCTCCTGGTTGGCACACAGGTTCTGCACAAGGGAAACAAGGGTTTCCCCTATCATGGATTTTAGAAGTGAGGTGCACTGTGGGGTTGTTTACAGTATAGCAAATAGGAGCTGCTAAAAAAGAGGTAGGGTTTCCCCTTTAAACCTTTAGCACTTTGGGTACAGAAGAGCAAGGAATCATCCCCACCCGTAAGCTGATGCCAACCACAGTAGGAGGTCAGCACCTGCTATTTCAGACTTGTGAAGAGACATGGTGATAGGATCTGTTCCCACTTGAACAAAGGACAAAGAAGTGGAAGCCAAGGGTGAGCTGTCTGGTGTACTGTGTGGCTACAGGGGCTCTTGAACCATTGAAAGGCCTTTTTTCCTGCAGTGCTCATCTTACTAGTTGCAACTGGACCTGAACTGGACCCTGTTGGAGCCTCTGCTACCGGAGGGAGTCCTGACCCAAAGTGTAGGTTCTGAGGTCTTGGAATCCTTGGTTGTGTCCAGCTGGACTTCTCCTACAATCTTGAAAATTCTCTGTGACTTAGCAAAAATTCAGAGTCTGCTTGAGAACCAGGACCAGCAGTGTGATCTCATTCTGTCAAAGTGTGACTTTGCTGGGCTGAAGAAGCAGGTTTCTCCCACTTGAAGCTTCTTCAAAGCAGTAGATATGTTTATGAGGGCCGAAGGCAAGAAGGTATCCAGCTTGTGGACCTCATTTTCAGATATAGCCTGCAGTCTTGTCCTGCTGGAAGATTCTGAGCTCTGAAAAAGAGACTAAGGTAGCAATTTCAAATTTGATGGACAACAGCAATGGAATGTTTTGTCTGCAAACTCCTAGTCCACCCACTCAATTTTTTGTGAGAGACAGAGTAAATTTTAATAGATCAGCATAAACCGTTATCCACCTCAATGGGTAATTTACTGTCTGGCAGTGACCACAAACAATGATAGTAAAACTAGTATTAGTATGTTAAACAACAGATATTTTGGTCCTTCAGTATAAAAACGTACTTTAAATTTGGCAGACATCCAAAGTCCAACAAGTGGAAAGGACACTCCAACAATGTTTATAGACCGCTGTCTAATTATGCAGAGAAGACACAACATTAGTAAGTAGAGATCCTAATTAAAAATGTTGCATGAGGCACAATGAAAAATGAAATATTATTGTTCCAACTGAAGCTGCATAAGATATCCACCGATTGTGAAGATATCAAATCAATGTTACATATCAGTGGCATATGGTGCTCTAATGCAGCAGGAACTCACATAGTAGTCTTTAACCTCCCATTGGACAGGCATCACGTTTTTCACAGACATTATGCACAGACTCAGGTATAAGCTAGAATACATTTCTACAGATCTGCAACAGCTGATGACATCAAGTCCAAGTTCTAGGCTTTGACACACACATCACAAGTGTCCAGCACCTTTGATGAAATGTATGTACATTGGCATCACTCCATGACTGAGAGGCTGCGTATAGTAAACTAAATCACCAAAATTCCACCAATGTTCAGGCAACTTGCACTGCAAAATTCTACAAAACCTGTGCCACAGTCCAAACTATCCTCCAATGCCATGCGTGTGGCCCAGCAGATCACAGGGTGACACAACCCAGTAAAGATTAAATAGAAAATATCTTACGTATTAGACTAGCATCCTATTGCATTTGTTGTTGAAGATAACACATTCACATGCCAATGTCAGCTCCTGTACAACATAGCTTGCCATCACGCCTGGTCTCAATTATATTTTTTATTTCCAGAACTAATGTTCTAGATCCAAACACATTATTCAACTCAATAGCACTTTTAAAATACTAAACAAAATACATTCTGGAAGGAAATATGCTCATTAGTAGGTTTAATGGATTATCGGACATGTTAATTGAGCAGACAACAAATGCCACTTTCATTACAGTCACCAACCATCAGGTAACAATATTTTCAAAGCATTTATGCTTTGGATGTATACCTTCACCCTCATCACTGTCAAAACACTAATATCACTCTGTGATTTCCCTTAGTAATTGTCATCAAGGATGAAGGGTATGTTCTGCAGGCCAATGTTCTGAAGCATTCAATGTAACATAACTATCTTGCAAGCCTTGCCATCAGAGTGGAGGAAGGTCCCTCAAGTTTTGACCAGGTACCTGAATGTTTGGCCTTTTTATTTCTCATTTGAGTTACCTGGGAATATTCAAATGACAATGCACTGGATGACTGTACAGCCTTTGCAAGTCAAAGGCACAGCCTGACCACAGACTCACAGAGTAGCATTTTTAAAATCCAGATCTGCTGGAACACTAATCTTTGCCTGGTTGTGAATGTATTTACCATAGTTCATCAGGATTTGTGGTGTAATGTACTAACCTTAAATGAGTGATTGAATAACAACCACAAAACTCAATATCAGGCTCACAGTACTTTTCCTTCAGATAGGTAGGCAAAAACAGTAATCTGTCAGACAGTGGTCAGGTCAGGTCATGTAGGGTCTCCCTTTGGTATCAGGAAGATAGGCGGTTAACCAGGACAACAACCATTTTAGAGTCAAAGGGAAGGACACCCATGGTATCACAAAGCATGTCATGTTTGCACTGAATAATGACTAGTGATTTAGAAGATGGCACCATCTGATGCAAAGGATGCCTTTGTATCAGATGGGATACACCTTCACACACATGAAAAACACACATCTAGCATGGTATAAGTGCATTAACATGTGTAGCACTTGTATTGTGGTGGACCACATTTATGTGATGGAGTGCTCCATGTGTCAAACTCATCAGATGGGCCACAGTGTTTGTGAGTCACAAAACATAGGCCCTCATTACAACATTGCCGGTAAAAGCCGCTTACCGCCGTGCAGAAGACCACCAACACACCGCTGTGGCCGCGGAAATCCACCACATCAATTATGACCCACATCCTGAAATCCGACAAAATTCAGACACCCACACAAGTCCGCCACACCAAAGGTCAGTGATAAACTGGCGAAAACAAAACCTCCACCGTCACGCCAACAGAAATACGCCCATGCTATCACGACACACGAATCCATGTGGCGGTCTTTCAACCGCGGTATTCCATTGGCGGTACACACCGCGCGCTCAAAATACACACACATCTCCAAAACACCACCACATTGGACAATTCGAAAGATACACACCTGATACACATACACACAACACTCCCACACACTCAATACTATATAAAACACACACCCACATCACCCACAAACCCCTACGACAACAATTGCGACAGAAGGCCAGAGAGAGACACCACCATCCACAAACTAGCAGCCACAGGCACTCAACACCATCACCCACACAACGTCCACGCACAAAACACCACACACCACTACATATCACAACACTTATCACCACATACACCACCCCACACATTACCTACACCACCCCATGGCAAGGCAAAGACACCCCAGGTTCTCGGAGGAGGAGCTCAGGGGCATGGTGGAGGAAATCGTACGGGTAGAGCCACAGCTATTTGGATAACAGGTGCAGCACACCTCCATAGCTAGGAAGATGGAGCTATGGCGAAGAATAGTCGACAGGGTCAACGCAGTGGGACAGCACCCAAGAAATCGGGACGACATCAGGAAGAGGTGGAACGACCTACGGGGGAAGGTGAGTTCCGTGGTCTCAAGACACCACCAGGCGGTACAGCGGACTGGCGGCGGACCCCCACCTCCTCCCCCACAACTAACAACATGGGAGGAGCAGGTCTTGACTATTCTGCATCCTGAGGGCCTTGCAGGAGTCGGTGGAGGAATGGACTCTGGTAAGTCAAATCTTAACTATCATATCGCCCACCCTACCTGCATGCTATCACATGCCCCCACCCTCGCCCCCACCCCTATCACTCCAACTTCTCACAAATGTCCCAATATCACAAACCACCCATCCCAACACCAAGCCCTGCATGCAACAATAAAGCATGGACACCCATCAGCAATGCATGCCCACTGCACATACCCATAACACCCCCCTCAACCATCATCACACAAGCCCACACACAGGAATGCTAGCACTGGGGTACACGGTCACCCACCCATTGCACACCATGAAACACACAAATGCAATAATCATGCCTTTACACCCCTGCAGGACCACTACCCAACGTCACCAGACAGGAGGGACCAGACATCTCCACCCCACCCACAGAAAAGGCCCACAGTGATGACAGCAGATCTGTCCACCTGGATCTAGATGACCAGCCCGGACCATCGTGGGCCTCGGGACAGTCGGTTCCCCTCACACAGGCACAGGCCACCACAGACCTTCCACCCTCTGGTAACACCAGCACAGCACCCACCCAGCGGGCCCATACCTCGTCCCCAGGACACGTCAATCAGCTGTGTGTCCACCACTACAGGGAACCCAGGATAACCCACCACCCCAACAACAACAGGGACCTGGGGGCAGTGGTAGTGGGCACACGGTCCAGGGGACGGAGGCACAGGAACACAGAGGAACTGGGAGGGCTGCTGTGCGACAGGGGGCGGACAGGCCTAGGGAACCCACTCTCCACGAGGCCCTCTCCTGCATCATGGGAGCATACCACCACTCCCAGGAGACGATGGCAACGGTACTGGGCAAGTTTCAGGAGACCCAGCGCCTGTAGGAGGAACAGTATTTGGGCTTCAGGGAGGAATTCAGAGCCATCAGCACCGCCCTGGGCACCATCGTAGGGGTGCTGAATGAGATACTTAACACCAGGAGGGACACTGTGGCACTCCAAGGGGCCCCTGACACTAGCATGGACGATGAACTGCCCACCACCTCCGCCGGCACTAGTGGACAGGAGGCACCGCCACAGGACCACCACACCAGCACCCCACCCCCTGCAGACGGAGAACCACCCCGAAAGCGGTCCCTGAGAACCAGGAACAAGACAGAGCACGATGCCAAGACCCCCGCCAAGAAATAAGACCACCCTGATTGTCATCCTACTGTCCCACTTTGTAACCCTGTCCATATTGGAACTGCCCAGCTCCACTTCCTATGCCCATATGGGTAATGCACCTGTGAGACTAATAGACTGGACTCTGCCATGGACATTCCTCCACCATCACCCCTCACCATTTTACAACCCCCCCTCCAATATTTAGCACTGCAATAAACACCCTTGAAGCACAAAACAATCCGGAGTCAGTCTGTGATTTTGAAAATGTGTATTAGCAATGACAGTGACAAAATGCGTTCTCAAATGTAATGTCAACATACCTTTGTCACACATCTCAAGTCCATGAGGAATCTAAGCAGATGACACACGTTGGAAACCACACCTGTAAAACCGTAATGGAAATGTACAACTCAGTTACCATATACTGGTTGAAATTGACAGACAGGATAGAGGTAGAAGTGTGAAAGTACTTGTAGTAGGCAGGAATGTATTCTCACCTGTGTGTCACTGGAAATTATGCTGGATAACTGAGTCCCTGTTGTCAATGTCTTCTTCCTCTGCTTCCTCCTCATCACTGTCCACAGGCTCCACAGCTGCCACAACACCGTCATCTGGACCATCCTCCTGCAGAAAAGGCACCTGTCGTCGCAAAGCCAAATTGTGAAGCATACAGCAGGCCACGATGATCTGGCACACCTTCCTTGGTGAGTAGAATAGGGAACCACCTGTCATATGGAGGCACCTGAACCTGGCCTTCAGGAGGCCGAAGGTGCGTTCGATCACCCTCCTAGTCCGCCTATGGGCCTCAATGTAGCGTTCCTCTGCCCTGGTCCTGGGATTCCTCACTGGGGTCAGTAGCCATGACAGGTTGGGGTAACCAGAGTCCCCTAATAGCCACACCCGGTTCCTCTGGAGTTAACCCATCACATAAGGGATGCTGCTATTCCGCAGGATGTAAGCGTCATGCACTGAGCCAGGGAACATAGCATTTACCTGGGAGATGTACTGGTCTGCCAAACATACCATCTGTACATTCATGGAATGATAACTCTTCCGGTTCCTGTACACCTGTTCACTCCTGTGGGGGGGGGGACCAGAGCTACATGGGTCCCATCAATGGCACCTATGATGTTGGGGATATGTCCAAGGGCATAGAAGTCACCTTTCACTGTAGGCAAATCCTCCACCTGAGGGAAAACGATGTAGCTCCGCATGTGTTTCAGCAGGGCAGACAACACTCTGGACAACACGTTGGAAAACATAGGCTGGGACATCCCTGATGCCATGGCCACTGTTGTTTGAAATGACCCACTTGCAAGGAAATGGAGCACTGATAGCACCTGCACTTGAGGGGGATCCCTGTGGGATGGCGGATTGCTGACATCAGGGCTGGCTCCAACTGGGTACACAGTTCCTGGATTGTGGTACGGTCAAACCTGTAGGGGATGATCAAATGTCGCTCCTCCATTGTCAACAGGTCCACCAGCGGTCGGTACACCAGAGGATTCCGCCATCTCCTCACATGTCCCAGCGGATGGTGCCTAGGAAGGACAACAGCGAGCACAGAGTCAAACAACTCAGAGGTATGTACCCACAGTCTACACAGAACACCATTCATACACAGAATCTGACCTGTATTTGTGTTGTGCGACAAGGCCTAGGTCTGTGTGACGCAGTTGGTAATTAGGCCATGTGGGCCCCTGAAATGGCAGCTGCCTGACCTGTAAAGTGGGAGAATGGGATGTGATGTAACTGCGCTGGCGTTGTACACCGTCGCGGTAGGCGGTCGAAGACCGTGGCGCAATGCTGCATTGGTTAACATTGGACCCTATGGGTCCCAGGAGCCAATGACGATGAACGCCGGCGGTGATGCTACGCACCGCCGCGGACGTGACCGCCATTTTCTAGCTGTTCAATCACTCGATACCTGATTTTCTACAGGAGAGGGCCTACACTGCAAGTGCTGCTGTGACCTCAGTCTGGAAGAGACAATGGCTCGTGCGTCTGGGGAAAGGGCCCCTGCCTTCACTGCAGAGGAGTTGGAGAAGCTCGTGGACGGGGTCCTCCCCCAGTACACGCTACTCTACGGTCCTCCAGACCAACAGTTAAGTACACAGGGAGCACGTTGTATGGGCTATGCCTGTGTGGAGAGGGCTGGTTGTAAGAAGGAAGGGGGCACAGTTCTGCGTGCATGAAGGACTGTGAATGCATGTGCCACATGGCAAGGCTAGGGATGCAAGGCTAGGGACGGTGCAGTTGCTAATGACTTCTCTTCTTCCCCTGTACATTTCATGTAGGTCAGCGCCCACCAGAAGAAGGATATTTGGCGTGCCATCGCCAAGGACGTCCGGACCCTGGGGGTCCACCACAGACGGAGCACCCACTGCTGTAAAAGATGGGAGGACATTCGCCGCTGGAACAAGAAGACGGCGGAGGCTCAGCTGGGGATGGCCTCCCAACGTAGGAGGGGTGCCCGTCGCACCATGACCCCCCTGATGTTCTGGATCCTGGTGGTGGCCTACCCTGAGTTGGATGGGTGCTTGAGGGCATCACAGCAGACACAAGGGGGTGAGTACAACATCATTCTGCGGATTTTGCGCGCAGTGAAGGTGTCTGGGTGGGGGAGGAGGGCTGTGGCTTTCCCTAGGCCAGGGCGAGTTCCGTCTGCTAGGCCCCTCTGTAATGCAGGCCATGTAGCACTCCACCCCACCACTGTAGAGTGCCAAGTACAGGTATACATGCCCCTGTGTCATCTATGTGTGCAGATGTCGTCGATAGGCTTGTAGGCCATTTCCCAGTAATTGAACAGTGGAGCCCAAGAGCGCGGCGTAGTGAAGGGGGCTTCTGTGTCTGTCTTGTCCACCAACGGTAGCGGTAATCCATGCACTCAACATGTCTTTCTTCTGTCGTCCCCCCCTTTTTGTGTTCTCCCTGTTCTTGTGTGCATTAGCATCATCAGGTGGAGGAGCAGTGGCACCAGAGCACGAGGGAGCTGCATCCCACAGCCTCCACTGTGTCCCCCTTCTCGTCGTCTCCCTCCTCCCTCCCAGTCTCATCTACACTCACACCTGCATGCACTACCTCTACAGCCACTATGTCTCTCACCAGCACACCCACCACCACACCCCGCTCACGTGCAGTCACCACCCCCACTACCATTCACACGTCCCCTGTGTCCTCTCCCAGTGTGTCTGTGACGCCCCCTCCCAAAGTACACAAACGCAGCCACACACCCACCCAACAGCCATCCACCTCACGACAGCCTCCAGCGCATGCACCTGCACCCAAAGTCACCAAACATACACCTCCTACTACCGCCACCTCTTCCTCCACTCCCAAACCCCCTCCAGCAACCCGTCCCAGTGTGTCCAAGAAACTTTTCCTGTCCACCCTTGACCTCTTTCCCACACCTCCCCCACCCCATCCATCTTATAGGTCCCGAAGCAGCACCTCAGCCACAACATCTCTGGGACCAGTGGTGCCTGTAGTCACCGGTATGTGGAGTGCACCGGCCACCAGGACAGCCAGTGTGGCACGGAGCCACAGCACAGCCAGTCCCCCACCTGTGAAGCATCAGAAGTTGACCAGTACCCGGCGGGAGAGGGGGAAGACTCCAGCCACCAAAGCCGCTCCCAGGGGTCCCGGTGGGAGTGTGGAGTCAGCTGTGACACCTCCCAAGGTGGGGAAGGGCCACAAGAAACACGGTAAGTCTGGGAAGAGCTGCACGGTGGATGTGTGATAAATCTTGCAATAACACAGTGAGAACACTACAAAAAGACACCACATAGGTTTAGAAACATATAGGATATGTATCTGATTAAATTAAGGTCAAAACGGTCAGGATTTGATAATCACAAGTTGAAATATCACTTTTGTAATTGTCAGGAATCCCCAAGGTGCCTCCTGTGTTATCTGTCAGCATTCCCAGGGATTAGGGTTAAATCGTATCTCTGTTCTGGGTTAAACCTTCATGTTTCTAAGTAAACATAATTTGCTGTGTTACACAATTGGTTTTATCAATGCTTGTTTTACCAATGCTTGTTTGCTAATGTGAGCAGGTGTAGACATGTGCTTCTAATTGGGTGTGGGGTAGACATGTGCTTCTAATTGGGTGTGATGACTCATCCACATGTGGAAACTCAACTGCTTTCCTGATTGGCTATAAATAGCAGAGTGAAGCATGCCTCCCTGCTTGGCTTTGTTTTGCTTCCTGATCTCAGCATCTGATTTGGCAGTCCAGTCCCTGCTGTCATCCTCATATTCAGGACTTTTGAGGCAATTCTGTTCTTCGTTCCAGTACCAGCTGACACCAGGCATTCCTCCAGCACTCCAGAAAAGACTGCAGCTAAGTGACTAGTATTCTCCAGGGAGTTTGTTCTTTGAGCGCCGCGCTTTCCTAGAACAGCTGGTGTATTCCAGACCTCGTATTTTGGCAGAGTGCTTATTTTGAAGAGACAAATACTTTTCTGAACATTCTACATTATTATTGTAGTTACTTGCCTAAATGTGCTTCAGGAAATCTGCTTGAGCTCAAGTACTACAAAAAGTGACAGTGCAATTTTAAAAGAGCATTTACGTGACTTTTCTTTCGCTAATAGCATAAATCTTGGATTTAAATTGTGTCATTCATGCCTGTGTTTCAGGTTTGAGGAATTTGCTTTTGAAGGGTTTTTCACACACACAGTGAAACCAAACCAAACTGTGCCACCCTAACTGTTTAAACCCAGAGTGAACATTTGTATTTCTTGGATTGTTTTTGTTCCTTTTAGTTTAACCCTATGCATGCAGGAAAGTTAAATGTGATATAATTAATGCCCTTGTTTGTCTTTCTTGTGCATGATAAGTGCAACCACAGTTCTAATTGAAGTGTGCAACAGTGAATCTCTGTGAAGCTCTAGTGTCCCAGTACCCATTGTTATGGTACTCAGTTTGGGTTTTTGGTAATACAGTGTTAGTAATTGTGCCATCAGTTATTATTATCCAAGAAAAGTGCTGGAGCATTCTGATGTTCTTCTACTGCTCCTGTGCCCATAGCAGAAAGAGAGATTCAGTTTCATGGAAGTTGAGAGCACTAACTCTACTATCACTCTGTCAACAACAACCTGCCCCCGAAGATACAGGGTGACTGGCTGGACCGGCAAGACGTGGCAGTGTTTTGTCTCTTTTTCTTCCACTCCCCCTTTCCTTTTGGGATACCTGCTGGGGTTTCTGTGTCCACCAGGAAGTGCAAATTGGTGTTCTAGGAGGTTGGTGGGGTATACCATCGCCCCTGCAGACATCCTGCTTTTCAGGTGAGTGACCCCATCTCAACAGTAATGATAAGAAGAGTCTTTAGTTCTTAAAAGCAACAATTGTCTCCCGCAAGCAAAAAGTGCCTGGTTTACATCAAAATTACACGCACAAAAACAGCAGAGGAGGAGATGCCTGGAAAAAGATAGATGTGCGTCGGTTTTCCAGGTGCACACAGACGATGCGTTGATTCTTTTTCACACAGCAAGGGCTCTGTGTTGAATTCCAGCACACAGACTTAAATCCTCTTTGCGATGTGGGGTCTTTTGACTCCAAGGGACGATGCTTGGAAATCCTGGGTGTGTGGGATGAAGTCACAGCTGTTGTGTTGATGCGGTGGGTGATGTGGCAGAGTTTCTTCCACACAGCTGGCACTGCATCAATTCTTCTCACAAGAATTCGGTCTGGTGTTGTTGTGGCTCAGCGATGCATCGATCTGGTGGGCTGTGCGTCGAAGTTCCGGTCGCAACATTGATGCTGAGTCGATCTCCACTCCGGGAGCTGGGCTGCGTCGTTCCGGTTCGGCGATGCTGTGATTTTCTTACCACTGGACAGGCTGTGCATCGATTCTGGCAGGCTGTGCATCAATTTTTGCCGCACAAGGAGTTTTTTGTAGAGATGAAGTCTTTTTGGCTCTGAGACTTCCGGAAACAGGAGGCAAGGTCAATCCAAGCCCTTGGAGAGCACTTCTCAGAAGAGCCAAAGGCCAGCAAGGCAGCAGGGCAACAGCATGGCAGCAGTCCTTTACAACAAAGCAGTCCAGTGAGTCCTTTGGGCAGCCAGGCAGCTTCTCTTGGCAGGTTGCTGGTTCTGGTGCAGAGTGTCTGTCCCAAGAAGTGTCTGAGTTGGTAGGGTCAGGGACCCAGTTTATATACCCAAAAGTGCCTTTGAAGTGGGGAAGACTTCAAAAAGTGGTTTTGAAGTGCACAAGGACCCCTTTCGGTATAATCCCGTCTTCCAAGGTCCCATTAGGGGGGTTGGCAGCCCATTGTGTGAGGGCAAGACACTGTCCTTTGAAATGTAAATGTCAGACACTCCCCCCTTCCAGCCCAAGAAGACCCATTCAGTATTTAGATGTGTGCAGGTGTTTGTGGTTGTCTGGGTGAAATGCACAAGGTAGCTGTCAACCAGCCCAGCCAAGACGTGGATTGGAGACAGGCTGTAAGGCACAGGATTTTAGGTGAAGAGAAATGCTCACTTTCTAAAAGTGGCATTTCTAAAACAGTAGCATAAAAAACAACCTCACCAGTCAGCAGGATTTTGTATTACCATTCTGGCCATACTAAACATGACCTGTCTACCCCTTTCTGATCAGATTGTACCACTCAAACAATAGATAAAGGTAGCCCTAATGTCAGCCTATGAAAGGAGCAGGCCTCACAGCAGCTGGACATTAATTTAGGAGCTTTCCACTACCAGGACATATAAAACACACAGGTATATGTCCTACCGTTTACCCAAACAGCATCCTGCCCTCTGGGTTATCTAGGGCCTACCTTAGGGGTGACTTATATGTAGGAAATGGGGAGTTCAAGGCTTAGCAAGTACTTTTAAATGCCAAGCCGAAGTTTGCAGTGAAACTGCACACACAGGCCTTGCAATGGCAGGCCTGAGACATGGTTAGGAGGCTATTTATGTGGGTGGCACAATCAGTGCTGCAGGTTCACTAGTAGCATTTAATGTACAGTCCCTGGGCACATGCAGTACACTTTACTAGGGACTTACAAGTAAATTAAATATGCCAATTGGGTATGAGCCAATGTCACCATGTATAAGGGAGAGAACATATGCACTTTAGCACGGGTTAGCAGTGGTAAAGTGTGCAGAGTCCTAAGACCAGCATAAACAGTGTCAAAAAGTGGAGGGAGGCAGGCAGAAAGTTGGGGAATACCACCCTAAGGCTGTCAGTTCTAACAAGCACCTTAGCAAGAAAAGGGAGCAGGGAATTTGGCATGTTGTTTTTGGCTACATTGGAGTCTGGCGTGGCATATTTTAAATAGGTTTGATGTTTACATGTTTCCTAGCATTGGGGAAGGTTGCAGTGATGTTGGAGGTGTTGAGTAGAGTGTGCGTTTTGGGCTGATCCTTAGGCTTCTGAGATTGAAGATATGGTGTGGTAAGGGGTCTGTGGGGGCTCCCTAGTGGATGGATTTCAAGATGGAGGTGGTGTCTTTAGCGGAGAGAAGGTTCCAGGTGTTTTGTCTGTGGTTGCTGTTGGTTGTGGTGGTGGCCACTCTGTCGATGAAGTCCGTAGGGTATGTCAGGGTTCAAAGTTCCTGGATATGGTTGCAATCTTGTTGTGAAAGAAATCTGTTCAGTTGTTTGTTTGTTCAGAATTCCTTACTTATGTTAAAGAGTTCCTTGGTATTGTTGCTGCTGGCTTTTATATGCGTGGCTAGTGTTTCCATCTTTCTTGCTCTCAGCAGGTGGTGATAGAGACTGAGGAAGGTCTCGAAAAGCTGCCCTGTCGGAGATGTTCTGACTTGCCCTTTTTGGAGGGTTTTTTCTGGATGCTGCTTTTGATGAGGACAATGCTCTCAGTGCAGTTGGTGATCCAGGTGTTGAAGTTCTTCACTCCTTGTTCGAGGTCAGTGGCGGTGTCAGGGATGGATGTGTTGAGTTTGTCAGCCCAGTTGGCCTCTGAAACTTTGCTCCACACTCAATGGGGAGCACAGGATGTTCTGGGGGTGTCAGGGGATTGAGATATTGAAGTGGACGACGGAGTAGTCAGTCTATATGAGTTCAGTAACATGACTGTAAGTGATGTGGCTGCTGGAGGTAAAGATGGGGCCCAGCATATGTCCTGCAGTAGACATAGGGTTGTGGATGATCTGGGTTAATCTGAGGCAGCTCATACTGTCAAGGAGGTGTGCAGTGTTGTTGTCATTGGGGTTGTCGATGTGGAAGCTAAGATTGCCGAGGAAGATATAGTCCTTGGATTCTAAGGCAAGGGGTGCAATGAAGTCGACAATGGTGTTGCAGAAGCTAGCACC
The DNA here is from genome assembly GCF_031143425.1 of Pleurodeles waltl. NCBI lineage: Eukaryota > Metazoa > Chordata > Amphibia > Caudata > Salamandridae > Pleurodeles > Pleurodeles waltl. Next base: position 1,345,189,016 of record NC_090447.1, read on the forward strand.
CGGGCCTGGAGGTTAGTATGCTAGGGTACCTCTGATGGTAGTCTTGTAGTCCTTGCAGAGATTGAAGTTGAGATGTCTGATTGGGGTGGCTGTTCCTCTTCCTGACTTGCTGGTTCAGTCTTTGTGAGTGTTTTTATGTCCTTTGGGGATTGCTGTGGCAATTACCAGGGTACATGTGGGTTTGAGCCAGGTTTTGGTGAGGAAGAGGATGTCAGGTGTTCGGGTAGTGATGAGGTCCCATAGTTTGGTGCAGTGCTTGCACATTGAGTTTATTTTGTGGAGCAGGCAGTGGATTTGGTGTTGTGCTTCTGGTGTGTTGAGGTGAGAATTTGGCATGGAGCGATGCATCTGCAACAAGTGAACAGTCCTACCATTGAGTGCAGTGCTGCATTGCAGTAGCGTTAGCTGGGTTGTCTGGTGTTTAGGGTGTGGTGGATGATGTCTTCATAACAGTAGATATACTGGGGACCAGGGGTACTGGCACTGGGTGTGGTCTGGGCATGAACAGGTGTGCTTGACTTTTGCACACCAGTGTCCGTCGGCATCTGCTGCGCTGCCACACTGTGACCTCTAATAAATAGGTCCTGGGAGGAGGTAGGGAAACTGGGAGGTGGTGGTCGGGGCTAGGCAGGAGGCAGGGAATAATGGGTGGCAGGCAGCAGTAGCACTGAAGAAAAAAACAAGGAAAAGGAAGTGAAAATGAGAGAAGAGCAAGGAGAAGGTACAGTAAAACAGGGGAATAGCAAGGATTAAACAGTGAAAACAGGGAATAGGCAAGGAGAAGGCACACCAAAAATAGGGAGAAAGCAGTCAAAAGGAGGGAAGAGCAAGGAGAAGGTACACAGGAAAAGAAGGGGAAGGCAAGGAAAGAGCAGTAAAAATTAGGAAAAAACAAGAAAGCACACGGAAAACGGGAGAATAAGCAAGGAGAAGACCGGAGCAGGAGCAATGCAGCAGCACAGGAGTGCTGGGTCTGGGACCTTGAATCGATTACCTTGAATACTATGCAAAATACATAGGGCCTTACTCTTAGACGTTAGGTCTAAACTTACATCAAAAGTCTAAGTTTACAACTTTAGAAATTCAAGTGCATTTACAAGTAGTGTCTTTACTTGAGGCACTCAGGGCGGATCTCTACCCTGAGTGCTGATGTAAAGATACTACTCATAAATGCCCTTTGTGAACAAAGTCATATACTTTAAAGTTTGGTCTAAGTTTAGACCAAACGTCTAGTTTACCTTTCTGAATTGGTCCCATACTGTGGGAAGGCTAGTCTAGAACAGCTGCTGAGATAGAGGTGAGGGCTTTGTCAAAAGGCAGTGCTTATGAGGTATTATTTCCAACTTTCTTGCTCAAGCTGGTGCTGTCTGAGTTTCCGTTTGAAAGCCAGTTTGTATTTCGAACTGTATGTCGCTTTTGGAAGGTCGTCCCAAGGCTTTGCTCCAGCACACCAATAAATTAGTTAAATACATTGTTGAGTACCAAAAAAATCAAAATGGGCATGTTTGCATTTAGTTTTCTAAAAATGTGTTTTCTAGCAGCGCAGAAGTGAATGGAATTGTGTGTAAACAGGCAAACCATTAAAATCTCCAGAGAGCAAATAAGATGCACGTAACACCATCTGTAGCCGTTGGCAAGGAATGCTGCAGAGATTTCCAGGAATGCAGCATCTAAATCATGGTTTCTCCACACCTGAAAATATACATATATTATTTTGCTTTGGAGGGTTTGTCCCTGGGCCATGAACTTCTCTCTGAATGGGGCTTTGGCCTTCAGCTGTGAATTCCAGGTTATGTCGACTTCCCAAAGTTTCACCAACCAGGCGCTCATGAGAAACACTATAACTCTTTTTAAGGTCACCGTGGCAGTAATTGTTTGTATCAATGACATTTTAGAAACCATGAATGTTGGCCGTTCCAGTACACAATGTCCACACATGGTATCAAACCAGATAAAACTGCGCCTTATGATCACCTGAAGCGTTTCCTCTCAGCAAATACATTTTTCATTCCTTGTTCCCAAAGGAAAGGAAAAACTAGCTGCAATGTATATTTTTCTGAGCAATAACTCAAGTTGGCAACACATACGTAGGTGCACCGATATATTCGCTACTGTCTTGAAGCACAAAAAAGCAAAAAGTGGGTATCCCTAGCGTGCTACGTGTTCCTAATTAGATTATATACTACACACCTCAGATAGAAACATAACAGAAGAATGTCGCTCATTCATTTTTTAGGTTTTTAAGCTTGACATGACACATTCAGGGCCATATTTATACTTTTTGACGCAAAACTGCGCTAACGCAGTTTTGCGTCAAAAAAATTTAGCGCCGGCTAACGCCATCCGGGCGCCGTATTTAATCAATGATGTTAGCCGGCGTTAGCCGCCGGCGGTGCCTGGTGTGCGTGGAAAAAAACGACGTACACCAGGCAGCGCCGGCGTAGGGGGATATGGGGCTTGGGCGTTAAAAAATGGGGCAAGTCAGGTTGAGGCAAATTTTTCGCCTCAACCCGATTTGCGCCATTTTTTTCGACTCCCAACCCCCATAGAAATGACTCCTGTCTTAGCAAAGACAGGAGTCATGCCCCCTTGCCCAAATGGCCATGCCCAGGGGACGTATGTCCCCTGGTCATGGTCATTGGGCATAGTGCCATGTAGGGGGGCCCAAAAAAAAAAAAAAAAAAACACTTACCTGAACTTACCTTAATGTCCCTGGGATGGGTCCCTCCAGCCTTGGGTGTCCTCCTGGGGTGGGCAAGGGTGACAGGGGGTGTCCCTGGGGGCATGGGAGGGCACCTCTGGGCTCCTTCAGAGCCCACAGGTCCCTTAACGCCTGCCTTTTGCAGGCGCTAAAAAACGGCGCAAAAGCGGCCGTATGTCATTTTTTTTGACCCGCCCACTCCCGGGCGTGAATTTTGCCCGGGAGTATAAATACGACGCACTTGCCTCGGAGTCAATTTTTTTGACGTGAACGCCTACCTTGCATCTCATTAACGCAAAGTAGGTGTCCACGCTAAAAAATGACGCAAACTCCATGGACTTTGGCGCTAGACGCGTCTAACGCCAAAGTATAAATATGGAGTTAGTTTTGCGTCGGAATTGCGTAAAAAAAACGACGCAATTCCGGCGCAAACGGAGTATAAATATGCCCCTCAGTACCTTCGAATCTGCATTGAGAAAGCTTTCACCGGGATTGCACAGCTGATGAGAAGCATTGCTTGGGTTTGGGAACTCTAGTTCCAAAAGATTGGCCTATTCTAATTAATAAAGAGCAGATGCGCCTTTTAAATCAATCGACAATCGGGCTAAACTTCAGGCATTGCAGTGTAACTGGTACATTGTGTACTCTGTTTTCCCGCTCCTATTCCGTACATTTGATTCATTTCTCAATATGAACTTGCTGGGTCATTGATAGAGATGAGTCCAGGATGAATCCCAGGTTGCATGCGTGGTGGGTGGGTGTCGGTGGGGTGCCCAGTGTGGCAGGCCACCAGGAGTCATCCTATGCGGAGGGGGTGGCGCAGAGGATGAGGACCTCAGTTTTGTCAGAATTAAGTTTCAGGCAGCTGTTCTTCATCCATTCAGCGAAGGCCTTCATTCCTTCGTGGTGTTTGATTTTGGCAGTGGAGGGGTCCTTGGTGAGGGAGAGGATCAGCTGGGTGTCATCGGCATATGAGATGCCGTTGAGGTTGTGAGATCAGGCAATGTTTGCGAGCGGCGCCATGTAGACGTTTAAGAGGGTCGGGCTGAGGGACGATCCCTGGATTATGCTGCAGATGATTTTGGTGACTTCAGAGCGGAATGGAGGGAGGCGGACTCTCTGAGTTCTGCCGGTGGGGAAGGAGGTGATCCAGTCCAGTCCTATGACTCCAAACAGAAGCCTGCATTTTATAGCATATTTAGCATATTTAGCCAGGTGTACTGTTCGCTTAGTGGAACATAAGTCTACATACAGAGAAGGCATGTAAGAGTTTGGCATTAGTTATCACTATTATCATAATGATTTCTTCTTGATGTTTTATGTGATAGTGACATATGATCACTAACTATAGGACCCAGATTACCCTCAAGGCATCCTGTCTCTGCTCACTCAAACATGCACCTTTAACGAGGTTCACCAGGTTGAAGCGGGGTCAATGAACTATATTACATATAATGCACTACTCTCAGGGCAGATGCAAAGTTGCTGCTGCCCTGAATAAAGGGCATTAGTAAAAGGAAAACAGTTGCTTGAAGCAGCCACTCGATTTTTCACAATGCAGGCAATATTGCCTGCAAGGAGATGTCTGGGGAGTCCATGTAGTCCCCTTGCCCCCCTACTTTCAGAGAGTGCCTTAAGGGGGAGCACTTGTACTTCACCACCTCTCAGTCAGTGTGTCTCCTGATGGTCTTTTTGCCTCTGAGCCCACATCCATAATATGGCACGGCTGCAGAGGCAAAGCGTTTATCACAGCACATCCTGTTTCCCACATTAGCATTGGGTTATTCCTCCTTGTTAATGAGTTTTGGAAAATGGGTTATTGGTAAGGGCAGGTAGGTACCTACAGTTAGCAATAGGCCACTAACCTCCACTTAGGTCCAGTTAGGTCTCAGTAAATTAAACACAGCTCAACCCTTGGTAGCTTGGCAACGAGCGTCAAGGCTTAACTTAGGAGACAGAGTGTAAAGCATTCAAATACCACAAAACAGTAATTAAATAAAACACAGGAAACAGTTTAAAAATCCAAAACCAATTTATAAAAATAGATTATATTTTTATCTTTAAAATGACACCAAAACGAATAAAATCAGATAAGGGGAACCGGAGATATGAATTTTTAAAGATTTTTTTTTTTTTTAGCGCCTGGAAACAAAAAGCGCCAATCGGGTCATCTGGTTGCACTCGACCGGGGCAAAGTCAAAGTTTCAGGCCGACCACGATGGAGCCCTGCTCGGCTACAGGCCGCGGGAGGCCTCGGTTAAAAGTTTACCTTCACACTTAGGGGGTCATTCCAACCCTGGCGGTCGGTGTTAAACCAGCGGCCAAACCGCAAACAGGCTGGGGGTGAAAAAAATTTTATTCCGACCCTGGCGGAAAACGGCAACAGAGACCGCCACATTACCACACCGCCCGCCACGGCGGCACAAACAAACAGCGCGGCGGTCACCGCCAACAGACAGACAGGAGACAATGTACTGCCCACCCTATCACAACCTACCAATCCGCCACCTTTTCCGGGGCGGTATCCCCGCCGATAAAAACACGGAGGAAACAGCCATTTCGAAGGGAAAACGGTCACCTCCATACAGCCCACGAGGAATAAGGACAGCATGGAACCCGAACTCCACATACTCCCAGCGATTGTGTACCTACTCCTCTACCAGGAGCACGAACGCCGGCGCAGAAGACAACGGTGAGTACTGCACCTATGACACAGGGGACGGGGGTGGAGAAAATATTACGGGTACACACATACACGACACACCCACCCTCACCCTCACCCTCACCCACTACAACACACACATCAATGCGTACCAACACATCAGAGTGACACCCCCCAAACCCCAAGAATGCAAACACAAAAGGAAATGATTCTAAACATAGGAATATATTGTATTACTGGCTGAAAAATATAATTCTACATCAAAAACTGTTATATACATATATGTACAAGTCCGAGCATTGTAGCATGTATTTTCCGTGGACCACTGGGCCCAAATCACATGGGCAAAGCCCACACAAGATACCTGACTCCAATGGAGAGAACACTGCAGGGGCATCAGATAGCAAAACTACAGGCACCTCAGGGGGAAGGGAAGGGGGGGCACCTCAGCCAGATGAGTCCACGACGCCAGATCCACGAGGGGCCTCCATGGCCACTGTTCAATCCTGGGGAGTGCAAAGCCACAGTCTCTCAAGTCTCTACAGTGGGTGGCTTGCCCACTGTTATATCCTGGGGAGTGCAAAGCCACAGTCTCTCAAGTCTCTACAGTGGGGGGCTTGCCCACTCTAATATCCTGGGGAGTGCAAAGCCACAGTCTCTCAAGTCTCTACAGTGTGTGGCTTGCCCACTGTTATATCCTGGGGAGTGCAAAGCCACAGTCTCACAAGTGGATAACAGTCTCCACTGGTTCTGGGTGCGGCCTGGTGCCCAGACTGCTTCGTGCAGGCCTGCCCGACTAAGATGCGGGCCAGCCCCTGGCACTCATGGTTCATCGGTGCTTGAGATGAAGGGCCCAGTTCAGCGGTGTTTGAGACGGCGGTGCCCAGTGCAGCGGTGCTTGAGATGAAGGGCCCAGTTCAGCTGGTGCTTGAGACGGCGGTGCCCAGTGCAGCGGTGCTTGAGATGAAGGGCCCAGTCAGCTGGTGCTTGAGACGGCGGTGCCCAGTTCAGCGGTGCTTGAGACGGCGGTGCCCAGTTCAGCGGTGCTTGAGATGGCGGTGCCCAGTGCAGCGGTGCTTGAGATGAAGGGCCCAGTTCAGCTGGTGCTTGAGACGGCGGTGCCCAGTTCAGCGGTGCTTGAGATGAAGGGCCCAGTTCAGCGGTGCTTGAGACGGCGGTGCCCAGTTCAGCGGTGCTTGAGACGGCGGTGCCCAGTTCAGCGGTGCTTGAGATGAAGGGCCCAGTTCAGCGGTGCTTGAGATGAAGGGCCAAGTTCAGCAGTGCTTGAGATGAAGAGCCCAGTTCAGCGGATCTGGCCATGGCGTGGAGCTCATTTGCCACCTGTCCTGTGGCTGGCGGGGCCCTCCTGGGCTGCAGTGCCGGGCATGTTGGTGGCCTCCTGCCCACCTGGGATGGGGCTGGCGGGGCCCTCCTGGGCTGCAGTGCCGGGCATGCTGGTGGCCTCCTGCCCACCTGGGATGGGGCTGGCGGGGCCCTCCTGGCCAGCTGGGCTGCTGGCGTTCTTGACGGGCGTGCAGCCTTTCCCAGCCTTCCCTGATCGCCTGTGGCCCTTCCCCACCTTGGGCGGTGTGACAGCTGTCTCCACACCTCCTGCCGGAGCCATGGTAGGGGTTTTTGTGCCTGGTGTCTTCACCCTCTCTCGCCGGCCACTGCCTGTCTTTGATTGTTTCTCCGGGGGTGGGCTGCCCGTGCCTTGGCTCCGTACTGAACTGGCTGCCCTTGAGGGTGGGGGACTCCATAGTCCATGGCAGACTGTCATGACAGGGCCCGGTTTTGTGGTGGCTGAGGTGCTGACTGGAGTCCTATGTCATGGACGGGGTGGTGGAGTTGGTGGAAAGAGGTTAAGTTTGGACAGGAAAAGCTTTTTAGGAGCAATGGGAGGGGTAGGTGTAGTGGGTATGGGAGTGGAGGAAGAGGATGTGGTTGTAGGAGTTTGAAGTCTGGTGTCTTTGGGTGCAGGTGCTTGGGCTGGAGGCTGTCGTGAGGTGGATGGCTGTTGGGTGGGTGGCTGCCTGCGTTTGTGTATCTTGGAAGAGGGGGTCACAGACACACTGGGAGAGGACACAGGGGATGTGTAAATGGCAGTGGGGGTGGTGACTGCATGTGTGCGGGGGGTTCTGGTGTGTGTGCTGGTGATGGACGTAGTGGCTGAAGATGTAGTGCATGCAGGTGTGAGTGGAGAATTGACAGGGAGGGAGGAGGGAGACGAGGAGGAGGGGGACACAGTGGAGGCAGTGGGTGTTGGTATGTCTGTATGTGGATGTTGCTTGGGTGAATGCCTGTGTGATGTGTGGTGCTTATGTCTGCCTGAGCTTCCCTTGGGTGTTGAGGTGTGTGCAGGCTGGTCTGATGGTGTGTCTGGGATAGGCAGAGGTACAGGTGATAGGGTCTGGGTGGAGGAAGTTGGAGGGGGGAGGCTAGAGACAGGGACAATGGCTGCCATCAGTGCTGAGGGCAGAGTGTTGAACGATCGCTGAAGGGCAGCCTGACCAGAATGAATGCCCTCCAGGTATGCATTACTCTGGTGCACCTCTCTTTCGACACCCTGGATGGCATTCAATATTGTAGACTGCCCAACAGTGAGCCTCCTCAGGAGGTCAATGATCTCCTCACTGTGGGCAGCAGGGGTGACTGGGGCAGGGCCTGAGGTGCCTGGTGCGAAGGAGATGCCAACCTTCCTGGGTGAGCGGGCACGGGGCAAACGCTGAGGGGCTGCTGGGAGGGCGGTGCTGGTGCACTGGGTGGCGGCTGTACCTGTTGTTGCGGGGGGCACAGATGTTGCCGCCACCACAAGGGAGCTCCCTTCAGAGAACGAGTCCGTGTCACTTATGTCTGCCCGAGTCCCCGCTGTGGAGCTCCCCTCGCCCTCCGTCCCACTGGTGAAATCGGAATCTGTTGCATGGCCCTCCATGGCCATGTGGGATGCAGCTCCCTCGTGCTCCGATGCCACTTCTCCTCCGCCTGATGATGCTAATGCACACATGAACAGGAAAACCACAAAAAAGGGGGGGGGGAAATAAAGACATGTTGAGTGCATGCATTGGCGACACCGTTGGCGGACAGGACAGACACAGAAGCCCCCTGCACTACGCCGTGCACTTGGGGTCCACTACTCAATCTGTGGGACATGGCCTACAAGCCTATGGACGACATCTGCACACATAGATGGCACAGGGCCATGAATAGCTGTACTTGGCACCCTACAGAGGTGGGGGGCGGGGGAACAGGGCCATGCCTTACGGAGGGGCCTAGCCTACAGAATTCGCCCTGGCCTAGGGATACCCACAGCCCTCCTCCCCCACCCAGACACCTCCACTGCGCGCAAAGTCACCAGAATGAGAGTGTACTCACCCCCTTGTGTCTGCTGTGATGTCCTCACGCGCCCATCCAAATCGGGGTAGGCCACCGCCAGGATCCGGAACATCAGGGGGTCAAAGTCCGACTGGCACCCCTCCCACGTTGGGAGGCCATGCCCAGCTGAGCCTCCGCCATCTTCCTGCTCCAGCGTCGGATGTCCTCCCATTTCTTCCGGCAGTGGGTGCCCCGTCTCTGGTAGACCCCCAGGGTCCGGACGTCCTTGGCGATGGCACGCCAAATATCAATCTTCTGGTGGGCGCTGACCTATGTGAAATGTACAGGGGTAGAAAAAGAGTCATCACCTTCTGCACCCTCAATGTGAGTAGCCCCCCATCCCTACCCTTGCCATGTGGCACATGCTCTCATCCGTCTGTTGATGCATGCCTCAATCGCTCCCCTCCCCACCATCTTTCATCCACCCCACTCAACACAGGCATTGGCCACTAAGCATGGCCCCAGTGTACTTACCTGTTGGTCTGGAGGACCGTAGAGTAGCGCATACTGGGGGAGGACCCCATCCACAAGTTTCTCTAATTCCTGAGCAGTGAAGGCAGGGGCCCTTTCCCCAGTCGCATGAGCCATTGTCTCTTCCAGACCGAGGTCACAGCAGCACTTGCAGTGTAGGTCCTCTCCTGTCGAAGATCAGGTATCGAGTGATTAAGCAGATAGAAAATGGTGGTCACGCCCGCGGCGGTGCGTACCGCGGCGGTGCGTACCGCGACCGCCGGCGCACATCGTCATTGGCTCCTGAGACCCATAGGGTTCAATGTCAACCAATGCTGCTTCGCGCCGCGGTCTTTGACCGCCTACCGCCACGGTGTGCCACGCCAGCGCATTTACCTCACATCCCATTGTCGCACTTCACAGGTCAGGCAGCCGCCATTTCTAGGGCCCACGTGGCTTACTTTTTACTGCGTCACACATACCTAGGCCTTGCATCAACACTCATACAAGCCATTCAATGCATTGGGAATCGTATTTTGTGCAAGCTGTGGTTACGTACCTGTGGGTTGATTGACTCTGTGCTCGCTGTTGTCCTTCATAGGCACCGTCCGCTGGGACATGCAAGGAGATGGAGGAATCTTCCCGTGTACAGACCGCTGGTAAACCTGTCGACAATGGAGGAAAGACATGTCATACTGACATACAGGCTTGACCGAGCCACTTTTCATGAACTGTGTGCCCAGCTGGAGCCAGACCTGATGTCACCAATCCGCCAACCCACAGGGATCCCCCCTCTAGTGCAGGTGCTGTCAGTGCTCCATTTCCTTGCAAGTGGGTCATTTCAAACAACAGTGGCCATATCAACAGGGATGTCCCAGCCTATGTTTTCCAAGGTGTTGTCCAGAGTGTTGTCTGCCCTGCTGAAACACATGCGGAGCTACATCGTTTTCCCTCAGGTGGAGGATTTGCCTACAGTGAAAGGTGACTTCTATGCCCTTGGACATATCCCCAACATCAGAGGTGCCATTGATGGGACCCATGTGGCTTTAGTACCCCCCAGCAGGAGTGAACAAGTGTACAGAAACAGGAAGAGTTATCATTCTATGAATGTACAGATGGTGTGTTTGGCAGACCAGTACATGTCCCATGTTAATGCTAAGTTCCCTGGCTCAGTGCATGACACGTACATCATGCGGAATAGCAGCATCCCTTACGTGATGGGTCAACTCCAGAGGCAACGTGTGTGGCTAATTGGTGACTCTGGTTACCCCAACCTGTCATGGCTACTGACCCCAGTGAGGAATCCCAGGACAAGGGCAGAGGAACGGTACAATGAGGCCCATGGGAGAACTAGGAGGGTGATCGAGCGGACCTTCGGCCTCCTGAAGGTTCGGCTGCCTCCATATGACAGGTGGATCCCTATTGTATTCACCAAAGAAGGTGTGCCAGATCATCGTGGCCTGCTGTATGCTTCACAACCTGGCTTTGTGACGCCAGGTGCCTTTTCTGCAGGAGGATGGTCCAGATGGTGGTGTTGTAGCAGCTGTGGAGCCTGTGGAGAGTGAAGACGAGGAAGCCGAAGAGGACGACATAGACAACAGGAACGCAGTAATACAGCAGTATTTTCAATGACACACAGGTAAGATTCCAACCCGGCATATTACATATACTCAACCCCTACTGCCTCTCTACTGTCTGACCTTTTCCCCCAGTGTATGGTAACTGAGTTGTGACTTTCCCTTCCAATTTCAGAGATGTGGGCCCCACTGCGTGACATCTGCTTTGTTTCCCCATGGACTACAGCTGTGTGACAGTGGTATGTTGGGATCACAATGTAAATATGCATTTTTGGCACAGTAATTTCTAATACATTTGTACAAACTCACAGCCAGACTCCTGATTGTTTTGTGCAATAACTGTGTTTATTTCAGTGCTCTATATTGGTGGGTGGTTGCAAATCGGTGAGGGGTGATGGTGGAGGATTGTCCATGGCAGAGTCCAGACTATTTGTATCACAGGTGCATTGTCCAAATGCCTGTGGAAAGTGGAGCAGGGGCAGTTTAAGGATGGACAGGGTGACAATGTGGGACAGTGGGATGACAATCAGGGAGGTATCCTTTCCTGGCGGGGGTCTTGGCATCTTACTCTGTCTTCTTCCTGGATCTCAGGGCCCGCTTGCGGGGTGGTTCTCCTTCTGCCGGGGGTGGGGTGCTGGTGGCCTGTTGGTCCTGTGGCGAGGCCTCCTGTCCACTAGCGCAGGCAGAGGTGGTAGGCAGTTCTTGGTCCATGCTAGTGTCAGGGGCCCTTTGTGGTGCCACTGTGTCCCGCAATGTGGTGACTATCAGATTCAGAGCCCCTACAATGGTGCCCATGGCGGAACTGATGTTTCGTAGTTCCTCCCTGAACCCCAGATACTGTTCCTGCTGCAGGAGCTGGATCTCCTGAAACCTGGCCAGTACTGTTGCCATCGTCTCCTGGGAATGATGGTAGGCTCCCATGATGGAGGAGAGGGCCTCGTGGAGAGTGGGTTCCCTGGGCCTGTCCCCCCCTGTCGCACAGCAGCCCTCCCAGTTCCCCTGTTTCCCTGGGCATCTGTCCCCTGGAATGTGTGCCCACTACCACTGCCCCCAGGTCCCTGTTGTTGTTGGGGTGGTGGGTTAACCTGGGTGCCCTGTAGTGGTGGACACACCGCTGATTGACGTGTCCTGGGGACAGAGGTATGGGCCCGCTGGGTGGATGCTGTGCTGGTGTTCCCAGAGGGGGGAAGGTCTGCTATGGGCTGTGGCTGTCTGAGGGGAACCGACTGTCCAGAGGTCCCCGATGGGCCGGGCTGGTCATCTAGATGCAGATCGACAGAGCTGCTGTCCTCACTCTTGGCCTCTTCTGGGGGTGGAGTGGACTTTTGTGGACCCTCTTGCGCGGTGACGTGGCGTTCGGCTCCTGCAGGGGTATAAAAGTATGGTTGTAGCATTTGTGTGTGCCATAGCGTGTAATGGGTGGGTGCCCGTGTACCCCAGTGCTGGCATTCCTGTGTGGGGGCTTTTGTGACTGTGGTTTGGGGGGGATGGGTATGTGCAGTGAGCATGCTTTGTTGATGGGTGTCCGTGCTTTGTGGTCGCATGCAGGGCTTGGGGTTGGGATGGGTGGGCTGTGATGGGGAGACATTAGCAAGGAGTAGGATGTGATGGGGGTGAGGGTGAGGGTGGGGGTATGAGTTGGCATGCTGGTGGGGTGGGGGGATGAAGTATTGAAGATGAGACTTACCAGAGTCCATTCCTCCTCCTACTCCTGCGAGGCCCTCAGGATGGGACCTGCTCCTCCCATGTTGTAAATTCTGGGGGAGGAGGTGGGGGTCTGCCGCCAGTCTGCTGCACCGCGATGTTGTGCCTGGATACCATTGAACGCACCTTCCCCCGTAGGTCGTTCCACCGCTTCCTGATGTCGTCCCTATTTCTTGGGTGTTGTCCCACAGCGTTGACCCTATCGACTATTCTGCTCCATAGCTCCATCTTCCTGGCAATGGTGGTGTGCTGCACCTGTGTTCTGAAGAGCTGTGGCTCTACCCGTACAATTTCCTCCACCATGACCCTGAGTTCATCCTCCGAGAACCTGGGGTGTCTTTGTGGTGCCATGGGGTGGTGTGGGTGATGTGTGGGGTGGATTGTGTGGTGATGTGTATTGGTGTGTTGTGTGAAGTGCGTGGAAATATTGCTGGGTGGAAGTAAAATGCGCGTCTGGGTGCTCAGTTCTCTTTTTCTCAGTGCGTGGTCCCGAGTCTGAAGGAGTGGGGGTTTGAGGGTGATGTGGGTGTGTGTTTTATATTGTGTTGGGTGTGTGGGAGTGGTGTGTGTATGTGTATCAGGTGTGTGTATTTGTAATTGTCCAATGTGGCTGTGTTTTGTAGGTGTGTGTGTATTTTGAGCGCGCCGGTGTGTACCGCCAATGGTATACCGCGGTTGAAAGACCGCCGCGTGGATTCGTGTGTCATGATAGTGTGGGCGTATTTCTGTTGGCGTGACGGTGGAGGTTTGGTCATCGCCAGTTTCTCGCTGCCCTTTGGTGTTGCGGACTTTTGTGGATGTCTGTATTTTGGCGGTTTGGCTGTTGTGGGTCAGAATGACCGTGGCGGTTTACCGCGGCCACATCGGTATGTTGGCGGTTTTCTGACAGCGGTAAGCGCCTTTTACCGCCAAGGTTGGAATGACCACCTTAGTCTCTTTTTCGAAGATTTTCTTCAGCGGAACGAACCTCCCAGTCCAATCTGACCTCCTGGAGCCCTTCTCTGGATACACAATGCGGGAATCCTCGGTGGAGATGTTTACCTTCGGACTTAGTCGTTTTTTCGAGGTGAAAATCCTTCGACCGGGGTAAACCTGGATCTTGATCCGACGTCCATGGAGCCCTCCTCGGATACGCTGGCTGGGAGGTCCCGGTCAACTTTTTACCTTCGGACTTAGTCTCTTTTTCAGAGATTTTCTTTACCGGGACGAACAAGCAAATCAGGCCGGGTCGCGATTGAGGCAAGCTGGCTAGAGTTGCTGCGGCGGCTCGGTCCCTCTATGGAGCTTTTTTACAAAAATTCTCCAAACTTCTCCAAACTTCTGGGGCTTCTCCCAGATGTCCATTTAAGGTTCTTTTGAGGTCCCCAAGGGTCCAGAAGTTCTGAGATGGTCCTTGGGTGGTGCTGACTACAACTCCCAGAATGCACCTGGCGCAAACTCCTTTTTGGCCACTGGTCAGTGGTCAGCTGGTCGCTTTCTTCAGGAGTTGGTGCAGGGGACTCTGGATAGCAATTTTTCACCTGTAGCAAACAGGGAGTCCCTCCTTGAACCAGTTGAAGCCAGGCAAAGTCCTTCTTGTGGTGAAGCCCAAGTGTGCAGCTCGTGCAGTCCTTCTGAGTGTAGGTTCCAGGTGCAGGCCAGGGGTCCAGCAGGGCAGTCCTCCTTCTTCTGTAGTTCTTCCTTGTTGGATGTGGTAGGGAACTGAGGTGTGGGTGCAAGTCTGCCAGTTTTATCCTTGCTCCTGGGTGCAAAGCAGGGGGGTCCTGATTCTCCAATCAGGTGCAGGGTCCTTCCCCCTGTGATGACCACTTCCTGGGAAGTGTGGCAAAAATCAATCCCAGGAGGCAACATTCTCTAAAAATCCATTATGGCTGAGCCCACCCACTGGTGTGGCTAAAAATCATAAACACACCCCTCTCCTGCCCTCTCCTAATCTAATCAAGGGGGCACCTAGTTGTCTGGGGTTGCAGGATGTGGGGGTGTTGCTGGTTGCTCCAAATGTCCTTCTCTGCCTTTGAAGACCAGTTTGGCAGCCCTCCCCCTTCCTGCCTCACCATCTGCTGAGGGGAGATTCCCTCCCACAGGCACATTCCTTTGTGTGAAGCCAGGCCACTTCACACCTCATCAAGGCAGCTTGGCCAAGCTGCTAGAGGCTGGCCAATCAGAGCACAGCAGCAAAAACAATGCAGGGCTGAAATTGGCAACTTTTCAGGTAAAGTTTAAAACTCTTTACCTGAACAAGTTATATTAAATCCAACAACTGGAAGTTGTGGGATTTATTACAACAATTAATTTGATACCAAATTTTTGGTATGCATCATTTAAGGAGACTTTAAAAATTAAAATAAAGTCTCCCCATTCTAGCCTATGAAGGCCATTTACTACAATGAGGGAAAAACGAATTTGGCTGTTTTTACCTCACCAGGGCTTATACGACTATTTTTATAAAGTCCCTGTTTATAGTTACATGGCACCCAGCCCTAGGGGCACATAGGGCACACCTTAGGGGTGACTTATATGTAAAAATAAGGTAGTTTAAGACTTTGGAACTACTTTTAATTCCAAAGTCGAATTTGCATATACATTTTAATTTAAAAGCAGCCAGCAAGGCAGGCCTGCCTTTAAAATGACACTGGGCACCTCAGCAGTGCACCTATGTGTGCACCACCTATGCTGTGGTCCCTAAACCTACATGCCCTACCATATGCTAGGGACTTATAGGTAGGTTAACTTAGCCAATTATAATTAGCCTAATTTGCATATCCATTTTACATAGAGCACAGGCCCTGGGACTGGTTAGCAGTACCCAGGGCACCATCACAGTCAGGAAAACACCAGCAAAAAGTGGAAAATGGGGGCAAAAAGTTAGGGGGCCTCTGCAATCAGCCCTGTTTTCCCACACAAGCCCCCCCCCCCCAGCCCACACACCCAGGAGACTCAGCCCAACCCTGGGAGAGTCTTCCTGGCTTGTTAGGCGAGGAAGACAGTGAAGAAAACTGGCTGTCCCTTTGCAGGGACTATTCTGCCTTACATCCTCCTGTCATGGTCACTCACTATGGGTAGTGAAGCCATCCCAACAGGGAAAGGACCCATCTCAAACTGAAACTTGCCTCTAGGGGGATCTTCCTCCTCTCTCTCTGCCAACTAGGGTAGTGAGGTGCCCACCTCCCCTACTCCTAACTTTGCTAGTGCAACACCTAGCTTACCCAAAGAGGTCACCCAACACTTGAGCAACCCCACCATGACCAACAGGGTCAGGGGGCCTACTTTGCTATTGGCCCTGGGGTCTGCCTCCCAGGCCAAGTACAGTGCTGCCAGGAAGGCTAGCACCCAGCAGAGGCTACTGACAGCTGTCAGTACCCAGAACCACACCCTAAGCTCTCCACTGACAGGTGGCTGAGCTGCTCTAGGGGCAACTGTGGGGTCCTGGCACCTCTCTTGCTGTCTAGAGTGGGGGGCTACCACCTCTTGTGGCAGACACCCTCCTTCCACTCTCCCTTCTGACAGTGCAGGGGCAACACCCTGCATCTGGACAGCTGCCTGACTACTCAGGACTTCCTTGGGGTCAGGTGAGGCCTCACCAGTGCCAACTCTGGGCTCCCCCTCCTACTGGGGCAGAAGGCCTTTGGATCCCTGGAACTCTCTTTAAGAGTGGCCTACCCTTCCTTTTCTTCTTTCCTTTTCTTCTTTCCTTTTCTTGGGGACCCCTGTCTCCTAACTGTAGGGACTGACTCCCCATGACTTTGGTTTGGGGGGGCGCCCTGGGCGACCGCCCCATCTGGGACCAGACTCACCTCTGGGAGGTCATTGCCCAGGATACAATCTAGGGGGAGGTCAGCACTGACTACCACCCTAAACCAGTCAAGGATACCCTCCCTCTCTAGGGGCACTATGGCTACAGGTGTGGAGGTGACCTCCCCTGTGGCTATCCTGACTTTCCTGGTCTCTCCTGGGACATACATGTCTGGGGTCACTAACCGGTCACTCACTATAGTGTGACTGGCACAGGTGTCTCTCAGGCCAGTGGTAGGGATCCCATTCACTTGAATGGGGTGGAAGTGCCTACTCCCACCCTCAGGGATCACCAGCTTACCATCTGGTCCTGTCTCCCAGCTCAATGCTAGGAGGACTTCATCATCTGAGGAGTCCTCCTCCATGGCTACACTGGACAGCCCAGTGCTAACCACCTTCTTTGGACAGGCTGTATCTCCTCTGAAGTGACCTGTTTGCTGACAGTCAAAGCAAGCCTTACTGTCCAAGAGCTTTTTTAACCCTGTGTCTCCCTGTCTCTTCTTGTCAAAGTGGGAGTGGGATTTACTCCCCTCCTTCTTAGGGTTCTGGAGTACAGAGGGAGTCTCTGTGGTGGGCTTACCACCTCCCTCCTTAGGTTTTTGGGGACCTGACCCCCCTTCTTGGAGTCTCCCCCCTGGGACTTGACAACCACCCTGGTTCTCAACCACTCATCAGCTGTCTCCCCTAGCTCTCTAGGGTTGGTCAGCTTAGAGTCCACTAGATGCTGGCGTAACCTTTCTTGGGTACAATTGGTCAAGATGTGCTCTCTCATGATCAGATTGTATAACCCCTCATCAGTTTTTACTTTGTTACCAATAATCCAGCCCTCTAGTGCCTTAAGTGAGGTGTCTACAAAGTCAACCCAAGACTGGGTACTGACCTTCTGGGTGTCCCTGAACTTCATTCTATACTGCTCTGGGGTCAGACCAAACTTCTTGGTTAAGCACCTCTTCATACTAGGGTATGAATCTGCCTCCTCCCCCCTTAAGGTCAGAAGCCTATCCCTCCCACAAAAGGGAACCCCAGTATTGAGGCATAACCCTTCTCATTTGGAGTGCCCTCTCAAAGGCCTCCAACCACTTGTCTATATCATCCCCCTCTACATAAGCAGGAACCACCCCCTTGGGTAATCTGGGGCAAACCCCCCCACCCATGGACACCTCAACTTCTCTGTCGCTGCCACCATCTCTTTTCTCTTTCGTTGCCCACTTCTTCTTTTCTAGGGCTAGCTTCTGTGCTTCCAAAGCTATAAATGCTAGTTGGCCTCCAGCTCTCTTTCTCTGAGGGACAGGTTCTCTCCTCCTGAAGGGACCCCCTTCCCCCAACTAGCTTTGGGTCTGCCCCTAGTGACTGTATGTAATGAGGACCGGTCTATCTCATCCTCACTTAGGCTCAGATGCCCTCCCTCCCTTGAGTAGTTGGAGCTAGCATCCTCCCCTACTTCTCCCTCCTCTGGAGCTTCTTCTGAGTCTACCTCTTGGGCCTCAGCCCATGCTGTCAGGGATTTGATCAGGACATGCTTCCTGTGGTCAGTGGTTGCAGGCAACCCTCTTTCAGTACACAACCCCCTAGCTGGACTACTGTCAGTGTAGGTAGGCTAGCCAGATCAAGCTCCATGGTTCCCTAGTTTTGTGTCAACAAAAACTTTTTGCAAAAATTGGAAACAAGAATTTGGGAAAAATCACAAAAATTAAATAATTGAAATTAATCCAAATTAAAAATTAAAAACAATTTTTGCACAAGGACAATTTAAAGGATTTTTAATTTGTTTTACTTAAAACTGTAACATGATACTGAACACAAGTACAGGATCCCACCACTGCTCACCAAAAATGTTGGAAAATGGGTTATTGGTAAGGGCAGGTAGGTACCTACACTTAGCAATAGGCCACTAACCTCACTTAAGTCCAGTTAGGTCTCAGTAAATTAAACCCAGCTCAACCCTTGGTAGCTTGGCAACGAGCATCAAGGCTTAACTTAGGAGACAGAGTGTAAAGCATTCAAATATCACAAAACAGTAATTAAATAAAACACAGGAAACAGTTTAAAAATCCAAAACCAATTTATAAAATTAGATTATATTTTTATCTTTAAAATGACACCAAAACAAATAAAATTAGATAAGGGGAACCGGAGATATGAATTTTTAAAGAATTATTATTTTTTTAGCGCCTAGAACCAAAAAGCGCCAATCGGGTCATCTGGTTGCACCTCGACCGGGGCAAAGTAAAAGTTTCAGGCCGACAGCGATGGAGCTCTGCTTGGCTACGGGCCGCGGGAGGCCTCGGTTAAAAGTTTACCTTCACACTTAGGGCCTCATTACAACCTCGGCGGTCTTACTAAAAGACCGCTGAGGCTGCGGGAGCCAGAATACCGGCATTGCCGGTGGTATTCCTGGCTCCCTATTATGACTTTTCCGCTTGGCCAGCAGACGGTAATAGTGTTACCGCCCGCTGGCCCAGCGGAAAAGTCACATCAACATTGCTGCCGGCTCGTAATAGAGCTGGCGGCAATGCTGATGTGCAGCGGGTGCAGTAGCACCCGTCGCGCATTTCACTGCCCGAAATTCGGGCAGTGAAATGCGCGACGGGGCTATGCCTGGGGGCCCCTGCACTGCCCATGCCAAGTGCATGGGCAGTCCAGGGGCCCCCCGGGGCACCCCAAGTCCCCTTACCGCCAGCCTTTCCATGGCGGTGTTTACCGCCACGGACAGGCTGGCGGTCGGGGACTCATAATCCCCAGGGCAGCGGTGCTTGCACCGCTGCCCTGGGGATTATGACCACCAGGCGGAAGCCTGGCAGTATGTTGGAGGGGCCGGCGGTATGGCCGTGGCTATTGCGCCACGGTCATAATAGCTGGCCGAACACCGCCAGCCTGTTGGCGGTGTTACCGCCAGCTTACCGCAGGCCGCCAGGGTCGTAATGACCCCCTTAGTCTCTTTTTCGAAGATTTTCTTCAGCGGGACGAACCTGCCAGTCCAATCCGACCTCCTGGAGCCCTTCTACGGATACGCGATGCGGGAATCCTCGGTGGAGATTTTTACCTTCGGACTTAGTCGTTTTTTCGAGGTGAAAATCCTTCGACCGGGGTAAACCTGGATCTTGACCCGACGTCCATGGAGCCCTCCTCAGACACCATGGCTGGGAGGTCCCGGTCAACTTTTTACCTTCGGACTTAGTCTCTTTTTTGGAGATTTTCTTTACCGGAACGAACCAGCAAATCAGGCCGGGTCGCGATTGAGGCAAGCCGGCTAGAGTTGCTGCGGCGGGTCGGTCCCTCTATGGAGCATTTTTACAAAAATTAGCCAAACTTCTCCAAACTTCTGGGGCTTCTCCCAGATGTCCTTTTAAGGTTCTTTTGATGTCCACAGCTCACCCCAAGGGTCCAGAAGTTCTGAGATGGTCCTTGGGAGGTGCGGACTACAACTCCCAGAATGCACCTGGCACAAACTCCTTTTTGGCCACTGGACAGTGGTCAGCTGGTCGCTTTCTTCAGGAGTTGGTGCAGGGGACTCTGGATAGCAATTTTTCACCTGTAGCAAACAGGGAGTCCCTCCTTGAACCAGTTGAGGCCAGGCAAAGTCCTTCTTGTGGTGAAGCCCAAGTGTGCAGCTGGTGCAGTCCTTCTGAGTGCAGGTTCCAGGTGCAGGCCAGGGGTCCAGCAGGGCAGTCCTCCTTCTTCTGTAGTTCTTCCTTGTTGGATGTGGTAGGGAACTGAGGTGTGGGTGCAGGTCTGCCAGTTTTATCCTTGCTCCTGGGTGAAAATCAGGGGGGTCCTGATTCTCCAATCAGGTGCAGGGTCCTTCCCCCTGTGATGACCACTTTCCTGGGAAGTGTGGCAAAAATCAATCCCAGGAGGCAACATTCTCTAAAAATCCATTATGGCTGAGCCCACCCACTGGTGTGGCTAAAAATCATAAACACACCCCTCTCCTGCCCTCTCCTAATCTAATCAAGGGGGCACCTAGTTGTCTGGGGTTGCAGGATGTGGGGGTGTTGCTGGTTGCTCCAAATGTCCTTCTCTGCCTTTGAAGACCAGTTTGGCAGCCCTCCCCCTTCCTGCCTCACCATCTGCTGAGGGGAGAGTCCCTCCCACAGGCACATTCCTTTGTGTGAAGCCAGGCCACTTCACACCTCATCAAGGCAGCTTGGCCAAGCTGCTAGAGGCTGGCCAATCAAAGCACAGCAGCAAAAACAATGCAGGGCTGAAATTGGCAACCTTTCAGGTAAAGTTTAAAACTCTTTACCTGAACAAGTTATATTAAATCCAACAACTGGAAGTTGTGGGATTTATTACAACAATTAATTTGATACCAAATTCTTGGTATGCATCATTTAAGGAGACTTTAAAAATTAAAATAAAGTCTCCCCATTCTAGCCTATGAAGGCCATTTACTACAATGAGGGAAAAATGAATTTGGCTGTTTTTACCTCACCAGGGCTTATAAAACTATGTTTATAAAGTCCCTGCTTATAGTTACATGGCACCCAGCCCTAGGGGCACATAGGGCACACCTTAGGGGTGACTTATATGTAAAAATAAGGTATTTTAAGACTTTGGAACTACTTTTAATTCCAAAGTCGAATTTGCATATACATTTTAATTTAAAAGCAGCCAGCAAGGCAGGCCTGCCTTTAAAATGACACTGGGCACCTCAGCAGTGCACCTATGGGTGCACCATCTATGCTGTGGTCCCTAAACCTACATGCCCTACCATATACTAGGGACTTATAGGTAGATTAACTTAGCCAATTATAATTAGCCTAATTTGCATATCCATTTTACACAGAGCACAGGCCCTGGGACTGGTTAGCAGTACCCAGGGCACCATCAGAGTCAGGAAAACACCAGCAAAAAAGTGGAAAATGGGGGCAAAAAGTTAGGGGGCCTCTGCAATCAGCCCTATTTTCCCTCAATGAGGGAATTACTTATTAAGATAGCGTCAGACATATATGAGGCAGAAGCGATCTGTTTTTCTGAAAAGGTGACACAGGTATCAACAATTCCTTCTGTAATATTACAATGCCTAAGCGGTGCACAAAACAGGCACACAGACTCTTGTGGCTCTGGACACTGTATGTAATACGCCCCTCGATGCTTCTTAGAGTAAAATAAATATATCTTTATACATATATCCATGTTCACTGGAAAAAACAATGGTTAAAAGGACGTTATTATTACATGAAAATGTCAGTTTAAAACATACCATTTTAAACAAAGAAAAACCCTGAAATGTACCTGTTATAAGCATCTCTAGTAACTATAACACAGAAATGAAATACACTGTTAATAATTGAAAGTTAAACAAAACTGAACCAATGGCTCACAGCTCGTGAGCCGTGAAGCCAAGACAAGGCCCGACTTCTTTACAGGCCATTCACACACCTTTTATGTGTGATACACACAATATCATTCACACCGGCAGCCATGGGTTCAGCTCATTACAACAATCACATCAACAGACAGTGCCTGCCAGAATGTGCAGACTGGCTTTTGGCTGGCAATGTGTGTGTAGTGATCAGCAGTAACTCACTACACACATACCACCAGCCAAATGCCAGCTCACACACACCTCCAGCCAAACCCACTCCACACACAAAACAATCAATTATTTATTTTTAACAAAAAGAAAGGTCAGACCAATTTGAAGTAGATGAAAAACCAGCCATGACTACAAACACAACAGGTCTAACTAAATACATTAAAGTACTGCCAACCGTGAAACTGAAAAAAATATAAAATGATACAGACCAGTCAGTTCATTTTTATACTCGCTGTTGCACCAATAATTCATTTGTGAGTGGTACAATTTAAAACATTTACACATAGCCGAGGTTTAGATGGACACTTAGGGCAGTGCATACAACTCTCATTCTGCATGCCTCTTCAGACACAGACTCAACATCTCCTACAGGCAAAGTTAGTTTTGTTTGTGGGAGGAATGCAATCAGAAAAGTTGTGATGTTTCTGTCTAGCCACATCCTCCATCTCTCCAGTTCAAAGAGCACTTGCCTGTTCCACTACATCAGGATGCCCATCAAAGACTGCTGAAACTGAACAAAACTAATCTTTGATTCTGGAGAACAGTCCTTGAATACAACAAAAGCATTGAAGCTTGCTAAATGAAACAGATGGACAGCCAACTTGCTATACCAAATGTATGACTTAGAATCAGCAGTGTAAGGCTCCAACCTCTGATCTACTCTACCTACACCACCCATGTGCTTATTGTAGTCTAAAATGCACACAGGTTTGTGCACTTCAGAAACCTGACCCTAAACAATCACATGTGAAGTATTTTCATCATGAATGGTTGTCAGCATGTGGACATCTTTCCTGTCTAAAAACTTCACAGCTAAAGGTTCATCACCTCGCAAGGCACTGCACTGTCCCCTCTGAAGCTTTTCACATACAAATTCTTTAGGGTAACCTTTACGATTAGGGTAGATTGTGCAACAAGCAACAGTGTTCACTTTGAAAAAGTCTTTGAACAAATGCACACCAGTGTAGAAGTTATCTACATATAATTGGTGACCTTTGTTAATAAGTCCTCTACCAAGTTGCCACACAATTTCCTCACTCCAAAAGTGGACGGACAACTAGGGAGGTCAATAGAACAATTAATAGCAGTGTACAATCTGAAATTATCTACATATCCAGTACTACTCTCAGACAGCGTATACCTCTTAAATCTATAACATTCTCTCTTGCTAGGAATGTACTGCCTAAAAACCAAACAGCACTTGAACAGGACTAAAGAGACATCCACAGCTATTTCTTTCTTTCGAGTGCTCTCGTGGCAATGCTGAAGCATTATCAACAAAATGCAGCATCCAAAGCAGAAACAAATACCAATCATGACTCATGATTGCAGAAAGTATAACAGTTGCCATGAAGGGGCTGGTAGACCACTATGAATATAGCAACTGCTTTCTTGTCAATCCCATCAAAAAAGTTAAACCTAAGAACTCATCAAGATTTGTCAGAGTCAACAGGCCATAATCCACCGCTGCCACCTATAGTGAGGCATGTTGTGAAGGGGTCAATGAGGGGAGAGCCAGCACTTCCCCCGTGAGTGGGTGCTAGGACAGCTTGGAGCCACCCTCAGCACAAGCTCAGCATGGCTGAGAACAGCTCCAAGCTGTCACCAGCACCAATCAGGTTAAGGAAAAAGATTATTTTATATAAAGCAATCATAGACATGGTCATCTGCTGACCCCAGCAAGACATAAACCCTGTGATGGTAGCGAACCCTAGTGGGTCACAAATTGAGACCTACCTCATTAATGTTCATGAAGTAGGTCAATGTACGACCCACAGTGAATTGCTTTTTAGGGAATAGGGACTAAATAACCCCTATCTACATTAGCAATAGTGATTACCAATTAGTGATTCATAAAATATCTATATTACTATTGTTCATACATCTAGCCCCAAATCACAGAAAGTATGTTTTCAAGGTCTAGGTTTTTGCCAAATCTGGTGTAATTCCATTCAGTCATTTTTGTGGTATCGCTGTTCAATTTTCCTATGGAAAATTCCATGAGGAAAAGCATTTTGGGACCCCCCTTTTTCTCAACCATTGCTTGATGGATCACCCTAAAACTTTCCAGGAATAAGCTGAGGTAGATGAACTTATTTTTTTGAAAAGTTTCATGAACACTTGTCATATGGTGCCAAAGTTACAAGCAAACCAAAAAGTAAATTTCCTATGATAACATGGTCCTAACTGTGGGCCTCATTACAAGTCTGGCGGTCCATGGACCGCCAGACTTGTGGTGACAGTCAGACCGCTGCACTCCAAGCGGTCCGACCACCACATTACAACCCTGGTGGTCGTACCACCATCACCACCGGGAACATGGCCGAAATGCTTACGTGGGGTGGTCAAAGGGTCTGACTGAAGTGCATGCTGCTCACATGGAAGTGGCTCAACAACAGCATGTAAAGACAGAGCCTGTCAATGCGGTGACCGCTGTGGGGCCAGAAAAGAAAAAGCCTGCTGGGAGTTCCAAAGTGTGTTAAACATGTGGAGGATCATACCCTCATCAGGGTTCATGCCCTGCCCAAGGGAAGAGATGTTCCACCTGCAACAAATGAAATCATTTTACAAAGGTGTGCCGCTCCTCAGGATCTCAAAGGCACAAAAGCCTTAGTCAGTAAATATCATGCAGACACTTGTGACCTCATATGAGGAAGAGGACATAGATGATGATGACGTAGAAGGGGCGGTGCATGCCATACACACTATGCAGCCCGGAGAGTACCTCCGACGACGCATCCCAAGTGCACATTCTTCCTCTCAGGCCACAGAGGGCCAGATGTAGCAAGACTATTGTGCCTCGCAAACAGCGAAAATCGCTGTTTGCGTGGCGCAAAAGCCACATCGCGATGCCCATTCCCATTTTGCGAGTCGGTAACCTGGTTACCGACTCGCAAAATGGGAATGCGAGTCGCAAATAGGAAGGGGTGTTTCCCTTCCTATTTGTGAGCCGCGTCGCAATGCAGAATTGCTTTGTGACCGCGAACGCGGTCGCAAAGCAATTCGCAGTTACCACCAGTGTCACACTGGTGGTAACCCATTCGCAAAAGGGAAGGGGTCCCATTGGACCCCTTCCCCTTTGTGAATGGCCCTGAAAACATTTTTTCAGAGCAGGCAGTGGTCCTATGGATGACTGACTACTCTGAAAAAATGAAACTGACACATTTAGGGGGTGATTCTGACCCCGGCGGTCTTAGACCGCCGGGGCCAGGGTCGGCGGGAGCACCGCCGACAGGCCGGCGGTGCCCCGCAGGGCATTCTGACCGCGGCGGTAAAGCCGCGGTCAGACCGCCAACACTGGCGGTCTCCCGCCAGTGTACCGCTGCCCTGTTGAATCCTCCAAGGCTGCGCCGCCGAGGGGATTCCGACCCCCCCTACCGCCATCCAGTTCCCGGCGGTCCGCCCGCCCGCCGGGAACCGGATGGCGGTAGGGGGGGTCGCGGGGCCCTGGCATGGCATGGGCACTGCAGGGGCCCCCGTAAGAGGGCCCCTACAAGTATTTCACTGTCTGCTTGGCAGACAGTGAAATACGTGACGGGTGCAAATGCACCCGTCGCACCTTCCCACTCCGCCGGCTCGATTACGAGCCGGCATCCTCGTGGGAAGGTCGTTTTCCCCTGGGCTGGCGGGCGGCCTTTTGGCGGCCGCCCGCCAGCCCAGGGGAAAACTTGAAATACCCGCCGCGGTCTTTTGACCGCGGCGCGGTATTTTGGAGGGCGGAATTCTGGCGGGCGGCCTCCGCCGCCCGCCAGAATCAGAATCACCCCCTTAATTTTTTCGTGTGTAATGCAACTCGTTTTCCTTTAAGGAAAACGGGCTGCATTACAAAAAAAAAACTGCTTTATTTAAAAGCAGTCACAGACATGGTGGTCTGCTGTCTCCAGCAGGCCACCATCCCTGTGAGTGCTGCGACTCGCAAGGGGGTCGCAATTTGCCACCCACCTCATTAATATTAATGAGGTGGGCCTTTGCGACCCGCTTGCGACTCGCAGATGGTGTCAGGGACACCATCCTGCATCCGGCATTGCGACTCTCAAATTGCGAGTCGCAATGCCGGAATTTGCTACATCTGGCCCCAAATCCTGACCCTAATTGACATGGGAGCTCCAATAAATGTTCTTGAGCTGTCTATTCTGAAATGCGTTTACTCAATATGGCAATCTGTCGTGAATGCCACATAACGCCGACTGTGGATGATTTTGTGGTGGAAGTGAGCGATTCATAATGTTTCTCAAAGATGGACCTCCGAGCAGGACACAATAAACTGCTGCTGGCTCCAGAATCAAGGGCCATCAATACTTTCTCCACTCATGTGGGCTTAAGGAGATACAAAGCACCAGTTTTCGGGTGTTAAGCATGGCTTAACATTTTTCAAGATATCATCTTGGGTGTGTTGGCTTACTTTGAAGGGGTCATCAATGCTAGTGATGACATTCTGGTGCATGTCCCAACCATCCAACAACATCTTGACATGCTGAGAGTAACGTTTAAACGATTGCAGGAAAGTGGTGTCACCCTACACCATGAGGAGTGTGCATTTCTCCAAAAAGAGATAGCATTCTTTGGGCATCGCTTTGGTGAGAATGGGGTCATGCCGGATCCTACAAAAATTTGACAGGAGTATACAGTTTCTTGGAGATGGTCCCGTATTGCCATTGATTCATTGAAAATATGACCACTTTCACAGCACCACTTCAGGAACTGACCAAAATGCAGGTGCTCTGGCAATGGGAGCCTGCCCAATATGAGTCTTTTCAAGTGCCAAAACAAGCTCTATCAGCGCAAACCACACTGGCGCATTTTGACCAGGTTGCAATGCTCTCCTAGAGAGAGGACGATGGTGAATGGGCTCCTGTGGTATATGCCAGTTGTGCTCTCAAGGATACTTCTGGATCTTCTTTCAGAAGGCCCTTTTGGCATCTTGAAGTGTCCACAACCACAATCCAAGCATCCAGAAGCTCTAAATTGCCTCATGGAAGTTGGGAATACAGTTCTTACAATGCACCTGCTCAACTCCTTAAAGGTCCACTGGATGCTAGTCAGCTGGGATCTTATTGCAGGGCTCAATGCAGGGGACTCTTGGTAACTCCTTTGTACCTGTTTCTTAAACGGAGTTCACTCCCCAATCCTTCGAACAAGGAAAAGTCCTTTTTTTTGTGGTGAAGCCCAAGGTGTGAAGTGGTGCAGTCCTTTAGAGTTCATTCCTTCTTGGTGCTGACCAGGGGTCAGCAGGGCAGTCCTTCTTGTTCTAATTTCTTCCAGCAGGGATCTGAGTTGCTGGACAGCTCTCTTTCTTTTATCTAGGTTTCTGAACTGGCAAGCATGGGCACCCCTGACAAATCGGGTACAGGGTACTACCCTATGTGGTGACCACTTCCTGTGAAGAGTGGCACATTTCTATCCTAGAAAACACTGTTTCCCAAACTTCAAGATGGATAAAATCTCTCCTGAGGTTCAGGTCTGGCTAAGCCCACACACAGGTGTGCTAACTTTTAACTACCCTCCCCTTCAAGCCCCTCTCTTAATATAATTACAGGGGCTCTCATCTGGCTGGGGGTGCAGGAAATGGGGGAGATCTGGCTTCTGTCCCAACTTTCTTTTCCCCTTTGAAAACAGCCCCCTTCCTGCTCTGGCATCTGCTGCTGCAGTCCTTCTTCCACCGGATGATACTTGACTCCATTATATGAGTGCCAGAAAACTATCTAACACTTTTAACACTTTACTACACTGTACAATATGCTACTACACACTACTCCACTCAATTCCAATCTACAAAACTCTGGTCTATGACAATAGACTTTGCAACACTCTCCTCAACATAACAACACTCTACTTGTGACACTGGGCTCTACGATTTAAAACAAATTTTTAATATTGAAATTAAATGAAAAAATAAAGGTTAAATTTTAGTTATAGTACCTGATTTAGATCTTGGAGGTAATGGTCCCGCTGTTGATTTTCCATCGGATTTCCCATCCGCCTACTAGACGTCTGTCACCTCTATTTAGATGTTGGCAGGTTAATCGAGGAAAGATCGCCAATGAACCGTCGCCACTGCCATGAATCACCACCTGCGTCAACAGTACCAGAGGTAAATGCAGCAGGCAGTGGACTCCAGCCACTTTTCCCATCAAGCCAATCACAAAGTGTGTTCCCACCGACACAATTGTGGTGGCTAAACCTTCACACCTGAGTTGGCGGAATAGGAGGGATAAAAGGGCGAAACTCACTTTATCTGAGTTTTCACTTTTCCTGCCACCATGAACCCTGTCACACGAACCCTGTATTGCTGCTACTCCTGTGCCAAGAAGAAAATGAACCCTGACATCACTGAAACAGAAGTTAATTCACTGTTTTACCTATCATCATTTGCCACTGTACTTTAGTACACGAGCATGTTTGACAAATACTCGCAAGCATTAGTACAATAATGTGCAATGCATATGTGTGTAATGTCGTAGTTAGAAAAATGTTTAAAACACATCTCAAGATATTAGTAACGCCCACCAATTTTGTACTAACTGTCTTCATGACAATGGACACCTACACAAAAAGTCACAGCAATCCCTAATTGAAATTGTGTCCATAGAGGTGTGCGCAATAATTTTTCCAAAACTACCATATCATGTACATAGTACAGTAGGAACTAATCAAATCCATGACAATGTAGCAATTGTACTATAAAATGCTAAAAGTATGGCTTTCACAGCATTAGTAAATGCATAGGCCTCAATACATTCCTGAATCATTTCAGTACAGAGTAAACATATTTCCACTTATCCAAGAGACATGCCTTGGACCTGATATTGAATCATCAAGATGGGATTCCCCAACATCTATGTGATTGAACCTTCCATGTACAATTGTCCTTTTAAGTACCACTTTTCTCACCATCATTGCTAACTTATCGAGACATAACTAAGGACAGTGAAATGTCATTTGGGGTACGTGTAACTCTGTCACCCATGTGGACACATTCCTGTCTATTTCAGTCAATACAGTCTGGCATGAAAAGTCATGTTGGTTGACACATACTGGCTTACATGTACATTTGGGATAGATTGAGGCTTCATGACAATCTGCTACTGTCTACATGAAATGAATTGAGTTTTGCTATTGAAACATATTTCTACCATTTTTCAGATAAGGAATGATGCCATTGTAAACATTTCCAGTCCTTTTGGCATAGATGCTCATGTTCATATTTTCATTGTGGCAACTTACCAATGTAAAGTCCGAAACATGAACTGCCTCATAAGTGCTTACTATGCCATGTCAGCAGGAATAGGGCCTACATTACCTACTCACATTGGTGATACAGCATGATCCAATACTCAAATGGGGCATGTTAGGTACAAATGTTCCTCATAACATGGAAAGGTGCGGGCACCTCTTTTTCGCATGCAGCCATGTGTCTGCTCAAAACAGCAAATAACTAAGTGCAAATCCCATTTCATAATACATCCAACCATAAAGATACTCATAATACATCAAATTATTTATATTAAATCAGATAGAAGCAGCCCTATTGCTTCCTTAACAAGCACAATGATTTAAATTGTCCATCAATATCATTCTATAGAGATTTGAACTCGATCAAATAACAATGCAAGTCATTCTCATTGGCTCACCAATATAATCACCATCTACACTGTAGTGATCCTCATTCCTTAGCACTGAAGTTGCCAACACGTGTTTCATGGAAACCCCGCTTCTTCAGGGCAAAACCAAATTCGGAGATCAAATCAAAGATATCATCTTTTTTATTCTATCACTTATAAAAGTGTGAACATCAGCCAGAAAGGCAATATCATTCACCTCCAGAGTCATGCATAGAACTCACATGCAAGCAATGTCTTCTTGGTTCTTTCTATACTGAGACACCAATCAACATTCACTGTCACATTCATTATATTTCAAGCACAATTTAAATCACTCCTAAAAGATGGAACTTCACGTGGCCTCACAATCATTTGGTATATTTCAAGCACAGTTTAAGTCACTCCTAAGAAAAAAAACATCTCTTTGCCGCACAAGCCTCCGAGTCGAGCTGTTCTGAACAATGATTTTTCAGAGGAATCTGGAGGGATGTCACAGCAAACTTTCAGTGGTGTGCTACAAGAAGTCCTTGCTTCAAAGATGAGCCACATCAACAGCTTCAACGAGTTTGCAAGAGCTAAGGATTTTGCCAATATGACGGGAGAATTTTATGATGTGGGTGGACTACCACATTTGGGTAGAGCGATTGATGGCATGCATATTGCCTTAATGCCACCTCACACTGAGAACAGGCCTACCACAATCGAGAGAACTTCCATTCTATCAATGTACAAGTTGTCTGTTTACCAGATTAATACATCTGAAGTGTGTGTGCCCGCTTTCCTCGGTTAACAAATGATTCCTTTTTATTATGGAACAGCACCATACCCCTGCAAATGTCAAAACATGGACCTGAGAGGGCCTGGCATGTTGGTAAGTACAATGTGACTTGAGGATCATTTGCTTTAATCCTAGTTTAAGAATGTGCAGTGGCCTGATACAATTTAATCTATCAATTTATTGCTCACATGTAGGAGACTCAGCATATCCTAACCAACCGTGATTGATGGCACAGCTGAGGAATCCAACAACTTGAGGGGAAGTCTGCTTCAATGAGGCCTATGGAAGAACACGGAGGCCAGTGGAGCTGGCTTTTGGGCTCCTGAAGGCCAGATTAAGGTATCTGGATGAGACCTGCGGAGCCCTCATTTAATCACCTGAAAAGGTGTGGTAAATTACAATTGCCTGCTGCATGCTGCACAACATTGCCCTGCAACAGAATATCCTAACTATCACAGAGGATGGAGACCGTGAAGAGCCATTGGGTGAGGATGTTGAAATGCCCAATGATGATAACAGTGGTAAAAAGAAATGAATTGACCTATGTCAAGATGTCATTGACCACAGTGTAAATGACCCTTACATATTTTGACATCCATTGTCAGAACAACTTGTGACATAGAGAACATATCAGTCTGCGATGGTAATTTGGTAGGAATGATCAGTTCAGGAACATCCAAGGCAAAGATGTTTGTGGATCAGAGTTTCCATACATTGTCTACTGTGTTTATTGACATAGATTAAATTTGCTTTTGCTAAGTATATGTGTCCTCCTAACTTATAATTTGAGTCAAATTGTATATGTGCAATAATTAGTTTTCCCTTGTTATTCAGTTTCAGGGCCCTTTGCCATGTCATCTTCATTTGGACATTTCAAAGTTGTGGCGTTTGCAGTGATATGTTGCTGTTAGAAAGTTCAAGGGGAACATGGGTTGATCCTGGGACAGACACCCACTTGGGATGGACAGATCTTGTATGGAGACAACTTGCACTGTGATTGAATGGAAGTTCTTAAGATTGTATCAGACCTGCTTTCTGTTGGATGTTGACACCAAGGCAATATGTGCTGCTTACATGCACTATCCACGTGTGTATGTCAAGCCATATCATACTGGTCTCCCTTCACATCGGCTAAATCTTCAA
Organism: Pleurodeles waltl; assembly: GCF_031143425.1. Classification (NCBI taxonomy): domain Eukaryota; kingdom Metazoa; phylum Chordata; class Amphibia; order Caudata; family Salamandridae; genus Pleurodeles; species Pleurodeles waltl. Next base: position 1,345,220,338 of record NC_090447.1, read on the forward strand.
TTTGTGTTCAGTGTAAGAAGCTGTTGATGTGTCTCTTCATAGTTGAAAGAACTTTCTTTAGCATACCACTGTATGGTGATTGTGGCATTGTACCAGATACTGGCACAGTGTCCTGAAATAGTCATGTAGCCTCACATTTTGTCACTGCAATGATGTACACTATTGGTTTTATTGATGTAGGATTGCTATTTTGAGGGCCGGATGTCTGGCTGTAGCTGAGGTCATGCATCAATGATAGCTTGCCTATTTCATTTGATCTCATGTAACATTCCCTTTCTTCCATTGTGTCAAGGTTCTGGATTGTCAACTTTTAAATTGCACAGACTGTTTGGCTTTTGCCTGGTTTGTGAAATGCATACTTGATTGTGTCACAAACTTGTTACTTAGAAATGTATGACACCAATACATTCAGATTTCATTGTTTGTTTTCCCATCTTTTTTAACATGGGAAACACATTACCAAGTTGGTATCTATTATTTATTTTATTTTCATATTGTTTGACAGATTTAAAAAATGATGGTGTACAGAAGACAGAGAAAAGGAATTACCACAATAAATACAACAGAAGCCTTTTGACGTTGCTTTATGTGCATTTATTTTGAACAAAAAGATGAGTGCAATAGCTTTGAAAGAAGAAAGAAAAAAGTTTAGTGGTAGATTTAACTAAATGTGTTGAGCACAAATTGTTTGGAGTCCAATGCGCAAAATACATCTCTCCTCAGAAAAGTAAAATGTGCCCATGTAATAGTCTAAAGAGTGAATGGTAGACACACACTGGAGGAAATAAGGTTTGTTGTCTCTTGGAGGTCTTGCCATCCTCTCCTGATGGTCTGGATGCATGTCCTCTCCTGGGGTGGGAGCACACTACAATGACAGGGCTGGGTGGATCAGTTTCCTGTTGTGGAAGGGCCTTGCTGTCTGTGGTTGCAGAAGGTGTATTGTGTCCTGATCTAGAAAGACCACATACAGGGATAGAAGGTAAAGGAAAAGCCTGCACCTATGATGGTAAATGTCAAACATCGGCCCAATCAAGGAGCACAAATTGGAGTTGTAAATTATAGCTCAATAATGTGCTCCCTCTGCACCTGCTTAAGGTCTCAGATCACTGTTAGGACCTGGCCAACCATGTCTTGGGACTGTTGTATTGCTCCTGAGACTCGATCAATGGTGATCTGGGTAAATATGATGCCAGTGACCTCACTTTCCTGGCCCACTGATTCCATCTCATGTTGCCTACCCTCACTACCCTGTGCCCTTGAGACAGTGTGGCACATCCCACTGGGTCCTAGCACAACTGGAGGTGGCGGTGGTTGCTCAACAGTAGCCAGGACTTGGGGGCACAAGATGGGAGTTGTGTTCCTCTGGACACTAGAAGTAGAGGTATCTATATGCGTAGTTGTTGCACCAGCTGTGGTAGTGGGCTGAATGTAACTCATTGAGGCTGACTGCTCAGACATACCAGATGGACCAGGCATCCCCTCACCATCCGGACTTGCAGGACTGGTGTCCTCACTGAAGGCTTGATCCTGGCCTGGAGTGGAGGTGTCTTTGGTTGCAGACTGTAATCCAATGGCCCTTGGTGTTAGTCCTTCTATGAATTACAAAATGCATTAAAGGTCTATATCATACCTCAAATCTGTCTTCATCTACAGATGAGCCAACCTAAAGAAAAGAAAATTTAAGATTTGTAGGATGTTGAGGCCTTTGTGTGATTTTGTAAAAATGTTACTCATGCAGGATAATGTCCACAGAGATGCACTTCAGTAACAATGATGGAGAGATGTCCTGAGATGTAAAATGTTATTTAGGAGTGTACATCCCATGTACCAGACATGCAACTCAGCACAGTATAGATGTGATTTGAGAGCTGAGCCATTTCAAGACCTAGCAGCCTCAAAAACAAACTGTGGTACGACTTATTGGATTAAATGGCATTGGTCATCATATGAACCCTGCACAGTAAATTGTGTATCAATAAGACTTAGAATCAGTATGACACAGAACATGAATGGATACCTTGGAATATACATACTATTATTTATGCAAGCAAGTAGATCAATTCAATGGAGTTACAAGAAAGTGACAATATGCTGAATTAAAAAGCAGATTAAATTGTGATACGAACATGGAATGGTGAATAACAACTAAATAAAGCTTTGCCTTTTGGGCTTATGTGGAAGGAAAGGAAGGTTGGACACCATCACATTGTACTATCTATTTGCAGGACCAAAAGGAGGGCATCATGGTACTTCTACAATTAATCACTATTGTCAATAGCTGTTAAAAAGTGAGTAGCACATATCTGCATAAATTAATACAGTGAAAATTAAACACACATTTAAAAAAATTTCACACATATATGTGTGTTATGTATATAGGTTAAGATACCACATTCAAGCACCATATCTTCGTGTGCATATGAATGGAGTTTGAGACCTGTTTTTTTTAAGTAAAACAAACTATATTTAGATACAGCAAAAGGCTAGGCAAATGCAAGGGGTGATCCACGGAGGACAACATATAATCTGACAATACATATTGGTCATTGTTAAATAGTTTGTAACAACCATGATGCTTCTGACTTCAATTCCAAAAGGTATTTTGAGAACTGAAGTGTCACTATATATGTTTTGATAGGTGTCTAGAAACATTCTGAACAGCTAAGTTAAGGACAAGGATGCCATCTGTGATCAGTGAGACATACATGTGTGTAACCGACCAGTCTCCACTCCACCAGTGATTGCTGTCAAGCCTTCATGATGTTGGATCTAAAAGACCCTCTCCCAGGGAAAGAGTTGTAATAGGGGCCTGGGAGACCCACCACAAGTCCTCTGGGCCTCCAGGTGATGCTTGGAGCCAGGGAATGGAATTCCCCCAACAGGTCATTCTACCTTTTCCTAATTTCCTCCTGTGTGTGCAGACTGTAAGCTACAATATTCACTCTGTTGACTATTCTGTCCCACATTTGCCTTTCTTGAGATGTGGTAGTATTTTGTACTTGTGCTCCAATCAATTGTGACTCTATTCTAATGATTTCATCCACCATGGCTGTCAATTCTCCCTTTGTAAAACGTGGATTCCTCCTCTCTGCCATTGTGATCAGAAAAAATATATATACTAGTGTCCCTACATTGATTTGAAAAATAATGAAAAATGAAAAAGTGAAACAGTAAAACAAAAAATAACCTGGCTGTTCAGTGGCAAGGTCATCCTCAGAATGGTAGTCAGCAGTGGAACAGAAAAGGATCATGGCTTGAAATGGAGGGTGTTTTATAGTTTTTTTTTCAGGTGTTCACAATTGTCCAGTATACATCAGGTGTGGGCTACTAACATCCATCCAATCACTACAGCCATAGTCAAATGCTGAACAGATCCTGAGACAAACTCCTGCTGTCATGGATCTGCCGCTGGTACTCTGCTAGCAAGACGATGTTATCTAAATATGTTTGGCACAATGTCGCCATCTCGACGGCAACGGAGTACTACTCGCCAGCTTTGGAGTTCGCTGCGTTGGCTGCAGGTTAAAGCTAGTGCAACAGAGTGCACTATGTCAGCGTAGACAATGGCTGTACAGCCATTGATCTAAATACAGCGATTGGAACACCGTCAGCTTGACAGAGTACTTGGGACCACTGCCATGGTGGATTGGCAGTAATACCGTCAAGATCGAAATCAGGGTCATACTTAGGAAGACTTCTTTTGCCTATACAAACCAGGAGCAAGCTAAACAAACTTTCAAAATTCTAAAGTTTTAGTTATGCTTTTCATTTAAAGTTTATCCACCATCGTCAAGTTATCAAAAGTAGCGGATCTCGTTACACACTCCTTTCAGTTCGCTAACCATTATAAAGGGTCTGATTTTGGCTCCAGGGACCCAATCTCCAGAGGCCTGTCACTATATTCAATGGAAAGGGGGGATGCAGCCCCCCTCCTTGGGCCGACTTCAGCCCCGAGAACCCCTTCCCCTGGAGCCTGGCACTGTATTCAAGGGGGAGGAGAGCACACAGCCCCCCTCCATGGGATGCTTTTGGCCCTGTGGACCCCATCCTTGGGGCTCGGGGCACTTTTCAGAGGGAGGGGCACAAAGGCAGATTTTGGACCCAGAGACCCCAACACCAGGGCCCATCCTGAAATTAGAGGGAGTGGATACCCAGCCTGCTCCCCTGGATGATTATGGCCCTGGGGACCCCATTCCTTGGGGCCACACATAGTAATATTGGAGGCTGCAGTGGGAGCCTTAAGGCACCTGCGGCCCCAGCCAGCTCCCCGCATCCAGTGAGAGTCTGCATTTCTATGTGCCAGAGGGAGCAACTAATAAATCTGCTTCCTCCGGGTGGGAACAATATTTAGATTTGTTTCCCTGCCTGCATCACTGTGGGCAGGTAAACAGATCTAAACTCCGCTCCCAGCGAGTGGGAGCATTTTTAAAGTTCTTGCCTGCTGGGAGTGCACTCAGTGTTTGCTCCCACTTGGTGGGAGATTTAGAAATGCAACTGCCAAGCGAGAGCAAATACAGGAGTCCCTGCTAGCACTGCTGCAGGAAGGGGTACCACTATGTTCCGGGGTGGGCACCACAGGACATAACTGCTTGGTCGATCCTGGAGGTGGGCTCCCCAGAGACATGAGTGACTCAGTCCTTCCCATTTGCTGCATTTCTGGCCCTGGGGTGGGCACCCCAGCGTCCTTTGCAGGCTCGAGGAAGGGGGCTACATGGTACGTAGCAGTCCTCCCTGGGCCACTTTTGGCCCTGCGAACCCCATCCCTGAGTCCCAGTGCACTTTTCAGGGGAGGGGACACATGGCCTACCTCCCCGGGCTGATCTTAGCCTTGTAGACCACATCCTGGGGACTCAGTGTCAAAGTTAGGGGCAAGGGAGTATGCTGTCCCCCTCCAGATAAAGTATAAGCACAGCTCTAGGGTGGACTCCCCAGGGCCTTTAATGGCTCAAGGATTGGGACCGCGTGTCCTCCATCTCTATAAAAATATATTTGAAAAGTGCAGCCTTGCCACCATTTTGTCTGTTTTTTTTTATCCCACGAGTGTTTCACAGGATCACGTAAATTTTTGCCATTTCTTTTTTTTTTCTTTGGCCCCAGAGGGAGCACCTCTGGGTCCCCCCCTTGTCCCCCCCTTGAGGCCTAGGGAGTAAGTGTATCCCTACCCTGCTCCCATATATATTTTCTTTACACAACTTCAGGACAGGAGACTGAGTACTTGAGCCCTGCAATGGCTACCAGCAATATTTTTCTCATATTGCTGGCAGTCAGAGCACTCACACTCATGGGAGTCTTTTTCCCGCAGGAGTGAGATGGCCCAAGAGAAATAAAGCTCTCTTGGCCAACCAGCTGCTCTCACCTAAATGTGGGACCTACCCAGAGTTCTCTGCTTCTTTTTTGCAGAGAAAGTTAGTGCTGCTAACTATAACTGCTGAATTTCTCTTTTTTTAAATATCAAAACGTTAATGCTGTCACCGAGAAACTCACCTACATATAACATTACTTTAACCTTTCTTTTTTTAGTGAATTTCCAAGGTTTTTTAAAAATAAAAACCGATATTTTTATTACACTTAACTATAAAGTTAATTTAACCTCTGTTTTTTTCTGGTGAATTTCTAGGGGTTGTTTTCAAATGAATTAATTATTTTTGTGCATATATGATAGAATGTCTATATAGTTATTATATGTTGTGCTTAGACATTATTTTACTAAATAAAAAAATAATATGATGAAACAGCATATGGTTGGCAGTTTGCAAAATTATTTATGAAATGTGCATGAGTATTAAACAGATCAATATCTGATAGAAATTATTTATTTGTTCAGTTATTGTAACTCTGATAACAAGAGATGTTACCAGCAATCTTTTTAATCAGGTGTCAATGCTCTCGCAAAAGGGTTGTGAAAAACTTGCAGGAGACTTGGGAGATTATAACCTTCTAAATTTTATTGCCATCTATTTGAGATGCTTTCAGTTACTATTTACTCCTAATGTACAATAGTATAATGGATGAAAGGTGGTTGGATTTTTTTATCTACTTTTTTAAAAGCGATGGCTATCACAAGACACTTGTGGAAGCCAGACATATAATCACCTACGTTGACTCTAAGGATGCTGTACTTCTTGTTTGGCTCTTACGACCCACTCACAAGATCGTATATTTAGAATTGAGTTAATTAAAGTCTTCAGTGTCATTTTCAACAAAATAGAACACTGCACATGTTTTTAAGGTACTAAAATGAATTGTGTTTTGTTCTATAGAAGATATAAAGAAGTATTTTTTTCTTACGGACTCGTGAGATGCCCACAAGACACTCATGAGAGACCCGAGAGAGGAAGTACACCCTAAGGAAGGATTCTTTTTGGTTAATCTGATTGTCTTTATTTAGAAGAAAATTCCATCCTTTTTTCTTCATTTCACTATTGTACTTATGTGAATGTACACTATTTGGCCTGCTCTCATTTCCTGTTTGGCTTTGAACAGAAAGATATATTTATCTGATTCGGCTGAACAGCCAGGGGCTTCTGCCCCTACTGAGCCCCCTCAGCCACCCAAAGAATCCTTGGTGTGGCAATTTTTTGGAATGAGGCCATGTGCCAAGAAGTTTTCTGTGAAGTATGTCACCTGTGAACTTTGTAGCAAAGAGTTTAGCCTGGATTTCAAAAACAAGCAATATATCATAAGTACCACAGGGATGTGAAGACACCTGAGGTCTATGCATCTGCAAAGGCTTGCACAAACAGAGTTGGGTTGTGATGCAGAGCTAGACAACTCTACAAGCGCTTCAACATCATTTGCTTCAGGGGAGACTGTGCCTGTGCAGGATATAAGTGCACACATGGACAATAACCCTGCTCTTTTTAATATAGCACTATTTTGCTGCTTGTGCACGCAGGTCATTTTTTCATCAGAAACAAGCAGGTCGGCCCAGTACAAGCTAGCTCAAGACAACAAGTAACCCCTAGGCAGTATTTTTTTCAATCTTTTTTTATAAGTTTCTCTCCTTTTTGTTTTTAAGGAGATGCCTCTCTTGAGATTGGCCCAAAATATAAAGTCAGCCAATAGAAAAGTGCATACTATTTATTAAGTAACTGCACCGTGCACACAACATTTGGTCACAACCTAACTTACTTTTGTAACTGCTAAAAACTACCAATTACTATTATAATTTTGCCAACCATCTATTTTCTTTCTCTCCTCATATAATTTCACATAGCTCCTGAAGTGATGCACTGTAATGGAAATGACCTAGTCACAATCACAGGTGTGGCACTTGAAATCCAAATGAAAGAGACCATTCACAATTGGTGTCTCTCTTTCCTCAAACTGCCTTTGTATATTATAATATATGTCAAAGGCAGAAATTGCAATGTTCAGAAAAGTTGAACTAAGATTGAGAAATCCTGGAGGCATGTCAATAAAACAGTTTCTGCACTTCTTCATGACAATGGCATGGGCCCCATATATAGTGGCATAAAAAATGTGATGGGGCACCCTTGTAAAATACATGGATAGGGCCTCCTATGATCTGGTTCCCATCAGGAGTACTCATTCAGGGGCCCACTGCTCATGCACAGTGCACAGTGCACAGTGCTGGACCCTTGGAGCTCAGGCACCAGCCTGCACCACAGGGGCTGTGGGGCTATTGATACAGCACTGTCTGTATTCCACAAGAGCGTCTGATTTGATATGCAAGGTGTCTATAGGTGAGATGGATTACGGAAAAGTGAACACGATCTTCCTTAATACCATCAAGGAATGCATTCACTTCTATGTGTAACTGAGCATTATACACTATAAACACAACGGCTCTCGACAGGACCACCCTATTGCAATATTATGTGATTATTTAATGGTATAAATCCCTTTTTTAGGGAATAATGACATCTGCAAGAGTCTTGCGAGAGTGTGCCATATTTGTCTAGCTCTTGTGAGGGTCTCACAGGCTCAAGCATTCAAACTATATTTAATGCATAGTAGCTCTGTTTCATAGCCGGTGAGTATTAGACTGTGCAAACTCACAATACTGTATACTGTAACCTTTCTCTTGAGAAAGATTTTCAGTACTGCACTACTTTTTGTTTAATATTCAATCCCGCAAGAGTCTTGCCAGATCGTAAAAAGCATTTTGGGAAAATATTTACTTCATTAAAATACTTATGCCTTATGATACCCACTTGTGATACCCACTAGTAGGGTGTGAGAATGAAGTGGCCTATCCCCTAATACTTCTTACACTATAACAACAGTACATAGTAGGGTGTGAGGGGAGAGTGAGTTCTTCACTGACACCCAGACCGACAATTGTGTATAATAGGGTGTGGGGAGAGACAGTCTCTCAAGTAACACCTTGCATCAAGATTTTGAGTGCCCCACTTCTTTTTTTATGATCCTGCAAGAGTATTGCAAGATAGTAAAAAAAAATTTGGAGGAAGAATGTTAAACTTTCCTTTATTACAGTATTTATGCTATATAGTCCCCATTATAGGGGTGTGGGGAGAAAATAAACTCTCTAATGAGACCTTTTCACAGTATGATAACAATGCATTGTAGGGTGCAAAGAAGCACTGCAATCGTACTGACACCTCTCCACAGTCTAACAACTGTGTATAGTAGAGTATTGGGAGAGACTGGCACCCCCACTGACACCTTCCATGAAGGTAAACAGTGTGTAGAGTAGGGTGCAAAGAGACATAGGCGGTCATTATGAACATGGCGGTAAAGACCGCCGACCGCTGTGGCGGCAGTGAACAGAATCCCACCGGCGGCGCCGATTGGAAACCCGCCATGTAATGAACAAAAAACCCAACCCTGCCAAACATTCCCACACCACCACTCACCGCCAGGACCCTGTCGGCGGGAATCCCGGCCCACCCCACCCCGCCACCGCCAAGTACACCCACAACCCGCCCTCCAAATAATGATGCACAAATCACCTCAGTGGACAGTGGAGGCCGGACGACCATTGGCGGCTGCGACCGCCACGGGAGGCAAGTGGACACATTGGCTAGGCTTAGCACCCACACACCTGACACACATCCTGAACACCATAAAACACCCCCAGACACACCCCACAATGCCTTGCAAGGAAACCATGACCAGAAGACGGAGCGCACCAGAGCCAGACAGAGAATGCCAGCAGACAGGACACGCATAGCGACCCACACAGGAGCACCCAAACACTGTACCCATTCCCGACGCCATCCACCACTCTCACCATGTCCCCCCCCAAAAATCCACGCTTCACTGAAAGGGAGCTAAGGACCATGGTGGACGAGATCATAAAAGTGGAGCCACTAATATTTGGCTCCAAGGTGCAGCACACACCCATCGCCCGGAAAATTGAGCTGTGGCAGACCATTGTCAACAGGGTGAATGCAGTGGGACACCATCCACGCACCAGGGACGACAACCGCAAGGGATGGAACAACCTGCGGGGGAAGGTCCGGGCCATGGCATCCAGGCACCACATCGCAGTGCAGAGGACTGAGGGAGGACCACCACCCAACTACACAGACTGGGAGGAGAAGGTACTCGCCATCCTACACCCAGAGGGACTCACTGGACTCACTAGAGGAATGGACTCGGGTAAGTCGTCTACATCTACCCAATATACACCATACCTGTAATGCATGCACCACCCCACCATACCCACACCCACCTAGACCCACACCCCACCCAGCCATTACCCACCACACCCACCACCCTGCATCCCCCACAACTCACTACAAGGCCCACATCACTCCCGCCGGGCACAGCCACCCACCCCTGCACGTACCCACATTGGAATAATAACCCCCACCACAATGTAACCCCACCACTGCCACTAAATACAATGCCCAACTCACAAAGGCACCCTGGAAGGCCACTGAAAGGCACACCAGCACAAAATAGCACAGTTCTGTACACCTTAAACCCTCATGCCATTGTAACATACATTTCTATGTCCCCCAACAGGAACTGCCACCCATGCAACCCTAATGGAGGGGACAAGGAGCGCCACAGGACTCCAGGGAGACAGAGGCACGTCACAGGACACTGGTGAAAGATACCTGGACACTGATGAGCAGGCAGGCCCCTCACACAGCCCTGGATGCTCACCAAGCAGCAGCCCCACCCAGGAAAACACTGTCACCCCTCACACACAGTCAAGACCAGCAGGCCAGGGGAGGCGTACCCACACCAGTGGACCCAGGGCACAAACAGGTGTGACACAGCAACAAAGGCCACAGTCTCCCACCCCCCAACATGCAGGAAGACGAGGGCCCCAGTACTAGTGGCTCGTCAAGACCTGCGCAGGGGACACTGGTACAGGGGGCCAGGGCAAGGTCACGTGCCCCAGTGGGTCAGGGGGCAGTGCACCGGATAGATGCAGCTGCCAAGGACGTCATTGCAGAGGTATTGGGGGCATACCAACTTACCCAAGACCGGTTGGCACAGATTGTAACCACCCTGGAGCAAAGTCAGAGGATGCAGCTGGAACAACACCAACAAGCCATGGAGCAGTGGAAAGAACACAATGCTACAATGGCCACCATTGCTTGAGCACTGCTGCAGTTGGTCAACAAACCCTCTGACACCCACACCGGACAAGAGGCCCCCACAACAGCCCTGGACAACCAGCAACAGATGACCCATGCAGCAGAAACAGCATAGGAAATACCCTCCCAGGAATCACAAGGCCCAACCATGCCACCCCAAGAAGCTCCACAGCAGGCGCCCAAACGGGGTCTCAGGCCAAGATATGGCACTGGAAACCCAGCAAAGAACAAGCCCCCCTCCAACAATTGACACTGCTACTACTGCCAAGCAACCATCCCACCAATTCACCAACTGCACTTAGCTGAGGGCTAAATAAAGTAGTAAACTACAAATAGGACCCGCCTATGACAACAAACAGGGCTGCCACCAAGTTGGTTTTGAGGACACCCAACCATTACGAATTCCATCACTGTACATAGCACATTCCACTGTATTCCACCAATAAACAACTTACCTCACCTGTAATACTGTCCCCTGTCTTCAATGTTGGATAAAGTGGAGTAAGGATGCAACAGGCAGGGATCAACTTTATTATCAAATTGAGCAAGGTGGTGGTAAAGTGTTTTTTAAAATAGTCAAGAAGGAAAAGCATTTTTGGCTGTCTGTACCATGCTGAAGAGGTCCATGTCTCGCATATCATGACCAATTCCCCTTAGATGACATGGCACACTCACAGTATCATTCACTAACCACATAGACAGATTGAAGTCCCACACAGTTATTGGAAGTAAAGTTGTATCTGTTGGTTTCTGGAATTTACATTTTCCCCTTCCTCATCATCACCATCACTCTCCTCACCTCTCTGAGGTAACAGATCAGGACCTATAGCACCCTCCACCTCCAAAAGGGGGATTGAATGTCTCACTGCCACGTTGTGCAGCATGCAGCAGGCCACCACTATTCTACACACCTTATCAGGGCCATAGGCCAGGGAACCCCCAGAGATATGTAGGCACCGGAATCTAGCCTTCAGGAGACCTATAGTACGCTCTATCACCCTCCTAGTATGTCCATGGGTCTCATTGTATTTCCTCTCTGCATCCGTCCTGGGATTCCTCACTGGTGTCAGGAGCCAACACAAGTTTGGATAGCCAGAATCACTTAGAGAATGGTCAATACAGAGTCATCATTGGAATGTCCTTAGTCAGACAGGCTGGTTTTCTCCAATGTGTCAGTTAGTGACAGGCACACTTACCTATGATCCACTCTCTGTCCTCTTGTAGTTGTTCCATCTTTTGTGGCACACTACTGTTCCTCAACACAAATGAATCATGGAGAAAACCCGGAAACACGGCATTCACATGGGATATGTACTGGCCTGCAGTACATACCAATTAGATGTTCATGGAGTGAAAGTTCTTCCTGTTTCTGTACACCTGTTCACTCACTCTTGGGGGGATGATGGGAATGTGGGTTCCATCAATGGCACCAATAACATGGGGAATGTTTGAAAAGGCATAGAAGTCAGACTTGATGTCAGGGAGGTCAGCACTTTGAGGGAATCGCACATAGGATTGCAGATGTTGTACAAATGCATTCAGAAATCTGGTCAGTACCAGGCTGAACACTGGCTGTGAGAAACCAGCACCCATGCCCATTGTCACTTGAAAAGAGCCTGTGGCCAGGAAATGGAGTGCGGAGAGCGCATACACCTCAGTTGGAATGGCATATTGATTACAATTTCCTGGAGTCAGTGCAGGATCTAGTAATGCACATAGGTTCTGAATAGTTGCACGTGTGAGGCTGTAGGTGATTATAATCTGATGCTCCACCATGGTCCCCATATCCACAAGTGGTCTGTATACTGATGGTGCCCTTCCTCGCCACAAGGGTCAGTACCTGTGAGGGCTAAGAAAAAGGAGTCATGTGCACACATACACTGGCATATTTGCTGAAAACATTCACTGCATTCTTCATAGTAGTGTCTGTACACAAACTTCAACATTACAGATGTACATTTACATCACAACGAGATAACATAGTAAATCAAGTGTGATTTTTTTACTCTATGGATAGAGCCGTAGGTGCTTCATATTGCTAGTAGGCCCAGCATTGTGAGTAAAATGATTTTCAAGATGCGTAGGTGATGGCAAAATGTCTGCCCAATGTAGTTCTGCCCCTTCGTTGTGGAAGTGACCTAAGACCGCTAGCGGTTGACGTCACAGCGTACGGCGGTGTTGACCGCTGTTCACACCCTCATTGGATAGCATGGATGCCAATGGGGAATCCTGGCGTATCATGATCGCCGTCGGCGGTGACGGTGCATACCGCCTCAGAACGTACGCGCGTTCGTCATCGTTTGATCACTTGACTCCCTGATCCTGTGCAGACAAGTACTCCACTCTGTGTACTGCTGTGGCATGCCTCTCGCTATGGATGTTCCACGTGGTACAGGGGAAAGGGCCCCGGCCTTCACCCAGGAGGAACTGGAGAAACTGGTGGAAGGGGTCCTGCCCCTGTACGGCAGACTCTACGGCCGGCCAGAGGTACAGGTGAGTCCGGGTTTGGGGGCACTGTGTGTGTAATGGATGGAGTGGATTGCTCAGATGTGTGTCCCTGTGAGCCAGGATGGGGCTTGGTGCATGGGAAGCTGCGTGCCACTGTCCATCCTATCTGGGAGTACTGTCTGTCCTATGTCTGACAATCTGCCAGCTGTTGCCATCGTGCAGGGCCCTGACCTCTGTGTTTCATTTCTGTGTCTCCCTACTAGGTTAGCGCCCACCAGAAGAGGGCACATTGGCATGCCATCGCCAAGGAGGTACGGACCCTGGGGGTCTGCAACCGGCGGAGCACCCACTTTCATAAGAGGTGGGAGGACCTGGGGCACTGGGCGCGGAAGATCAGTGAGGCCCAGCTGGGGAAGTCCTCCCATCATCGGGCACTGACCCCCCTCATGCGAAGGATCCTGGCGGTGGCGCACCCAGACCTGGATGGGCGCTTGAAGGCTGCACAGCAGTCACAAGGGGGTGAGTACTCACAGCCCATAATTCAGCCTGGAAGGATGAGTGTGTGTGCGATAGGGCTCATGGTGCTTAGAGCAGGTTTTTTGACTGGTGTCCAGCTACTGTCTGCTCCCCAAAGGGTGTAGGGGAGTCCCTGTCAGGTTTCACCTACCTCAGCTCAAATACAATTTCAGGATATGGGTGTGGGTCAGTGTACTGCTCAGTAGTCAGGGCCATGGTCATGGGCCTAGTGCACGGTGCTGCCTGTTGTGTGTGTCTGCTGGGTACCTGTATGTCTGGCCATTGTGTATCAGCATTCAGCTATTTACAAGTGTCTCTCCTGTTTTGTCTCCCCATCCCTGTTCTCTTGTGTTTTTTTCTGGTACAGCATCAACATCAGGTGAGGGAGCTGTGGCACCGGCAAGTGGGGAGGCAGCAGCCCCTGGATCTTCCGAGGCAGAGACAACGGACGCCCAGGGGACCAGTGGGTGGGAGGGCGAGGGGACTTCCACGGGGAAGGCTACTACCACAGGGGGTAGCAACTCTAAAACCTCCTCCGATGGGGGTCCTCCGGTGGTGGCGGACACTAGTGGACAAATGACGACCGTGAGATCTTCTGCCACCCCTCATACCATCAGCGCTCTCCCTTCTGCTCCCCACTGAGTTGCCCACCCACTCCAGAAGGTGGGCGTCTCCTTCGCCCCAGGCACCTCCTCCCCTGCCCCAGTCAGCCCTGCTGCCCTCACAGAGGTGGCTTTTGACCTCCTGAGAACCATGTCTGTAGGGAAGACAACCATTGTTAATGCCATCCAGGGGCTAGCATCAGAGGTGCAGCAGACAAATCCCTATCGGGATGGCATTCACGGTGCTGTGTCTGGCCTACAGAGATTTTTTCAGGCTCTGGCCTTCTCTTTGACGGCAGCCAGTTTCCCTGGCCATTCCCTCCCCCCTCCAACCTCCTCTACCCCTTCCAGCACCCCACTCCCTTCACCCGTCCAAGTCACACATTCAGACACGCAGTCAAGCACGTCAACACACAAGAAACACACTTCCAAACACAAGCACCACACATCCCACCACAAGCATTCACACAGCCAACAGACACCTGCACACACAACAACGTCCACTTCCACCACTGTGCCCGCCTCTTCCGCCTCCCAGTCTGTCCCCTCTACATGCACACCCTCATGCACTGCACCTTCACTCACTGTTACTGCTCCTCTACCTGCACTCACCACAATAGCAGACAGTCATACATGCACCCCATACACCACACCTGCACTCACCACCTCCACTGTAGTTGACACATGGAGCACACTCACTCAACTTGCAGACACCCACCCAACATACATCCACACTAGCTGTCTGTCTTCTCCCACTGTGTCCACCCCCCACCTCCCAAAACACTCAAACGCAACAAGACACCCACCCATCAGACATCCACCACACAGCAGCATACTGAGCAGTCACCGGCACCCACTACATGCACACCTACACCCTATACATCAACTCCCTCTGCCTCCACTCCCACGCCCTCATCCACGTCCACCCCAATTGCTTCCCAAAAACATTTCCTCTCCTGTGCAGACCTATTCGAACCCACTGGCCCACCCTGTCTTGTCCCGAAACGTGCCCACCTCCTTGCCCTTTCCGCACCTTCCACATCGCAGCCCACCCCGGTCCAGCCTTCACATTCCCGTGCCCCTTCTCCAGTCGGAGCCTAAGGCATCCAGCTCCACCCGAGGCAAAAATCCCCTACCCCCTTCAAAGGAGAAGCCCACCCCCCTCCAACCTCCTCCCTCAAGTCTAAGTCCCACCCCCGTCGTAAACCCCCACCCCCACCCCACCTGCTCCCAGGTGCATGGATCCCCCTATGGTGCCCCGTTTTGTGGAGTACCCAGCACTTGTGGGAGTCAGGTGTGACCAGTTGTGGCCAGGGACAATTGAGTCTTGTTGGACTGGCCATTGGCCCTGTTTGTTTCATCTAGCTCACTGAGCAAGTTAATAAAGTTTCTGTGTGGCCTGTGTTTGGGCTGCATGCAGTTCCACCCTGGTGTTTGTTTAAATGATTTATGTGTATGGGGCTATTGTATGTCCTATGGCCACATTGCAGTGGCCTCTGGTCGGGTACGTCCCTTTTGGTGTGGGGTGTCTGACTACTGATGCTGGGAATGGTTGGGGGGGCTTTGCGGGTTGAGTGTAGTGGGTGGGTATATAAGTTTGCCCTTTCCTTCCTTGTGTCGTAGGTTGCGGTACTTACCATCGTCGTTTTCGTCTGTGGTCTCGGTCGTGTATATATATGGCAAAGAGCAAGGCTGGCATGATCTGCAGCTCTCTGTCCATGGCTGCCGCTGCACATTTTGTGGTACTCCGGTGAGTGTTTCCATCTATTTGTTTCATTTCCGTCTGGCTTTGTGTGGCAGTGGTTCCCGCCCCGGAACTGGCAGCGGAATGGTGGTTCATAATTTGATGGACGGGTTGGGCCTTTCCGACGGCCTGTGGGCGGACTCTGCCATCGGCAGCGGGACTCCTTTCCTGGCAGTGGGTGGTGCACGGGATGCAAGAGTTATGTTCGGTTCATTATTTGGCGGTCCGGACCGCTCCTCTGTTGGCGGTTTCTACCGCCACCGCTGGCGGTGCGGAATGGCACGCCATGTTCATAATGAGGGCCACAGTCTCTCTACTCACACTTTTTCCCAGACACACTAGTATATGTAGTATGGTGGGGAAAGTTTAGCAACACAAAAGGATGATGGACAGAGTGCTGAACAGTGCAAAAACTCACCCCCAGTCACAGATCCGGGTTTAATCCATCGTTTTTTTGCTCACCATGGCACCCTAGTTTTTACACAGCCATATTCAAATCAGTCTTGACCCTGTTCCTCATGGGAACAGTCCGGCCCAAACTGCCTAGCCATGTCCTCCCTGGACCGGAAACAAGCACCCTGGGACCGGTTTCAGGGTATCACCCTTCATCAGCCAGGCTAGCTTAAATCTAGTGGCACAGTGAGCAAGGGACCCATGTCTGGACATACCCTTCCCTCTTAGGGCAACTTTAGCAACACAAAAGGATGATGGAGGGAGTGCCGAACAATGCAAACACTCACCCCAGTCACAGATCTGGGTTTAATCCATTGTTCTTTTGCTCGCCATGCCATCCCAGTTTGGACCCAGCCATATGCAAATCAGTCTTGACCCTGTTCCTCAAGGGAACAGTCCGGCCTGAACTGTCAAGCCAGGTCCTCCATGGACCGGAAACAAGCATCCTGGGTCCAGTTTCAGGGTATCACCCTTCATCAGGCAGGCTAGCTTGAATCCAGTGGCACAGTGAGCAAGGGACCCACATCTGGGCATACCCTTCCCACTTAGGGCAACTTTAGCAACACAAAAGGATTATGGACGGAGTGCCGAACAATGCAAGCACTCACCCCCAGTAGGGTGGGGAATGTACTCACCTCCCATGTAAGACCTCAATATTGTATGACAAGTATAACAAGTACTGGCCTCTCCACTGAGACCTCTCCCCAAGGAAATAATCATAAATATCCTGACTGGTATAAAAAGCATAGGTCTCCATAGTACAGTGTAGGGCGAGACCAGTCCCTCAACTGTGACCTGTCTCTTGGATGGCTGCTGTCCAAAGTAGACTGCCAAAAGGGGCTTACCTCTCTGGTCACAGCCCTCTCCAGGATAATAGATGTACAAATTCGGTGTAGAGATGCAATGAACTATATGGTGAGACATCTGTCTTGCATAACAACCATAGAGACTATGGTATGGGAACACACTAGCTTGTCAGCTGCGACATCTCCCCAGGGAAACATATATGCAAATTAGACTGTGGGTAGAGACTATTCTCTCTGCACATACCTCTCTTCATCATGATGTGGGCGCCTGTGCTTGTTATTATTTACACCAAGCCCCAGGGTGGGCCAGGTCCTGTGAGCATGCCAATTTTTTTAAAAAGGTGGGGTGCACAAGGGGCCCCCCTCCTAGGGCTCTTAAGTGCACCACCTCCTGAAGGCTTTATTATTATATTATGGATGGGGACCTCGCGGACCCCCCATTAGCTCAATTTAGTCTGTGGAGGGGAGTCGCATAGAAGAGCTATTTGAAGCCCCAGGGACCACCACCTACCCGGGGCTGCATACAAATTAATGCAAGGGGTCTGCGGACCCCCATGCCATAGGGAAAACAACCTCCCTGAGCCAGATCCAATTTTTAAAGAGGGAGGGGTCCCCCACCTCCCCAGGGGGTGCCCATGCCAATTAAATGAGGAGCTGAGCCATTATTGGTCCTGGGGACCACTACCGCTCAGGGCCAACTTCTGCTATCTCCCCCTTGGAAGATAGATGTTTACTTTTGCTTGGCAGGAGCTGTGACAGTTCCTGCCAAGCAAAGCCAAGCAAACACTAGCTATGCTCCCAGCAAGCAGGAGCATAAAAACTGCTCCTGATTACTGGGAGTGGAGTTTTCATCTGTGAAACAGGTGAAATATTGTTCCAGCACGCAGGGAACAGCATATTTAGAAGCTCCCTGTGACCAGGATTAATGCCAGCTCCTGCAAGAGGCTGTGAACCGGCTGGGACCATGGGGGCCTTGAGGCTCCCCCACGTCCCCATCATGGTAAAGTTGGTGGGCTGGGTGGGACAAGGACAGGGCTGGGCCCTGGGGATGGAGTCCAGGGGACTAAAATTGTCCCAGGGAGGGGGCCTACATGGCCCCTTCCATGTTAATTTCAGAGTGTGGCCCCAGAAAGGGGGTGGTCACCAGGGCCTGGGATGGTCTACACAGCCCCCTTACTAGTGTTTACATTGCCCTGGGGAGGTGGTGGTCCCTGGGGAATCTTTAAGCCCTTGGAGGGGGAGCTGCACAGCCTCCCTCCTTTAATCAATAAAGCCCCAGTGAGGTTGTGGTCCCTGCGGCTCATTAAGTCTAATGGATGAGGTCTGCATGGCACCCCTCCCCTTTTTTCCATAAAGCCCCAGGGTGGTGGTTATCCCCTTGACAAAAAAGAGTCCTTGACAGGGGCCTGTGTGTCCCCCTCCAGCTTTATTACAGTTACCCAGATGCCCCCTGTACCTGGCCCACCCAGGGAATTTTTGTATACAAGCATAGAGACTGTGCATTTTATTTTTTTATTTTTGCTGCAGATTTGTGCATCTTTCACACATTTGTGGCAAAAATGTCAAAAAAATAAACTTTTGTTTTCCTGGTGGAATCCCAGGAACACCCCGGCACCAATGCTAGGGGGTTAGAGTATTCCTGACCTAACCCCTTTTCTTTTGTTTCCCAAGACTGACTGTGGAACAGGGGGGACTACTTAAAGGGGTTTTGGCCACAGGGGTTGGGTGGTTATAGGTGTGGGCCCTGTGGTCAACCCCCACCATGCATGGCCAAGGTCTGTGCATGGTGCTGCGTTGGGTGTTTATAGAGGGTTAGCTACAGACCAAGCCCTGTGGCCAATCACCCCTGTGGACGTCTGAAGGCCTTGTCTTGCATGGGTGTACATAGGGGGAAGGGTGCAGGACCTAGCCGCAGGACACGACCTGCGGCCAACCACCTCCATGCACAGCAGAAGGCTGTGCTTGGTGGTGATTTGCTTAATGTAAAGTAATTAAAATGACTTAATGTTAAACAATAAAATTGGAATTCACCAAAAAAACTAAGGTTACAGGGATGATATAGTTAGTAAATAGAATTAAAAAACATAGACATTCACTTAAAAATCAGAGGTTACCGGAATGTTAAAGTTAAGTTCTGAATTTATCGGCCCAAAGCCATAGAAATTCAGCAGTTATAGTTATGGTTATCGCAAGTAACTGTAGCTCGTGCCCTAAGGTAACTATAACTTGAGTCCTCACCATACACTGCTATTCACGCCAGATACTACATCACTCATGACATCTTTTACAACATCATTAACAAGTTCAATGTAACATTAGCAGTAAAATGTTTGATGTGATAACTGTGCATGGCGAGGGTACAAGTGTGTAAACTCAGAACCTGACTATAATGTCCCTGTAACCTTTGTTTTTTCAGTGAATTTTATATATATGTATGTGTGTGTGTGTGTGTGTGTATATGTATATATATATATATATATATATATGTATATATATATATATATATATATATACATATACTTTTCTGACACTGTTTTTGCTAGTTTGAGGACTCTACCAGTGCTGACCAGTGCTAAAGTGCATATGCTCTCTCCCGTAAACATGGTAACATTGGTTCATCCCCAACTGGCATATTTGATTTACTTATAAGCCCCTAGTAAAGTGCACTACATGTGCCCAGAGCCTGTAAATTAAATGCTACTAGTGGGCCTGCAGCACTGATTGTGCCACCCACCTAAGTAGCCCCTTAACCATGTCTCACGCCTGCCATTGCAAGGCCTGTGTAGGTCACCATTAATGGGCAACGGGTAGATGCTCTGTGTGACATAGGAGCCAGCATGACTACTGTCAGGGGTCAGCTGGTGTCAGCAGAGCAGGTCCTACTGAACACATCCTACCAAGTCATAGTTGCTGACAATCATGAGAGCCACCTACCAGTAGATCTGGTTCCCTTTGAGTGGGGGGGGGGTCTCTGGTACTCTGAAAGTAGCTGAGTCCTGCCATGCCTGTAGATTGTCTGTTAGGCAAGGTCCTTGAGCACACTACCTAGAGGGAGGTAGAGCTAAGGTCTCACTTGGAGTTGCTGGGATTGCCTGAGTGGGTCTGCATGACCACAAGCTCCATGGCTGCCCAGGAGGGGAGTCAAGGATATCTGGAGCCTGGAAGAATTGCCCAGACAGCTGCCAAGGAGATGGGCAGGGGGCGCGCAAAACCTGTCCCAGAAGTTCCAGCAGTGGTTCATGGGATCCCTGACGAGGAGACCCCTCAGGAAACCGGGAAAGACATTGCTGCCCTAGGTGACCTACCCAAGCTTGCTGGATGGCAAGTTGAGGATGGGCCAACCAGGGAAGAATTTTGCAAGGTGCAGAAAAAGTGCCCCACTCTTGAGGGCTTGAGGCAACAGGCCTTAGCCCAAGCAGCAGGTGAAGCCCCGGGTGATCATCTCATCTATTGTGAGAATGATCTCCTTTACAGTGAGCCTAAGGTACCAGAGGCTGGGACAAAATGTGTGCAGGTGGTCCCCCAGTGTTACCAGGCCTTCCTACTGGGCCTGGCTCACGACATTCCCCTGACAGGACATTTAGGGCAAGACAAGACCTTTACCAGTCTTGACACCCACTTCTATTGGCCGTGAATGCAGTCAACCTCAGGTGCATTCTGTAGGTCCTGTCCTACCTGCCAGGCCAGTGGGAAAACAGGGAAAAGGCTCAAGGCCCCCCTGATCCCACTCCCCGCCATTGACACCCCCTTTGAAAGGGTGTGCATTGATGACATTGGTCCATTGGACCTCAAAACCGCCCTAGGCAACAGGTTTATTCTGTTTTTTATGGACCATGGCACCCGCTAACCAGAGGCAAGCCCTCTGAGGATGGTGACTATACCTGTGCCGACCAGAACTCTGAGGGGGATCTTTACCCCTGTGGGATTCCCAAAGTAGATTGTGTCTGACAGAGGCACAAGCTTCATGTCTGCATACATGGTGGCATATTTAAGCAAGGTGGCAGTGCACCTAGTGCAGCGCCATTTTCGTGGCACCCCTTAGCGTCTCTCTACCGCCACCATGTGTGCACCAAATCTATGATATGGCGCACCATGGCGCAGTGTAGGGGGGCAATAGCAATATTTTTATTGATGCTCTGCAGGAGTGGAGCCAAAATATTGGCGCTACTCCTGCATCGCATATAGAGGCCCATTATAAATAATGAAAGCCCCTTTTTAACGCCAGCTCTGAGCAGGTGTTAAAAGTGCCATATAAAAAGATGCAAGGAAATCTGTTAGATTTCCTTGCGCCATTTTTTCGGC
Organism: Pleurodeles waltl; assembly: GCF_031143425.1. Lineage (NCBI taxonomy): Eukaryota > Metazoa > Chordata > Amphibia > Caudata > Salamandridae > Pleurodeles > Pleurodeles waltl. Next base: position 1,345,241,750 of record NC_090447.1, read on the forward strand.
CCCCCTAACGGGAGCATAATGTAGAGCAAAGGGTTACAAAGTGGCGCAATGCATGCATTGTAGCACTTTGTAAATATGGCGTGAGGATTTTGGCCTCGTTTGGCGACATTAGCATAAATAAACGGACGCTAATGAAATGTAGCGCAAGGTGGCGCTATGGGCATATAAATATGCCCCTCGAAGTCCATGTGGGATGCATGTGGTTTGACCTATAAGTTCACCACACCCTATCATCCTCAATCTAATGGTCTTGTGGAGAGATTCAACAAGTCCTTAAAAAGCATGATCACAGGCCTCCCTGAGGCCATGAGGCGTAAGTGAGAAGTCCTCTTGCCATGCCTTCTCCTTTCTCATTGAGAGGTACCCCAAAAGGGGATAGGGTTTAGTCCCTTTGAGCTTCTCTCTGGGCACCTTGTCAGGGGACCCCTAAGCATTGTAAAAGAGGGGTGGGAGAAAGCTCCCAAGAAACCCCCCAGTATGTGGTCATCTACATGCTGGCCAAACGCAAACAAAAGCACCACTTCTGGAAAAAGGCCAGGAGCAACTTCGAGGCCAGTCAAGACGTTATGAAATGCTGGTATGACAAGAATACCACCCTGGTGTAGTTAAAGCCTGGAGACAGAGTTTGGGTAATGGAGCCAGTAGAGCCCAGAGCTCTCCATGACCGCTGGACTGGTCCATTTGAGATAAAGGAGTGAAATGGGGAGGCCACTTACTTACTGGACCTCCAGTCCCCTAGGAACCCCCTCAGAGTGATCCATGTGAATAGATTGAAGCCTCATTTAGAGAGGACTATAGTCAACATGCTTCTGGTGACAAATGAGGGCATGGAGGAGGAGGAAAGTGAACCTCTCCCTGACCTCCTCTCTTCCCAAGAAAGTGATGGGTCAGTGGAGGGTGTCAATCTCTCTGGCTCCCTGACCCTGGGCCAGTGAGGGGACTGCTACCAGCTACTGAAGCAGTACTCCTCTCTGTTTTCCCTCACCCGTGGATTCACACACTTGTGTGTTCATGACATTGACACAGGAGACAGTCCTTCTGTAAAGAATAACATTTACAGGTTGTCAGACAGGGTGAAGGCCAGCATCAAGGATAAAGTTGCCAAGATGCTGGCTCCAGGGTTAACTGAGAAATCCAGCAGTCCCTGGTCCAGCCCTGTGGTGCTGGTACCCAAGTCTTCTGCACCCAGTGCCAAGCCAGAACTTAGGTTCTGCGTTTACTACCAGGGTCTCAATTATGTCACTAAAACTGACACTCAACCCATCCTGCGAGCTGATGGGCTCATAAACAGGCTAGGTGCTGCCAAATTCCTCAGTCCTTTTGATCTCACATCAGGGTACTGGCAGATCGCCTAGACTGAGGGGGGCAAAGAGAGATCAGCTTTTTCAACTCCTGAAGGACATTACCAGTTCAGAATGATGCCCTTTGGGTTGAAAAGTAGCCCGCTACCTTCCAGCCCATGGTTACCGGCGTTCTGGCTGGTAAGGATATATTCTACACAGCCTATTCATACGACATTGCCGTCTACAGTTCCTGCTGGGAGGAACACCTGCTCCACCTCCAAGAGGTGCTACAGTCGCTGCAACAGACAGGCCTGACAATCAAGGGCAGTAATTCCAGAAGGGACAGGGTTCCGTGGTGTACTTGGGACACCTAGTAGGTGGTGGCCAGGTGCAGCCCCTCTAGGCCAAGATTGAGACAATCACGGCCTGGCAAGCACCTAGAACCCAAACAGAAGTGAAAGCCTTTCTAGGCCTCACTGGATACTACCGTAGATTTGTTAAGGGTTATGGCACCATAGTGACCCTCTTAACAGAACTAACTTCCAAAAAGCAACCTAGGTTGGTGAATTGGACAGAAGCTTTTCAGAAAGCCTTAAGGAAGCCATGTGCACTGTACCCATGCTCAAGGACCCTGACTACTCCAAATAGTTCATCGTGCTGACAGACGCTTCAGAGCACAGCATAGGGGTGGTTCTAGCACAGCTAAATGAGGAGGGCCTGGACCAACCAGTAGCCTTTATTAGCAGAAGGCTATTACCACAGGAACAGAGATGGAGTGCCATTGAAAGAGAAGCATTTGCTGTGGTCTGGGCACTGAAGAAGCTAATACCTGTTGGGACTCACCTCCTGGTTCAGACAGGCAACAGGCCCATCAAATCGCTCATGCGAATGAGGGGTGAAAATCCTAAACTCTTGAGGTGGTCAATTTCCATACAGTGTAAGGACTTTACGGTGGAACATCGCCCAGGGACTGACCACGCCAATGCTGACGGTCTCTCCATATTCTTCTGCCTTAGTGATGAGAGCTCCCAGGGGGTTGGGTCGCTCTCCCCACTTTCATCTGGGGGGACACATGTTAGACCTGACAGCCTTAGGCTGGTCATCCCCCAATGTTTTACTCTGCACATAAAAACCATGTGTGCCTTACAGCCTGTCTCAAATCAACGTCTGGGCTGGGCTGGTTGACAGCTCCCTTGTGCATTTCACCCAGACAACCACAAATACAGGACACTCAGTCACACCTGCACTCATCTGCATATTGAATGAGTCTTCCTGGGCTGGAAGGGTGGAGGGCCTCACAATTATTTTTCAAAGGCTAGTGGCCTGCCCTCACACAGTGGACTGTCGAACCTCCCAATGGGACCCTGCCAGACAGGACTTCGCTGAAAGGGGAACTTGCGCACTTCAAAACCACTCTTTGAAGTCTCCCCCACTTCAAAGGTATTTTTGGGTATATAAACTGGGTCTCTGACCCCACCAACTCAGACACTTTTTGACCTGCACCTGCATCCTGTCAAGAGGCACTACCTGGCTGCCCAAAGGACTCAGCTGGACTGCTTTGCTGAGAAGGACTGCTGCTCAGCTGTTGCCCTGCTGCCCTCTGACTTTGCCGGAAGGATTCTGCTTTCCCCCAAAATTGCTCTCCAAGGGCTTGGATTGAGCTTTCCTCCTGTTTCTGAAGTCTCATGTCCAAAAAAGACTTCATCTCTTTAAAGAAACTCCTTGTGTGTCAAAAATCGATGCAACGTTTTCCAAAAATGACACAAAGCCTGCCTCTGCAACTGAGAAATTGCTGCACAGCTGACCAGAACGACGCATCCCGACCTCCCAAGTGGAAATTTCATGCAGCGCCTGCCTTGCAATGGAAAAGTTTGATGCATCGCCTACCGGATTGAAGCAACGCCCGTGCCTTCTTCTAGCACGTCAAGGATTTTCATATATCATCCCTGGGCGTCAAAATATCCTTACATCGCAGTGAGGAACCAAGACTGCACACCAAAAAACAACACAAACCCCTTGCAGCGTGGAAAGAAACAATGAATCTTCAGTGCTATGTCGGAAAATCCGATGTAACACCCTATTTTTCCACGCAACTCCTCCTCTGTAGTCTGCATGCTTTGTTATTGTTAGTGCATACCAGGTACTGTGTGCAACAGACAACTGTTTATTTCTAAGGATTAAGACTCTTTTAAACATTTTAAAAGGGACATTTCAACTTGTGCTTATTGGATCTTTGTCATCTTGACCCTACTTTATTCAGATAAATATTATCTGTTTTTCTAAGCCTGTGTGGTGTATTACTGTGCTGTTTTCACTGTGTTACTGTATGATTTATTACACAAATACTTTACACATTGCCTTCTAAGTTAAGCCTGACTGCTTAGCGCCAAGCTACTAGTGGGTGGGCACAGGATAATTTGGATTGTGTGTGACTTACCCTGACTAGGATTGTGGTCCCTACTTGGACATAGGTGTATACCTCTGCCAACTAGAGACCCCATTTCTAACATTGGTGACCAGCGGGGAGGATGGGACTTGTGAAGTGACATACAATAGCTGTGGGCATAGTTCTGTTGACGTAACGGTGTGGATTTTGCTACCGCCAGTCTATCACTGACACTTGGGCTGGTGGACTTGTGTGTGTGGCTGTATAGTGATGGATTGGTATGTGTGGGTCATAATATGGGTGGCGGTGGTATGTTGGAGGCAGTCAGCATGGCGGTAAGTGGGATTTACCGTCAAGGTCATAATGAGGGTCTATGTGCTTAGCCTTCATTTGAGGATGGCTCAGTACATGGAAAAAGCAAGCAAAAACCTTCCGGCCTGCCAGGAGCTCCAGAAGCACTGGTGTGCGCAAAGCGCTGCACTGATGGAGTTCCAACCAGGGCAGAAAGTTTAGGTGTTGGAGCCTGTGGCTCCTACGGCTCTCCAAGGTCAGTGGTCTGGGCTCAGCCCCAACTGCCTGAAACCCTATTTTGACATAGCTGATGTGACCATGCTCATGGTTACAGATGAGGGACAGGAGGAAGAGAGTGAACCTGTCCTTGATCTCCTCTCCAGCAACCCACAAGATGGTTCTGTAAACGGAGTGGTCTTGTCAGACACCCTCACAGGGCAACAGCAGGCTGATTGCCGGCAAGTCTTCAACAGTATGCTGAACTATTTTCTCTGGTAGGGCTAACTGGTGTACCAATGATGAGGACATTGGAGACAGCTTTTTAAAAAAAAACTAATTTTAATGGGTTTTTCTCTTATTTCACACAAACATTAATATACAATTTACAATTTGAGTCTGTTCCAGGGGTTATATGCACGCTTGATAATCAAAGTCAGTTTTATATGTTATCACCCCTTCCCTCAACAACATACATGCACCTTCCTCTAATTTCTAATTCTAACTAAATATTACCCCTCCCCCTGCCACACTGTGCCCAATGTTCCCTCAATATAGCAGTTGTATCCCATTAGCAATTGTGGAGAAAATGTTCCTAGGAATCTTTTACCCGCTCCCCCTGCCTCCCCTACATGTGGTGTTGCTCACTAGTAGCGTGAGATGATCTCTACCTCCTATGTGTCTTAAGAGGTTTTTAAGATGAGGTGAGGTCATCTTTCGATGGAGTTGCATCATGTATGTTCAGTGCCATGACTAATACCTCCAAAGGTGTGGCTCCGTCCATTGGTCCTTGTTTTCTTCTGGCCTCCTGCATTTTAATCAGTCCCTCATATCCCACCCTTTCAGTGCCTCTCACCTCCAACCCTCATAAGTTGGTCCTCAGGGACTCTTCCAGAGCTTTGTTATTTCTCTTTTGGCTAAGACATATGCCAAACATTGGAACTGGCTTGTAATTTTTATTTTGGGGGTGTGAGGAAACCAGTGAAGGAAGCAATGGACCGGGGCATGGGGGATCTTCAATTCTGTGACTGAGGCCATCGTTCTGATAATCCTCTCCCAATAGTCTACTAACTGGGGGCATTTCCAAAACAGAAGTAAGAACTCCGCTTATGGCTCTCTGCATTGGTTACATTTCACCTCCATATTCCCAAAGTACTGGCTGAATCTTTCTGGAGTAAGGTAGGCTCTGTGGAGTACATAAAGATTGATTAACTTACGGGACACCATTGATACACGCGCTAAGATGCGCTCCCAGTCTTTAGCTTCCATGAGGAAGCCTAAGTCCTCCCACTTCGTCTTGAGTGCTGTCAGTGGTATAATAAGTTCCTGTCTCTGCCATCTATAAATATATGTGACCGCTATGTATTTCCCAGAGTCGTGATGACCAAATATTGGCATATTTCCGATGGGGGTGGTTCTCCTAACCCTTGTTTCCAATATCAACAGATAGCATGTGTTGCTGCCCGATACAGAAGAAAACACCCCAGGTTCAATAAGTAGCTTTCCTGAAAGTCTGCGAAGGGCAAAAGGGTGTCTGCCTCATATAGAGCCCCCAATGTGGTTGCCCAGGCGGATATCCACTCATGGATCTCCCACCAGTCCCCTTCAAGTGGCAACGCTAGTAGGAACTTTGTTGGAATGTCAGGGCAGTATGGTATTTTGAGCTTGTTCCTGTGGATGCATCGACCCCAGCATCGTCATGCAACCGAAACAGCCTGATTTTCCTTCACAATAGGGGTTCTCGGTCAGACGAGGATACTAGCTAACTCACTGAAATTGGGGGCACTTACAGATGCTTCCCTATTTGGGGATAGCCTCATAGTAATCCACTGGGTTAGCCACTGTACTTGTCCTGCTAAGTAATATGATTCAAAGTCTGAAATGGCCATACCCACTTCTGTTTCTGGAGCTTAGTAAGTGCCAACATTTGGAGGCCCGTTCTTCAAAGGAATCTCGTTATCAATGAGTCGAGGTCTTTGAACCAGGAGTGCAGGATCCATAACGGCAATGAACCAAAGTAGTAGGAGTTTTATCATACGTCTCCACCTCCATCACCGAGAGCAGTCGCATGATGTTCAGCACTGTATTTTGGCCTGGTATGAAGCCATTTTAATCACTATGTAGGAGGGTAGTCATGTGTTGCATCAGTATGGTGGCCAGGATTCTGCTGAGTATTTTGTAATTGATGATTAGCAACGACAAGGGGCGGTACACCTTCATACCTGTGGACTCCCTCCCTCGCTCCGCAGCGGCACAATGAGTGCTTCTCTAGTGGAGAATGGAAGGGACACTTCTTGCTTGGCTGCTTGATACAGGGCTAACAATTCGGGGGCTGAGCACTCCACGAAGCATGAATAACATTTCACAGGTAGGTCATACGTGCCTTCTGTCGTCTTCCAGGCCAACTGCTTCATCGCAGTCCTAATTTCTGGAAGGGTTATGTCTGCACCCAGGGCCTCATTTGCTTGGGTGGCAGCTTTGGGAGCTCCACATTCGTTAAGAATGCCTGTAAAACATCTGCTCCATCAATGGAGGTGTGGCAATATAAAGTCGTGTAACATGACCGGAACTCCTTATTAATATGGGCCTGACTCTATAATCTGTCTCCACGTCTTGTCCTCAAATCAACAATGACAGATCTGCATTTGGCAGGACTTGCTAGCCATGCCAAAAGTGCTCCTGTCCCATCTCGTTCGGTATGTGCCTGAGTCATAAAGTTTTTGTGATTGGAGGCATTCCACCTCTTCTGCCACCCTCTCTTTAGCCTTGAAAAGGTCAGTGTGTAGCTCTGGGTGCTCTGGGCGCTATTTCTCAAAGTCTCTAAAGTCCCACTCTTTCACCTTCATATCTTGAAGTAGCGTTCCTCTCACCCCTGTAATCTCGGATATGCAGCAGCCTCTGATCACCAACTTAAAGGCCTCCCATCCAATTAGTCGGGACAAGGAAATGCTTGTGCTCTCGATAAAGCAAGATTTTATGGCGGTGTCCAGGCTTTCCTGGAACACCAGGTATTCCAATGACTCAGGCTCAATCTCCAAGTCGGTATGGTAGGTCGGGTTCTACCCTATCTTAATCCCAACAGGAGTCTGAAACCGTTCTCACTAGGTGTTCTGTAATGTCATTGTGTCATGGACATCTGGGGAGCACAGTATAGTGTTTAACTGTACATGCAAGTCATGCAAGTCATGCATAGGTGAGTAGTATGAATAATCAGGCTCCTCGCCATGTTGAGAGTGCCAAGAATCTATCACTCCCCAATATGTTTGTCAGGCTGAAAACAATCTAGTTCCATTACAGACTGGGGAGTCCCTGAGTGGAGGATATGATCGGTCCCTAGTCGCAACAGCCCCACACTCATAGTGCCCACCCAATAAGACGGTCCCAGTCACATGCAGGGCTGAGATTCTGGAGAGTATGGAAAAGGACTCGACCTGAGTTGAATTGGGGCCATATATGCTGCCTATGGTGATGTCCCGACTGTCCAGCTTTCCAGTGATGAGTATGTACCTACACTCTGAGTATATTATCTGAGTGGTGCACTGAAAAGTTTCTCCCCCTCCACCTATGCCCCGTGCCAGACCCTCTTTAGAAGTAATATGGGTCTCCTGAAGTAATGCAATCTGTGTTCCTTGTCTCATTATATGTGAATATACTTTGTGTTGCTTGTGCATGGAGTGCATTCCCTGTATATTTCAGGACAGCAGTTTGTAGGTTATGGTGGGTGCCATTATGTGTTGTGGTGAGTAGCCTTATCGGCCTGGTGCTTCAGAGGCTGGTTCCATATCCTAAGGAGTCACCTGTCTCCCCATCTTGTTTAGAGTGCCCTAGGTCACAATGTGTGTATTTCCTAATCCCAACTAAATAATAACTAACTCAACTCCCCATCTATAGGACAAGTAGCCAATCTCTACTCATCCAAACAAAAAACCTTGCAACAGTCGACTGTGGGTGTGTGTCCAGGACTACCATCCCAACTTGGTACATGCTGATCAGGAAGTTGATTGGGAGCTGCAGGTGAAGACTGTGGAGTCACTGATTACTGTAATAATTTATGAATTTGATTGCATAAACTATCGGATATATGGATCCTGGTATTAGGTAAGACTGAAGAAGCTAGAGGTGGAAAAACCATACCACTACAGAAAATTAATCCAAAGACCTTTTGTGGTGAAAGACAGAGAGGGAAGGTTCAATGCTGTGGCTCCAGATATGAAACTGAAATAGACGATCCAGTGTGATCACAGAAAAGCTCCAAGGTAATTGCTGGTCAGACACGTAAAAGAAAATATGTTGCTCAGTGGCAGCTAGTTTACTATGAAGTTCTTTCTATTTGCAATGTTTTCAAAGAGATGGCAAGTCCAAAATGAATGGACCATTGTGAAAGTCTTCCTCACCAAAAACTTGTCCTGGTAATCTTTAAAATGTCTAGCCACAAGGTATGTTCTATCTTTGTTTTTAATTGCTCTCATATGTTCCAATACCCTTTTCCTTGCCATGTGTATCGTACTTCCTATGTAAAATTTGTTACAAGGGCATTTCAAAGCATATATGCAATAATCTAAATGACATGACATATGTTTCCTAATTTTAAATGCTCTCAAAGTTCCTGGGAACAGTATTTCTTTACAATTATCACTATGTTTACACGCTTTACATTTCCCACATGTGAAAAACCCTTGAACAGATCTAGGGGGTCATTCCGACCCCGGTGGGCGCCCAAAGACCGCACCGTGGTCAAATGACGGCGGGGGTCATTTCAACTTTCCTGCTGGGCCGGAGGGCGATCTCCAAAAATTCGCCTGCCGGCCCAGCGGGAAAGCCCCTGCAAAGAGGAAGCCGGCTCCGAATCTTTGTGGGGCCCTGTTAGGGGGCCCCTGCACTGCCCATGCCAGTGGCATGGGCAGTGCAGGGGCCCCCAGGGGCCCCACGATACCCGTTCCCGCCAGCCTCTTCCTGGCGGTGTAAACTGCCAGGAACAGGCTGGCGGGAAGGGGGTCGGAATCCCCATGGCGGCGCTGCAAGCAGCGCCGCCATGGAGGATTCCCTGGGCCAGGGGAAAACCGGCGGGAAAACCGCTGGTTCCCCTTTTCTGACCGCCGCTTTACCGCCGCGGTCAGAATGGCCCGGGAAGCACCGCCAGCCTGTTGGCGGTGCTTCCTCTGCCCTCCACCCTGGCGGTTTGAAACCGCCAGGGTCGGAATGAGGGCCCTAGTCTTCTCCAAAGTTGGTACCACACATTGGCTTAAAGTATCCCTTAATGTTCTACATCTTCTTACCATGTCAGCTCGCATTGGAAATAATTAGCGAGTTCAGCACGGAGGAGGTTTGGATAACCCTGTAAAATAACAGGGAAAACACCGGTCGGAGGACGAATGGAATCCTTGTGAAAACGGTTGAGTGAAATACAATATCTTTAAGCACTGGAGTACTCCTGGATGAATGATAAGTTCCAACCAGTGAAAAGTGTATGAAAGAGGGGCAACGGAGCACTAAGACTGGATGAGGTCTTAAGGCAGATGTCCGTTTGGAAATTAATGAATAAATATGGCATTAATAATTGGTGATGATAAATATAAACATACATGATACAAACATAGTTATTGTCAACAGTATTGTGGAATTCGATTGGTAAGAATGTTTAAAAGGTTTAAAATGTCCAAAGTGTATGGAAAACATATTCTAAGATGGCCGCCGTAGTAGAAAACAAATTTGTGTCAGTTTTTTGTGTTGATTATAATGGAAAAGCATTTATGGAAATGGAAGAAGGGATTAACACTGCCTGTGATCAAGGGAGCGCTGTCTCCTGAAACACGTTGGGTGTTTCATTTTTGCCATAATAAATTATTTTTTAAATCGAGGACATTGAGTGTCCGGGACGTTTCTTTCAAGGTAGAAAGGAGCATTTGGATTTGATATATTGGGGTTTGCGACCCCGTCTCGGTCTGCCGTGTGGACGCAGACAACAGCGCAACTTGAAAGGAGATGATATATATGTATATATATATATTAGTATACATTACCATTAGTGGAGAAGTGTGGCTCAATGGTTAGAGTGGCAGACCCTGAAGCAGAGATCTGGCTCAAGACCAGAGTTCAAGTCCTGCTTCGGCAGGTCTTGGGCTCAATTCCCCTTGACCAGATAATTCTCGCCTCGGTGCCTAATCTAATTCATGGGTCCAACTCTGGGCAATAGCTTGTTTAATCTCCACAACGGCCCCAACAGTGCTTGGATGCCTGGCTTCACCCTGGGGGTGCTCAGGAGTGGGTGCCTCACAGGGAAAAGCCAGGAGGGGTTCCATAGCGGTATGAGTACAGCGCCTTGAGACCCTAACGGGTGAGTAGTGCGCTATACAAGTGCTAATTTACATTTATATCATATATATATGTGTGTGTGTGTATATATATATATATATAAATAAAACCTTTTCAGGGTTAGAGTGACATATAAATTATGTGAAACAGAAGAAGAGAGAGCTCTGGGTAGTTTACAAGTTTAGGTGGAGAGCAGCTCCATTAAGGAGCACCCTGCAACACAAGGGACACTGTAGATTTGCTCATCTCAAATGACTGTTTTTCTAGCAAAGGTTTTAATCATAGGATTGGCACAGTGTCATCCACTCCGAGCTAAAAAGCGACAAAGTCTTTTGCCATTTGTACAGCAAAATCCTTAAGCATAGGATTGGCCCAGTGCTATCCTTGTCGAGCTATAAAATGACAAAAGCCTTTCACCACTCCAGGCACAGTATTGCAGCTTCGGACTGGTAAAATACCATCCAAGCCAACCTGGAATGAGCAAAAACAACCTTTGACACGTGTTTTGATGTCATTACATCTCTTCAGAGAGGTTTAGCTTTGTACAAACACAAGGAAGCACCCAGTATAAGTCAAAACAAAACTCTTTCAGAATTAGAGTGACATAAATTATGCAAAACACTCTAGGTAGTTCTCAAGTTTAGGTGGAGAGAAGTTCCAGTAAGGAGTACCCTGCAACACCAGTGACACTCTAGATTGGCTCACCACAAATGTCTGTTTTTCTAGCAGTGTTCAAGCATAGGATTGGCACAGTGCCATCCATGCCGAGCTAGAAAGCGACAAATGGCCTCATTACGACTTTGGAGGTCTTAGGACCGCCATGTTGGTGATGACGGTCACACTGCCAACAGGCTGGCGGAGAAGACCACCAAATTTTGACCATGGCCTTATTCACAAGAGAATACAGCCTAAGCACCGCCGGAAGTGCCACTGCAGTCTGGCCGCCACGGACGACAGTAGCCACCTGCAGGCCTGCGGAGACCATGTTTCCAATTGACAGTTTACAAGGTTGCACACTTCCAAGGTTTCCACCACGGTCACACCACCATGGAAACCCAGGCAGAAAGGAACTGCATGAAAGGAGACACCCACCTTCAAGAAGCTACACTTGTCCGTAGCTGCCATGGAACCATAACTAGACTTTATCTCGCTGCTCCTGCTCACCCAAAGACTCCTGAATCTTCGACAATGACAGCAACCATGAGTACACACACTCACCTGTTATTGTTGTATATTGTAATTTATACACACTCACACAACATACAATGGTCAAGGGGTGCGAGGGCAACACTGACATGTAAAGCATACTGGCACGCACACTTACATTCAGACACACACACAACCGCACATACACACTACCCACTCTATGGCTACCTCACACAACCCCCCCCACACACATCACAAACACACACAGGTACGCACGGAAACCCTGCACAAGCACCATCTCTTACACAGTACCACACAACACCACACCATGTCACAACTACAACACAACCGCACCATCTCCAATTTATAGGCAGGGACCCATAGTAGACACTACCCAGGGACACATCACACATACAGCACAACTTACAAACAACAGGGAACGAACACACACATTTACACAACCATACTACTTATCGATTGACATACACAGGGCATTGTATCTAATATACCATACACAAAACACACACACAAAGCACACTTAGCCACACAACACAGCAACAAACATGTATGAACACAAACACCGCTCAATACCATCACAACAAAATGTGTTGAACATACATGTGTCCATCACACAACACACACCCTAGCAGTGTTAGACAAAAGCACTGCACACAACCTCACATAGTGGTTAAACAACATTAGTAGCACAAGCACCACACACAAACACAAATACTGACAAACAACTGTCAGCCAGGAACAACTCTATACTAGGGAAAGGAATGTATGACAAATATTTAACCTCTAAACCAACAATAGGATTATTTAAAAATATATAAGTTAGTGGAAATGTGCAAGTCAAAGGCCGTAGGCCAGTCCAGAACAAAAAGTCTGTATTGACACAGTGCACATTTGTGTGCCCTCAACTTGACTCCTGACTGCCATGTGACCTCCACAGGTAAGGACATCAAGGGGGCATGCAGGTACCTCAGAGGTTATCAGGGGGTGGTAGAAGGGGAGTTTGAGCTTAGGTTTTGGAGGGGCCTTTGGGATCTGGCTGAGGAGGGTGGGGTTTGGGCTTAGGCTTAGGGGAGGGTTGGGATTTTTTGGGAGGGGTAGACTTCTTGGCAGGGGGAGTGGCATGGGAACTTGCAGCAGGGGTAGGGAGGGTTTGGAGGTGGAAGTGATGGATTTGGGGAGGGAAACAGGGCTATCAACAGGGAGGGGAGTAGGGAAAAGGGCAATCTCTGAAACGAAAAACTTTTTATACACACACAAGGACGGTCACAGTAAAGGGTTTGGGTGTGGAGGGAGAGGGAGTGATCGTCTGAGGTGTGGTTTGGATGTCTTGGGTGCATGTTTTTGCGAGGTATGCTTATGTGTGGTGGGTGACTGTTGGGTGGGTGAGAGAGGGTGTTTATATGTCTTGGGATGAGGGGTGGTGGAGGTGCTGGGGGATGCCGTGGTGGGTGGATGAGTGTGTGTTGTGGTGGTGACTGCAGGTATGGTGGATGTGCTGCATGTAAGCATGTCAGTTGTCATGTCTGCGGGTCTGGTGACTGGACTGGGGTGGATGTCTGCGGGTCTCCTATAGTACTGTCTGTTGGTAGGATTGGTATAGTGGCTGGATCTGTGAGTATTGGTGTGGTGTCTGCAGGTGTCAGGTGTGCTGTCTGTGAGGTTGAGGGTTATGGGGGTGTCAGGGCAGGTTGTGACTGTTGCTCTGTCTTCAGGTGGATGTTGCTTGTGTGCATGCTGGTGGTGTGTCTTGTGGTGCATATGTTTGTTGAGCTACCCTTGGATGTTGAGGTGGATGCAAGCCTGTCTGTTTGTGTGCTTGGCTGGGAAGAAGGGTTTGGGTTTGGGAAGAGGAAGGAAGGGAGACACAGGGTGACTGGCTGCCATCAGCGTGGAGGCCCGAGCTTGAAAGGATCTTTGTAGGCCAGCCAGTGTACCTTGAATACCCTCCAGGAATGCATTACTCTGTGGGATCTGAGTTGCAAGTCCTGGATGGCATTCACAATGATCGACTTATCCATTGAGATTGACTTCAGGAGGTCAATAGCCTCCTCATTGAGGGCAGCAGGGCTAACAGGGGCTGGGGCAGAGGTGTCTGTGGCAAAGGAGACGCCCGCCCTCTTAGGTGAGCAGGCACGGCAAACTGGGTGGGGAGCTACAGGGAGGGCGGTGGTAGTATGGGGGTGGCAGGCAGAGATGGTGCTGGGGCGGTCCCAGATGGGTCCCCACCACCAGGGAGGAGGATTCCCAAGATGAAGCCATGTATCCTATCTCCCACGTGGCACTCCCCTTGCCCTCGAAGCCACTGAATCCCTTGGTGTCGGTGGTATCATGACTCAGGTCCCGTGGCCAGCAGCTTCCCCACTCTGCTATGCCCCATCTCCTTCACCTGCCAATGTTGATGCTGAGAAAGAGAGAGAGAGGTAGGGTCATCACATTCTTTTAATTCACTTACATCACACCATAGACAACACTAACATCACATATGTGTGATACATCCCCAGGTAGAAATCGTCTTGAGCCAACATCATGTCACAACAAAATATTTTCCACAACCCTGTATGACAACAATGTCACCCACCACATAAGTCACTTATCGGACAACAACATCACCATCCCATCAGTAAAACTATGACACAAACAATTCCTGTACAATGAATTGACAACATGAAAATGGGTCCATTGACACAGCATCACTGTCAAACAACAAACCAGCATTACACATACTCCAAATCTACACATGCTCAGTGCATTACCAGATGTCATGCTCCATAAATGTTAGCTCATCAAATGCAAATAACAAGACTGCATGTTGCCTAGAAATCACATACATCTCATGTCACTGTGTGATTGCTTCACAGTGGAAACTAGCTCAGATGCACCTACTCAATTTGGCATATTCAAATTTGGAGTATAATAGACTCCAAACCCATTTCAGCAACACATGTATCAATTGTGGTGTTGCAAAGATTGATACAGAATTTGTGGACCTACTCATCTTAGTCATTCTCACCTAGAAAACAAAGTCATGTATACTAAGAGGGGTCTACTTAGCACATAGGATTTAGACACAGCCAACCCCAGGGAGCATACCAACAACTTAAATGCAATGGACACCTGTCATATGCATTAAGGCCACATACAGTTCAACTTATCATGATGAGTGGCAGCATCAAAATAACATAATATAAGTACCAACATCACTATCCACACTTCAGACATGAGTAACCTTACATCTTTAGAATAAAGTTGCACTGACAAAAACCGCTTCGAAGGTAATCATGATTGAGACATACACCTATAGCCACCCAATTGACTGACAACTTATGCCATTCCACCAACATGTGATTGTGAACAACAAAACCTGCAACACAATTAAGTCAGTGCAAATTTAGGTTCATCATACTAAAATCCTTCAAAACAGAGTCAGAATAGCAAATGTAAGTATGCCAAAGTTGAATCACAAAGTTGAAAGGTGGCAGGAATTACCACTGTATGCATTATGTTGGCTAAAATAGTGTATATTGTACCTATATAGAGGATGTCCTGCCCTATATAGCATGCCCATTAAACATTGGCTAAGGGAATAGCAGGGTATCCACTTCATAATAACATGGAAATGGTAGAAATAGTTTTAACTTCCATTTCAATGATATGTCTTTCACTAGGAATGTAGTAATACAACCATGCTTTTCAGCATGTAGGATGTCTATCACAGGTTTTAATGCACAGTCCACACTTAACAATGGGGACACCTCCTCACACCTCTGAGTAAGTGTAGCAAGTATGCCATGTGTAATCTCAGATAGAGATCACACCTTCATATGAACTTGACATTTGTTTTAACAATTCACAGATATTTTGACTGTTTCTGATCTGTCAGACCTTATGTTGCACATAGAGCTAGATCCAGGGGCATTGGAATGGACAGAGGCCAAAGTCCTGGACAACTTACCATAGGGTATTTGGAGTATGGAGCAGTAGGTGGGAAGGATCACCCAGCAGGGTATATATAGAGCAGTTTAGTGGTACACATATGACACAGTCACATGTACATCACCACGTGCTTTAGTATAATATGGTTAACATAGGTGAGTATTATGTCCCTCTACACAATAAAATGTCCACACCTGTGTATCAATGTTATAACCTGCACATCTAGGTGTATCTAGGAGACCCTTCAACTTTAGCACTTACCACATTGTCACATTTTAAATACTTACATATCATACTGAACTGCCAGAGGGATGTACATGTGTCTAGTTAGTACTTACTCTCTTGTGGCTGCTGTGCTGCCCCCAAGCACCCATCCAATTCAGGGTAGTCCACTGCCAAAATGTGGGTCACAAGGGGGACCATGACGCGACAGGCACCCCTCCCTCCTTGGGAGGACAGTCCAAGCTGGGCCTCTGCGGTTTTCTGGGCCCAGTGTCTCAGGTCCTCCCACTGCTTCCTACTATGGGTGCTCTGCTGGCTGTGGGCCCCCAGGGTCCACACTTGCTTGGTGATAACACACCAGATTTCCATTTTTTGATGGGCGTTGACCTGCATGGATGACATAGACAAGAGGAGAGAAGTTATGTCCACATGAACTATCCCAACACAAGTGGTAAAAAAACTTCAGTCATAGCAAGTTAGTAAACATACCCTTCTTCACAGTTCAAACTCCTTACCAAATTTCCATCAGCTACCAGGCCATGTGCAAGTGGAGTCAGACATACAAAATGCATGATCAGTATCAGCTATTGACTAGGAACATATGATCAGGCCACAGGATTGTCCATAACATGGTATGGCTCTACTATTATTTCTCACACCATTATTGATGTACATGCTGCAATATGTGTTGTGAATCAAGGAAGATAGATCGCACACTATCTGCTATGTATCAGTACTGTATATCTGTTTATGCACATGTACACATGTCAATACACCCACACATGATGACTCAATCCTTCAGTCCTGCATATTTCATATACACCATCATACACTCCACCTGTCACACATTGGTATACCATTGCACTCACCTACTACTCTGGTCCACCATACAGCTGTGCATACAAGGGTAGGACTTCATCCACTAGCTTCTCCAGCTCTTGTGGAGTATAGGTTGGGGGCC
This sequence comes from Pleurodeles waltl, assembly GCF_031143425.1. NCBI lineage: Eukaryota > Metazoa > Chordata > Amphibia > Caudata > Salamandridae > Pleurodeles > Pleurodeles waltl. The sequence goes on from NC_090447.1 coordinate 1,345,258,518, forward strand.
CTATCACCTGCAGGATGTGGCATGATTGCTCCCAGAGGCAGTACACAGCAGCTTAGATCTTGGAGGTCTTGCTGGCAGCAATGTAAGGAGTCAAGTGAGGAATACTTCAGAAGATGGCGGTCACATCTGCCACATACAGGACCATCACTGTCGGCGGACGTTGCCATTGGCCCAAATCCGCAAGAGGCAGCAATATGTTCTAATGGCAATGTCAACCACTGTAGTAACCGCCTACCGCCATGACGACATCCGCAGGCGGAGTTAGGTCACTTCCTCATGTCCAGTACAGTAGGTCAGGCAGCTGCTATTTTGAGGCAATTACATGTATAGAAAAGTAATGAAAGGTGTGTCATTTACTTTTAACTAGTCTCTGCAAACATGGTTTAAGTGCTGCCTTCATTATTAATAGTCTCAATGTGCATTTGTGTTGTAAAGGCTGCGTAAAAGAGGTATGGCTGGTTATGGACATGACATTCTATTGTTAACATCCTATTTTCAATGTAAATGGACTATAGATGCAGCACATATGTCTCACATGTAAACTAGGTAGATCTGTCAATTACTGCATGTCACATATTTATGCATGTAAAGTACATCTGGGGGTTTAGGGGATCTGAATCAAGGGATACATAGCTAGGTGCTGTTTATCAAATTTCATATGCATCATATGACATCATATCAAGGTATTTCTGTCAGATCCTCACGTTGCAGGATGTCCAAGACCTTCTCCTCCCAAGATGTGAAAGTAGGGGGAGGAGGTAGGGGTTCACTGACAGTCTTGCGTACCACCAGCTGGTGCCTGGATGCCATGGAATGCACCTTTCCCCTGAGGTAATTCCACCTCTTCCTGATGTCCTCTCTTGCGTGGATAGCTATCTACAGAATTCATCCTGTCGACTATTCTTTGCCACAACTCCATTTTCCTGGCTATTGATGTTTCCTGGACCTGTGCTCCTAAAAAAGTGTGGCTCTACCCTGACAATTTCATCTACCATGACCCTCAACTGATCATCAGTGGAACATGGGTGTTTTTGTGGGGACATGGTAGTGGTGGGAAAGACGATGAGGTAGTGTAAAAAAAATAAAAGGTGGAATGATATGTTTGTGATGAGGTGTAGGTATTGTGATGTGAGTGGGTGACAGTTGTTGTGTGTTGTGTGTGATAGTAAATTTTGTGTTGTGTATGTTGTAGAAGTGTGGGATGTGTGCATGGTGAAATATGTAGGGGTCCTAATCTTGCTTTTTGTTTCTCTGCAAAATGTGGCTTCTCCGCGACTGTGTGTAGCGTTTTGGTTGCAGACGATTGTGGGTTGTGTAGAAATGTAATATATAGTACAGTGTGTAGGTCTGTCAGGTGTGTGGATTTGTGTCCGGTGTGGGGTATTCAAACTATCCAATGTGGTGTGGGGTTCTGTGTGATATGAATTCAGGCCACCACAGTTCACACCACCAATGGTTTTCCACCATGGATGAACCACTGTTGTGATTTGTGGATCGTATTAAGATGGGAGGAGTTTTGGTGGGCTGTTGGTGCTGGTGGTGAGACCGCCTCTTTTCCATCCTCCAGTGCCCTGGCAGGTTCGGAATTTTGGCCGTTTTTTGTCAGACTTCACAGTGTGGCTCTTAATTTGGAGATCGGATTACCACCAACATGGTGTTCTTTTGGCACCTGCGACTGAGGCAGTCTTCCCAAAAGACTGTCAAACTCATAATGACCCTCAAAGTCTTTTCCCACTTGTACAGCAAAATCTTTAAGCATAGGATTGACCAACTGCCATCCTTGCTGAGGTGTAAAATGACAAAAGCCTTTCACCACTCCAGGCAGGGTATTACATCTTTGGACAGGTAAAATACCATCCTAGCCAAACTGGAATCAGGAAAAGCAACTTCTGACACATGTTGCGATGTCATTACATCTCTTCAGAAAGGTTTAGCTTTGTCCAGACACAAGAGATGAGAAAAAACACTGTACATAGCAGAGCTGCGAGTTATAGTTTCCTTAGGGCACGAGTTATAGTTACTTGAGATAACTATAGCTATATCCACTAAATTTTTACGGTTTTGTGTGTGTAAAAACTGAACCTAACCATAATGTCCCTGTAACCTTTCAATTAATCAGTACATTTCTGAGTCTTTTCAATTTTATTTCCTAACTATAGTATCCCTGCAACCTGAATATAAACATATATATTAGTTATAATTAGGAAAATGTATTTTCCCTATACAAACCAAGTTTAAACTACACAAACGTTACACATTGTAAAGTTATAGCTTTCATTTACAATTTATCCACCACCTTTAAATTATTATAAATACCGGACCTCATTACACACTCTTTTCAGCTCTCTAACCAGACAACATTAACTATAACTCACCACACTACCATGCAATGTGTTGTGACAAATAATGTAGTTTGAGTAGTTATAAGTGTTGTTATGAATGCTATGATTTTACATGCTATAAGAGATGTAGTATGCAAGGGTACAAACAATACATGGAAGAGGCATGAGTTACGGTTAATGTAGCATGGTTTTAGTAATTGTAAGATAGTGTATATATTATAAATTTGAAGTTATAATTATAACTTTACAATTTTCTTATGATTGTGTATTTTTAAGTTGGGTTTGTATCGAAAGAATACATATGATATTTATAACTGTAAAATATCATTAACCTTTGCTTTTTCATTGTGACATTCTTTTTGTCCCGGGGCAAGTTTTGACTATGCGCAAACCAGAATTGATGTGTATTCATGTATAAGGAAAATAAGATTGTCAAAATTGTTTGAAGAATAGAAAATAAAGAGTGCCACTTCCAAAGTAAAATCAGTAATTGAGGAAATCCCACAGAGCAGTTTTTAGTTGAAAATGTGGATTCAATGAGAGCACTGTTTGCCCTGGAGGAGGAATGCCAGGGAATTGTTGAGATTGGGGCACCAGGTTTAGAAGAGTGAATTGGTCTCAGTGTACCAGACAGGGAGGCTCACTTTTGGCCCAAATCCTCACTTACTCCACACTCAATTAGAGACATTACTTTGTTCTCAGTGGCTGTTACCAATTATTTAAAATATTGCCAGAGAAGAGGTAGATTTCATAAAGGGAATAAGAAGACGTGAATTTAAATTAACATTCTTGTTAAGAAACTATCTTATGATAAGGATTGTGTAATAAGAAGTATTGACAAGGGTGGAAATGTGGTCTTATGGCCCAGGAGTAAGTATATGGGAGAACTCTATTGGCATCTGAATGATGCAGCATGTTATAGAAGAATTGACATGGGTGAATATGTGAGAATAAAAGTAGAGTATCATGCCAATCTGAAAGAGTGGTCTGAGATTAAATTGTTGAGTGATGATGAATGGATATGTTTGAGAAATGATTTTATCAGCACAGGGTAGCCTGTTTGAAAAATACTTCTAAATATATAGTTTTTTTCTCTGGCCCTTTGTAGAAGGTTTGCCTTCATACTTACACGATTCTACAGATTTCCGAAGGAGAATTGTTGACACAAAATGGGAAGAGGACATGTTGATGGAGACATTAGATGTTGCTTCATTATGTACAAGTATAATTCACACGGATACTTTCAGGGCCATCAGACATTTCTTAAGAGCAAGGCCCGTCAGTTTTTATAAACCCCATGAGATGTTACTTAGAATGTTTGTATACTGTTTATCCAAAAATATGTTTTTCTTCAATGGGGAGTTTTTGAGCAACAACAAGGGTTAGCGATGGGCACCTGCTTCACCCCAGAGATGCAAATCTGCATATGGGCTAGTGGGAGGAGCAGGTGATCAACTTGAAATTTGAGCATGGGACCTCACACATAATAGTATGGGGGAAATTCATTGATGACTTATTTGTTATCTGGAAAGCTGATCTTAAACATGTGCATAAGTTTTTTGCAGGAGATTAATTATAATGATTTAAATTGTTATAAGAGCAGAATCAGCACCAAAGAGAGGGCGTTTTTGGATATGAGATTGGTTGTGGAGAATGGTATGTTTACATCTACCATGAATGGAATACCAACCGCAGGCAACAGTGGATTGAATCTGCTGATCTGCCATCTCGAAAATTTAAAAAGAAATGTACTATATGGCGAATATTTTAGAGCTAAGAGATTATGCAGTACTGAAAAAGATATGAAGAAACAAGTGAAGATTTTTCAAAGAGATTTAGACAAAGGGGGTACAGTGGAGGGTTATTGACTAGAACTAGGAATGCAGTTCAGAAATTCACTCATGAAGAGGTACTTTTTAGCAAACAGGCAAACAAGAGATTAAGTAGGGATCAGCATAGCGTGAGGTTTATTACCACATATCAGAATGCCCATCACATGGGCAGGAAAATTATGAAAAAACATTGGCATTTACTTACAAGTATCCCACTAATGAGCAAGAATATATCCAATAAGCCTCTAATCACATATAGGAGAACAAGTTCAGTTATAGATAGATTGGTGAAGAATGATATTAGAAGTGGCTTTGACTCCTGGCTGAAAATGTAAAACCCATTTGGTAAGGAGATCAAAATTAGGAGGAATATAACATGTAAAAGTGAATTTGCTACGTATATGTTGAAATGTTCATGTGATAATGTTTATGTGGGCAGCACAATACTGCAAGTAAACATAAGGATACTTCTAAATCTCTGAACCATCAAGAATAAAGCTGATAGCTTCCCACCTAGTAGCTAGGAATTTCTGGATATTTCACAATGATGACATTAATCAGTTGATGTATGGTGCCATAGACAGTGTCCCCAAGAGCCTGAGAGCTGGAAAGAGGGAGAGCGATTTACAAAAATTGGACATGAGGTATATATTGAAATTAACCTGGGGAGGGTACTTAGAGTGTTTCATGTAGGCGATAGGCTGTTATGATTTGATATTGTTATTTCATTCTAATTTAATTTTGCTATTATCTTTTCAGGGCTTCTCAAGTTTGAAAACAACAGGTAGTTGAGGACAGTTTGAGTGTTTGTCTACCAGGGCTTTATTCATGTAGAGTGTTTAGGAAACTCAGCAGTATTACATTTACATAAGTTGCTGTACAAAATTTTGAAATGAGTAGTTCATGCTATTAAGACAGGCAAGTTGCTTGATGATATAGAATGACTATTAAGATGCATAGTGGTAATGTATATTTGAAGTAAAGTTTGCTTAAAAACACATAAAGTTGGCTTCTGTGCACATATCCTAATTTGACATGTTGTTTAGCCTTTTGTTTATGTTTTGTATGCAACTTAAAATATCTGTGAGGTGCTTGCCTCCTTAGGCTTAATTTGAGATGCTGATTTGGAGTAAACAGCTGCTGATTTGGATTAAACATTGTTTATTGTATATATATATATATATATATCTATGTATATTTGAGAAAGGCAGAGACGCCGAAACGCGTTCCTGTTTGGTTATATTAAACCTTATTTAGCACATTCACGGAGTGCCGGGTGCCTTATTTATCTATAAGGTGTTGTGTTTATGTGAAACACGGTGGCGCGCGTTGTTCCCAGGCACCATTGGCGGTTAGGCGCGGCAAGGGAATTGCCGTTTTTAAGTGTGTATATACATATATATATATATATTTATATATATATATATATATAAATATATATATATATATATATAAATATATATATATATATATACTGTTTTTGTACTGATTCATATAGTATTCCCAATCCAAACGGCACAATAGAAGGGAAAGTATTGAACTTCGGAGGGGTAAGATTTACTATTGTCACTCCAGTCAGTGCAACAGTAGGGAAAGGCTGTACTTGGAATGGGTAACATTTACTATTCCCACTCCAATCTATGTAACAGTAGGGGAAACATTGGATTTCGGAGATGTTAAATTTACTGTTCCTACCCCAATCTAAGCAATAGTAGGGAAAGTACTTCACTTCATAATCATTATATATTTAAATAACCCTATTGATTTAGAAAAAAATCTACTCTTAATATAAACATTGCTTATAACATTACAAAATATATATTCTTAAAAAAAAAAAAAATAATGAAACAAATTACGATATTAATCAATTAAATCCCTATCAATATTTTTGAATTGAAATATTACTTAATTAACTTCACACCCTATCTGCTTACAAATTAAAAACAACAATATTCATGAAACCTTCGCTGCTAAGCCTTTTTCCCCTACTGTGCTAAGTCTTTTATTGACTATTTGGGGTAGTTTGCACATAGGCCCCATAATGTTTTGGTCACATAGGCTATCTACACCACACCCTATCTGCCTACAAACCCAACAACCCGCTAAAATGCTATAATTTAATATTAACATATCACGTACAATTACAAACTATATTTAAGAAAAATAATGCAATTACATAAACTATAGTAACATACAATTAATATATGAACTGCAACATGTTAAAATAGGTAATAAACATTATTTTTACAACTATATTACTGAAAATGATATTGAAAACAACAATATTCTTAACCTCTTCGCTGCTAAGCCTTTTTCCCCTACTGTGCTAAGCCTTATATTCAGGGTAGTTTGCGCTTAGGCCCCCATAACTTTTTTATCCACATAGGCTATCCACACAAAATTTATATCCTATTTTCCCAACATCCTGTGAATTCTGACGGTACCCAGGGTATGTGGATTCCCTTAGAGGGGACTGAGAAATGAGCTAAAACACAGCAAAATACAGCTGTTTTTTTGAGGAAAAATAGGGAAAAAGTTCTGCAGAAAAAGGTGTCTGTTTTGTTCCCTGCCAATGGCATCAATGAATGGTTTGCAGTGCTACAATCACCATCTCCCCAGCTTTTAGGAACAGGCACACTCAAATTTAGAAAAACAAATTTTTCAACACAGTTTTGGCATTTTACTGGGACACAGCATATTTTTCCTATTTTTGGTGCTTTCAACCTCCTACGGTTGGTAGTAGAAATGGGTATGAAACCAACGGTGGATCCTGAAAAGCTGTACATGTTGACAAAATTCAGAATTCATCAAGCGGTCATTTGTGTACATCTCTCAAGGTTTTTCAACAGCAAATAACAGTTGAAATAAAAAAATATTGAAATTGAGTTGACAAAAACAGCCATTTGTGTCTATGTTTTAATCTGTAACTTTTTCTAACAAAGACAGATTTTTGAAAGCAATATACTGTTATGTCCACTGGACCCTTCTGGTTGCGAGAATATATATCGCTTGTAGGTTTACCAAGAATCGGAGGTACCCAGAGCCAATAACTGAGCTGCACCTCGCAATGGTTTACATTGTGTACCGTGTATACAGCAATTCATTTGGTAAAAAAGCAAGAGTGAAAAATAGGTATCAAGGAAACTGATGTATTTCCAATATGGGCACAAGATGTGACGTTTAGAAGCAGTGATTATTTGCACATTACTAAGTTTGGGGGTACCCTTACTAGCATGTGAATAACAGGGAATTTCTCAACATGACCTCTTCTTACACACTGTCTTACATTTGGAAGGTGCAAACCCAGAGAAAGACAATTGACAATGCACGTTTTCTACCATTCTGTGTTCCCCTAAGTCTCCCGAAAAATGATTGTACCTCATTTGTGTGGGTAGGCATAGTACCTGCGACAGGAAATGCCTCAGAATGCAACATGGACGCACGCATTTTTCCACTGAAAACAAACATGTTTTTTTCAAAGTGCCTTGCTGTGGATTTTGGGCTCCAATTTAGCCAGCACCTGGGAAACCCAGCAAACCTGCACTTTTTTTAAAACTAGACACTTCGGAAATTCCAGGATGGGGTGACTTGTGTTTGCAAAGGATTCTTTCACTCAGAATCCTTTGCAAACTTCAGAATTTCACATATTTTACCCACATTTTAGTGATGCAAAGTTCTGGAATCTGAAGGGAGCCACAAACTTCTTTCCACCCAGCATTTCCCAAGTATCCCATTAAAAATGGTGCCTCACTTGTGTGGCTAGGCCTAGTCCCTGCGACAGGAAACGCCCCAAAAGGCAATGTGGACACATTACATTTTTCCACTGAAAATGGATGTGTTTTTAGCAAAGTACCTAGCTTTGAATTTTGGGCTCTAGCTCAGTCAGCACCTACAGAAACCTAGCAAACTTGTACATTTTTTAAAACTAGACCCCTTGGGGTGACTACTTGGGCTCTTACCAGGTTCTGTCACCCTGAATCCTTTGTAAACCTATAAATGTGTCTAAAAAAACAAAGGCCCTCATTCCGACCCTGGCGGTTTCAAACCGCCAGGGTGGAGGGCAGAGGAAGCACCGCCAACAGGCTGGCGGTCCTTCCCGGACCATTCTGACCGCGGCGGTAAAGCCGCGGTCAGAAAAGGGGAACCGGCGGTTTCCCGCCGGTTTTCCCCTGGCCCAGGGAATCCTCCATGGCAGCGCTGCTTGCAGCGCCGCCATGGGGATTCCGACCCCCTTTCCTCCACCCTGTTCCTGGCGGTTTACACTGGCAGGAAGAGGCTGGCGGGAACCGGTGCCACTGGCATTGGCAGTGCAGGGGCCCCCTAACAGGGCCCCACAAGGATTTTCAGTGTCTGCTTTGCAGACACTGAAAATTGCGACGGGTGCCACTGCACCCGTCGCACCCCTGCAAATCCGCCGGCTCCATTCGGAGCCGGCTTCATCTTTGCAGGGGCTTTCCCGCTGGGCCGGCGGGCGATCTTTTGGAGATCGCCCGCCGGCCCAGCGGGAAAGTTGTAATGACCCCCACGGTCATTTGACCGCGGTGCGGTCTTTTGGAGGATTCCGCCCGGCGGGCGGCGCCCGCCGCCCGCCGGGGTCGGAATGACCCCCAAATTTTCTTTAAAATTTGGTGATGCAAAGTTCTGGAACCTGAGGGGAGTTACAAACTTCTTTCCACACAGCATTGCCCCAGGCCTCCTGATAAAAATGGTACCTCACTTGTGCGGGTAGACCTAAGGCACGCAACAGGAAACGTCCCAAAGCACAATATGGACACATGACATTTTTCCACTGAAAACGAACACGTATTTTGCAAATTGCCTTGCTGTGGATATCTGGCTCCAGCTCAGCCAGCACCTACGGAAACCTAGGAAACCTGTAAATTTTTACAAACTAGATACCTAGGGAAATCCAGGATGGGATGACTTGTGGGGCCCTCACCATGTTCCGTCACACAGAATCCTTTGCAAACCTCACAATTTATCTGAAAAAGCAAACTTTTCTCAAATTTCGGTGACGCAAAATTCTGAAATCTGAGGCAAGCCAAAAACTTCCTTCTACTCAGCATTCCTCCAAGTATCCCGATAAAAATGGTACCTCACTTGTGTGTGTGGGCCTAGTGCCTACAACAGGAAATGCCCCAAAACACAATGTGGACACCACATTTTTCCACTGAAAAAGGATGCATTTTTTGCAAAGTGCGCAGCCATGGATTTTGGGCTGTATCCCAGCCAGCAGCTATGGAAACCAGCAATCCTGTACATTTTTGAAAAACAGACATTTGGGGTATCATGGATGGGGTGACGTGGGGCTCTCACCAGGTTCTGTCACCCAGAATCCTTTGCAGACCTCACAATGGCCCTCATTACAACATTGGCGGTAAAAGCCGCTTACCGCCGTGCAGAAGACCGCCAACACACTGCTGCGGCTGCGGAATTCCGCCACAGCTATTATGACCCACATTTCGGAATCCGCCAAAATACAGACACCCACACAAGTCCGCCACACCAAAGGTCAGTGATAAACTGGCGAAAACAAAACCTCCACCGCCACGCCAACAGAAATACACCCACACTATCACAACACACGAATCCACACGGCGGTCTTTCAACTGCGGTATTCCATTGGCGGTACACACCGCTGCGCTCAAAATACACACACATCTACAAAACACAGCTACATTGGACAATTCAAAATACACACACCTGATACACATACACACACCACTCCCACACACCCATTACAATATAAAACACACACCCACATCACCCACAAAACCCCACGACCAGAATCACCGAGAGAAGGCCAGAGAGAGACACCACCATCAACAAACTAGCATCCACAGGCACACGACACCATCACCCACACAACTTCCACGCACCTCACACAACACACCACTACATATCACCACACTTATCACCACACACTCCACCCCACACATCACCTACACCACCCCATGGCAAGGCAAAGACACCCCAGGTTTTTGGAGGAGGAGCTCAGGGTCATGGTGGAGGAAATCGTTCGGGTTAAGCCACAGCTATTCGGAGCACAGGTGCAGCACACCTCAATTGCAAGGAAGATGGAGCTTTGGCGAAGAATAGTGGACAGGGTCAACGCAGTGGGACAGCACCCAAGAAATTGGGAGGACATCAGGAAGAGGTGGAACGACCTACGGGGGAAGGTGCGTTCCTTGGTCTCAAGACACCATCTGGCGGCTCAGCGGACTGGCGTCGGACCCCCACCTCCTCCCCCACAACTAACAACATGGGAGGAGCAGGTCTTGGCGATTCTGCATCCTGAGGGCCTCGCAGGAGTTGGTGGAGGAATGGACTCTGGTAAGTCAAACCTTTACTATTACATCCCCCACCCTACTTGCATACTATCACATACCTGAACCCTCACCCCCAGCACTCCAACTCCTCATATATGTCCCAACATCACAAACCATCCATCCCAACACCAAGCCCTGCATGCAACAACAAAGCATGGACACCCATCACCAAAGCATGCCCACTGCACATACCCATACACCCCCCTAAACCATCATCACACAAGGTCCCACACAGGAATGCTAGCACTGGGGTACACAGTCACCCACCCATTGCACACCATTACACACACAGATTTAATAAACATCCTTTTATACCCCTGGAGTACCCCTTCCCAATGTCACCGGACAGAAGGGTCCACACATGTCCACACCACCAACAGAAGAGGCCCACAGTGATGACAGCACCTCTGTCCAACTGGATCTAGATGACCAGCCCGGACCATCGGGGACCTCGGGACAGTCGGTTCCCCTCACACAGGTACAGGCCACCACAGACCTTCCACCCTCTGGAAACACCAGCACAGCACCCACCCAGCGGACCCATACCTCAGTCCCCAGGACACGTCAATCAACAGTGTGTCCACCACTACAGGGAACCCAGGATAACCCACCACCCCAACAACAACAGGGACCTGGGGGCAGTGGTAGTGGGCACACGGTCCAGGGGACAGAGGCCCAGGAACACAAGGGAACTGGGAGGGCTGCTGTGCGACAGGGGGCAGACAGGCCAAGGGAACCCACTCTCCACGAGGCCCTCTCCTCCATCATGGGAGCCTACCACCACTCCCAGGAGACGATGGCAACGGTACTGGCCAAGTTTCAGGAGACCCAGCCCCTGCAGGAGGAACAGTATATGGGCTTCAGGGAGGAACTCAGAACCATCAGCTCTACCCTGGGCACCATCATAGGGGTGCTGAAGGAACTTGTGAACACCAGGAGGGACACCGTGGCACTACAAGGGGCCCCTGACACTAGCATGGACGATGAACTGCCCACCACCTCCGTCGGCGCTAGTGGATGGGACGCCCTGCCACAGGACCACCACACCAGCACCCCACCCCCTGCAGAGGGAGAACCACCCTGAAAACGGTCCCTGAGGTCCAGGAAAAAGACAGAGCACAATGCCAAGACCCACACCAAGAAATGAGACCACCCTGATTGTCATCCTACTGTCCCACTTTGTCACCCTGTCCATACTTAAACCTCCCCAGCTCCACTTCCTATGCCCATATGGGCAATGCACCTGTAGGACTAATAGACTGGACTCTGCCATGGACATTCCTCCTCCATCACCCCTCACCATTTCACTACCCCCTCCAATATTGAGCACTTAAATAAACACACCTAAAACACAAAACGATCTGGAGTCTGTCTGTGATTTCGAAATAGTGTATTACCAATTACAATGACAAAATGCTTTTTAAATAGTAAAGTCAACATACCTATGTCACACAGCTCTAGTCCATGAGGAATCTAAGCAGATGTCACACAGTGGGACCCACATCTGTGGAATCGTAAGGGAAAGTGACAACTCAGTGACCATACACTGGGTGAAAATGACAGACAGTAGAGAGGTAGTAGTGTTAAAGTACATGTAGTAGGCAGGTTTGTATTCTTACCTGTGTCTCACTGGAAATATTGCAGGATCACTGAGTCCCTGATGTGCATGTCTTCTTCCTCTGCTTCCTCCTCTTCACTGTCCACAGGCTCCTGCAGAAGTTGTGAAGGATACAGCAGGCCACGATTATCTGACACACCTTCTTTGGTGAGTAGAATAGGGATCCACCTGTCATATGGAGGCACCTGAACCTGTCCTTCAGGAGCCCGAAGGTCCTCTCGATCACCCTCCTAGTTCGCCCATGGGCCTCATTGTAGCATTCCTCTGCCCTTGTACTGGGATTCCTCACTAGGGTCAGTAGCCATGACAGGTTGGGGTAACCAGAGTCACCTGCAAATGGCGAGGGACAACTGTTAGACACACACTAACCTGTAGGGATAGCCCCAGACCCAGACAACCATTCCCAATGACTTGCTTCCAGGTGCTCACCTAATAGCCACACACAGTGCCTCTGGAGCACATAAGGGATGCTGCTATTCCGCAGGATGTAGGCGTCATGCACTGATCCAGGGAACATGGCATTCACATGGGAGATGTACTGGTCGGCCAAACAGACCATCTGCACATTCATCGAATGATAACTCTTCCAGTTTCTGTACACCTGTTCACTCCTATGGGGGGGAATCAATGGCACCTATGATGTTGGGGATTTGTCCCAGGGCATAGAAGTCAGCTTTCACTGTAGGCAAATCCTCCACCTGAGGGAAAACGATGTAGCTCCGCATGTGTTTCAGAAGGGCAGACAACACTCTGGACAATATGTTGCAAAACATAGGCTGGGACATCCCTGATGCCATGGCCACAGTTGTTTGAAATGAGCCACTTGCAAGGAAATGGAGCACTGACAGCACCTGCACTTGAGGGGGGATTCCTGTGGGATGGCGGATTGCTGACATCAGGTCTGGCTCCAACTGGGTACACAGTTCCTGGATTGTGGCACGGTAAAACCTGTAGGTGATAATCAAATATCAAATGTCGCTCCTCCATTGTCGACAGGTCCACCAACGGTCGGTACACCGGAGGATGCCGCCATCTCCTCAAATGTCCCAGCGGACGGTGCCTATGAAGGACAACAGCAAGCACAGAGTCAAACAACTCAGAGGTACGTACCCACAGTTTACACAGAACACCATTCATACACAAAAGGTGGCCTGTATGTGTGTTGAGTCTAGGCCTAGGTCTGTGTGTCGCAGTTGAAAATGAAGCCATGTGGGCCCCTGAAATGGCGGCTGCCTGACCTCTAAAGTGGGACAATGGGATGTGAGGTAACTGCGCTGGTGTTTTACACCGTCGTGGTAGGCGGTCGAAGACCGCGGCGCAATGCTGCATTGGTTAACATTGGACCCTATGGGTCCCAGGAGCCAATGACGATGTACGCCGGTGGTGACGGTACACACCGCCGCGGACGTGACTGTTATTTTCTATCTGTTCAATCACTCTATACCTGATCTTAGACAGGAAAGGACCTACACTGCAAGTGCTGCTGTGACCTCGGTCTGGAAGAGACAATGGCTCAAGTGTCTGGGGAAAGGGCCCCTGCCTTCACATCGGAGGAGTTGGAGAAACTCGTTGATGGGGTCTTCCCCCAGTACAAGCTACTCTACGGTCCTCCAGACAAACAGGTAAGTACACTGGGAGCATGTTGTATGGGCTATGCCTGTGCGGAGAGGGCTGGATGTAAGAAGGAAGGGGGCAGAGTGCTGCATGCATGAAAGACGGTGAATGCATATGCCACATGGCAAGGGTAGGGATGGGAGCCAATCACTTTGACGGTGCAGTTGGTAATAACTTCTCTTTTTCCCCTGTACATTTCATGTAGGTCAGCGCCCACCAGAAGAAAGATATTTGGCGTGCCATCGCCAAGGACGTCCGGACCCTGGGGGTCTACCACAGACGGAGCACCCACTACCGTAAAAGATGGGAGGACATTCGCCGCTGGAGCAAGAAGATGGCGGAGGCTCAGCTGGGGATGGCCTCCCAACGTGGGAGGGGTGCCCGTCCTACCATGAACGCCCTGATGTTCAGGATCCTGGCGGTGGCCTACCCGGAGTTGGATGGGCGCTTGAGGGCATCACAGCAGACACAAGGGGGTGAGTACACTCTCATTCAGCTGACTTTGCGCGCATTACGAGGTTTCTGGGTGGGGGATGTGGGCTGTGGGTTTCCCTAGGCCAGGGCGAGTTCCGTAGGCAAGGCCCCTCCGTAAGGCAGGCCATGTGGCACCCCACCCCACCTCTGTAGAGTGCCAAGTACAGCTATTCATGCCCCTGTGTCATCTATGTGTGCAGATGTCGTCCATAGCCTTGTAAGCCATTTCCCAGGAATTGAACAGTGGAGCCCAAGAGCGCGGCGTAGTGCAGGGGGCTTCTGTGTCTGTCGTGTCCGCCAACGGTAGCGGTAATGCATGCACTCAACATGTCTTTCTTCTGTTTCCATCCCCCTTTTTGTGGTCTCCCTGTTCTTGTGTGCATTAGCATCATCAGACGGTGGAGCAGTGGCACCGGAGCAAGAGGGAGCTTTCTCCCACATGGCCCTGGAGGGCGACACTACGGAGTCAGAATTCACCAGTGAGATGGAGGGCGAGGGGAGCTCCACGGCGGGGACAGGAGCTGAGACCAGCGACATGGACTCGTCCTCTGATGGGAGCTCCCTTGTGGTGGCGGCACCATCTGTGCCCCCACATCTACAGGTACAGCCGCCACCCCCCCACCAGCACCGCCCTCCCAGCAGCCCCTCAGCCTTTGCCCTGTGCCCGCTCACCCAGGAGGGTGGGCATCACCTTCGCCCCAGGCACCTCAGGCCCTGACCCAATCCCCCCTGCTGCCCTCAGTGAGGAGGCCATTGACCTCTTCAGGTCCCTCACTGTTGGGCAGTCTACCTTTTTGAATGCCATCCAGGGTGTAGAGAAGCAGTTGCAACAAACAAATGCATTCCTGAAGGGCATTCATTCTGGTCAGGTGGCCCTTCACCAAGCTTTTCAGACTCTGGCCTCAGCACTGATGGCAGCCATTGTCCCCGTCTCTAGCCTCCCCCCTCCAACTTCCTCCACCCCGACCCAATGCCCTGTACCTCTGCCTATCCCAAGCACACCATCAGACCAGCCTGCACA
The DNA here is from genome assembly GCF_031143425.1 of Pleurodeles waltl. NCBI lineage: Eukaryota > Metazoa > Chordata > Amphibia > Caudata > Salamandridae > Pleurodeles > Pleurodeles waltl. The sequence continues at coordinate 1,345,273,748 of NC_090447.1, forward strand.
CACGTCAACACACAAGGGAAGCTCAGGCAAACATAAGCACCACACATCCCACAGGCACTCACGCAAGCAACACACACATGCAGACACACCAACATCCACTGCCTCCACTGTGTCCCCCTCCTCCTCATCTCCCTCCTCCCTCCTAGTCTCGTCTAGACTCACACCTGCATGCACTACATCTACAGCCACTACGCCCCTCTCCAGCACACCCACCACCACACCCCGCTCACGTGCAGTCACCACCCCACTACCATTCACACATCCCCTGTGTCCTCTACCAGTGTGTCTGTGATACCCACTCCCAAGATACACAAACGCAGGCACACACCCACCCAACAGCCATCCACCTCACGACAGCCTCCAGCGCATGCACCTTCACCCAAAGTCACCAAACGTACACCTCCTACAGCCACCACCTCTTCCTCCACTCCCAAACCCCCTCCAGCTCCCCATCCCAGTGTGTCCAAAAAACTTTTCCTGTCCACCCTTGACCTCTTTCCCACACCTCCCCCACCCCGTCCATCTCATAGGTCCCGAAGTAGCACCTCAGCCACAATATCTCCGGGACCACTGGTGCCTGTAGTCACTGGAATGTGGAGTGCACCGGCCACCAGGACAGCCAGTGTGGCACGGAGCCACAGCACAGACAGTCCCCCACCTGTGAAGCATCAGAAGTTGGCCAGTGCCCGACGGGAGAGGGGGAAGACTCCAGCCACCAAAGCCGCTCCCAGGGGTCCCGTTGGGAGTGTGGAGTCAGCTGTGACACCTTCCAAGGTGGGGAAGGGCCACAAGAAACCCGGCAAGTCTGGGAAGAGCAGCACGGCGGAGAAAACCGCCATCATCCCCGCTGCCCAGGAGGCCACCACCAGCCCCAGCCCAGCTGCCCAGGAGGCCACCGCCAGCCCCAGGCCAGCAGCCCAGGAGGCCACCGCCAGCCCCACCCCAGCTGCCCAGGAGGCCACCGCCTGTCCCAGCCCAGCTGCCCAGGAGGCCACCGCCAGCACCAGCCCAGCTGGGCCATGAAGGACCCCCAGCAAAAGGCCCGTTGGGCCATGAAGGACCCCCAGCAGCTGAGACCCTGCAATGTAGACCGCCATCTGAAGCACCGCTGAACAGGGCACCGCCATCTGAAGCACCGCTGAACAGGGCACCGCCATCTCAAGCACCGCTGAACAGGGTACCGGCATCTCAAGCACCGCTGAACAGGGCACCGCCATCTCAAGCACCGTTAGCCCATGAGCGGCAGGGGCACTGACGCAACTGGGTCCGTCACGGGGTGAATGATGCACTCTGGGCACCAGTCCCCCTCCAGAACCAGTGGAGAGGTCCATTCACTACCTCTGTCCTTAACAGGATGAAGCACTCTGGGCACCAGTCCCCCTCCAGAACCAGTGGAGAGGTCCATCCACTACCTCTGTCCTTAACCGGATGAAGCACTCTGGGCACCAGTCCCCCTCCAGAACCAGTGGAGACTGTCATCCACTTGAGAGACAGTGGCTTTGCACTCCCCAGGATTGAACAGTGGGCATGTGGCCCCCTCGTGGATTTGGCGTTGTGCACTCCTCAAGCGGCTGAGGTGCCCCCCCTTTCCCTCCCCCTGAGGTGCCTGTTTTCTTGCTCTCTGATGCCCCTGCAGTGTTCTCTCCGTCATGGTCGGGGATCTTGTGTGGGCCTCGCCCATACCGTGTGGTCCCAGTGTTCCACTGACTTTCTTTGTGCAGTACCTGGACTACTATGCCTGGTATTTATTTTGTACATTGTGTATATATATATTTCTGCCTACTTGTTTTTAATATATTCCGATGGTTACACTCATTTTCTTTGGTCTTTGCATTCTTCCGGGGGGGCTTGGGGGGTGTGACTGTGATGTATTGATATGCATTAGTGTGTGTGTTGTGGTGGGTGAGGGTGGGGGTGTTGCGTGTTGTGTCTCCCCTGTGTCGTAGGTGCAGTACTCACCGTGGTCTTCGCCTCTGGCATTCGTGCTACTGGTAGAGGTGCAGGACGACTATCGCAGGGAGAATTTGGAGTTCCGGTTCCATGGTGTCCTCGTTCCTCATGGAGTGTGTAGAGGTGAGCATTTTCCCTTTGAAATTCCTGTTTCCGCCGTGATTTTATCCGTAGTGAATCCGCCCCGGAAAAGGTGGCGGATTGGTAGGTTGTGATACTGTGGGCGGTACATTGTCTCCCGCCTATCTGTTGGCGGTGACCGCCGCGCTGTTTGTTTGTACCGCCGTGGTGGTCTGAGTGTTAAAGTGGCTGTCTTTGTTGGCAGTTTCCGCCACGGTCGTAATTGCAACTTTTTTACCGCCAGCCTGTTGGCGGTCTTACCGCCGCTTTAACAACGTCCGCCAGGGTTGTAATGACCACCAATGTGTCTAAAAAACTAATTTTACTCACATTTCACTGATGCAAAGTTCTGGAATCTGAGGGGGGGCACAGACTTCCTTCCACCCATAATCCCCCTAGTCTTCTGATTAAAAGGGTACCTCATTTGTGTGGGTAGGCCTAATGCCTGCGACAGGGAAGGCCCAAAAACATGTACAAATTGAGGGGGAACCAAAGCGGGTCCAAAAGGTCAGTTTTTCTGATATGTTTTGGAGCTGACTCTGCTTTGGGAACCTACACAAGTGGGGCAGAATTTTTTAATTGGTACAGATGGGGCAATGCTAAGTGGTCGGAATTTTGTGGCATTATGCGGTTTCCGAATGTTTCCAACACAGAAATGTAGGGAAAATGTTTTTTTTCAAGCAAAGTTGGAGGCTTGGAGGACATTGTGCGTAAGAAAATTGTGTGGAGTGCATGTGAAGCACACCACCTTGGACTCCCCCATATATTTAGTTTTCAAAAGTTTCTGGGTCTGGTAGGTTTTCCAAGTGGCAGCTGTACCCAAGTCCAAAAAGTGCCGCCGTTCACCAATGCAAGTTGGATGATATTGGTAGTTAGCCAAGCACTCTTGGCCCATATGTAAAATCAAAACCCAAAAGAGTCAAATGTCCTCTTGCTTGCCATTGGGATGAGATGCTTTAGTCCACAGGGAGGAGGCAGAAAGACTGTTGCCCCCTTCAGTTGGGGTAGAGGGTATAACCACGCCCATGGTGGTGGGCATCTTCCCCCCTTCTATTTTTATGTATTTCCCTGGCATCTAGTGAGCTGTCTGCCTCCCCCCGGGGAAGAATCAGGTTTAATTAACCCATCTGTCCCCCAGGGGTGCAAAAACACTTTGTACCCATTTATTTGGGGTGGGGGCATGGACATGCTCCCACCCCACTTTAAAAAAAAAAATCTTCCCTGGTGTCGAATGGGCTTTTTATCAGGGGTAATAATCCTCATTTATCACGGGTAATAATCCCCATCAGCCCCCCCGGGGGCAGAAAGAATGTGGCCTTTTATTTGGGGGGGCATTGCCATGGCCATTCTGGTCACCCCTACACTAACAAAAAAATAGTCCCTGGTGTTCAATGGGCTTTCTGCCCCCCGGGGGGGCAGATCAGGGGTAATAACCCCATCTGCCTACCAGGGGGAGCAGAAAGACTGTGCCCACATGTGTTTGGGAAGAGTGGGGGGCAATGTCATGCCCATTTTGGACATCCCCCCTCCCCTACGTATTTGAAAATAAACTCCCTGTTGCCTAGTGGGCTTTCTGGGGGGGATCAAGTCTACTGCCCACATCTGCTCTCCTGGGGGGGACATAAAGACTTTGGTCCCCATTAAAATGGGTTGGGGGCATGCCATGCCCATGGTGGGCAGCCCCATCCCTCTTTTTTAAAATAAATCCCTGGTGTGCATTGTGATAAATTTTGGGAGGGGTGGGACATTACATTGTCCATTTAGGGCAGCCCCCCCACCCATACATATATACAAAAAAATGAATCCTTGGCTCCTAGTGGGCTTTCAGCCCCCTTGGTGGGGCAGATATACAAAAAAATGGCAAAAGAATATAGGGTGAACAAAAACACTTGCCCAAGAGGCTGCTCCCCCCTGCCTTGTATCTAGTGGAGTGGATCCAAAAAGGGCTTGAAATGGTAAACTCTACAGCAGGTTATGTCTCATCTTTCTCTGGGACCTTGATGCTTTATCCTTGCCATCCAGAAGTTGACAAAATGGCCAATGTTTGTTGATTAAATGAAAATCATCAGGACAGACATCAAGGCACCGAGTCTTTGTCCAGACTGGGTCTCACTGAGCCCAAAGAAGCCCACTCCCAATCAGGCAGCTCCAAGATATGATGGACTCCCCTTTGCTTTTGTATCCCAGACCCAGTGAAGAGGGGGCTAGCCAGATGGCACTGGAAGAGCTATTCATACAGTTGTAAATGTAAGTGGAGAGCAGGAGTTATTCAGGATGCTTTCCCTTGCAAACCAGAGTACTTTTTTCTTCAGACATTCCACCAAGCCCAGGAATGTTATAAAGATTTGGGCATGAGGCATCTTATGCCATTGGCACTAGTCAATAATTGGGACCGCTCAATGGCAAAACCTGACAGAATTTTCAAAATTCAACCCACCTTTTTAGTACATCATTTTGTTCTTACTGAAATCCTTCCCTGATGCCCTCTATCAAAATGGTACAATGGTACACGTCTGACTCCATTATTAGGAGCTTTGAGTCTGCTCCCAGATTCATTCCTATTAGCTTGAGAAACGAATTGCACTTTCGGATCTGATAATAGCTTCTAATTCTACTCTGGGCAGAAATAAATGTATAGAGGACCTTTCTGGAAAAAAGGATTCTGTTACTTTGACCTTGTTTGAGATTATCATGTGAAAAGGAAGGGTATTGTTGAAGTTAGTCCTTAGCAATACCACCTGCTCCTGACCTTCTGAGACTGCCCATTAAAGGTGTGAGAAACTGGGTTATCAGTTGGAGAGAATATGAGTCCTCACAATTAATTATGTTATAATTCCGTACTAGATTCAGTTAGGTCTCAATAATTTAAACATGTAGGAAATCTGCGCTGATTGCAGAAGCCCCTCACTTTTTGCCTCCTTTTTTAGCTGCTACTGGTGTTTTCAGACTCTGACTGTGCATTGGGCACTGTTAACCAGTCCCAGGGCCAATGTTCTGTTTAAAATGGTATATGCAAATGAGGCCCAATTATAATTGGCTCTGACAACCTACCTATGGGTCTTTAGTACATGGTAGGGCCTGTGGGTTTAGGGACCCCAATATAGTTAGTGCACCCAGGTGTGCAATGCTGTGGAGTCCAGTGTCAGTGTAAAGGCAGGCCTGTCATGCTTTCCTGCTCCCCAAGACAAATGGGAGCCACACTGATTAGATTAGGAGAGGGGCTGGATGGAGTGTGTTAAGGGAGACTTAGCCGCCAGTGGGAGGACTCAGACAGATCTAACCTCCAAGGATACATTTTGACCATCTTGGATTTTTAGAGAATGTTGCTTTCTGGGATTGATTTTTGCCACACTTCAAAGTGGTCACTCCAGAGGGTGGTGGCCTGCACCCCATTGGACCGGAGCACCCCCCTGCTTCCCACTCCAGGAACAAGGATAAATATGTCAGAGCTGCCCTACAATTCAGATCCCTGCTGGAAGAAGATACTGGAGAAGAAGTGTCCTGCTGGACCCCTGGTCTGCACCTGAAGAACTGCACATACAAGGAATGCAGCAGCTGCACACTTTGGGCTTCACCAAGAAAAGCACTTCCTTTGCCTCTGCAACTCCAGGAGTTGACTCTATGTAAGCTACAGGTACAAAGGAGCTGACCAGAGTCCCCTGCTTCAAGTCCTGCAAGAAGAGCCCAGATGACCATCATCCAGTGGCCATTTGAGGGTTATGACCAGGTGTATTCTGGGCATTGTAGTCCCAACTTCCAAGGAGCAACTCAGAGCTTCTGGAACCTTGGATCATGTTTGTAGACACTTCAAGGACCCAAAAAGGACCTCTGGAAGAAGATTCAGACGTTTGGAGAACTTGCAGCAACTGGTGTAAAAAGCTCCATAAGTTAAATTGGAAGTTGTAGTCCCAGACCCCAAGAGGCAAACTACAGCCTGGCTGGTGCTGTGGCCCAGTTTCCTGACTCAAGAAACACTTCTGAAAGTAAGTGTAACAGTTTTACAATGTGGGTGGCCTGAACTCTGGACTTTTTCCCTGTCCAGTGCGGCCTTTTTAACCCTTTGAGCACAACTTGCTTCTAAGAGCTAGTTTTCCTGTTAATCTTTAAAAATTCATATCTCAGGTCCCCTACATAGGATTTTTGTTGTTTTGGTGTCATTTTATAGATACAAAGATTTCCTATTTCTTGAAATTGGTATTCCATTTCAATTGTGTTATGTGTTTTGCTTATATACTGTTTTGTTGATATTAAATGCTTTACACGCCTGTTTCCTAAGTTAAGCCTAACTTCTCGTGTGTCAAGCTACCAAGGTTGAGCAAGGATTCATTTATTGAGACCTTGACTGGACCTAGTGGGGGACTGTGGCCTATTTACCACAACCCACTTTCCAACAAAACCTATAGCTCAAACCTTGGTAGCAGGGGCACAGAGGAGGCAGGCTTAACTTAGGATAAATGTGTAAAGCATTTATACCTACCAAAACAGTGAAAAGCAAAAGACACAACACAATAAAATTCCACTCGACTTTATAAAAAATAGTAAAATCTAATGAACAAACAGACACCAAAATGACTAAATTCGGATGTTAGGAACCAGAGGTATGGTTTTTAGATGTTTCAAGTCAAAGTAACTTCTAAAAGAACACAGCACCAATGGCTGTTCTCTGGTCACACTTGATCGACTCCAAATCAAAAGGTAAGACTGACCAATGGCTATTGCTGGTCAGATATGGGGAGCAAGTTTGTCCTGGTACAAAAAATGTCTTCTGACATTGAAGATTTTCTGACAAATAGTCCTCATTGATGGTGTTGGCCAGTCCTGAAACAGGTTAGAACCTAAGGAGGGTTTGATAACTGCAGCCTGGTAAAGCACAAGACCTCGGTGGGGGCCTTGGCTCTGGTGGGAAACTTGTGACAGTCATTGTCTATGGTGGAAAAGCTCACAGTAGACAAAGTCCAGAATCTGTGCCCAGGAAGCTCTCATAAGCTCTTATTGGTGGATGGATGCTGTTTGACATTGTCCTTAGTAAAGCCATTGCACGCTCTGGAAATCAAAATCGTTTCAGCAAGGATAACCTGCAAGTTGAATCCAACTAAGAATTCCACATCACCAGCTAAAGGTCCAGTGTCAGTCCCAGTCTCTGCTGGTTCTCTGGAGAAAAAGGACCATATCTATGATGCAGTGGTTGCAAAATACTGGTCCCAGTTTTCGATCAACAGTTTTGTGACCAGAGCTGTATTTTGTGAACAGACCTATATAATAATAGGATAGTTCTCAAAATACCAATTCCTAGTGGGTCACAAATTGTCCTGCCTCATGAATATTAATGAGGCAGTTTTCTATTTGAAATCCACTAGGAATCACTGCCGGCACAGAGTCCGTGACTGATTTAAAAAAATCATTTTTTTTAAATGGAATACATTTTTCTTAAAGGAAAACAAAATGTGTTAAAAAAATTAAAGTGCAAGTTTTCTTTTTTAATAATCACAAAGGGGAAGGGGTCCCTTGAGTATTACCACCCTTTTACAAATGGCTGACCTCCTCCTTTGAGGAAGTGGTAAAAGATTAATGTTTCACAACTGGAATTTGGTTGCAAAACATTAATACATACCATTCCATTTCAGTACTTGGAAGCGATTCCCTGAACATGCCCCTTCCAAATACAGATTCAGTATTGGGCCACAGACCCAAACTGTGAATCAGTAACCTGTTGCTGAATCACAATTAGAGGTTTGTACATAAGAAAATGCACTTTTGCAGTCACAAATTACCCGATTCTGCAACACAGGCAGTTTGCAATAGTAGAAATGCCTTGTACATGTGGCCCTGATTGTCTAGCTTTGCAAGTTTGGTGGTCAGAGGAGTACACTTTAATTCCAGCCAAGGGTCCAGGACATGGAGGTCACCACTTGGGGGTTAGGACATACTCTCCTAGAAACTACTAGTAGATTCCAGAGCAAATACAGTTGGAACTGGACTATGAGGGTCTTTGAAAGTAGGCTTCCTGCAGTTTTTGTGGCCCTATAGCTTAACAGAATGTTAGCCATTTGACACTAGGTAACTAGATAACCTTTTGGTCCTGAGTACAAGTGAAGCAGGTGAAGCCCTTGGATTTTCACTACAAATTCAACAGCAGGTGCAGTCCCTCTCCTGTCTTCCACAGGTCAAGATGTGTACTAAAAAAGATATCCATGAATGCCACATTAATGCCTGGCACCAGCTTGTTGCTGGGGAATCTCCCTAACCAAGAAGGCAAAAGTTCCCAAGGGCAGCCCCACCCCATTGACATCACGTTTTGGGAGTATGGACCTAAACAATCCTGCGGTACCCTGTTCCTCCAAACTCCAACATGGCAGATCCTTTCTTTCCCTGGGCAGAGTTTTTGACACAGCCCTAAGGGGTGACTAAGTAACTGACAAAACTCTCCCTGAAAACTAGTTCTTTAAAAGGTTTTCCCTCCACTGGTGGGGTACCATCCTGAATGCCTAGACAATGAAAAGGGCTGGTGTTAGACTTGGCATCCTTGGCATGGTCTCCCCTAACTTTCTGCCTCTGTTTCCCAAGTTGATGTTGTGTGCTGGACTCTGTTTTTGCTGTTTTTGATACAATGGGTACTTTACAACTGCTATCCAGTGCTAAAGTGCAAGTGCTCCTATGTAAAATGTATGTGTAATTGGCCTTCCATGATTGGAATATTTGCTTTACTTGTAAATCCCTAGTACAGTGCACTAGAGGTGCATAGGATCTGTAAATCAAATGCTACTAGTCGGCCTGCAGCAAAGGTTGTGCCACCCATATGAGTAGCCCTACAAACATGGCTCCGACCTGCCACTGCAACGTCTGTGTGTGCAGTTTTAAACTGCCAATTCAACTTGGCAAGTGTACACAATTGCCAGGTCTAAACCTTCCCTTTTCTTACATGTAAGGTATCCCTAAGGTAGGTCCTAGGTAGCCCCATGGGACATGTACTGATGTGTGTTACATGAAATACTCTCTAAATTCAGTCTTCAGTGTTGCAAAGCCTATCTCTCTCATAGGTTAACATGGGGGCTGCCTTTTAATATTATTGAAGTGCAGATTCCTTTTGAGAGCAGATAGAAATTTGGAATTTAAGGTCTCTGAACTCACAATTTAAAGATATATCTTTTAGTGAAGTTGGTTTTAAGATTATTAGTTTGAAAATACCACTTTTAGAAAGTAGGCATTTTCTTGCTTGAACCATGCTGTGACTCTGCCAGTTTGTGGATTCCCTGTCTGGGTCAGTTTGACAGTTGGGCTTTTTGTACCTCTCCTCTAGGTAGTGACACAAAGGGAGCTGGGGTGAAGCCTGCATATCCTGATGAGCCATCTGTGCCTGCGCTCACACAATGCAGTCTCCAACCCCCAGGTGTGTGTCTGGGGCTCGTCTTGGGCAAGGCAGGATCTTACAAACAAGAGAGACTTTCCTTTGAAGTTTGCCTACTTCAAAGGCAGAAAAGGGTAAAAGTAGTGGACCCAAAACCCCTGAAGATTAGATCACTTTTGGAATCAAGAGGACCCTCTGCCAAGGAGAAGAGCTGAAGAGCCCCTGCCTGTGACTGTGCTTTGTTGGGCTATCCTGCAGTTGCTGCTTCTGCCTGTGAAAGGGGACAAAGACTAGGCTTTGTTGTGCATTCCTGCTTGAGAAGAATCTCCAAGGGCTAGAACTGAGATAGCGTCCTGTTGTTGAAGTCTCAGGGCCATCAAAGACTTCCTCTGCCAGCAATTGGACTTTCTACTGAGACTCCTGGCCTGCCATGTGGTGTCCTATCCAGGCTCTGGGTCCTTGAAAGGTGAAGTTGGCAGACAAGAACTGAAAATCCACACACAGACCAGTGTGCGGGGAAATTTTTGTCGCACCTTCTGCAATGCGGCTGATAAACGACCCACCGCCGGCTGGGAGATTGAAGCAGTGCGGCTAGAGAAAGGATGTGCAACACCCGCCTACTGAGTCTGATAAGGACGCAAACCACACGCAGTGCAGTTTTCTGATTCTGTGCGAACAAATTTTCCACGCATCGTACCTGGTCGTCCCATCAACCCAACCCTGAGTGGATGCTTGGTGCCCATCCGGAAATCGAAGCATTGCTCTCTTGCAAGGGAGAAAAACGATGCATCGCTGACCAGACCGCAGAAGGAAACGATGCACTGTCTCACTTGCAAGTAAAAAATCGACACATCGCTACCCTTTTCCGATGCATGCTCACCAGTGCAGCTTTATTTTTTATTCTAACCAGGCACTTTGTGTAACAACAGCATTCTCACTGTTTTCTAAGGATTAAGGGGCAGATGTAGGTAGATAAAAATTTGCGAATCGGAATTAGTGATTCCATGAGAATCGCTATTTCCAACTCGCAAAACCAAATGCTATAAAGACTCGCCATACCAAATTGCGAGTCGCAGAGGTGTCGCACTGCATTTTGCAACCTCCGTTTTTAGCGGGGTCGCAATTTGCGCGAAGGGTGTGGTCCGGTGTTGCAAATTGCGACTGCCTCGCAAATTGCCTGCAGGTGCAACATAACAGTTGGGAAACCCACTTCCTGGCTCTTGGTGATGACATCAGAACCAGGAAGTCACCAAATAGAACTGGGAGGAGGGAGGAGCACACCCAGCCCAGACTGCAGAGCCACACCCAGGTGAGAGGAGCTGCAGCACCAATGGAGAAGGAGACAGGCAGTGCTGGCAGGAAGAGAAAACTAAAGTTCTCAGACAAGGAGTTGTAGGTCCTAATGGAGGAGTGCTGCCTGCACCATGACCAACTCTTCGGCAAGGCAGCAATGATATATGCTTTGACACCCACAAATGCAGTATACACACTATCCCAGTTCACAGCAGCAGGCACCACCAGACTAACTCCATTCCAGTCTAGCAACCTCTAGAATAGTGCATTATGGGCATTGTAGTACAGTGGTCCAAATATAGGCAAATGTTTATTATGAGGCAAAAAACAGATGTGCAAGACTGATCCCCTATGTCCCACAGGTCTCCCACAAGGCACCCCCATCAGCGAACACATGCAGGGCGAGGAACATGGGCCAGACCCACAGGAGGAGGCTGCCAGTGACACAGCAGGGGACAGCAGGACACAACCACCCATGGAAATTCCACCAGAGTCCATGGAAGATCCTGTGCAGGACATGGAGGCAGCAGTGGTAGCACCAGGGCCCAGCCCTACAGAGAGGCACACACAGCCAGCAGCAGGAGCAGTGCGCAGACGCCAGCGCAGAGTGCAGTCTGTGCACAGGGATGATGTCGCAGACGTTGAGTTTGCGGGACTTGAGGCATCACTGGTACAGGGTCAGAGCCTGCAAAACAGAAAGTTGCGGTCAATAAACAGGAACCTTTCAAGTCTGCAGACCACTATGACCCATGGGATGGCTAATGTGGACAATCAGATCCAACACATGAACACAAAGCTGGGGAACCAGCCACAGGCCATCGAACTTTTGGTCAGAGAACTGGTGCATGATAGGGCACAGGCACGGCGCAGGGAGCGCAACACTGCTGCCCGGTTTGACAGACTTGCAGCATCCATTGGGCGCCTGGCTACAAACACCACCTGCTTGTCAAGGCGCAATGTCAGCCTGCAGGGCGAACTTGGCCATTTCGCTGGGGATGTGGCACGGGGACTTGGCCGCATCAACCATGCGGTTGACCTAATGGAGACCAGGCAGGCTGCAAGGGGCACAGGGGATACCCCGCAGGACAGCGAGGAGGGCTCTACCATCAGCAGTGTGTCTGCCACTGATTCACGTATGCTGCAGAGTAGCAGTGCACAGCAGGGCTCAGGGGACCTACCAGGAGTGAGCCATGGTGGTCGCAGTAGGAGGAGGCTGTGAGCCACCAAAATGTACTATTACTGAGGCACATGCAATTAATGTGTCTGATTTGACTTTTTAAAATTCCAGACTGTTGCATATTGCACATTTCAATTGACATCATAGTTTAGCAATAAAAAGGTTTTGTTTGTTTCACTACACAACTGGGCTATGTGTGTCTGACATTAGTGAGTATGGTCATGGTTGCCACGTACCTGGCAAAGTATTGGGTTGCAATATGGTTCCGTCAATGTCTGTCCTCATTTGCGATGCTTCGATCCCCAGGCTGTCAGTGTGGTAGCTCTTGCTCCTCATCCTCCGTGTCTGTGTCTTTAGGGGTGATATGTAGCCCACGTCTGGTGGCAATGTTGTGTAGGATGGCACAGGGGGCAACTATCTGGCATGCTGTTTCTGGGGCATACTGGAGTGCACCTCCACTTTTGTGGAGGCATCTGAATCTTGCCTTAAATAAGCCAAAGGTCCTCTCAACGACAGTTCTGGTCCGCCAATGTGCAATGTTATATTGCCTCTCATTTTGATTGCCAGGCTTTAGGTATGTGGTGCGTATCCATGGTCTCAGGGCATATGCACTGTCGCCTGTTTGACAAAAAAGGCAAATTTAGCAGGGCATCACAGGGTTACACAGTGACCTGTATGTATGGCTTCAGAGTGTAGTCACCAATACCTAATAAATATCCGTCTCCAAACTCCCCACGTTCTAGGCGTTGGTGTATCCCACTGTGCCTGAATATGTATGAGTCATGTGTACTCCCTGGATATTTAGCTACAATGTCAGTAATGACATTATGGGCGTCACATACCACCTGGATGTTTAGTGAGTGAGTACATTTCCTATTGCGGAACACATATTCCAGATTTGCAGGTGGGCAAATTTGTATATGTGTCCCGTCCACACACCCTATTACATGGGGGAAGTTGGCAATTCTGTAGAAGTCCAACTTGGTACTGTTAATTTCTGCCTCATTCCTGGGTAGGTATATGTATCTGGACATGTGTGCAAGTATGGCATCTAGGAAATGTCTGAAGAATCGTGAGAGTGCACTTTGGGATACCCCACCTGCCACAGCAATCACCCCCTGATAGCTACCCGAGGCCAAGAGGTGCAGTGAGCATAGCACTTACACATGTGTAGGGATGGCGCTGCTGCGCATTGTCTGTCGTTGAAGCTGAGGATTCAGCAGTTCAATTATTTCTAAGATAACAGCACTGCTCAGTCTGTATTTGTCATAAATCTCCTCCTCAGTATGTTGAAATAGTGTCTGCCTGGTTCTGTATATCCTCTCCTGTCTCTGCCTCCTCCTCCTCTGCTGGGCAGCCTGGACTCTCCTCCTCCATGTTATCACGTACAGTTCAGCCATTTTGAGTCACCCAGATGCCTTCTGGGTCTCCTTTTATACTTTGGTTCTGGTTACAACCTGCTCTGAATCAGTGGTAATCTGGATGTGCAAAACTGGCTTTTTGCGACTAGTTGCAAATTGCGACTGGCTTTTGCATATGGTTTGCAAATCACAATTTGCGACTTCCTGATTGTGGGTCACAAAATCAGGTCGCTATTTTTGCGAGTCAGAGCTGGGTCGCATCGCTATTTGCTATTCGGAAATGGGATTTTTGCATCCCATTTTGGATTTTGCGGGGTCGCAAATAGCGATTCGGGCCATTTGCGACTCGCAAAACTTTGCTACATCTGGCCCAAAGACTCTTATTTTTTAGAAAATTCATATCTTGACTTGTGTATGTTGGATTTTTGTCATTTTGGTATTATTTGATTTAGATAAATATTTACTATTTGTCTAAACTGGTGTGGTGTCCATTTTGTACTGTTTTCACTGTATTACTGTGTTTGTACTAATACTTTACACATTGCTTCTGAAGTTAAGCCTGCCTGCTCGTGCCAAGCTAGCAAGAGGGTGATCGGGGTTAACTGAGTGTGATTCTCCTTTTCCCTGAGTAGAGTGAGGGTCCTTGCTTGGACAGGGGGTAACCTGACTGCCAACCAAAGACCCCATTTCTAACAGCAGGCATTGGTTTGAAGTACATCTGCCTCTCAAATGTGATGTCCCTTGAAACTTGAGCAGATGGTGGGCACATCCAGAGGGGTTTAACTCTGAATAGACAACCGGAGGCTTCAGGCAGAAAAATAGTGACTTTCTAAAGACACTATTTCTGACATATTTAGAGATAATTTGGCTTTGGCATTAAGCTGGATTTTTGTGCACTTAGAAGTGGCCATATTGTCCTCTGTAAGGCCAACTCCTCACTTTATATTGGATTCCTAATTACAGACATGCGGAAAAGGAGAAGTGTTTGGCTTAGAATTAACACAAATTATACTAGGAAGCAAATTGACTACCCCGTGCACCGCCGGTGCATCACTTTTTGCAGACCCATATCTACAAGGCTACTCAAAGCTACTTTACGTGGCTGTTCATGGCCTTGTGGATATGGTGTACAGAAAATCAGCGCAAGTCACTGCATTGCTTTACACTGCACCAGGGTGGTGTACCATGGGTGTTGCCATGGATGTTCCCATGCAACACCTATGGGTTTTGATTCATTCTCAGATTTACAAAAATCTGTATACTTGGGTGTTGGAAATGGCCCTTTCTGCAGGGTTAACCCCAAACATTTTGTCTTCCTCCTCCTATTTTTCTCACCTTCTTCTTGGCTTTAGGACTCTGGGCATTTTACCACTGCTAATCAGTGCTAAAGTGCATGTGTTCTCACCCCTAAAACATGATATGATTGGCTTACACCTGTTTTGCATGATTAAATTACCTCTAAGTCCCTTGTACAGTGTTATACCACAAACCCAGGGCCTGTAAATGAAATGCTACTAGTAGGCCTGCTGCGCAGATTGTGCCGCCAACAGAAGTAGCTTTCAAACCTGTATCAGTGTGGGCAGTGCATGGTCACCTTGAATTAGCATTTCAAACTACTTGCCAAGGCTAAACTCCCCTTTTATTACACCTAAGTCAACCCTAAGGTAGACCCTAGGTAGCCCTATGGTCAGGGTGCTTTGCAAGTAAAAGGTAGGGCATTTACGGTTATGCTTTGCATGTCCTAGTAGTGACAAACTTCTGAGTTCATATTTCACTACTTTGAGGGCTGCTCCTCTCATAGGTTACCATTGGAAATGTCCTTATATACCTTTGAGTTGTAATTCCTGATCTGAAAGGAGTAGCGTTGTCAGGTTTGGTGTGTTTGGGATGGTAGTGAGAAATCCTGCTTATTGGTGTAGTTGGATTTTGCATTACTGTTTTAGTAATGCCACTTTTAGAAAGTGGGCACCTCTCTGTGCTTATAACTGTATGTGCTTTGCAGCCTGACTCCAATCCACGTCTGGGGCTGAGTGATGGTTACACTTTATGCATACTTTCCAGACAGCCACAAGACAGGAAGGGCTGGGTGTGACAGGGGATACATCTGCATTCATATGCATACTGATGGTCTTCCTGGACTCATCCAGACTGCTCTTCTGCCTTTGCCCTGCTGCCTGCTACTTGCTGGGTGGGATAATGGGCTCACTGGATTGCTTTTCTGTTGTTACCCTGCTGTCAGCTGCTCCCTGACTCTGTTCTACCAAGGCATGGCGGCTCTGTCAGGAGAAACCACCATCCCTGCTATGTGCTTGGCCTGGATGAGCTGGCCTGCTGAACTGTGTTGTGCCTCAAGTGTCTCTTGGGACTGGGGACTACCCAGAAGTGGCTGTGGTACTCTGAGTTCTCTGAGTTCAGCCATCCAAGTTGCCTCAAACTAGCACATGGTGATCTCTTCATTTTTCACTTTTTCCTGGAAGACTAGTGCGTGGTGAGTGCTGTAAAATGCCCCTGGTGATTCAACATAACATATGAATGGAGCCAGGGCCTTCATTTGTTGAAGGGGTTAGAGTGATGTCCCTGTCAACACCAGGACAGTGCGCGCTCTACGGGCATCTAGAATGCAAAAACCCAACACTCGCAAGATAATGTAATTTATGCATTGTGATGATATGTTATTGTTTAACCTTTTGCATTGCAGAATTCCATCCAAAAGATTCATTTTTAAGGTGCTTATAAATACTGTACATTTGCAATGTATTGCTGCAGACATTCAGAGTGTGTTAGGGTGTGGTCCCTTTCCAGGGCCTTCTAGAGACTTTCCCTGCAACATGTCTGGGCGTGGTTCTAGGCTGGGCCAAGACTCTATAAAAGAGAGTCAGCCCAACTTCCAGTGCTCACTATTCAGAGGTCCCGGTGCAGAGCAGCAGCTTCTTCCTGAGCTCCTGTCCCGGCGGCCTATTTGGATTTTCCAATCTTCTGCTCTCATCTCTCATTGGTGATCACTGTTTCCAGGCGGTAAGACGGTGTTTGGACATTTCCCAACACCGTAATTGAGAATTTTCATAATCTTGATTTTAATTCTTAAATGAATAACAGATTACTTGTGTGCTGCCATTTTTTGACATTTGTATGGTGGTTTGCAAATAGGGAGGACGCGCAATTTCTTCCATAAAGATTTGACTTCGTTATTACATTGTTGTTCATTGCGCGCTGATATTTCTTGACATTTACATGATGTTTTACGAGTTGGCAAGACGTGCAACTCGTTTCATGAGCATTTAACTTTGTTGTTCATTGCGCGCTACCATTTTCTGGCATTTACATGGTGGCATTCGAATCGGCAACACGCGCGATTCTTTCCTTGAGTGTTTTTTCATCTTATTCATTGTGCGCTACCATTTCTTGGCATTTGCATGGTGGCATTTGAATCGGCAAGACGCGCAATTCTTTCCCTGAGTGCTTTTCATGTTGTTCATTGTGCGCTACCATTTCTTGGCATTTGTATGGTGGCATTTGAATCGGCAAGACGCGCAATTCTTTCCTCGTGTATAAATAAGGTAAATTACTGTGCGCTACTATTCTAAGACATTTTCTTGGTAGCATCTCAAGTTGAAACGTTGCGTGATTTATTCCTTGAATCTACGTTGTGTGATTTCATGGTGCACAATCCTTTATGGTGTTTATTACTCATATAAAAATCTGCAATGTGCGCAATTCACTACCCAATGTTTTTTCTGAGATGAACACAACAATACCAGAGTTCTAGATGTAATGCTGTGTGTTCCTGATATATATTCTTAAAAGGAGATTCATATGGTTGTTTAGAAATTGCTCAGAGTATTTCCTGATTCTCATGCTAAAGAAAGTAATCGAATCTGAAAGTCCTATTTAACTTTTCCTGTTTCCTCCTCAGGCATTCGGTCATCTAAAGCCTAGTCAGTTTTAGGACTATTCTAGGGTTGTTCATGTTTTTCGGAAAAGACGAAGCTTAGAGTTGCAGCATGGTACTGATTTCATGAGATGTAATTTTGATGTTGTGTTTTAACCTTTTGCTTCCTACAGGTCTCCTTCCCAGCTGTTTCTGTCCTAATCCCGTTTTCCCCACTTGGACTCTCTTAGACTCTGTGATAAATCTAATCAGAGTATTGGAGCTGTCTTGTGGTGGAAGGGTTGGGAACGTGCACAGACCCCGAGGATCTGGTGACTCTGACAGTCCCCCACTGAGTGAGAGAGCCGCTGTTGCACCTCTCAGCACGGCCCCCATTAATGTGTGGCTCAGGTTAGCACCAGGATTCACATGAAAACACTGCCGATGTTGGCGTTATGCCGCCCCGCCCTGTCCCCAGAGAGACACCAGACTGAGTGCTGATGCCGCTATGGAAACCTGCCATCGCCCAGAAGGGATAAATGAATGGAGGGCTTCTCTGAAGAGCCTTGAAGAGCCGTGCCGTCCCCTCTTTGGGAAAAGTACTCTGGGGACTACTATGGAGGTACTAGCATCCTGTGCTCTTTCGCAAGCAGCCCAGTCCCCGCTGAGAAGGGCTACACTTGTTCTCACTGCATGCGCCGCATGTTCACGGGCAGCAGCCTCTTGGAAAACCTGGTGTGGTGGCCCGAGGAGGGTTTCCCTGCACTGCTAAAGCAGATGCGTGCACCACATCCCCTCTCCATTCGTTGGGCAGTGCCTTGGGACCTTGCTTGGAGGGTGCTTGACAAGTCATGGCGTCACTGGTAAACCTTGACAGAGGTCCCGCTTGCCACATTAATTTACTGCATTTACAAAAGCTCTGTGAAAAGAGTGATGGAGATACCATAATCCCAATGAGTAGGCTTGCAGGTGCTCCTGCGGCCTACCCTTTGATAACAATTATATTCCTTCCAACCAGACTAATACAAATTTCCATCAATCAATCAATCAATGAGGGACTTGTAGAGCACGGCTATTCACCTGTGAGGGTCTCAAGGCGCTGGAGAGGAACGAGGGGGTTTCATATTCAACCTGGTAGGAGTGCAGGTGTCCTGGCACCCTTTAATTGTATTGGTGATTTGTGTGCTTTTACAACCAAGATACCTTGCATACACAAATGTGGTGTCTTACATACCTTTTTGTGTTTCTCATAGCCTGATGCATTTCATGACCTAAGTAATCATTGAACTTGGGATATATAACATGTTGATTCTTGCATTATCCGGATACCATTGCAGTAATTATTTCATATGCACAGAGCTTATGATTAAAGTTGTTTTGGTTCTATAATGAATAGATAATATAGAAACATATTTTATATAATCCTGTGGTATATTTATTGTGTCACTGGTCTGAGTATGTTATACAAATACTTTACACATTGCCTCTAAGGATAAGCCTGACTAGTCTGTGCCAAGTTATCAGAGGGGGAGCACACGTTATGTTATCTTTGGTGTATAACTTACTTGCCTTGACTAGGCTCGTGGGTTCTGCCTAGCTTAGGTGCATACCCTAGTCAATCAGAAACCCCATTTCTAGCACTGGCAATCAGCTGTGAGGAAAGGACTTGTGTTTGCATGATACCACAGTGACTCGTTGTGGAGCTACAACTCTGCAGTTAGTTTACTCCTGCTTTGTTCTTTTGCACTTAGGACTCTTGTTTTATCCTACCAAAATTGTATCTGCCTTTAACTTTGATGACCTGATGGGTTACAGTTTGTGGGATTTAAAGGGCTTCTGTAGGACAAGGGGCCTAGCTGTGAGTTGGGAATCCACTAACTGGGACCTTCAGCAAGCACTCTTTGATTTTGAGAAGGCAAATTGGGAAACGACTGCAAAAGAGGACCAGGAGGGTGGTGGGTTGGAGGAGGACCCCGAGATTAGTGAGGACTCTGAGTGAGAGGGTTCCCCATCCATACCCTTAGCGGGCAATGACCCTGAGGAGCTTGAGGCAGAGAAAGAAAATGACTGGGCAGAGGCGCCAGTAGAGAGAGAGGACCCCATAGATACGGAGTCACCTGCTGGATCTAGTGCCAGGAGCAGTGCTACCTCCCACACTCTGTCCCCTGAGGGACTCAAGGATAGACAGGCTGAGAGATACCTGAGGATGCAGCTGGAACATCTGGCTGTAGAGGGGAGAAGGCTAGAGGCTGAAAGGGCCTTAGCTCTGGAGATGATCGTGGAGGGTGAAAGGGTATTCACCAGGGAAAAACTTGCCTTTGAGGAAAGGAAAGTGACCCATGAGCATAGTTTTAGAGCTCTGGACTCACCGGCGCTGCAAGTGGAGTCCAGTGATAGCAACAATCTTGAGTCAAGTGTTAAAAATATCACCTTCATACCCAAAGGCTTGGTGCCTAGCTTCAAGGAGGGGGATGACATAAGTCAGTAGATGCAAGAGTACGATAGTTCTCTGACAGAATGCAGGATCCCTGAGGAATATTGAGAACTGGCCTTGGAAGTTATATTCCTGGTGATGGGTGGGATGTCCTAATGGTCCTAGAAGGGACTGACAGGCACAGGTAGACCCCCGTGGAGGAGGCCCTGATAGCAAAGTATGGATTCACCCCTGAAGAGTAAAGGTTGAAGTTCAGGGGCGGTAGGAAACTGTCTCACCAGTCTTGAGAGGAATTTGTGGAGGATTCCTGCAAAGCACTAGATGGGTGGTTGAAGGAAAGCACATTCAACAATTTGGAAGGGCTGTACAATCTGACGGTCAAAGAGCACATCTTCCATTGTTTTTTTCCAGGGCTATGCCAACACCTGCTAGAGTGTAAGTTCTCTGACCACAGGGAACTTGTAAAGGAGGCAGATCTCTGGGTGAGCACCAGAGAGTTTGGAAAGGCACTTGGTAGTGATCCTAAAGGGAGCGGTTCAGGTATCCCCCAAGGGAGCGTGGAGGAGGTCCACAGCAGTCCAAACTGGTCCCATTGAGGTGGGTACAGGGTACCACGTCCCTTTTCAGAGGAGGAGGAGAGGTCGGGGTTGTAGACGTCCTAGGGTACCCCATGCCCAGCCCTAGAGCCTGGAGAGTACCCCAAGGTGGGCCCAGGAAGTGAGTCTATAATGTACCTGACTGAACAGTATTTTATTCAGATAAATATTCTCTATTTTTCTAAACATGTATGGTGTGTTTCTGTGGTGTTTTCACTGTGTTATTGTATAAAACTCTGCACAAATACTATACACATTGCCTTCTAAGTTAAGCCTGACTGCTTAGTGCCAAGGTACCAGAGGGTGGGCACAGGATCATTTGGATTGTGTGTGACTTACTCTGACTAGGATTGTGGTACCTACTTGGACAAGGGTGTGCACTTCTCCCAACTAGAGACCCCATTTCTAACAGCCCATAACAAAGGTAAGTTGCAATGTGTAACATATACTGCAGGGCAACATCTTGTGTACAGAAAAATGTGAGCATGTCAACAACATTTGCCAAATGCATGTGCATTGGGAATACATACACCAAACAAAGCTAGCAGTTTGGCACAGGGTGGACATGTTGTGAGAATGTGTTCTGGTGCAGTGTACTGACTGTCAGATATCTTACCACAATCCAAATGGGGTGTAAATGTAAACAGTGTGCAATGACAGTATGTGTGTTGTACATCTAGCCATGTGTACTTCCTCATACTTGTTGAGGTCAGTATAGTAAACTCGTAGTCTGATGCCTGTGAAAAGAGGCACATAGGATATTTATAGGAACACAATGCAATCCATACAGTTTACATATGCTACATCAATGTCTGCAAAGCACATAGTCAATTCATCATGGCTGCTCATATAACATATATAAATGTGGAATTCTCAACTGTGCCAGTGCAGGATTGCCTACCTAGGATCAATGCTGCCATGTACCACTAGGCCCGTATACAACTGGAACCAGCAGGGATGTATGTTACAATGCTGATGTGTCTCACTTAGATACAAACAATGAGGTCACTTCTACGGTTCCATCTATGTGTGTATGTAAGAACAGGACACTAAGAGTTAAAAAATAAAACAATTGCTTTGAAGCAATGATGATATGGAAGGTAACTTCTGCCAAGGTACCAAGCAGGGTATAGTGGCAAAATGTGTCATTAAATGCGCAGATGAGCATCTTGTGTGAATTACTCCTCACACCCTATTTTCACTGAACCCCACAGTGTAGCAAACTATGATGATGCATGTCAATTGTAAAAATATACCTCCTTGGAAGTAGTCAGAATTGTTATGGCTACCCAAGCTGGCCTCGTGATCTTCAAAAAATAGGCTAATAATTCAGGCAGACACTAATGTGCAGTGATACTGTGTATGTGCCACACAGATTGTTCCAGACCCAAGCCCAGATAGCAGATGTGTTGGTTACACAACATGATATAGGCGGTCATTCTGACTGCCATGCGGTTACCACCGAATGACCGCCCCGCGGTCAAAAGACCGCGGCGGCCATTCCAACTTTCCCGATGGGTCGGCGGGCGACCGCCAAAAGGCCGCCCGCCGGCCCAGCGGGAAAGCCCCTGCAACGAGGAAGCCGGCTCCGAATGGAGCCGGCGGAGTTGCAGGGGTGCGACGGGTGCAGTGGCACCCGTCGCGATTTTCACTGTCTGCAAAGCACACAGTGAAAATCTGTATGGGGCCCTGTGAGGGGGCCCCTGCACTGCCTATGCCAGTGGCATGGGCAGTGCAGGGGCCCCCAGGGGCCCCACAACACAAGTTCCCGCCATCCTGGTTCAAACAGGCTGGCGGGAAGGGGGTCGGAATCCCCATGGCGGCGCTGCAAGCAGCGCCGCCATGGAGGATTCCCTGGGCCAGGGGAAAACCTGCAGGAAACCGCCGCTTCCCCTTTTCTGCACCGCCAGCCTGTTGGCGGTGCTTCCGTGGTCCCCGGCCCTGGCGGTCATGGACCGCCAGGGTCGGAATGACCCCTTTAGTGGTTTTTGGGTATCTCTGTATGGTAAATGTTGTTTTCCACATATCAACATGTGTCATCTAGGCCTAGCCAAATACATTACATATTTTGGTAATGAATCAGTCCCCCGGTTGCCACATACACTGTAGCTCACTTCTTTTATAACTCGAGTGACACAAGACTCTTAATCATATTGATGAGGTCATGTTAAGTCACTTTGGGTAGCTCATCATGGCCTTATAGATATTCAGGAATGCAAGGCTGTAAAATTGGCTGACTAAGTTTTCTCTGCACCATTGGGGCATTCCAGGGCTCTTGTCGGTGGGATTCCAAGGCAACATCCATGGATATTTAGCCGGACTGAGGTTTACTCAATGATGTAAGCATGGTGCCATGCCAAAAGCTTGTGCCTTTCTCCGAGAAGACTTAACATGGCATCATAGTTCTGTAATTCCTAATTTCTAACTTGTTTTGTGTGTGCTGCATTACGCTGCACACATAAGAAGAGGAGCACAGCTCTTGTGATTGCGTATTGTGCAGGAAGGTGCCCCCATACCTTCCCAAAGACAATTCTATATCCAACACAGACACAATAGCACCATGGTGCAAGAATGCCTTTGTTTGGTGCAAGCCAGCACATTATGTGCTGACAAAGGGATGAAAGACAGGAATGTACTCTAGTTCATAACAATGGTGCTTTCCTACCACATTCACTTTGGCATAAAACAGCGCTGCAAGAAGACTTTTAGCACAGTTTGCCAGAACTCACTCATTAAAATGAGCTATATTCAGTCACAGAAGTGTGCCCATTATCTTGTATTACAATGTGTACAACATTTGCATACAACAGCTACTTCTTTGCAAATCATGTAAAAACAACTCAGCTAGCGACTTTCAACAAGCAGGAGAACAACATGAATTGAGGGCCTCATTTACAAAGTTTTAGTGTATAGCAATGCTGCAAGTCTTTTTCCCGCACTGCCCTATGCTGAATCAAAAGGGTAGTAATGCACCGTATCTACGATATATGGTACATTCCTGTCCTTCCAGGCAGTGGCACAGCATAAATTGTGGGCTTGCGCCAACACAGGCACCCTTGCCCCATGGTGCAAGGTTCTCAATATTGTAGACAGGATTCTTGGTGTGCAGGAAGGTACATCTTCCTGTACAAAAACAATCAATGGAGGCATTTTCCTCGTTCTATGTGTGCTGCAGAATGTAGCACACATGGAAAGAGGCAAAATAGAGTAGAAATTAAAACATTTCTGCTCATGCCTGCTCTGGGTAGAGGTAAAGTTTTGGAGCTGCCCCAGGCCCAGGTTTACATGATATTGGTGCATGGGAACACCCACTGCAAGACCCATAGAATGCCTCCTTGACACATGGTAAGGCAATGCAGCACTTTGTGTTGCCTTGCTTTACTACATAGCTATGAGGCAATGCAAATCCACCAGGGCATCAAACAAAGTGACACTCCTTTGGTGCAAGACTATTTGTAAATGCCTCCCAACCTCTCAAGATCATACAATATGCCAGGCAATTTCACATTTATACATTGCATGCCCCAGTTTTCACACCAGTTATGCAATCATTCACAGATATGTGCACTGTCAACATACACATGCAACACAGTCCAAGTCCACATGCCTGTCTCCTCAGAAATTTACAGGCAAAACACTGATCCCTAGAAGTGTTTTCATGCATTGTACAATACACCACACTGTAAAACACACAGATGTGGCCCACTGCTTCAATTTAAACAGGTGCATTAGCCTAGTGCGCTGTGCATTGCACCTGTTGCTTCACCCAGAAGACCCACATCCGTGCCATTGTAACAAAATTGAAGCATTGTTCATTGACAGGTGTTGTGGTTGACTCATACATTGCCTACTATTTCATGGATGATTCAGAAAAAATGACGTCTTGGGGGAAAATGTGACACATCCACCCAGGAAATGATGCAATGGCTCTGCCATGCTGCAAACCAGGAAGTGTGAAGTTACTGTCATGTTTGTCTTGTAATTGTATTTTGTTTTGTTTTCTTTTTGTAGAGTATTGTCTGTTGTTTGTCTAAACAGGGGTTTATCGTTTTAGGAGTGGGGTAGTTCTAAATTCTTGTTGTTTGTTAGTTAGGCTGTTTTTTTTCCATTGTTGACATGTCAGGGAGGAGCAGGTCCAGAAATCTTTCTGAGGAGGAGCTTGGCGGATTCCTGTGACTGATCTTTCACTGCCTCCTGAATATGGTAGCCACAGGGGCTAGGGTAAGCAGGGGATACCCTACATGTGACAGGAAGGAGCAGTGGGCAAAGGTGCTGGCCTATCTGAACCGGGTGTATAGAGTGGAGAGGACCATCTATGAAATCAAGCACCAATGGGCGGATGTCATCAGCAATGAGGCGGATCTGATCAATTATTTATGCATGCTAGATGGAGGGCCCGTCTGTAAGTGCATATATTTAGATGTGTCTCCTTGACAAAAGTATGTCCTTGATGTAATGACTCGAGGGTCAGCTATGTTTTAGGGATAGCATGCCATGCTACAGGCAAACCTGGTTAGGCAAAAAGCATGCCACAGAGCAATGTTCACTGTGGCCTAGCAGTGGCACAAACAGACAATGCAGTGCAGGGTAGGCCCTAAGGTGTTTAAAGACCAAGCCAGCACAGTGGGGCATATTTACAAGCCCCTTGCACCGCCGTTGCATCACTTTTTGAGATGCAAAAATGGCACAAACCTTGAACTCATATCTATGAGGTGATGCAAAGCCACATTGCTTGGCTATAAATGACCTCATATATATGGAGTAAGGCAAGGAAACGCAAGTCACAGTGTTACCTTACTCTGTGTAAGGGAGGCGTTCGATGGGCCTTGCAGTGGGTGTCTCCATGCAACACCCATGGATTTTGACACATCCCCAATTTTACAAGACATTGTAAACCTATGGATGGGCCAAAACCTTATCCCTCCCCAGGTGAAGCACAACAAGGAGGAATATCTTTGTTTTCCCTTCCTTTTTCCTCTTTCTCTGTGCGCTGCAAGCTGCAGCACACATAGAAAGAAGAGAATTCCTCCCAGGATTGTTTTTGTGCAGAACGGTGTCCCTTCTTGCACAAAAAACAACCCTGCATGCAGCGCTGTCATCCTTGCACCACAGTGCAGGGTGCCTACACTGGCACTATATTGTCTAGAGGGTGCCAGTGAGGTGGAAAGGTCCGGACTGTGCCATATGTCTCATAGATACAGCACATTACTTCCCCTTCCTTGAGATGCAGGGCCTCCCAGCAAGGTGACTTGCTGCGCTGCCCTGTGCCAAAATCCCATAAATATGGGCCCATGTGTGTGATGATGTCCCCTGGCCT
Source organism: Pleurodeles waltl (assembly GCF_031143425.1). Lineage (NCBI taxonomy): Eukaryota > Metazoa > Chordata > Amphibia > Caudata > Salamandridae > Pleurodeles > Pleurodeles waltl. The sequence continues at coordinate 1,345,299,209 of NC_090447.1, forward strand.
GCCAGGCCATTACTCACTCCAAACTGTGTAACCCACCCTTTAGGTATGTTGCAGGGGAGAGCACTCACATTTCATCATGTCACATGTTTGCCAGGTGGGATATATATCCATACATGTCAGCTTTAGGAGCCTTAATATTTCTTAATGAGACTGTAAAGGACCATAATGGACAAAGTTACATTTTGGTCCTGTAGTTACATGTAATGAGTGAAGTGAAGTGAAACAACAAGCATGCCTATGGTATGAGGTGTGTAGCATGGTAAAAGACACATATTCCATTGAAGAAGTGCCATGAAACCAGTTAGCTTGTAGAGTGTGGTCTGTCCATTCTAATGGTAAACATGGCCATCTATGTCAGGCACCCATGCAGCATGTGGCAATGAGTGATGTTTTTGAAACTGGGCACCTGAGACATTATTTCATTGGTATTACCTGTAAACAATTCAACATAGCATACCTATGGTCATCATTAGGCTATTTCAACTTTGCCATAAGCTACATGTCTAATATGCTGATTTGATGAGACATTTGTGCAACAAATATATTATGCCTTATTTGTACATAATCTACATGTCCTAAATTTACAGACATTTGTTCTATGTTTTGTGTTGTAGGTGGACCTGACCCATGCACTGTGGCTGAGGTGGAAACTTTCCAGGATCCCGGTGAGAACATTGAGGTGGTCATTACAACCCTGGCGGTCGGTGTTAAAGCGGCGGTAAAACCGCCAACAGGCCGGCGGAAACAAAAATGGAATTATGACCGTGGCGGAAACCGCCAACATAGACAGCCACTTTAACACTCCAACCCCCACGGTGGTACAAACAAACATCATGGCGGTCACCGCCAACAGACAGGCGGAGGACAATGTACCGCCCACAGTATCACAACCTACCAACCCACCACCTTTTCCGGGGTGGATTCACCATGAACAAAAACACAGTGGAAACCAGACTTCGAAGGGAAAACGCTCACCTCTACACACCCCACAAGGAATCAGGACACCATGGAACCCGAGCTCCAGATCCTGCCAGCCCTTATCTTCTTGCTCCTCTACCAGGAGCACGAACGCCAGCGGCGAAGACCACGGTGAGTACTGCACTTACGACACAGGGGAGGGGGAGGGAAAAAACAGGGACACACACACGCAACACCCCTACCCCCACCCTCACACACTACAACACACACACTAATACAGAATGATACATTACAGTTACACCCCCCAAACCCCCTGGAAGAATGCAAAGACAAAAGGAAATGAGTGTAACCATTGTAATATATTAAAATCCAGTATGCAAAAAATATATATACACCATAAACAAATATATACCCCAAGAATAGTAGTTTAGGTAGTGCTCCACTGAAGTCCGTGGAACACTGGGCCCACACGGCATGGGCGAGGCCCACACTCAATCCCCAAACATGATGGAGAGAACACTGCAGGGGCATCAGATAGCAATAAAACAGGCACCTCAGGGGGAAGGGAAAGTGGGGGCACCTCAGCCGGTTGAGTGCACAACACCAAATCCACGAGGGGGCCACATGGCCACTGTTCAATCCTGGGAGTACAAAGCCACAGTCTCTCAAGTCTCTAAACTGGGTGGGTTGCCCACTGTTCCATCCTGGGGAGTGCAAAGCCACAGTCTCTCAAGTCTCTACAGTGGGCGGGTTGCCCACTGTTCCATCCTGGGGAGTGCAAAGCCACAGTCTCACAAGTCTTTCCAGTGGGTGGGTTGCCCACTGTTCCATCCTGGGAGTGCAAAGCCACAGTCTCTCAAGTCTCTAAACTGGGTGGGTTGCCCACTGTTCCATCCTGGGGAGTGCAAAGCCACAGTCTCTCAAGTCTCTACAGTGGGTGGGTTGCCCACTGTTCCATCCTGGGGAGTGCAAAGCCACAGTCTCACAAGTCTCTACAGTGGGTGGGTTGCCCACTGTTCAATCCTGGGGAGTGCAAAGCCACAGTCTCTCAAGAAGAAAATAGTCTCCACTGGTTCTGGAGGGGGCCTTGTGCCCAGAGTGCTTCATCCTGCCAAGGACTGAGGTAGTAGATGAATCTCTCCACTGGTTCTGGAGGGGGCCTTGTGCCCAGAGTGCTTCATCCTGCCAAGGACTGAGGGAGTGGATGTATCTCACCACTGGTTCTGGAGGGGGCCCTGTGCCCAGAGTGCTTCATCCTGCCAAGGACTGAGGTAGTGGATGTCATTCTCCACTGGTTCTGGAGGGGACCTTGTGCCCAGAGTGATTCATCCTGCAAAGGACTGAGGTACTGGATGTATCTCTACACTGGTTCTGGAGGGGGCCTTGTGCCCAGAGTGCTTCATCCTGCCAAGGACTGAAGTAGTGGATGTATCACTCCACTGGTTCTGGAGGGGGCCTTGTGCCCAGAGTGCTTCATCCTGCTCGTGATGGACTCAGTAGCGTCAGTTCCCTTGGCGCTCATGGGCATGGGCCAGCGGTGCTTGTTGCGGTGGTGTCCTTAGCAGCGGTGCTTGTGGCGGCAGTGTCCTGTTCAGCGGTGCTTGTTGCAGCGGTGTCCTTGGCAGCGGTGCTTGTGGCGGCAGTGTCCTGTTCAGCGGTGCTTGTGGCGACGGGGTCCTTTGCAGCGGTGCTTGTGGCGCCAGTGTCCTGTTCAGCGGTGCTTGTGGCGGTGGTGTCCTTGGCAGCGGTGCTTGTGGCGGCAGGCAGCAGTGTCCTGTTCAGCGGTGCTTGTGGCGGCGGGGTCCTTGGCAGCGGTGCTTGTGGCGGCAGTGTCCTGTTCAGTGGTGCTTGTGGCGGCAGTGTCCTTGGCAGCGGTGCTTGTGGCGGCAGTGTCCTGTTCAGCGGTGCTTGTGGCGGCAGTGTCCTGTTCAGCGGTGCTTGTGGCGGCGGGGTCCTTCGCAGTGACTCAGCTGCTGGCGGTCCTGTCTGGCCCAGCGGGGCTGGTGCGGGCGTTCCTTTATGGCCCAGCGGGGCTGGTGCTGGCCGTCCTGGGCAGCTGGGCTGGTGCTGGCAGTCCGGGCAGCTGGGCTGGTGCAGGTGGTCCTGTCCTGGGCAGCAGGGCTGGTGCTGGCGGTGGCCTCCTGGGCAGCGGGGATGATGGCGGTGGACTCCTGGGCAGCGGGGATGATGGCGGTGGTCTCCTGGGCAGCAGGGCTGGTGCTGGCGGTGGCCTCCTGGGCAGCGGGGATGGTGGCGGTGGCCTCCTGGGCAGCGGGGATGATGGCGCCGTGCTGCTCTTCCCAGACTTGCTGAGTTTCTTGTGCCCCTTCCCCACCTTGGAAGGTGTCGAAGCTGACTCTGCACTCCCACCTGTACCCCTGGGAGCGGCTTTTGTGTCTGGAGTCTTCCCCCTCTCCCGCCGGGAACAGGCCAACTTTTGCTGCTTGACAGGTGGGGGACTGTCCATGCTGTGGCTCTGTGCCACACTGGCTGCCCTGCTGCCCGGTGCACTCCAGATTCCGGTGACTACAGGCACCACTGGTCCCGGAAATGTTGTGGCTGAGGTGCTAGGTTGGGACCTGGAGAGTCGGGGCATAGGAGACTGACGGGGTGGGGGAGGTGAGGGAAAGACGTCAAGGGTGGACAGGAAAAGTTTCTTGGGAGCACTGGGACGGGTAGCTGGAGGGAGTTTGGGAGTGGAGGAAGAGGTTGTGGTTGTAGGAGGTGTTTGTTTGGTGACTTTGGGTGAAGGTGCATGCACTGTAGGCTGTCGTGAGGTGGATGGCTGTTAGGTGGGTGTGTGGCTGCGTTTGTGTATCTTGGGAGGTGGCGTCACAGACACACTGAGAGAGGACACAGGGAACGTGTGAATGGTAGTGGGGGTGGTGACTGCACATGAGCGGGGTGTTGTGGTGGGTGTGCTGGTGATGGAAGTAGTGGCTGTAGATGTAGTGCATGCAGGTGTGAGTGTAGACGAGACTGGGAGGGAGACGAGGAGGAGGGGGTGCTTATGTTTGCCAGAGCTTCCCTTGTGTGTTGACGTGTGTGCATGCTGGTCTGAAGGTGTGCTTGGGATAGGCTGAGGTAGAGGGGATTGGGTCTGGGTGGAGGAAGTTGGAGGGGGGAGGCTAGAGACAGGGACAATAGCTGCCATCAGTGCTGAGGCCAGAGTCTGAAAAGCTTGCTGAAAGGCCGCCTGACCAGAATGAATGCCCTCCAGGAATGCATTTGTTTGTTGCAACTGCCTTTCTACACCCTGGATGGCATTCAAAATGGTTGACTGCCCAACAGTGAGGGACCTGAGTAGGTCAATGGCCTCCTCACTGAGGGCAGCAGGGGTGACTGGGGTAGGGCTTGAGGTGCCTCGGGCGAAGGTGATGCCCACCCTCCTGGGTGAGCGGGCACGGGGCAAAGGCTGAGGGGCTGCTGGGAGGGCGGTGCTGGTGGGGGGGTGGTGGCTGTACCTGTAGATGCAGGGGGCACAGATGTGGGCGCCATCACAAGGGAGCTCCCATCAGAGGATGAGTCCGTATCACTGGTGTCAGCTCCTGTCCCCGCTGTGGAGCTCCCCATGCCCTCCGTCCCACTGGTGAATTCCGAGTCCGTAGTCTCGCACTCCAGGGCCATGTGGGATGCAGCTCCGTCCTGCTCCAGTGCCACTGCTCCTCCGCCTGATGATGCTAATGCACACAAGAACAGGGAGACCACAAAAAGGGGGGAACGACAGAAGAAAGACATGTTGAGTGCATGGATTACAGCTACCGTTGGTGGACACGACAGACACAGAAGCCCCCCGCACTATGCCGCGCACTTGGGGTCCACTGTTCAATCCCTGGGACATGGCCTACAAGGCTATGTCCGACATCTGTACACATGGATGTCACAAGGGCCTGACTAGGTGTAGTTGGCACTGTAGACAGGTGGGGTGGAGTGCCACAGGGTCTGCCAGAACAAGGGGACCTAACAAGCACACTCGCCCGGCCTAGGGAAACCCACAGCCCACCTCCCCCACCCAGACACCTCCACTGCGTGCACAATCAGCAGAATGAGAGTGTACTCACTCCCTTGTGGCTGCTGTGATGCCCTCAAGCGCCCATCCAACTCTGAGTACGCCACTGCCAGGATCCTGAACATCAGAGGGGTCATAGTGCGACGGGCACCCCTCCCACGTTGGGAGGCCATCCCTAGCTGGGCCTCCGCCATCTTCTTGCTCCAGCGGCGAATGTCCTCCCATATTTTACAGCAGTGGGTGTCCGTCTGTGGTAGACCCCTAGGGTCCGGACTTCCTTGGCGATGGAACGCCAAATATCCTTCTTCTGGTGGGCGCTGACCTACAGGAATAGTACAGAGGAAAAGGAGAAGATATAACCGTCAGCACCGTTACAGTCATTGGCTCACTTCCCTACCCTTGCCATGTGGAACATGCACTCACTGTCGTTTCATGCACGCCTCAAATTCCCCCTCCCATCTTTCATCCACCCCACTCCACACAGGCATAGCCCATACAGCATGCTCCCAGTGTACTTACCTGTTTGTCTGGAGGACCGTAGAGTAGCGTGTACCGGGGGAGGACTCCATCCACGAGTTTCTCCAACTCCTCCGATGTGAAGGCAGGAGCCCTTTCCCCAGACGCACGAGCCATTGTCTCTTCCAGACCGAGGTCACAGCAGCCCTTGCAGTGTAGGTCCTCTCCTGTCGAAGATCAGGTATCGAGTGATTGAACAGATAGAAAATGGCAGTCACGTCCGCGGCGGTGCATACCGTCACCGCCGGCATACAACGTCATTGGCTCCTGGGACCCATGGGGTCCAATGTTAACCAATGTAGAATTGCAAAGTCTATAAAGAGCAACCAGGGCACTCCATGATAAATTATTTTGTAACGGATACTTTAATCCTTAGCGTTGCAATATGTAAACAAAAATACAGAGATGTACAAAGTCCATGTAAACAATTGAATATACGTGAGATCGGTGATAGCCAACACGTGTTTCGTCCTCACGGACTTCTTCAAGGCTTAATGGTTCTGTGAATTCAGGAAATGCGAAGTTCCAATATATAGTAAAAGTAAAGCCATATCCGGAAAATTGTGATTTATGTGTCTGGATAAGGGAGGGTCCTTAGTGATATCAGGGACCGATAGTACTCATCAGGGCATAAGACTACCCCAAGGGGTGAATCCGTAGTTTGGGATACACACTCCGTCTGAGGTCTCAGTAGACCATGTCTGCGGAATAGAGCAGAGATCGGTGATTCCCCAGGATCCGGGAGTCAGTGACGCTTCGATAAGCGTGCCGGGTACAGCGTATGATAACGCTGACAGGTAACGTTGAATGTAGAATTGCGCCGCGGTCTTTGACCGCCTACCGCGACGGTGTACAACGCCAGCGCAGTAACCTCACATCCCATTGTCCCACTTTACAGGTCAGGCAGCCGCCATTTCAGGGGCCCACATGGCTTAATTTTTCACTGCGTCGCACATACTTAGGCCTCGCCTCAACACTCATACAGGCCAAATTTCGGATTATGATTCGTGTTCTGTGTAAGCTGTGGGTACGTACCTCTGAGTTGGTTGACTCTGTGCTCGCTGTTGTCCTTCATAGGCACTGTCCGCTGGGAAATGTGAAGAGATGGCGGCATCCTCCGGTGTACAGACCGCTGGTGGACCTGTCGACAATGGAGGAAAGACATGTGATCATCACCTACATGCTTGATTGTGCCATAATCCTGGAACTGTGTGCCCAGCTGGAGCCAGACCTGATGTCAGCTATCCGCCATCCCACAGGAATCACCCCTCTAGTACAGGTGCTGTCAGTACTCCATTTCCTTGCAAGTGGGTCATTTCAAACAACAGTGGCCATAGCATCAGGGATGTCCCAGCCTATGTTTTCCAACGTGTTGTCCAGAGTGTTGTCTGCCCTGCTGAAACAAATGCAGAGCTACATCGTTTTCCCTCAGGTGGAGGATTTGCCTACAGTGAAAGGTGACTTCTATGCCCTGGGACATATCCCCAACATCATAGGTGCCATTGATGGGACACATGTGGCTTTGGTACCCGCCCGCAGGAGTGAACAGGTGTACAGAAACCGGAAGAGTTATCATTCCATGAATGTACAGATGGTGTATTTGGCCGACCAGTATATCTCCATGTGAATGCCAAATTCCCTGGCTCAGTGCATGACGCTTACATCCTGCGGAATAGCAGCATCCCTTATGTGATGGGTCAACTCTAGAGGCACCGTGTGTGGCTATTAGGTGAGCACCTGGAAGCAAGTCAGTGGGAATGGTTGTCTGGGTCTGGGGATATCCCTACAGGTTAGTGTGTGTCTAACAGTTGCCCTCGCCATTTGCAGATGACTCTGGTTACCCCAACCGGTCATGGCTACTGACCCCAGTGAGGAATCCCAGGACAAGGGCAGAGGAACGCTACAATGAGGCCCATCGGCGAACTCAGCGGATTATAGAGCGGACCTTCGGCCTCCTGAAGGACAGGTTCAGGTGCCTCCATGTGACAGGTGGATCCCTATTCTACTCACCAAAGAAGGTGTGCCAGATCAACGTGGCCTGCTGTATGCTTCACAACTTAGCTTTGCGACGACAGGTGCCTTTTCTGCAGGAGGATGGTCCAGATGGCAGTGTTGTGGCAGCTGTGGAGCATGTGGACAGTGAAGACGAGGAAGCAGAAGAAGAGGACATCGACAACAGGAACTCGGTTATCCTGCAATACTTCCAGTGAGACACAGGTAAGAATACAAACCTGCCTGCTACATGTACTTTAACACTACTACCTCTCTACTGTCTGTCGTTTTCACCCAGTGTATGGTCACTGAGTTTTCACTTTCCCTTACGATTTCACAGATGTGGGTCCCAATGTGTGTAATTGCTAATACACTATTTCGAAATCACAGACAGACTCCAGATTGTTTAGTTCTTTAACGGTGTTTATTTAAGTGCTCAAGATTGGAGGGGGTTGTAAAATGGTGAAGGCTGATGGTGGAGGAATGTCCATGGCAGAGTCCAGTCTATTAGTCTCACAGGTGCATTGCCCAAATAGGCATAGAAAGTGGAGCTGGGGCAGTTTGAGGATGGACAGGGTGACAAAGTGGGACAGAAGGATGACATTCAGTGTGGTCTCATTTCATGTCGGGGGTCTTGGCATCGTTCTCTGTCAGGGACCGTTTGCGGGGTGGTTCTCCCTCTGCAGGGGGTGGTATGCTGGTGTGGTGGTCCTGTGGCGGTGCCTCCTGTCCACTAGCGCCGGCGGAGGTGGTGGGCAGTTCATCGTCCAGGCTAGTGTCAGGGGCCCCTTGTTGTGCCACAGTGTCCCTCCTGGTGTTGAGGACTTCCTTCAGCACCCCTATGATGGTGCCCAGGGTGGAATTGATGGATCTGAGTTCCTCCCTGAAGCCCAAATACTGTTCCTCCTGCAGGCACTGGGTCTCCTGAAACTTGGCCAGAACCTTTGCCATCGTCTCCTGGGAACGGTGGTAGGCTCCCATGATGTTGGAGAGGGCCTCGTGGAGAGTGCGTTCCCTTGGCCTGTCCTCCCTCTGTCGCACAGCAGCCCTCCCAGTTCCCCTGTGTTCCTGGGCCTCCGTCCCCTGGACCGTGTTCCCACTGCCACTGCCCCCAGGTCCCTGTTGTTGTTGGGGTGGTGGGTTAGCCTGGGTTCCCTGTAGTGGTGGACACACTGCTTATTGACGTGTCCTGGGGACAGAGGTATGGGCCCGCTGGGTGGGTGCTGTACTGGTGTTTCCAGAGGAGGGAAGCTCTGTGGTGGCCTGTGACTGTGTCAGGGGAACCGACTGTCAAGAGGTCCCTGATGGGCCGGGCTGGTCATCTAGATACAGTTGGACAGAGCTGCTGTCATCACTGTGGGCCTCTTCTGTTGATGGTGTGGACATGTGTGGACCCTCCTGTCCGGTGACGTTGGGTAGGGGTCCTGCAGGGTTATAAAAGAATGTTTATTACATCTGTGTGTGCCATGGTGTGCAATGGGTGGGTGACCATGTACCCCAGTGCTTGCATTCCTGTGTGGGTCCCTGTGAGATGGTGGTTTAGGGGGGTGTATGGGTATGTGCAGTGGCCATGCTTTGGTGATGGGTGTCCATGCTTTGTTGTTGCATGCAGGGCTTGGTGTTAGGATGTGTGGTTTGTGATGTTGGGACATTTGTGAGGAGTTGGAGTGATGGGGGTGAGGGTGGGGGATGTAATAGTTAAGATTTGCCTTACCAGAGTCCATTCCTCCATCTACTCCTGCGAGGCCCTCAGGATGCAGAATCGCCAAGACTTGCTTCTCCCATGTTGTTAGTTGTGGGGGAGGAGGCGGGGGTCCGCCGCCAGTCCGCTGAACCGCAAGGTGGTGTCTTGAAACCATGGAACGCACCTTCCCCCGTAGGTCGTTCCACCTCTTCCTGATGTCATCCCTATTTCTTGGGTGCTGTCCCACTGCGTTAACCCTGTCCACTGCTCTACCCGGACGATTTCCTCCACCATGACCCTGAGCTCCTCCTCAGAGAACCTGGGGTGTCTTTGCCGTGCCATGGGGTGCTGTGGGTGATGTGTGGGGTGGTGTGTTGTGTGAGGTGCGTGGAAGTTATGTGGGTGATGGTATTGTGTGCCTGTGGATGCTTTGGTAGTTGTTTGTAGTGTCTCTCTCTGGCCTTCTCTCAGTAATTTTGTCGTAGGGGTTTGTGGGTGATGTGGGTGTGTGTGTTTATATTGTAATGGGTGTGTGGGAGTGGTGTGTGTATGTGTATCAGGTGTGTGTATTTTGAATTGTCCAATGTGGTTGTGTTTTGTAAATGTGTGTGTATTTTGAGCGCGGCGGTGTGTACTGCCAATGGAATACCGCGGTTGAAAGACCGCCGCGTGGATTCGTGTGTCGTGATAGTGTGGGCGTATTACTGTTGGCGTGGCGGTGGAGGATTTGTTTTCGCCAGTTTATCACTGACCTTTGGTGTGGCGGACTTGTGTGGGTGTCTGAATTTTGGTGGATTCCGAGCAGTGGGTCATAATGACCGTGGTGGAATTCCGCTGCCGCGGCGCTGTGTTGGCGGTCTTCTGCACGGCGGTAAGCAGCTTTTACCGCCAATGTTGTAATGACCCCCTGAGTGTCATCTAAAATAATTTGGAGTTCTGTAAGGATTAAGGCCCTCATTACAACCCTGGCGGTCGGTGATAAACCTGCGGTAATACCGCCAACAGATCGGCGGTAAAAAAAATGGAATCACGACCACGGCGGAAACCGCCAACACAGACAGCCACTTTAACACTCCGACCGCCACTGCGGTAGAAACAAACACCAAGGCGGAAACCGCCAACAGACAGGCGGAAGACAATGTACCGCCCACACTATTACAAGGCACCAATCCACCACCGGGTGGTATCAACGCCATCAAAAGCACGGCAGAAACAGTCTGTGGAATGGAAACCACTTACCTCTTGACACCCAAAGAGGAACCAGGACGCCATGGAGCCTGAGTTACAGGTGTTACCAATGTTGGTTTACCTCCTCTTCTACCAGGAACATCAAAGACGGCGGCAACGACCACGGTGAGTACTGCACCTAGCACACAGGAGAGGGGGGAGGATAAAGAGAGTGACACACACACGCAACACGCAACACCCCCACCCCTCACCCACAACAACAGACACACAAACACATCCAAATACATCACAGATACACCCCGTCACACCCTGGAAGAACGCAAGGACCAAATGAAATGATTGTAACGAGTGTAATCATCGAAACTCCAGATAGGCCATGATAACTTTAAAAGATCGGTATATACAAATATTTACAGCAAGTACATAAGTCTTTATACTGTTCCATTACATGTCCGTGGACCAGTGGTCCCAAAAAGCATGGGCGAAGCCCACACATGACACCTAACTCAAAACAGAGAGACCACTGCAGGGGCATCAAAAAAAACACAGGCACCTCAGGGGGAAGGGGGGCACCTCAGCCGGATGACGGGACGCCGCCACTGCTCCACGAGGGGGCTCCATGCCCACTGCTTGCTCCTGAGGAGTGCAAAGCCACAGTCTCTCAAGTCTCTCAAGTAGGTGGCTTGCCCACTGCTTGGTCCTGGGGAGTAGAAAGCCACAGTTTCTCAAGTCTCTCAAGTTGGTGGTTTGCCCACTGCTTGGTCCTGGGGAGTGCAAAGCCACAGTCTCTCAAGTGGGTGGTTTGCCCACTGCTTGGTCCTGGGGAGTACAAAGCCATAGTCTCTCAAGTCTCTCAAGTGGGTGGTTTGCCCACTGCTTGGTCCTGGAGAGTGCAAAGCCACAGTCTCTCAAGTGGGTGGTTTCCCACTGCTTTGCCCTGGGGAGTGAAAAGCCACAGTCTCTCAAGTGGGTGGTTTACCCACTGCTTGCTCCTGGGGAGTGTAAAGCCACAGTCTCTCTAGCGGATGCTTTTCTCCACGGGTTCTGGAGGGGGCTTTTGCACCCAGAGTGCTTCATCCTGCCAAGGACTGGGGTAGTGGATGCTTTTCTCCACTGGTTCTGGAGGGGGTTTTGTGCCCAGAGTGCTTCATCCTGCCAAGGACTGGGGTAGTGGATGCTGTTCTCCACTGGTTCTGGAGGGGGCATCGTGCCCAGAGTGCTTCATCCTGCCAAGGACTGGGGTAATGGATGCTGTTCCCCACTGGTTCTGGAGGGGGCTTTGTGCCCAGAGTGCTTCATCCTGCCAAGGACTGGGGTAGTGGATGCTGTTCTCCACTGGTTCTGGAGGGGGCATGATGCCCAGAGTGCTTCCTCCTGCCAAGGACTGGGGTAGTGGATGCTGTTCTCCACTGGTTCTGGAGGGGGCTTTGTGTCCAGTGATGCTGCACCTGGGGTGTGGCAGTTCCCATTACCTCACCTGGGTGTGTGAGCCACGAGATTTTCAGGGAACAGGTAGCATGATACTCCATGGAGGAAGAGACACACTCCACCCTGCGGCGACTTAGCCTGCCAACAGCTGGTAGTGCCAGTGCTCATTGTGGTGCCTCATGTAGTGTGTGCAGGGTCCAGGACGTTTCCTGCAGCCTCGGACGCCTGCCCACTGGGATGTTGCTGATGTCCGCTGTGGTAGCACTGGCTGGGCACGTCGCGGGGCAGGTGGCGGTGGCTGCAGCGGTGTCTGCCGCGGAGATGCTGGCAGTGGTGCAGGTGTCAGCACCTGTGGAGGGAGACACCAGGCCGTCTCCTGCAGTCTCCGAAGGGTGCCCACTGGGGATGATGCTGATATCTGCTGTGGCAGCACTGGCTGGGCACGTCACGTGGCAGGTGGCGGTGTCTGCGGCGTTGTCTGCGGCAGAGATGCTGGCGGCGGTGCAGGTTTCAGCACCTGTGGAGGGAGACACCAGGCCGTCTCCTGCAGTCTCGGAAGAGTGCCCACTGGGGATGATGCTGGGGACTGTAGTAGAGGCAGCAGACGTGCAGGTGGCAGTGCCGGTGGCGGTGCAGGTAGCGGTCGTTGCGGCAGTGGCCACCGCCGTACAGGTTGCTGTTCTGTCTTGCAGAAGGGGTGACACCAGTCCCTCACCCAGAGGCTCCATGCCCTGAGCTGACTTCCCTTTGCCCTTGTGTCCCTTCCCCACCTTGGAAGTCGCTGCTGGGACCTTGGAACTGTCCTCTTTGGTTCTGGGAAAGGCCTTGCTGGGTGGTTGGTGCTGCTTTTCCTTTTGGCATGTGGGCCCCTTCTTCACCTTGGCAGGTGGCGGAATAAGGTGGTCCTTGGCCTCACTAGGTGGCACACTGGCTGCCCTGATGGGTGCCGCCTTCGCTTTTCCCGAACTTGCAGGGACCCCAGTGCTCGAGGATTTTGTGGCTGAGATGCTGGGCTGGGATCTAGACATCCTGGCCCTAGGGGAAGGACGGGGGGAGGTGTAGGGAAGGGGTCAATAGAAGCCAGGAAAAGTTTCTTAGACACACTGGGACGGGAAGATGGAGGGGGTTTGGGAGTGGAGGAAGAGGTAGTGGCTGTGGGAGGTGTACGTCTGCTGAGTTTGGGTGAAGGTGCATGGGCTGGAGGCTGTTGTGAGGTGGATGGCTGTTGAGTGGATGTGTGCCTGCGTTTGTGTAATTTGGGAGGAGGGCTCACCGACACACTGGGAGAGGACACGGGGGATGTGTGCATGGTAGTGGGGGTGGTGATTGCACGTGAGCAGTGTGTGGTGATGGGCGTGCTGGTGATGGATATAGTGGCTGAGGATGTAGTGCATTCAGGTGTGAGTGGAGATGAGACAGGGAGGGAGGTGGAGGACGTTGAAGAGAGGGACACAGTGGAGGCAGTGGATGTTGGTGTGTCTGCATGGGGATGGTGCTTGTGTGAGTGCCTGTGGGATGTGTGGTGCTTATGTTTGCATGAGCCACTTTTGTGTGTTGATGTGTGTGCATGCTGGTCTGATGGTGTGCTTGGGATAGGCTGAGGTAGAGAGGGTTGGGTCTGGGTAGTGGAAGTTGGAGGGGGGAGGCTGAACACAGGGACAATGGCTGTCATCAGTGCTGAGGTCAGAGCCTGAAATGCTCTCTGTTGGGCTGCCAGGCCAGAATGAATGCCCTCCAGGTATTCATTTGTTTGTTGCAAATGCCTCTTGACACCCTGGATGGCTTTCAAAATGGTTGTCTGCCCAACAGTGAGGGATCTCAGGAGGTCAATAGCCTCCTCACTGAGGGCAGCAGGGCTGACTGGGGCAGGGGCTGAGGTGCCTGGGGCGAAGGAGATGCCCACCCTCCTAGGTGAGCAGGCACGGGAAACACGCTGAGGGGCTGCTGGGAGGACGGTGCTGGTGGGGGGGTTGCAGCTGTACCTGTTGTTGCGGTGGGCACAGAGTTGCCCACCACCATAAGGGAGTTCCCATCAGAGGAGGAGTTGCTGTCGCTGGTGTCTCCTCCTGTCCCCGTCGTGAAGCTCTCCTTGCCCTCTGTCTCACTGGTGCCTTCAGACTCCGTTCATTCAGCCTCCTGGGCCGTGTGGGTTGCAGCTCCCTCCTGCTCCAGTGCCACTGCTCCTCCACCAGATGATGCTAATGCACACAAGGACAGGGTGACAAAACAAAAGGTGGGGAAAAACAGACGAGACACATGGTCAATGCCAGCAACAATACCACCATTGACCGACACAACACACAGGGAGCAGCCCTATGCACTAGGCCATGCACTAACAGTTATTACGAAAATCACCTGGCCATGGGGGACTGTGCCTAACCCCATTTGCTGCACACCTGGAACCCATAGGAGCCTGACTAGGTGTAGATGGCCACTACCACGATTGGGGTGCCATAGAGCCTGCCTAACAAGGGACCTACCCTTCCAAGTTTGCCCTGGCCTAGGGGAACTTACAGCCCACTTCCCCCACCCAGACACCTTGTAAAGCATGCAGTCAGCTGAATGACACTGTACTCACCCCCTTGTAAATGTAAATGTAAATTAGCACTTGTATAGCGCACTACTCACCCATTAGGGTCTCAAGGCGCTGTACTCATACCGCTATGGAACCCCTCCTGGCTTTTCCCTGTGAGGCGCCCACTCCTGAGCACCCCCAGGGTGAAGCCAGGCATCCAAGCACTGTTGGGGCCGTTGTGGAGATTAAGCAAGCTATTGCCCAGAGTTGGACCCATGAATTAGATTAGGCACCGAGGCGAGAATTATCTGGTCAAGGGGAATTGAGCCCAAGACCTGCCGAAGCGGGACTTGAACCCTGGTCTTGAGCCAGATCTCTGCTTCAGGGTCTGCTGCTCTAACCATTGAGCCACACTTCTCCACGGCTGCTGTGATGCCCTCAAGCGCCCATCCAACTCCGGATATGCCACCACCAGGATCCGGTACATCAGGGGGGTCATGGTGTGACAGGCACCCCTTCCACGTTGGGATGCCATCCCCAGCTGGGCCCCTGCCGTCTTCTTGCTCAAGCGGCACAGGTCCTCCCATCTTTTGCGGCAGTGGGTACTATGGTAGACCCCCAGGGTCCACACTTCCTTGGCGTTAGCACGCCAAATACCCTTTTTCTGGTGGGCGCTGACCTAGAGGAAAGGTAAAGTAGGAATGGATTTTACTCCCCCGTCCGGTTATTCTTACTCATTGGCCACAACTTCCCAAACATGCCCTGAAATACATAAACTGACCATCCTCACATGCTGATCACAGACCCCCCACCCATGTATCTTCCATCCACGCCACTCCATACATTCATGTCCCATCCATCATGCTCACAGTGTACTCACCTGTTTGTCTGGAGGACCGTAGAGTAGCATGTACTGGGGGAGGACCCCAGCCACCAGGTTGTCCAACTCCTCCGCGGTGAAGGCAGGGGCCCTTTCCCCAGACACTGTAGTCATTGTCACCTCCAGACTCAGGTCACAGCAGCACTTGCAGTGTAGGTCCTCTCCTGTTGAAGGTCAGGTATCAAGTGACTGAACAGATAGAAAATGGCGGTCATGCCCGCGGCAGTGCGTACCGTCACCGCCGGTGTGCATCGTCATGGGCTCATAGGGCCCAATGATATCCAATGCTGAATTGCGCCGCAGTCTTCGTCCGCCTACCGCGACGCTGCACAACGCCAGCGCAGTTACCTCATTTCCCCTTGTCCCTCCTTACAGGTCAGGCAGCCGCCATTTCAGGGGGCCACATGGCAGGGCAACTAACTGTGTCACAGCACTTTTGGGCAGAAATACAGACAGACAGCGCCACACACCGATTACATCCAGTTACATCGCAATAGTGCAAAACACCCTTGTTCAACCTATGTGGTATATGACCCTCTGCTCACCCTTCTCCTCCCTAGGACACATCTGATGGGGCAGATGATGAGATGGCGTCATCCTCCGGTATACAGACCCCTGGTGGACCTGTCGACAATGGAAGACAGGCACATCATTATCACCTACAGACTTGATCGTGCCACAATCCATGATCTGTGTGCCCAGTTGTAGCCAGACCTGCTATCATCTATCCGCCATCCCACAGGAATCCCCCCTCTAGTGCAGGTCCTGTCAGTGCTCTATTTCCTGGCCAGTGGTTCCTTTCAAACAACAGTGGCCATGGCATCAGGGATGTCACAGCCAATGTTCTCTAATGTGTTGTCCAGAGTGTTGTCTGCCCTTCGAAACATATGCACAGCTACATTGTTTTCCCCCAGGTGGAGGATTTGCCCACAGTGAAAGGTGACTTCTATGCCCTGGGACATATCCCCAACATCATTGGTGCCATTGATGGTACACATGTGGCATTTGTCCCACCCCGCAGGAATGAACAGTTGTACAGAAACCGCAAAAGCTACCATTCCATGAATGTGCAGATGGTGTGTTTGGCAGACTAGTACACCTCCCATGTGAATGCCAAGTATCCTGGCTCAGTGCATGACGCTTACATTTTGAGGAATAGCAGCAACTCCAGAGGCACAGTGTGTGGCTAATAGGTGAGCCCAAGGTCCTCACACAGTTTGATTAGGTGTCTGGGTATGAGAGAGTCCCTAAGGGTTAGTGTGTGTCTAACAGTTGTCCCTCGATATTTGAGGTGACTCTGGTTACCCCAACCTGTCATGGCTACTGACCCCAGTGAGAAATCCCAGGACAAGGGCAGAGGAACGCTACAATGAGGCACATGGGCGAACTAGGAGGATTATAGAGCGGACTTTCGGCCTGCTGAAGGCCAGGTTCCGGTGCCTCCATCTGACAGGTGGCTCCCTATACTACTCACCGAAGAAGGTGTGCCAGATCATCGTAGCATGCTGTATGTTGCACAACCTGGCTTTGCGACGCCAGGTGCCTTTTCTGCAGGAGGATGGGCCTGATGTTGTGGCAGCTGTGGAACCTGTGGACATTGAAGAAGAGGAGTCAGAAGATAAAGATATAGATAACCGAAACAACATCATCATGCAATACTTCCAGTGAGACACAGGTAAGAGACTAGCACTGCTCCTCTCATATCAGACTACTGTAGGACATTGCATGATTCTGCCTTTTCACCTCTGTGTATGGACCCTGACAGTTCACTTTGCCTTTACTTTTCACAGATCAGGGTACCACATTCTGCCTTCTGCTATGTCTACTGCTGCCCAACAACTGTCATACATTGGTATGTGCAAATGAACAGTGCCATTGATATTTGACAGAGAGGTTGTAATAACACACTTGTGAAAGTACAGACTGACTCCAGATCATTTTGTGATTCAAGGGTGTTTATTTAAGTGCTATTCAGTGGAGAGGTATGTGCCATGGGCTGGGGTGATGGTGGATGGACGAATGTCCATGGTAGAGTCCAGTCTCTTTGTGTCACAGGTGCATTGTCCAAGGGGGCATATGAAGTGGAGTAATGGCAGTTCAAGGTGGTCAGGGTGACATAGTGGGACAGAAGGGTGACAATCAAGAGAATCGTGTTTACTTGCAGGGGTCTTGGCAATGTTCTCTGTGTTGTGCTTGGATCGCAGGGACCATTTGCAGGGTGGTTCTCCTTCTGCAGGGGGTGGGGTGCTGGTGGCCTGTTGGTCCTGTGGCGGGACCTCCTGTCCACTAGCGCTGGCCAACGTGGAGGGCTGTTCATCGTTCAGGCTAGTGTCAGGGGCCCGTTGGTGTGCCACTGTCTCCCTCATGGTGTTGGCAATGTCTGCCAGCACCCCTGCAGTGATGACCATGGTGGTGTTAATGGACTTCAAGTCCTCCCTGATCCCCAGGTACTGTTCCTCCTGCAGCCACTGGGTCTCCTGAAACTTGGCCAGTACCGTGCCCATGGTCTCCTGGGAATGGTGGTATGCTCCCATGATGGTGGAGAGTGCCTCGTAGAGAGTGGGTTCCCTGGGCCTGTCCTCCCCCTGTCGCTCAGCAGCCCTCCCAGCTTCCCTGTTGTCCTGTGCCTCTGTCCCCTGAACCCTGTGCCCACTGCCACTGACTCCAGGTCCCTGATCGGCCTGGGTTTGTGGGGTTGCCTGGGGTCCCTGTAGTGGTGGACACCCTGCTGATTGACGTGTCCTGGGGACAGTGGCATGGGCCCGCTGGGTGGGAGCTGTGGTGGTGTTTCCTGAGGGGAGAGGTTCAGTGGTGGTTTGTGACTGTGACAGGGGAACCGACTGTCCAGAGGTCCCTGATGGGCCGGGCTGGTCATCTTGATCCAGGCGTGCAGAGCTGCTGTCGTCACTGTGGGCCTCTTCTGTGGGGGGCTGGATTTGGCTGGCACCTCCTGTCCGGTGACGTTGGGTAGGGGTCCTGTTGGGGTGTAAATGCATTGTTATTGTATCTGTGTGTGCCATATTGTGCAATGGGTGAGTTTCCCTCTACTCCTCTGCTTGCATTATTGCCTTGGCCCTTGTGTGATTGGTGATTTTGTGGCCTGGGTGAGTCTCTCTACTGGACATGCTTTGGTGATGGGTGTCCATGCAGGTCTGTAATGGGTGTCCATGCATTGGTGTTACATGCAGGGCTTGGTTTTGGGATGTGTGGGTTGTGATAGTGGGGTATATGTGAGGTGTTGGGGTGAAGGGTGTGAGGGTAGGGGTAGGAGTTTGTGATGGAATTCAGGTGGGGTGATATAATAGTAAATATTTCCCTTATCAGAGTCCAGTCCTCCTGCTACTTCTGCGAGGCCCTCAGGATGCATGATCACCAAGGCTTGCTCCTCCATGTTGTTAGTTGTGGGGGAGGAGGTGGGGGTCCACCACCAGTCCTCTTTACGGCTACCTGGTGTCTGGATACCACGGAATGCACCTTCCCCTGTAGGTCGTTCCACCTCTTCCTGATGTCATCCCGTGTTCTTGGGTGCTGTCCCACTGCGTTGACCCTGTCGACAATTCTCCGCCATAGCTCCATCTTCCTTGCAATGGAGGTCTGCTGCACCTGTGATCCGAATAGCTGTGGCTCTACCCGACGATTTCCTCCACCATGGCCCTTAGCTCTTCCTCAGAAAACCTGGGGTGTCTTTGAGGTGCCATAAAGTGGTGTGGGTGATGTGTGAGGTGATGTTTGCTGTGAAGTGTTGTGTTGGTGTGTGTTCTTTGAGGTGCATGGATGCCGTATGAGTGATGGTGTTGTGTGCCTATGGATGCTGGTGTTGTGTTCTCTCTCTCTCTGCTTATTCCAAAAAAGTCATCGTAAGGGGTTGTGGGTAATGTGTGTGTGTTTTATAGTGGTGTGAGTGTGTGGTTGTGTTTTGTAAATGTGTGTGTATTTTGAGCGCAGCGGTGTGTACCGCCAATGGATTACTGCGGTTGAAAGACCGCCGCATTGGTTCATGGGTTGTGATACTGTGGGCGTATTCCTGTTGGCATGACGGTGTAGGTTTTGCTATTGCCAGTTTATCAATGACCTTTGGTGTTGCGGACTTGTGTGGTTGTCTGTATTGTGGCTAGGGCGAGGTCGGCTGATCGGAGGTTGCGTGTGGGAGTGTGGAAGTTTACTCTTTCATTGAGGTAGGTTGGGCCGGTGTTGTGGAGGGATTTGTGTGCGTGGATGAGGATCTTGAATGTGATTCTCTTGTCTATGGGGAGCCAGTGTAGGGATTTGAGGTGTGGTGAGATTTGTTCATGTCTGGGGGAGGACGAGGCGCGCAGCTGTGTTCTGGATTCTTTTTTGGGGGCGAGGTATCTTGCAGCCGTCAGCACGGTGGTAAGCGGGATTTACCACCAGGGTTGTAATGAGGGCCTAAGTGTGGATATTCATGACAAACGTACTTGGATGCATTTATTAGACCACCTGTATCCTGATATGTGTGATCTGTCATCCTGCATCATGGGGAACAGAGCATCCCTCAAATTACTGCATATCAGTGACAGGAAAGGGAACGCAGAGGATGGATGTCCAACATGCCTGTGACTTTGGATGGTGTTTAATTGAAAGTTAATGCAAACCTCCCTTTCTGCAGGTCAACTATAATCTGCCTGTTTGTTGCATGTTGCTAGTGTAGTTGTACGCATGTAAATGTATGGTATTTTACTTAGTTAATTCCTGACAGGATGTGAGGATTCCTCCCTCTGTGCAGACAGATTGGGAATATCTATATATGGCACATGTCACCAGTCCACCAAGGGTAACACATGTCAAGGCCTGACTCTTGTGACCAATTACCTATTAGCAACATGTGACTACACAAGTCTAATATTTTTGGATGTGTAAGGAAAATGTGTACAAAAACACATGCATGTCTGCATTGTGTCATCAGCATACAGACCATTACACAGTCTACCTACTAGTGGCATTACACATACTGGGCCACTTTGAAAAATGTCATGCTTATACACACACAATCGTCACATGGCTGTGGGTTGCAAATATGAGCATCAAGGGGGCAATCCAAATGGACTTGCAGGACCAGACAATAGGGTATTTATAGGGACACATGTTTTTATTTGTGTTTCAGTTCTTGAAGCCTGTCATTTGGTTCTGTGTGTTTACATATGTCAAGATTGTAGACATGATCAACAGGCTAGCATAAAGGGAGAATACCGAGTCATCCTCAATCTATGTCTTTTCGCCATTTCACACTGATTGAATCACCCCATGGAGTTTCTTTTGTGAACATATGTGCCATTCCTTGTGTACACAACATCACATTTACAAAGCCATCTCAGTGTGTACAGGGATACTTGGGCATACACTGCCATTTTATATACCTACAATCTTGAAACATGAGATCTTTTACTTATTCACATTAGGCGAAGTGTACATGTCTATGGGGTCCTTGACATTTTTACGATCCCAAGTGTCACTTTGGGTCGGGACATGGTACATGTGATATTTTTGTTGACTAAAGACTAATGCTGAATCAAATGGGCACAGCACAGCTTAGTCTGATACATATTTTCACTCTCTCCAACAGACAACATGGCCCCAGTGTAGGCCAAGGCCCTTGGGATCAGGCTGGAGCAATACCGCCACCTCTGACATATTGCCCGGGCCTACTAGAGGATGGGCCACCAATATGTTGGGAAAAGGTCCACCGGAACTTGGGAGGACCAACCAAAGGCTCCCTGACAGCCAGCAATGTCTGGATCCAGCCATGCCAATGATGTTTCCCTTGGTGGAGCTGATGGATCAAGACCCAGCACCTCTACCTGTCCAACTGTGCCTTCTACCCAGCCACAACCACCATCCCCAAGACAGCCATCTCATTTTGAGAATCAGGCCACAAAAGACATTGATGAACTGAAATGCAGTGCAGTTGGAATTGAGCAGCAGTTAGATATCATAATGTACAGCATTAATAGTTTGCAGCAGGTGGTGGACAGAACGTCTCCCCAAATTTAAGACATTATTTTTATCCCTGCCCTTCCCATTTCTTTTCTGTCTTTTCTACTCTTTGTACAGTAGGTTTGTTTAGGTTAGACATTACCATAGGTATAGCTTATGACAGTGACGTGTTCGAGATGTGTTGAATTTTGCAGTTTTTATCTTGTTAGGTACAGATATAGGTTTGTAGTTTGCTAAAGGGTGGGGTATGATGTTTCTTATATGTTTAAAAAAACTAAAAATACCAAAAATATATGTTAATTTAGATTTAAATGCATAGTTAGTTTGTGCATAGGAGCAGTTCATGTGGTTGATGTGTGAATATGTCTCTTAAGGGGTTGAGGGAATAATGTGTAACATGTCTGATATGGTATATGTGTAGGATTAGATAAGTGTAGGTAGATTAAGCTAGTTTTAAGATAAGTTAGTGTAGGATACATAGTTTAGGTTAGTTTAGGAGTATTTAAGTTAGTATAGGTAAGATAAGTTATGGTAGTTAGTTTAACATTTTAAATTTTGTTTTAGATAGTACCAAAATATATTTGATACTTTAACAACTGCTTTGTGATTAACTGCTTAGGAGTTGAAATATATTGTTAGGTGGAGTTAGACACAAGCTGTGGTTTTTCCATGCAGTGTTTGTTTCCATATGTGACTAAATGGAATACTTATGGACCTGACCCGATCCTGTGAGATTTGCATTGGATTGATGTAAGAGATCCGCACACATGATTGAACGATGTAAGTGGCCCTCCTGCTTTGAATGGGCACATAAGGCAAAACAGGTATTCCCACACTGTTGCAATGTGTGTGTGTGTGTGAGTGTGTGAGTGGTGTTACATGTATCATATGGTTGTTCATGTCAAACTATTGTTAGTATTCTGTGCAGTTTTGACTTACATCCTGATCCCAGACACTTACACATTCACCCTTGCATCATTTGCTTGTCACAACAGTGTTGTTTGCTTGCTAGTGTCCATGGATGTGCTCCACCCTAGTGCTGTGACTTCATTCACAATTAACATTGACTGCATGCTACTTGCTGCACTTCATACTTGTGACCTTGAGTGACTACTTGCTAGTCTTGATACACTTAGGGTATATTTCCCTTGGCATGTGTACCTTTGTCCATGGATCGATGACACATATGTCCTTTTGGGTAGTAGTTGGTTTCTTTGGGTCACAACATCCACCATGGTCTACTTAGTGCAGACGCCAACACACATACAACACACAGGTTGAACGCAGAGCATTTATTTACAAGTGCAAAAAATGTTTAGGATCACAGTCACAGTTCTTTCTGCAACACCTTTTTTAGCCATAGGATGTCCAGACAGAGTCCATGGGAGATCCATTGCAATAGGGAACATAGGTCACATCAACAGTCCACAAATGGATGGGATCAAAAGTTGGGACAGCAAATTGAGGACAGCACCAGTTGGGAAGTACACTGGTATGGTTATCAGCTTTGGGCAAAGGAGAAACTGGTAATTTGGGACAGAAAGATTCTACTAGGCAGTTTTACGGTAGAAAGAGGTGAAGTCCACATCTTCTTTCTCTGATGTGTGTGGTGCTTTCCATGGGGGGCGTTGTTAGAAATGGGGTCTTTGGTTGGCAGTCAGGTTACCCCCTCTCTAAGCAAGGACCCGCACACACACATCAAGGGCTGAAGCTGTAAATCACTTTTCTGCAGCAGCATTCTCTGTTCCAACAATTGAGGCAGCACTACACTGAGAAGGGTCTGCTGGTTTGCCAGCACAGGACCAACGCCTTGGTGGCATGCACCCATTGTTGCGATGTATGTGACCAGCTTCTGCTCCATGTACTCCAGGATGTTGCTGATCACCGGCAGCTGTTTGGCAACCGCGCTGGTGCCACTTTGGCAGGGCAGTTGTTTGTGTCTGTGCATCATAACACCAGCAATCTCAGGCAGTCCTGTTCGAGGCCACGAAGCAGATGGTAGGTGCCTCTTATAGCTTCTGAGTGTGAGAAAGAAGCATCTTTCTAGCATGGTTTCCCCCACTTTTGGCCTGCTTGTAAGTGTGTGTCAGTGTGTTTTTACTATGTCACTGGGATCCTGCTAACCAGGACCCCAGTGCTCATAGATAAAAACCCATATGTCAGTGTGTTTTGCCTGTCTCACTGGGATCCTGCTTGCCAGGACGTCAGTGCTCATAATTTGTGGCCTAATGTGTGTGTTATCATTAGTGCTTGACAGTGTCACTGAGGCTCTGCTAACCAGAACCTCAGTGCTTATGCTCTCTCTTCTTTTAAATTTGTCAACATAGGCTAGTGACTTCATTTACCAATTTCAATTGGCGCACTGGACCCCCCCTTATAAGTTCCTAGTGTATTGTACCTAGGTACCCAGGGGATTGGTGTTCCAGGAGATCCTTAAGGGCTGCAGCATTTCTTTTGCCACCCTTAAGGAGCTCAGACAAACCCTTCCACAGGCCTGCCATTGCAGCCTGCGTGAAACAGTGCACACACTATTTCACAGCCATTTTCACTGCACTTAAGTATCTTCTAAGTCACCTATATGTCTAACCTTCACTTGCTGAAGGTTAGGTGCAAAGTTACTAAGTGTGAGGGCACCCTTGCACTAGCAAAGGTGCCCCCACATAGTTCTGGGCCATTTCCTTGGACTTTGTGAGTGTGGGGATGCCGTTACAATGGTAACTCCAAATATGGCAATGTAAGATGTCTAAGATCATGGAAATGTCCCCCCATTCCAAATGAGGAATTGGGGAGCCAGTTCCATGCATCCTGGGGACTCCACAATGGACCCCCAGTACCGCCAAACCAGTTCTCTGAGGCTTGCACTGCAGCTACAGCTGCTGCCACCTCACAGATGGGTTCTGCCCTCCTGGGGTCTGAGCAGCTCAGTCCCAGGAAGGCAGAACAAAGCATTTCCTTTGGGAGCAGGGTGTTACACCCTCTCCCTTTGGAAATAGGTGCTACAGTCTGGGGAGGGGTAGCCTACCCCATCATCTGGAAATGCTTTGAAGGGCACAGATGGTGCCCATCTTGCATAAGTCAGTCTACACCGGTTCAGGGACCCCTTGTCCCCTACTCTGGCACAAAACTGGACAAAGGAAAGGAGAGTGACTACTCCCCTGTCCATCACCACCCCAGGGGTGGTGCCCAGAGCTCCTCCAGTGTGTCCCAGACTTCAGTCATCTTGGTTTGCAAGGTGTGGGGGCACTCTGGGGGGTTCTGAGTGGCCAGTGCCAGCAGGTGACGTCAGAGACCCCTGCTGATAGGTCCTTACCTGATAAGGTAGCCAATCCCCCTCTCAGGGCTATTTAGGGTCTCTCCTGTGGGTTCACTTCAGATTCTACTTGCAAGTTTCCAGCAGGAATCCTCTGCAACTACTACTTCATCCTCTGACCTCGTATCAACCGCAGCCTGCTCCAGGAACCGTTGTAACAGAAACAAAGTACCCACAAGGGATACTTTTCTTCTGCAA
The DNA here is from genome assembly GCF_031143425.1 of Pleurodeles waltl. Taxonomy (NCBI): domain Eukaryota; kingdom Metazoa; phylum Chordata; class Amphibia; order Caudata; family Salamandridae; genus Pleurodeles; species Pleurodeles waltl. The sequence continues at coordinate 1,345,323,799 of NC_090447.1, forward strand.
CTTCAGCTCCAGCCTGCAACTGCAACAGTTTCTATGGTGTGCATGCTCTGAGGACTCCCTGTCTTCAACCTGCACCAGAAGGACTGAAGAAATCTCCCGTGGAGTGACAGAGTCACTCCCCTGCTCACGCAGGCAACTTCTAAGTCAATGGCCGGTTCTCTTGGACTCCTCTCCTGGTGACGAGCATGCTCCTTGGAACACAGAGGGTGGACCCCATCGACACAGGCTGTCCTGAGGTCCTGCTGTCGCAATTTGGAGGAGGTAAGACCTTGTCTTCCGCCAGAACTATAGTACCCCTGTGCACCGCGTCTTCTTCAACTCCTGATGCCTCTGTGCACTATTTTCAAAATTCCTTCATGCACAGCCTGGCCCAGGACCCCAGCACTCTATCCTGTGATGCTCAACTCGCTGAGTTGATCTCTGGCGGCGTAGGACCTTCCTTTGTAGTGCTGCACCAACCACATTTTGCACCTCCTTTATCCCCATGTCCTGGGACACACATGGGAGCTATCTGGTACTCTGAGTGCTCTCTGAAGTGCTGAGAGCCCCCTCTTCCTTCTCACACAGATTTAAGACCCCCAGGTCCCTCCTGGGTCTAGAATGCGCCTAGTTGATGCAAAACGCGACTTTGCCAATACCAAGGCTTGTTGGAGGAATCCAGCACCAAAACTCGCCTGCATCCAACATCATGACGTGGGACATCCTTGGCATCATGCAGGAACCTGCTGGCATCTTCCTGGGGGGCATTTCTGCACTCTTCGTCCAACCGGGGACTCTTCTTTTGCACCCTCTTCTGGGTTGGCAGGGGCTCTTGTCCTTCCTGGAACTTCTTTCGACTTCTGGACTTGGTCTCCTTCTTTTGAAGGTCAGCAGGTCCAGGAATCCACTGTTTGTTGTTTTCAGACTTGGTTGGTTCTTGTGATAATCCCAATCATGAGGTGTAGTGTATCCTAAGGAAACTTGCAGTACTTTACTCCTGCTTTTCTGGGCTCTGGGGTGGGGTAATTTACTACCTTTACTGTATTCTTACTCTCCCAGCGATTCTGCACACACTACACTTGTCTAGAGGGGAATTTGTGATTCACATTCCACTTTCTTAGCATATGGTTTGTGTTGCCCTTAGACCTATTTTCTCCCTTTGCATTCTATATCATTTCCTATTGTTTGCACTATTATATGTCTAATTACTTGCCATATTTTGGTGTCTAGTGTATATATTGTGTATAATACTTACCTCCAGAAGGAGTATTGTCTCTAAGATATTTTTGGTACTGTGTCACCCAAATAAATACCTTTATTTTTGGTAACACTGAGTATTGTCTTTACTTGTATATAAGTACTGTGTAGCTATAAGTGGTATTGCAGGAGCTTATGATGGGGGTGATTCTGACCCCGGCGGTTCCTTACCGCCGGGGCCAGGGTCGGCGGGAGCACCGCCAACAGGCTGGCGGTGCCCCGCAGGGCATTCTGACCGTGGCGGTTTTGCCGCGGTCAGAAGTGGAAAACCGGCGGTCTCCCGCTGCCCTGGGAATCCCCCATGGCGGCGCAGCTTGCTGCGCCGCCATGGGGGATTCTGACAGCCCATACCGCCATCCTGTTCCTGGCGGTTCTCCCGCCAGGAACAGGATTGCGGTATGGGTTGTCGTGGGGCCCCTGGGGGCCCCACTTTGTATTTCAGTGTCTGCATTGCAGATACTGAAATACGCGACGGGTGCCACTGCCCCCAGTCGCACCTTCCCACTCCGCTGGCTCAATTCTGAGCCGGCGTACTAGTGGGAAGGGTTTTTGCACTGGGCTGGCGGGCGGCCTTTTGGCGGACGCCCGCCAGCCCAGTGCAAAAGCCAAAATACCCTCAGCGGTCTTGCGACCGCGGAGCGGTATTTTGGAGGGGGGAAGTCTGGCGGGCGGCCTCTGCCGCCCGCCAGACTTAGAATGACCCCCCATGTCTCCTAGTTCAGCCTAAGCTGCTCTGCTATAGCTAACTCTGTCAGCCTAAGCTGCTAGAACACTACTATATTTCACTAATAAGGGATAACTGGACCTGGTGTAAGGTGTAAGGTATAAGTACCCAAGGTACCCACTACAAACCAGGCCAGCCTCCTACACTGAGGTATTCCTATTGGGACTGGGGCTCCTGCAGACTATTTGTAGGGTGTCCGCCATGGTCTCCATTCCCCCCCACACCACATCTACCATCTCCCACTGGACTCCCATCGCACAATGTTAGAATTCAACTTGGGGGTCCTCACAATCTAGACCTGGGGGTGGGCTGGCAGGTGGTGTTTGTTGAGTGATGGGTAGATCCTCTGCAGACCAGGCAAAGCTGTCGGCCCTTCTCGCAACTTGAGATGGTGAAAGTAAGGAGGCCAGGATTTGCTGGTGGGTGTCTTGGTCAAGGGTTGGCAGGCTGTCATAGTCAGCAAGATCGTCTTCCCAGACAGGCAGGTAGTCAGAAGGTGTAGGTCTATCCTCTGCAATGAAATAGAGAATTGTTGATTGTGTTCCATGTTAGATGTTGACATGAGTAATATGATTGACAATTTGACTTGCAAATATTTGACTTTCAGTACAACATTGATGCGGAGGATGTCTCTTACAATTTTTTGAGTCCAAGTTGCACTTCGGCTAACTGTTTCTCCTCTGACAAGCCCATTCCACTCTATTGCTTTACATTCCATATTTGTATGCATGGGCCCAAGTAAGACACAGTGGCTTCATGGTGCAAAGTGGCCTGCATTGTCACTGTCAGGTTGTGCAGGGTTCAAGTGTCCAGCATTGATGTGTTGTTCCAGTTCATTTTTTTACTTTGTATTTTGGGACTTGTAGTTCTGGCGATTCATGTTGTACAATCCTCTACATGTGCCAGTACATACAGGTAGACCTGGACTGATGCTGCACTCAACACATGGAATGGAGAAGCATGACGGACCATGACTGAGCTGTGCAACATGGAACTGGGTATTGCAACTGACATTTCTGTGCCACTTAATGGGACATGATCCTGATTTCTGGACTTTGCACTGCATATAGCGCACTAGAGAGCTGGGACCTAGCTAGCTGCACTGCACAACATGATCTTTTTGCCCTCACTGCCCCTTGTTGATAATTACCCTGTAGCACTTGTTGTTCCTCATGTGCTGCCCTGTTGTGTCCCAGTCACCAACTTGTCTGGGATGACAGCTGCCACAAGCTCCTCCAAGGCATCCAGATCATCCTGGGGTGCTGGGCTCTCTCCTCCAGTCTGCATTGCTGCCTTCATGTTGTTGGCCAGTTTCTCCTTTGTCCGGCACTTGTAATTATGCCAGCGTTTCTTGCAGTCAGTGACAGTTCTCTTCGCTTGCCCCATACTGTTGATCATCTCCATTATAGACTGCCAAATGGTCTCTTTCCTCGACAGTGGCAACTTTGAGGTGACAAAGCTGATGTTAGTGCTCTGTAACCTCATTAATCAAGATGTCATACTCCTTCTCACTGAATTTGCACTTCCTCTTTCTCTTCTGGAAGTCTGTCTCGTCATCCTGGATGCTCCTGGGGTTATTATCCTTGCTTCTGTGGTCTGGTCCCTGCTACATGGCTGCCTTCGGTGAAATGTGCCTTTTTTCCAGATGCGTCATTTTTGGTACATATTTTGATGCATTCTGCACTCAAAAGTGACATAGGGCCAATTAGAATCACTTTACCAGCCACAAGTCAGACCTTTCTCACTTTTATAGCAGAAGAGTCAGATTTCATTACAACATGGCACACATGGATGTATCATTTTTTTCACACACTGAAGCCTTACGCCATGGTGCGCTGTGTTGTAAATGCAATGCATCCATGGCATAGGATTCTGTCATACTGAAGCACAATTTATTTTGACACATCACTGCCACAACACAGTGATGCGTCATTTCTTGAAAATATTCCACCCTATTTCTAACACTGGGAATATGTCGAAAGTGTACACCTCCCCAGGGCAGGTGCAATGAGGAGAAATATTTGTATTTCTCCTCTATGCATCCTTTTTAAATGTGTGCTGCATCCTGCAGCACACATAGAAATAGGAAATGCCTCTCTTGAGCAAGAAGGTGTCTTTTTCTGCACAAAAATAATTCTGCTGATGATGCAGATACCCTTACACAATGGTGCAAGAGTACCTGCATTGACACTAGGCAGAAATGTGTGCACCAGCGAAAGGGGAAAGGACTGAAATGCACCATATCTTTTAAATACAGTGCACCTCTGCCCTTTCCCTATGGCGCAGGGCAGCACAGTAAGGTCACTTGCTGCACTGCCCTACACCAAATGATTTGTAATCTGTCCCCTTAGTTTACAGGTCACATTTCCACTAGAGTTATCAAAATCTATTTTCATCCTGAATTGTATTTTGAATAGAAAGTGAAATAAAACATGTAATAATGTTTTCCCAGACATGATTATAAAATGGGCTTTTATTTACAACAAGGCATTCCCATAGGATAATGTAATTTTACCTGCACAGTGACAAGCAGCGTTTAGTGCTTGTTCACTGTAGATTTATAGCTCCCTAAATATTTATTATTTCTCATTTTGGTATCATTTGGCTTGCAGGGCATACTTCAGGGTAACTTAGCTAATGGATAAAAGAAGGATTTTTACATGACAGGACCTTTTGTCCAGTGTTCCAGTGTTACTGCAGTGATTTTAAAACCACAGCCAGCCAGGACACAATGGCGTTCGTTTGAGCCCTACCTGAATGACTGAATACATAATGTTTGCATGTCCATAGGACCATTGCCTACTCTAAAAAAAGGTTTGTTCAGCCCTTTATTTTTATTTTTTTAAATGCATACATTTTTTCTTTAAGGAAAGCAGACTATGGCCCTCATTACAACATTGGCGGTAAATGTCGCTTACCGCCATGCTGACTGCCGCCAACATACCGCGACCGTGGCGGTATACCGCTACCCGTATTATGACCCACACATAGAAATCTGCCACTATACAGACACACACACACAAGTCCGCCAGCCCAAAGGTCAGTGACTTACGGTACCAAAGCCCACACAAAAATACGCCCACAGCATCATGACCCACGAATCACCGCAGTGGTCACTCAACCGCGGTAAACCATTGGCAGTACACACTGCTGCGCTCAAAATACACACACACTAACAAAACAACACCACATTGGACAATTCAAGCTACACACACCTGACACACATACACACACCACACCCACACCAATATAAAACACACATAAACACTACCCACTGTTGAGCCGGGCCACTCACCTGAAAAGCAGGATGTCTGCAGAGGTGATGGTATGCCCCCTGACCTCCTGGAACACCTCTTGGCACTTCCTGGTGGACACAGAAACCCTGGCAGGTGTCCCAAAAGGAAAGGGGGAGTGGAAGAGAAAGAGACAAAACACTGCTAGTCTTGCCGGTCCAGCCAGGCACCCTGTATCTTCGGGGGCAGGTTGTTGTTGACAGAGTGATAGTAGAGTCAGTGCACTCAACTTCCTTGAAACTGAATCTCTCTTTCTGATATGGGCACGGAGCGGTTGAAGAACACCGGGATGCCCCAGCACTTTTCTTGGATAATAATAACTGTTGGCACAATTACTAACACTACATTACCAAAAACCCAAACTGAGTACCATAACAATAAGTACTGCGACACTAGGGCTGGCCTCACAGAGATTCCATGTTGCACACTACAATTAGAACTGTGGTTGCACTTACCATGCACAAGAAAGACAAACAAGGACATTAATTATATCACGTATAACTTTCCTGCATGCATAGGGTTAAACTAAAAGGAACAAAAACAATCCAAGAAATACAAATGTCCACTCTGGGTTTAAACAGTGAGGGTGGCACAGTTTGATTTGGTGTCACTGTGTGTGTGAAAAACCCTTCAAAAGAAAATTCCTCAAACCTGAAACACAGGCATGCATGACACAATGTAAATCCCAGAGTTATGCTATTAGAGAAAAAAAAGTCACGTACATGCTCTTTTGAAATTGCACTGTCACTTTTTGTAGTACTTGAGCTCAAGCAGATTTCCTGAAACACATTTAGGCAAGTAACTACAAAAACAATGTAGAACGTTCAGACATGCATTTGTCTCTTCAAGATACGATGTCTGAAATACACCAGCTGTTCTAGGAAAGCTCAGCACTCAAACCACAAACTCCCTGGAGAATAGTAGTCACTTAGCTGCAGTCTTTTCCGGGGTGCTGGAGGAATGCCTGGTGTCAGCTGGTACAGGAACGATGAAAATAATTGCCTCAAAAGTCCTGAATACGAGGATGACAGCAGGGGTTGGACTGCCAAATCAGATGCTGAGATCAGAAACCAAACAAAGCCAAGCAGGGAGGCATGCTTCACTCTGCTATTTATAGCCAATCAGGAAAGCAGTTGAGTTTCCACATGTGGATGAGTCACCACACCCAATTAGAAGCACATTTCTACACCACACCCAATTAGAAGCACATGTCTACACCTGCTCACATTAGCAAACAAGCATTGGTAAAACGAGCATTGATAAAACCAATTGTGTAACACAGCACATTATGGGGGTTATTCTAACTTTGGAGGAGGTGTTAATCCGTCCCAAAAGTGACGGAAAAGTGACGGATTTACCACCAGCCGTATTACGAGTCCATTATATCCTATGGAACTCGTAATACGGCTGGTGGTATATCCGTCACTTTACCGTCACTTTTGGGACGGATTAACACTCCTCCAAAGTTAGAATAACCCCCTATGTTTCCTTAGAAACATGAAGGTTTAACCCAGAACAGAGATATGATTCAACCCTAATCCCTGGGGACGCTGACAGATAATGCAGGAGGCACCTTGGGAATTCCTGACACCCACAACCCTTTACGACCCAAAGATTTTGGCAATTGAGAGACAGACAAGCCAGGAGCACCCACTGAATCTGAGCCACAAAACACCATCACCCATACACCATACATGTACCTCACAGCCCACACCCCAACACATCACCCCACACACCCTCACACATACCACTCACACTACAACCATGGCACCACTAAGACACCCCAGGTTTTCAGAGGAGGAGCTAAGGGTCATGGTGGAGGAAATCATCTGGGTAGAGCCACAGCTCTTCGGATCACAGGTGCAGCAGACCTCCATTGCAAGGAAGATGGAGCTATGGCAGAGAGTCGTGGACAGGGTCAACGCAGTGGGACAGCACCCAAGAACAAGGGATGACATCAGGAAGAGGTGGAACGACCTACGGGGGAAGGTGTGTTCCGTGGTTGCAAGACACCAGATAGCTGTACAGAGGACTGGCGGTGGACCCCCACCTCCTCCCCCACAACTAACAACATGGGAGGAGCAAGTCTTGGCAATCATGCATCCTGAGGGCCTGGCAGGAGTAGCTGGCGGACTGGACTCTGGTAAGTCAATTCTTTACTACTTTATCCCCCACTCTACCTGCATGCCATCACAAACAACAACCCCTACCCACACCCCCATCACCCCACCACCTCACATATACCCTTCTATCACAACCCACCCATCCCAATCCCAATCCCTGCATGCAACAACAATGCATGGACACCACTTACAGACCTGCATGGACACCCATCACCACAGCATGCACACTAGTGACAATCACTTAGCCAAACCAATCACAACTCACACAAGCAAACGGTGCCTTGCTAATAACAACCATAGAGAGAAACATACCCATGCACAAGATGGAACGCGCAGAAACAATAACACTGCATTTACATCCCCACAGGACCCCCACTCAACGTCACCGGAGAGGAGGTGCCAGCTACATCCAGTCCCCCCACAGAAGACACCCACAGTGATGACAGCAGCTCTGCACGCCTGGATCACGATGACCAACCTGGCCCATCAGGGACCTCTGGACAGTCGGTTACCCAGGCACAGTCCCAACACACAACAGAGCCACGCCCCACAGGAAACACCACCACAGCACCCACCCAGCGGGCCCATACCTCTGTCCCCAGGAAATGTCAATCAGCAGTGTGTCCACCACTACAAGGACCCCAGGCAATGCCACAAACAAAGGAGTCAGTGGCAGTGGGCACACGGTTCAGGGGACAGAGGCACAGGACAAAAGGGAAGCTGGGAGGACTGCTGTGCGACAGGGGGAGGACAGGCCCGGGGAACCGACCCTCCATGAGGCACTCACCAACATCCTGGGAGCATACCACCATTCCTCGGAGACCATGGGCCAGATACTGGCCAAGTTGCAGGAGAACCAGCGGCTGCAGGAGGGACAGTACCTGGGGATCAGGGAGGACCTGAGGGACATCCACACAACCCTGGTCAAAATTGCAGGGGTGCTAGCAGACATGGCCAACACCATGAGGTAGGCAGTGGCACACCAACTGGCCCCTCACACTAGCCACACCGAAGAACAGCCCTCCACCTCTGCCAACGCTAGTGGGCAGGAGGCCCGCCACAGGAACAAGAGGACACCAGCACCCCACCCCCTGCAGAAAGAGAACCACCAAGCAAACGGTCCCTGCGATCCAGGCAGAAGCCAGAGAACAATGCCAAGACCCCCGCCAGGAAATGAGACTCTCCTGAATGTCACCCTTGTGTCCCACTCTGTCACCCTTCCCACCTTGAACTCCCATTCAAATAGGGAATTTGGCTGCCATGTTCAATGTCCAACACAAAACTACAATGGAAGGTAAAGTTACAGTGTCTTACCTGTGTGTCACTGGAAGTCCTGTTGAATTAGTGTAGTTCTGTTGTCAACATCTTCTTCCTCTGCCTCCTCTTCCTCACTGTCCACAGGCTCCACCGCTGCCACACAACCATCCCCAGGCTCATTCTCCTGCAGAAAAGGCACCTGCCGTCTCAAGGCCAGGCTGTGCAACATGCAACATGCAACGATAATCTGGCACACCTTCTTGGGTGAGTAGTACAGGGATCCACCTGTCAGGTGAAGGCACCGGAATCTTGCCTTCAGGAGGCCAAAGGTTCACTCAATGATCCTCCTTGTTCACCCTTGTGCCTCATTGTAACATTCCTCTGCCCTTGTCCTGGCATTCCTCACTGGGGTCAGTAGCCATGAGAGGTTGGGGTAACCAGAGTCACCTGTAAATATTGAGGGATACCTGTTAGCCACACACTCACCCTTAGGGCCAACACCACACCCATATACATACATCAACATACATCGACTTGGTGGGGACCATGGACTCACTTATTAGCCACACCTGGTGCCTCTGGAGTTGAGACATCACATATGGGATGCTGCGATTCCTCAAGATAAAGGCATCATGCACAGAGCCAGGATACTTGGCATTGACAAGGGAGATGTACTGGTCTACCAAACACACCATCTGCACATTCAGAGAGTGAAAGCTTTTTCTATTTCTGAACACTTGTTCATTTCTCCGGGGGAGGGGACAAATGCAATATGTGTACCATCAATGGCACCAATGATGTTGGGGATATGTCCCAGTGCATAGAAATCAGCCTTCACTGTGGCCAAATCCTCCACGTGGGGGAATACGATGTAGCTGCGCATTTGTTTCAGCAGGGATGACAACACTCTGGTCAGCACATTTGAGAACATAGGCTGTGACATCCCTGATGCCATGGCCACTGTCGCTTGGAAGGAGCCACTTGCCAGGAAATGGAGCACTGACAGGACCTGCACTAGAGGGGGGATACCTGTGGGGTGGCGGATAGCTGAGATCAGGTCTGGCTCCAATTGGGCACACAGTTCTTGGATTGTGGCCCTATCAAGTCTGTAGGTCAGGATACTGTGCCTGTCCTCCATTGTCACCAGGTCCACCAGGGGTCTGTACACGGGGGATGTCTCCATCTCCTATTTATCCTCAGTGGTTGAACTCTAGGGTGAAAAACGGTGAGCTTAAGGCCATATTCACACATATTTCAACATTAAAATGCAATTTTTGCTTTACAGAAGCAGTATTTGAACTTGTAAGTCAGTTGATGTGCCAATGTCTGCTGTGACTCAGTTGGGTGCCATGGCCTGTGCCCCCCTGAAATGAGGGCTGCCTGACCTGCGAGCCCCGAAATCGTGAATCTAAGATGGCCCGCACCTCATATTCCCATTGTCCTTGTACCAATAACAGGGGCGGCCGAGATGTACTAGAAGAGGTAGCAGGTTTTAGCAATGAAGTATGAATCAAAGAGGAGGGTAACTTCAATTTGTATGTCACTGGATTAATTTGTCGGAGGACTTCGTATGGTCCAATGAATTTAGGATTAAACGTGTTGTGATCTTTAAACTTAAAATTCTTGGTAGAAATCCAGACCTTGTCTTTTTCTTTATAGATCGGACCGGTTTGATGTTTTTTATCATATTGTAATTTATAATCTGTTTTTGCCTTTTTTAAATTAGCTTCTAATCGTGTGTGGATTTTTTGCATGTGGGATATAGGGCCTGATTCTAACTTTGGAGGACGGTGTTAAACCGTCCCAAAAGTGGCGGATATACCACCTACCGTATTACGAGTTCCATAGGATATAATGGACTCGTAATACGGTAGGTGGTATATCCGCCACTTTTGGGACGGTTTAACACCGTCCTCCAAAGTTAGAATCAGGCCCATAGTATCTTGGACCACTGGTAACCTTTGAGTTGTGATTGGTAGAGTAACTGGCAGCATTTCTGGGTGTCCGCCATATAATCCATAGAAAGGGGTTTCTTTAATGGATGAGTGGTATGAATTATTGTATGCCAGTTCAGCGAGCCAAAGGAGATTGGGCCATGTGGTTGGAGTATCAGAAGCGTAACATCTGAGATACTGTTTTAATGACTGATTGAGTCTCTCCGTTTGACCATCAGTTTGTGGATGGTAACTGGTGGATAAGGCAGAATTTATTTGTAATGCTTGACACCATGTTTGCCAAAAACTGGCAGAAAATTGTGTTCCTCTGTCTGATAGAATGGTTTTTGAATTCCATGAAGACGGACGATATTTTGAAGAATAAGAGTGGCTAATGCACTGGACGTTGGTAACCCTTTACAGGTTATGAAGTGTGCATATTTTGTGAGGCTATCTATGACTACTAGAATGGTATTCAAATGGCCAACTTCTGGGAGTCCAGTAATGAAATCCATACTAATATGTTCCCAAGGGTAGTTTGGTGTTGGTAAGGTAATTAGTAGTCCTTTTGGTTTGCCGTGTGTGTTTTTACAACGAGCACAAACCTCGCATGTTTGTATGAAAGATTTAACATCTTTAGAAAAAGAAGGCCACCAAAAATATCTTTTCATAAGATCTATAGTCTTTTGAGGACCTAGGTGTCCTTCTATTGGGTGTGTATGGAACCAATGGAAAGCTGTTCGTCTTAAATCTTCAGTGGGTAAGAAAACTAGAGATTCATACAATGGTAAGCCTTGTTGGATAGTATGCTTGGTGCTTTGTTTTAACCATTTTTGCCATTCCGTAATGTGGAAGTGGGAACGAATGATATCTAGGAAGTTTTCAGCATCTATTAAACATAAAATCTTTGCAGGATCTATAATGGGTTGTGGTTTCGTTTCCTCGTGTGAGAGAGAAGAATCTTGTCTTGTTAATGCATCTGCCTTTTTATTCTCCGTACCAGGCCTGAAAGTGACAACAAAGTCATACTCCGTGAAAAACAACATCCATCGCAGTTGTCGAGGAGTTAACACTCTAGCTGAACTCATGAACTGCAAGTTTCTATGATCGGTATATACTGTGATCTTGTGTTGAGTTCCTGATAGATAGTGTCTCCATTCCTTAAAAGCGTCTCGGATGGCTAATAATTCTTTTTCGGCGATGGTGTTGTTTTGTTTGGCGGCATTCAACTTCCTTGACATATAGGCAACGGGATTTAATTGTCCAATGTGAGGATGATGCTGTGAAAGTATGGCTCCTACCGCTACATCAGAAGCATCGGCTTCTACAAAAATGGTTCTGTAACTTTTGGGTGGGCTAAGATAGGGGCAGTAGTGAAGGCTTTTTTGAGTGTGATGAAAGCTTCATTGGCTTCTGTAGACCAATGGAAGGGAACGTTTTTTCGTAATAATCTGAGGATGGGAGCTACCTTTTGAGAAAAATGATCTATGAATCACCGATAAAAGTTGGCGAAGCCCAGAAAACATTGCACATCTCGTACTGATTTGGGAATAGGCCAGTTAACTACTGCTTGGATTTTTTGTTCAGTCATTTGCATCCCTTTTGGAGTTAGGTGACTCCTAGAAATTCCACCGTTTGGACATGGAACTCACATTTACTCAATTTACAAAATAAACGATGGCTTCTTAAGATACGTAGTACGCGTATAACATGTTCTTTATGCAGTTCCTCCGAGTCAGAGTAAATCAGGATATCGTCTATATGGACAATTACAAAAATATCAAGGTATTCTCTTAACACATCATTAAGGAAGTATTGGAAGGCTGCAGGTGCGTTACACAATCCGAAGGGCATTACTTGATATTCGAAAAGCCCATAACGGGTCTTGAATGCTGTTTTCCACTCGTCTCCTTCCCGTATTCGGACTAGATGATATGCTCCGCGTAAATCAAGTTTTGTATAAACCACTGCATTCTTAACTTGATCCAATAATATTGGAATTAATGGCAATGGATATTTATTTTTTACAGTGATTTTATTTATGGCTCTATAGTCTATGCATGGTCTTAACTCACCATTCGCCTTCGGTACAAAGAATAGTGGAGCAGCTGCTGGTGAACGTGAGGGGCGAATCAAATCATTCTCTAAACATTGATCAAGATATTCTTTCAGGTATAAGTTTTCTTTTTCAGAAAAAGCATAAATTCTACAATTAGGTATGGCGGCTCCAGGTATAAGGTCTATTTGACAGTTGTACAGCCTATGAGGGGGTAGAGTGCTTGCAGCTTGATCACTGAAGACATCAGAATATTCAGAATATATGTCAGGCAAAGTAATGGCTTTTTCTGCTGCAGTAGCTATGTATTTAGACAATGTCTTTTGTTTGTAAACTACACAATTCTTTAAACAGAATGCGGAAGAAAATTGTTAAGTCTTTTCTCGCCAGTCTATGTGTGGATTGTGCAACATCAACCAAGGCATGCCTAATATAAAGCCATATTGGGGAGCTTGGATAATATCGAATGAAATCTTCTCTGAATGTTCATGACCATCAATATCCTGACATATCACAAGAATGGGTGAGGTACATCTGGTAATCGGACCTCGGATAACTCATTCCCATCTACCGCTTGAACGATTTCTGGTATCTTTTTCTTTATGCCTATGATTTGTAGTTTCTTTGCCGTTTGTTCATCTACAAAATGTCGGGTTGCACCAGAATCTATTACGGCTTGGACTTTTTGCCACTTTCCTAACACCATAATTTGGATGGAAAGCCGAAGATGTCTGATATGTTGCCTTGAATTGAAGTGTACTGAAGGGATTTTTATATGGCTATTTGCCTTTTCTGGATGTTTGTAAACTCCGTTTTATTCTTAGTTTTGGCTAAGCAATCCTTTACAAAATTTCCTTTCTTTCCACAGTAAAGGCATTGTCCTTTGCGACAACGGAGATCCTTTTCCTCTTTTGTTAATGGTTGTCGATGGGTTCCTATTTCCATAGGTTCACATGCAGTTTCCGAAGACACAGAAGGTAAGGGATTTCTAAATTTGTCTGTACCCCAAGAATTGCGTTCAGGACGTTTCTTGTCTCCTTTTCTTTCAGTGAGTCTGTGGTCTAACCTTAAGGTGAGGTTAATCAAATCTGTACAGTTTTTTGGCTGCGGTTCTATTTGTGCCAGAATATCTTTCAATTCCTCTTTAAGTCCTTGGTAAAAAAGGGCTGATCTTTTCTCTTCCGGCCAAGAGGTTTCCACTACCAGACGGTTGCATTGGGATAGGTAGAAAATGAGGTCTTTATCACCTTGTCTTAACTCCAACAGTTCTTTGTCGGCTGACATGGTAACAGCGCGTCGGTCGAACACCTTTTCAAATTCTTCAACAAATAGATGCCAATTATATAACAACCGACTGTCTTGACGTACCAGTGGAACGGCCCAAGTAGCAGCATCACCAGATAGATATGAGATGAGAAAGGCTATTCTGGATTGTAGGTCTGGAAAAGCGGACGGTCAACATGTGAAATGCAACTCCACCTGGGCAAGAAATACTTGTACTTTTGAAGGGTCTCCAGAGAACCTTTCGGGGGCTGCAAGAGGAATCTGTGTGGGTACAGTCACAGATATGTTACTGGGAATGGAAGATGATTGCGGTTGAGGTGTGGCTCCTTGTTGTATTGCTGCTGTGCCATCAACTTTGGCTTGTAATTGAGTTTCTTTAGTAACTAGAGCCGCTGGCGTGTTCTTTGACTCCAATAGTTCTTTTTGTAACTATGTAATAGCTTGCATTACCGTATCTAATGTGGCCATCTTGAACAACAACCACACAGACCGAGAGGAATGTAAAACTTGTGGGCTCACTATTCTGTCAAGGCCCAATTCCTCGGGATCTGTGCTTTGCTGATTAGAGGCCCACCTCCAGGCAGCACCAACTCAGTGATTTAAATAACACTGATAATTGGAGAGGCCAGGCAGGGGGAAGGGTGAGCAGGGTAGGAACAGCTTGGAGGGAGATCTGAAAAGAAAAAAGGTTAGATACAAGAAAAAACACCAAGAGCATTAATCATTAATCAAACATGTCATGCTACTATATATTGTATTCTTTCTTCCCAATGAACATACTCAAATGTGGCGAAGAATCCACAAGAATGGCATTCCAGACCAAAACCAAAACGCTTTCAGAGAGCATATGCCAGGAGCTCAAAAAATGACTCAATGAGAATTAACTTTCATAATTCAAATGTTCACCAAAAAACATATAATGTCGTGTACTGTACTTCTGACATCAAGGCATCAATATAACTTTCTCAGTAAGATTGTCAAAACATTACAAAGTATCAAAAAGGATTCTTCAGAACGCGCTACTGTTTGTTAAATACACAAACAGCCGCTCGATTCCAGCTGGTCTGCACAAAGAAACAAAGTAACAGTTTCATTCAGATAAGCATCGGCAGGGAATACCCCATCGGAACTCAGAAATGAGCGAACGCTCGACTCTCGCTGATTCCAAACAAGAAACACTGTATCAAAGTTTTAGGTGAAATAAACACCTGCGAGGGGAAACCCCATCGGAACGAGCTTACCAGGAGCGAGTTCAACCACTCGCTTGTTCTTCAAATCTCAAGGGACTGGATGGCTCCAGAGAGAAACCGCTTGAAGGCTGAATTCAAAATAGTGAGCACTGGAACTTGGGTGTGGCTGGCTTTTATAGAGAGGCCACACCCTAAAGATGGCTGCCACTGAAGGTTGCTGGGACATGAAGTCCGAATGAGACATTGTGTGTTGGATGAGGGCAATGAAGCCACCATTGGGTGCTGCCTCCAGGCAGATGAATCTTGCTGCAAAGAGGACGGGCGGAAAGTGGGTTGAGACCGCGCCAAGGCCTAACGGGACCGCGCCAAGACCTAACGGGACGGGGTTTCCTCCAAATTCTGACACACTCACACAAGCACCATCCACATGCAGACACACCAACATTCAGTGCCTCCACTGTGTCCCCCTCCTCCTCATCGTCCACCTCCCTGCCAGTAGCATCTCCTCTCACACCTGCATGCACTACATCCTCATCCACTACCTACATCACCAGCACGCCTATCACTACACGCCCCTCACTGGCAGTTACCACCCTCACATCCATGCACACGTCCCTTGTGTCCTCTCCTACTGTGTCTGTGCCCCCTCCTCCCAAAGTACACAAACGCAAGTACTCAGACACCCAACAGCCATCTACCTCACAACAGCATCCAGCCCATGCACCTGTACTCAAACACAGCAGACTGACACCTCCTACAACCACTCCCTCTTCCTCCACACCCAAACCTTCACCCTCTTCTCGCTCCAGTGTCCCTAAGAAGCTTTTCCTCACCAACATTGACCTATTCACTACCCCTCCCCCATCCTTCACCTCGGGCCAGGGTGGCCAGAACCCAGCCCAGCACCTCAGCCACCCAGTCCACGGCCACAGTGGCTTCTGCAGCAACTGCAGGTGTGAGAGGCTCCAAGGAGGCACCTGTCAGCCCAGCCAGTATGCCAGCACCACCTGCCAAGGCCAAGAAGGGTCCGCCACCTAGCAAGTGCAAGAAGGGGACACCAGCCAGCAAGGGGAAGGAGGCACCACCAGCCAGCAAGGGCAAGAAAAAGACACCAGCTGGCAGAAGCAAGGAGGCACCACCATCTGTCAAGGGCAGGAAGGGGCACACAACACCAGCCATGGCACTTCAGCCGTCCGAGGCTGCAGGTGAAGGCCTGGAGGCTACCACCACCACTGCCAACACCGCCACCTGCATCGAGGCCAGCACCATCACCCTCACCACAGTCAGCACCGCCACATGCACTGCCACCAGTGGCACCACTGCCATCAGCAGCAGCCGCAATGGGCAGCCGTCCGAGGCTGCTGGTGAAGGCCTGGAGCCTACCACCACCACTTCCAGCACCACCACCTGCACCGCGGCCAGCACCACCACCTGCATCGACACCAGCTGAATCGAAGCCAGCACCACCACCTGCACCGCGGCCAGCACCACCACATGCACTGCCGCAAGCAGCACCATTGCCAGCAGCAGCAGCCCCAGTGGGCAGCTGTCTGAGGCTTCAGGTGAAGTCCTGGAGGCTACCACCACCACTGCCAGCAGCACCACCTGCAGCGCAACTGGTATCCACTGAGCAGACGTCACTGCCGGCGAGCTGTGTGTAGTGGTGACTACATGGGCTGCAGTGCGTCCTGCCCCCTGCAACACCCTTCGGTGTGACACACAGGTGAGAGACTGTGACCTAGCCCAATCCAGGATCAAGCACACTGGGGACAAGCCCCCTCCAGAACCAGTGGAAGAAGCCATCCACTCACCCCATCCTTGCCAGGATGAAGCACACTGGGCACAAGTCCCCCTCCAGAACCAGTGGAGGAAGCCTGGTCAAGTGACCTACTACATCTCCCTCCGGAGGCTACACCATACGTAGTGGTCTTGGCCAACGTTCCACCCATAGACGATCAACAGCGAGAATCATGGTCGGCCCTGAGAAATAAGGCCCTCAACTGGACAGGAGCTCGTTTGGGTTCTGGAATGGTGGGGGTCCTTTTTGATGACATAAAAATGGTCAAAAGAATTAAGTGGATAGGAAGTAGTAAGAAAGCAATGGAAGGAGATTGTGTGGTCCTTTCATTTAGTTCACCAAAGCTAGTGGACAGAATTATTCATGAATTAGGAGCAAGACAAGTTACCTCCCTAAGAATCTCGCTACTACCTTTAGGTTTCTTTTATCAAAGACCGGTGGGATATAATCCTAAGAACCCACAACCAGTAAGAGCATCCTTAACCAGACCAGACCCTTTCACACTGTGTAATAGATTCCATCCTCTTACAACTTTAGAAGATATAGATTGACTCAACAAGAATCAGATAGTTCCCTCCGATGAATTAGTCCAGGTAGTACATATACCAGGGCCGGACTTAATCAAGGAAGACACATCCAACATAATGGATCCTAGAAGAAATATGAAACAACCTTACTTAATCCAGAGTAACGGCTCTAGAAATATAATACACTCAATTGGCGGTCATACATCCCTCCGTTCCCCAAAGGACTAGTACTGTAATCCTAAACAGAAAGCGGAAATAGCCTTATTGTTTTGGAACATTGCAGGTCTAACCCATAAGATAGGTAATGAGACCTGGGCGAACTTTAGAGAAGATTACTCATGTATCTGTCTCCAAGAGACGTGGCTTTTAAGTCCTGTCCACATTAACGGCTATAAAACATTTCACACACCAGCCGCCCAGTCCAGGTATGGTAGACCAAAAGGGGGATTGTGCACATATATTTCTAACAAGTTACGTTTACAGAACCTAGAGATGCAAATCACGAGTTCATACTATCAAATGATAGAGAGTAACTTGGACAATAAGACATATCTAGTCATTATTAACTTCTATAATAATGCAGCTCCAGGAGAATTTACTAACATTCTAATGGAGATGGGAAATGACCTAAAAAGAATATGTGCAAATATCAACCGCAAGACTTTCATGATCTGGGGCGGTGATTTTAATGTCCACCCTTGTAAAGAAATCTCTGATAAGGTATGTGGCTGGGATCCTGAAGGTGTTGGTTTAAGACTTCACTTCTCACATAACACTCAAGGAGACGCAATGAACTTATTGGCTCAAACCTATAATCCGTCCTTTGTAAACGAATTATATTCAGATGAAACACAGTTTAAACCAATTTACAATGGAAGGGGTGCGAATACTGTGATTGATTATGTCTTAATGTCAACCCACTTTGCACATTATCTCATAAATTATACTTTGCATGACATTGCAATTAGTGACCATTATCCCCAGAACCGCTGGTAGACGATATTGAATTAGTGCCGCGCAATGGATACACCCTGAAATGGTCTCAGACAGACCCCAAGTCTCTGTTGAAACAGTTAATATGTGAATGCAATCATGCCTTTGCAGACTGTCAAAGTGATAACTTAGATCCAGGGCAATGCTTCAGTGCTTTTACATTGATCACGCAAGCCATAGAAGAAGCTCTTACTATTAGAAGCGGCAAGATGGGGAAAAAAAGGGTTATTGGATGGTTTGACCATAACTGTACACAAGCACATAAGAAATTGAAAAAGGCTTTAAGTGCCCCAAAAAGATCTCAAATTGATATGCGCAAGTGTAGACAGGAATACAAGACAGCTATGAAGGAAAGGAAACTGACCTTGAAAAGAACCTTGTGGAAACCCTACATACAGCAAGTCGTACGAAAGATAATATCCTCTTCTGGAAAACAATAAATTCTCCTGTGTTAGAGGACAGAGATACCCCCAGGATGGAAATTGCGATTTCTGAAGAGGACTGGATTGCACACTTTTCTAAAATATATTTGCTGGCTAGCGACATAAAGCCCACAGTTCCGGTATATGATCAAGGCCTCCAGGAAGGTCCACGCCCGATCATAACCCCTCAATTCAGCCTTGAGGAGGTAGAGGAAGCCATAATTCTAAGTAAACCAGGGAAAGCGCCGGGCCCCGATAGCGTTCCGATCGATTTACACAAGGCTAATATTCAGCTATGGGGGCCTGTATTGACGCAGACACTGAGGGCCATCTGCATACGCGTCCCTTACCATCTTGGCGAGACTCCAATATTATTCCAATATACAAAAAAGGTGATCGCCTTAACCCAGCCTGTTACAGGCCAATCTCCTTGCTGGATACAACAGCTAAACTAGCAGGGAGAATTATTCTGAATAGACTGCAAATATGGGCGGAAGAACAGAGCGCTTTATCTTCTGTTCAGTATGGATTCCGGAAAGGAATTGGGACAGTGGAGCAAAGCCTGAACTTAAGTATTATTATTGGAAAGTATACAAAGATTAGAGCAGGTAATTTGCATCAGGCCTTCATTGACCTATCATCAGCATTTGACTGTGTCCTACATGATAAGCTATGGGACATTTTAAGCAGTATGGGGGTAGAACCAGCTATAATTCAATTCATACGAGAAATGTACACAGGGTGCAGAGCAAGAGTGAGGTTTGGGCTAAAAGGAGAATGTACCCGCCCTTTTGGCCTACATAGAGGAGTGCGCCAAGGTTGTGTTCTTGCCCTGTTCTTGTTCTCAATGTACATAAATAACTTAGAAAATGAATTGGCTAGTAATTGGAAAGACCTACCCTAAATAGGTAACCGCGCTGTCCCGTTACTACTTTATGCAGACTATGCAGTATTAATGGCCAGGACCCCACTAGCTCTTCACAAACTTTTAACCACTTGCATTACATTTATGTCACAATTGGGACTCTCCGTCAATCGCTCCAAAACGTTTATTATGAACTGTGGTGTGAAATGTGGCAAGATTTACAATACTACTACCGCGGAAGGGAGGGTTGAAACCGCGCGAACCTTTTCTTATCTGGGCAAAATGTTCGATGAACAGGGTTCTTGGGCCAACTGCAGGAAAACGAAAAGAGTTCAGCTTATTAAAACAACGGCGGCTTTAAGGCTTTTTTCCAAAAGGTTCGGGGGGATTACCCCGCCGAACATGATAAAAATTTACAAAGCCAAGTGCACTCCAGCTGTTATGTATGGGTCAGGAATCTGGGGATACACCAACTGTAACCAGGTACAGACGGTGTAAAATGATTTCTAAAGATATCTGATGATGGTACCAAATGGTACATCATCATACATTATCCACTCGGAACTGGGGGTCCCCTTTATTGCAGATCTGATAAAGATTCAACCACTATTGTTATGGCACAAAGTTTGGACCTCGGAATACACTGTATTAAACAAGGCCATTCTGACTGACTGCATGGAGTCAACATATTCAGCGAGGGTGCCCTGGTTAAGATATTTTATGACCTTTTTTGAAAATATGGGTAATAAAGACTATTACACAAACCCAGCCTCGCTGGGAAAAATCTCTAGGAAGGACCTGAGTGCTCTGGCTTTAAAGTATCTAGAAGATTTACGATGGGAGGTTGAATCAAAAAAGCCCACCGTCATCCATAACCAAATAATTTTGTCGGCGGAGGGCATGCAGCCCTATTTGGCGAATGTGGTAAACCTCCGTCACCGTTTTGTTCTTACCAGATTAAGGCTAGACACATTTCATCGTTTAGTAACCTTTCCAACTATGAACGACTGGAGTACCACCCTAAAGGTATGCCCCTGTGACACAAACGCACTTCAAACTACAATCCACGTGGTCTTATTCTGTAAATTTTACGCCAAGCAGAGAAAGCGCCTAGTAGTGCCTCTTCTAAGGTTAATCAATTTGCCCCAGTGTCGTATCGCGTATGCCAGCCTGCAGGTTTTATACTCTATTGAGATTTGTGGAACTTTGGCAAATTTTTTATGCTCTGTATTAAATATAAGAAAGTCTATGGGGGTAGTGATGTAATTTTATTTAGTTTATTTAAATATTTGCGATTGGGAAATTTTAATGATATACTAGATACTCTGTTGTTTATCCTTTTACTATTTTAACTTATTTAATTTTATTTATTTATATACTGAAATGTATAATATTTGATACTTTTATGACTTGTTGAAAGTCGAATAAAGTTTGTACTACTACTACATATTTTATTCTAAATGCATAAAATGTTTTCAATCATAATAATTGTCCTTTTTTAGTTTTGACTTTTTCTCATTTACCTAAATGGTTTGGTGACTGTTTTTATAGTCGGTGGAGCACTGCAGTCAAGATCAGAAGAAAGGAGGAGCTGTGGTCAGGTAACAACAATTTAATTTGCTTTTTTAAACATATTTGTTAGGTACTTTATTGTAAGAAGAGATGGAGGGAGGGAGATGGATGTTAACACTGAAAAAGTATTTTTTTTGTCTTTTAAATAGCTTTGCATCCCCATAGAGGTTGCTTTTGTATGCACAAGTTGGGACCATTGTTTTTATGTTATGAAATTTTTTGGAGAAGAAGACAACACTTTCGAAGATAAACAAAACTTTGTTCTCTTTTTCTCTTTTTTCCCTTTATATTTTTTCAGGGATTGCTTTAATTTGTAAAAAATTTGACATTTCGGGAAACATGTTTATTAGATTAGGACATGTTTGAAGTTTCAAAGAATGCAGCATGATCATTGGATTGCTTTTGTTTTGTTTCAGTTTCTTTTGGATTGGATATGTGGCAAACTATATGGATTGTTGAATTACCCATCACTTTTGGTGAATGGTTCTTAGAACATCACTAAAAGTTGAAGAACATAAATAACTACAGGTGGGAAGTGAAAAAATACATTTAAGAAATAATTTAAAAAATGCAGATTGAATTAAATTGTTCTCTTTACGTTTTTTAGATTCAGACTACCTGACAATGATTGTGCCATTGTCCTTTCCTGGAAACTCTGTTCCATGTTTTAAAATTTCCAGTAAAGGATAGAGCTTGGAGTCACTGTTTCCAGCAGAGTTGTTAAATAATTATTCTAAATCTCAAAGGCATTATTATTTTTTGCGCCTCTCTCTAAGAAGTTTGATTAACAGTTCCATCAATCCATAGGAAACCCTTGTTTCCATTCATGACCTGCCCTGATCAGAGGACCAATACATTTGCCTTAAAAGTAATTTAGGAGTAGGGCCAATATTTCTCCATTTGAAATTCAGACATCAGCCACATAGTCATAAGGTACAAAACAATGTAGTTAGTTTTTTGAATTCATACTGAAGTTTAAAAACACCCTTTAGTTTGGGTGTAAGAATATAGTGTAGGAATTTTATTAATCCATTGTTAATGCAAAATCAATTATGATTTTCCTACCACTTTTATTTACTGTTTTAAATTTTACAACTGAGTGTAAGTTGAAGATTGCTTTTCAGGCAGTAAACCGTAAACTGATAGGAATGTTGTGTTTGTAATGTTTGCAAGAACAGTACATATTTGGATGAATGGATAGGGTGTTGAATTAAAGGTTCCATTCATCATTCTTCATCTAAATTTCACTATTCTCTACGGTTACTGTGCTGTGTAGTGTACTAAAGATTAGTTTTGATTTCAGAGGGTTATGATTATCACAGAGAAGAAATGGTTCCTGATTAGAGGATTCTGTTAGTTCAGGGCATAATGTTTTTGTCATTGCACCATCTTTCTTAAATTTGGGATTGTGGGCATTCTACTGATAGGCGTGGACGAAATCACAGACTTTCACTCTACCAAATTCTGCAAACTCTGCAAGATTCTCTGGAGTTCAGTCAATAGGTAGAAATATGCATGTCACACTCAATTTCGAGCCAGTACTGTGAGCAGCATTGAAAAATCAGTATGAAGTACAACATATGATGCACAAGAGCATGCAACCATTCAAGGTCTACTCGAATAGCAGCAAATCCACTTGAGTGCCATCCCTCTGACCATGGCTTTCCACATTAGAGAATTGAGCTAGGGGACACCACACCTCGCTCACACCCACTCACACTCTCACTTCTAGAGACTTGCAGGAAGAAATTCCACTATGCGACGATTGGTGGTATTTGACCAGAACTCCATGATACAGGAGTAATGCAGAGTCGCCAAATGTGGCCTATTCTACTAATGGGATGAAACATTCCGCCCACCCGTCACTACTGGCAACGTGTATGGTGATATTTTGGACTACCTCTCTCAAAACTGAACCACAGGACTTACTGAAGATGGCCACAAGAGACATAGGGGCAGATTTACAAGCCCCTGCAGCCACCTCAATGTCATGTTAGTGTCATCTTTATGATGATAAGGTGGCATTAAGGTGGCCATTTCTCCACACCATAGTTACAAAGTGGCGTAATGCATGCGTTGCACCACTTTGCAGCTCCTTGTGCCACATTATGCCTGCATCCCTGCGCTATTTTTTCTGTCATTTTTAATGCATGCTCGGGGCAGGCATTAAAGTGACACACCTATTAAAATCTTTGGGCCTCCCTCTGCTTTGCTGCACTAGCGTCAACATCTTTGAAGCTAATGCAGCAAAGCACCACACAGTGCCAAAAATGGTGACGCTGTTGTGGTAACGCCTGCCATGGTGTTCCATATTGTAAATACGGTGCAACCATGGTGTCCTTAGGGTAGCAAGGGGGATGAAAGAAAAGTGGCACCACTTTCTTGTAAATCTGCCCCATACTTTGTTGAATATTTTCTCTTACTTTAATTTCCTTTGCAGATGCAGAATGGTTATGCTCTGTTGTTCTTTCCACTATGTCACAAACAGTAACCACTCTGCCTTTGAAATGGGCTGACAAATATTCAAATCTACTCTAATCAGTCAAGCTCTTCTTAAAATAAATGTGCCCACAATCTTTTAGAAGTCTACTTCCATGTTTGGATTGAATAAAACTTGGTGTATTTCATTGTGCATTCTCGAAAAAACTGAAAAAAATTATGGGTGTGATGTAATGAGCTTGTACATTTTTCCTTTTTGTGGTGATGCTCTGCAAAGAGGAAACTCTACAAAGAGGAAAAGGAGTAAAGGTATCCCTTGCTGTTGGTTAAAAAAATGTGATTTAATTCTGTTTGGCCTGTGGAAAAAAATGGATGTTTGCTGCTTAGGGAATAAAATGTGATTGTTAAATTTAACTTTAGTTTATTTGGAATACATTTACCTTTTAAATTGATCCTTCTGCTTTTGACAATAGGTTTTTGTGGATTTTATTTTGTGGTGTGCTTTCCTATTGCTGGATGTGTTTCTAAGGACAAAAGACATGCGTAACACACTGTTGAGTTCCTGTTGACTGATAGCATTTATATATTTGTATTTTATGGGTTTGCTTAGAAATGCCTATTTTTCTTTTTAAGGAGACTCTATTTTGGTTTAGAAAGGTATTTAGTGTTGTCTTTCCTTTATTGTTTGAAGTTTTTTTATTTCTTTGAATTGGTTTGCGATTGTAATGATCTAAAAAGGAGAGAAAAATGTTTTCAAATGTGTCCCCCCTAATTACTGTCCAGCAGCTACCCCGACTAGTCATTTGGAGGAGTTAGTTTAGTCAATCTATCCTGCCAGTCACTGACAAGCTCTTGTCCTGACTGGACACTTGGTGGAGTTAAAATAGTACATTTGACCCCCAACCTCCAGTCAGTTTCCAGCACCTTCCCTTAATAGGCAGTTGGAGGAGTTAGAATAGCAAATCTGCCTCCTCCTGTCACTGTCCAACACCTTCTGTGACTAGAAACTGATTTGAAACTTAAGTTAAATTTAAGACCATAGCCATTATTCAGTAACTTTTTTACATTATTTTTGTAAAAACAAAATGTATACATCATTTCTTCTTTAATACTTTATTATAAAATTTGAAAGAGTTGGAAAACGATGTTGATTTAGGATCTAAGATAATTCTAAAAAAAGTCTGAAAATGTAAAAAAGTTAATACATTTCAGTCATTTTCACATGCTATGTATTTTGAACAAGTATGAATTTGTTTCCTTATACTTACTATGGCAGATAGATGCAGTGTTTCAAAGTGTGTCTCTGGAATACTCCTCCTCTCACTGGCAGGTGTAGCCCCTTCAAAAGGCAGCGTACTGCTAATCTCAAAATGAAGAATGTCTGTTTTGAAAAAAAATCAAAGATTTGACAATAATTTTCAGTAAAATAACTGTTGTAATCCATGACTAAACCTACAAGTATTTTGTTAGTGATTTCTGTCATGTATTTGACCTATCTAAGAAATTTTGTCTACAACCTTGGTTGGGAACAGTTTCATAGGTTGTGTAGAGATGAAAATTATTGTAGTTTCATATCTGTGTTTTGTTATAATGCTTAAAATGTTTGTTTGGTGTTGCAATGTTTTGCATTGTGCTGCATTGTGATATATTGATGTTGAAAACATTTCTGTAGTGTTGGGATGTGTTGCATAGTGTTGCTTAGTGGTAAAGTAATGTTGAAACATTTGGGCAGTGCTCCATACTCATGTGCTACAATTATTTACACAAAAGTACATTTTATTTAAAAATGTTGAAAAAAAAGTAATATGTTTTTTTTTTCTTTAAAAAACAAATGCATGGTAAAGGTTTGTGTGGTAGGCGTGGTGATGGTTACCGAAATGTGTAACTACATTACTTTGATGTGTATGTTTGTGGTAAAGTTATGCATGGTAAAGACGTGTGATAATGGTATATGTGTTGTAAAGACTGTTTTGTAAAGGTATGTATGGTAAAAGCATGCATTGTTGCATCATACAACTACTGTAAGGGTTGATCTTTTCATGGAACTGGCACATTTATACAAGGTCAGCTTACCTTTTCCAGAAAAAAATGCTTCCCTTGTGGATGAATCATTTTATGGTAGCAGCTGAAACTGTGTCCTTAACCCCTTCTGTGCCCAGGACGTAATGGTTACGTCCTGAGGCACAGTGCTGCTGTGCCCAGGACGTAACCATTACGTCCTGTGCACAGAGCCCAGAGGGAGCGCTAGCGCTCCCTCTGTGGGGTTCCCCCCCACCCCCCCAAATCAGGGATGGAAGGGGAAGCCCTTCCCCTCCCACCCCCGACCCCCCAAACCCCCCCTGTGACGTCAGCGCGCGAGCGCGCGCTGATTAGTCACAGGGTCTCCCCCATCGCGCTGGGAGGCCCCGAGAGGCTTCAAAGGGAAGGAAATGTATTTCCTTCCCTTTGAAGTCTCTCACAGGGTTTCAAAAGAGGGATTGCTTGCAATCCGGCTTTTGAAACCCCACTAGACACCAGGGATTTTGTTTTTTTTCAATGAAACTGTCAAAAGGGAGCGACCCCTTGGGCAAGGGTCGCTCCCGGGGGGGCATTTTTTTAGGAAGGCCTTTTCTGCCCCCTCTGGGGGCAGATTGGCCTATTATTAGGCCGAAACCTCTAGGCACCAGGGAGCTTTTTTTTTTTTTTGTGATGTTTTCTTTTTTTTTAGGTGGGGAGCGATCCCTTAGGCAAGGGTCGCTCCCTTGGAGGGGCAAAATGTATTTAGGCCATTTCTGCCCGCTTTGGGGGCAGATCGGCCGATTTTAGGTCAATCTTCCCCCAAGGGGGGCAGAAACCACTAGGCACCAGGGATCTTTTTTTTGCGCCGTCACGCAAGGGGAGCGACCTTGTAGGCAAGGGTCGCCCCCCCCCCGGGGGGGTGGGGGGGCAAAATTATTTTAGGCCATCTCTGCCCCCAGGGGGGCAGAAACCTGTAGGCAGCCAGGGCAAATTTTTTTTGTGTGTTTTTTTTTTTTTTTTTTTTTAGAGATTGGGAGCGAGCCATCAGGCAAGGGTCGCTCCCCTGGGGGGCAAATTGTATTTAGACCATTTCTTCCCCCCTTGGGGGCAGATTGGTCGATTTTAGGTCAATCTGCCCCAAGGAGGCAGAAGCCACAAGGCACCGGGGATTTGTTTTTTGGCGCCAATGTCACGCAGGGGGAGCGACCCGTAGGCAAGGGTCGCTCCCGCAGGGGTTGGGGGGTCGGGGGGCAAATTTATTTTAGGCCATTTCTGCCCCCTCTGGGGGCAGCTCAGTCTATTATTAGGCCGATCTGCCCCCAGGGGGGGCAGAAACCTGTAGGCGCCAGGGCAATTTTTTTTTGTGTGTTTTTTTTTTTTGTTTGTTTGTTTTTTTAGAGATGGGGAGCGACCCATCAGACAAGGGTCGCTCCCCTGGGGGGCAAACTGTATTTAGACCATTTCTGCCCCCCTTGGGGGCAGATTGGTAGATTTTAAGTCAATCTGCCCCCAAGGGGGCAGAAACCACTATGCACCGGGGATTTGTTTTTTGGCGCCAATGTCACGCAGGGGGAGCGGCCCCGTAGACAAAGGTCGCTCCGAGGGGGGGGGTGCGGGTTGGGGGGCACATTTATTTTAGGCCATTTCTGCCCATCGGCCTATTATTAGGCCGATCTGCCCCCAGGGGGGGCAAAAACCTCTTGTTGCCAGGGCAATTTTTTTTGTGTGTTTTTTTGTTTTTGTTTGTTTGTTTTTTTAGAGATGGGGAGCGACCCATCAGACAAGGGTCGCTCCCCTGGGGGGCAAACTGTATTTAGACCATTTCTGCCCCCCTTGGGGGCAGATTGGTCGATTTTAGGTCAATCTGCCCCCAAGGGGGCAGAAACCACTAGGCACCGGGGATTTGTTTTTTGGCGCCAATGTCACGCAGGGGGAGCGACCCCGTAGGCAAGGGTCGCTCCGAGGGGGTGGGGGTTGGGGATGCAAATTTATTTTAGGCCATTTCTGCCCCCCCTGGTGGCAGATCGGCCTATTATTAGGCCGATCTGCCCCCAGGGGGGGCAAAAACCTGTAGGCGCCAGGGCAAATTATTATTTTTTTGTTTGTTTGTTTTTTTAGAGATGGGGAGCGACCCATCAGACAAGGGTCGCTCCCCTGGGGGGCAAACTGTATTTAGAGCATTTCTGCCCCCCTTGGGGGCAGATTGGTCGATTTTAGGTCAATCTGCCCCCAAGGGGGCATGTCACGCAGGGGGAGCGACCCCGTAGGCAAGGGTCGCTCCGAGGGGGGGGGTGGGAGTTGGGGGGGCAAATTTATTTTAGGCCATTTCTGCCCCCCCTAGGGGCAGATCGGCCTATTATTAGGCCGATCTACCCCCAGGGGGGGCAGAAACCTCTAGGCGCCAGGGCAATTTTTTTTTTGTGTTTTTTTTGTTTTTTGTTTGTTTTTTTAGAGATGGGGAGCGACCCATCAGACAAGGGTCGCTCCCCTGGGGGGCAAACTGTATTGAGAGCATTTCTGCCCCCCTTGGGGGCAGATTGGTCGATTTTAGGTCAATCTGCCCCCAAGGGGGCAGAAACCACTAGGCACCGGGGATTTGTTTTTTGGCGCCAATGTCATGCAGGGGGAGCGACCCCGTAGACAAGGGTCGGTCCGAGGGGGGGGGTGCGGGTTGGGGGGGGCAAATTTATTTTAGGCCATTTCTGCCCCCCCCCTGGGGGCATATCGGCCTATTATTAGGCCGATCTGCCCCCAGGGGGGGCAGAAACCTGTAGGCTCCAGGGCAAATTTTTTTTTTGTGTTTTTTTTTGTGTTTGCTTTTTTAGAGATGGGGAGCGACCCATCAGACAAGGGTCGCTCCCCTGGGGGGCAAACTGTATTTAGACCATTTCTGCCCCCCTTGGGGGCAGATTGGTCGATTTTAGGTCAATCTGCCCCCAAGGGGGCAGAAACCACTAGGCACCGGGGATTTGTTTTTTGGCGCCAATGTCACGCAGGGGGAGCGACCCCGTAGGCAAGGGTCGCTCCTGGTGGGGGGGTTGGGGATGCAAATTTATTTTAGGCCATTTCTTCCCCCCCTGGGGGCAGATCGGCCTATTATTAGGCCGATCTGCCACCAGGGGGGGGGCAGAAACCTCTAGGCGCCAGGGCAAATTTTTTTTGTGTGTTTTTTTTTTGTTTGTTTGTTTGTTTTTTTAGAGATGGGGAGCGACCCATCAGACAAGGGTCGCTCCCCTGGGGGGCAAACTGTATTTAGACCATTTCTGCCCCCCTTGGGGGCAGATTGGTCGATTTTAGGTCAATCTGCCCCCAAGGGGGCAGAAACCACTAGGCACTGGGGATTTGTTTTTTGGCGCCAATGTCACGCAGGAGGAGCGACCCCGTAGACAAGGGTTGCTCCGAGGGGGGGTGGTGCGGGTTGGGGGGGCAAATTTATTTTAGGCCATTTCGGCCCCCCCCGGGGCCAGAAACCTGTAGGCGCCAGGGCAATTTTTTTTTGTGTGTTTTTTTTTTGTTTGTTTGTTTTTTTAGAGATGGGGAGCGACCCATCAGACAAGGGTCGCTCCCCTGGGCGGCAAACTGTATTTAGACCATTTCTGCCCCCCTTGGGGGCAGATTGGTCGATTTTAGGTCAATCTGCCCCCAAGGGGGCAGAAACCACTAGGCACCGGGGATTTGTTTTTTGGCGCCAATGTCACGCAGGGGGAGCGACCCCGTAGGCAAGGGTCGCTCCTGGTGGGGGGGTGGGGGTTGGGGATGCAAATTTATTTTAGGGCCATTTCTGCCCCCCCGGGGGCAGAAACCTCTAGACGCCAGGGCAATTTTTTTTTTGTGTGTTTATTTTTTTTTTTTTTTGTTTTTTTAGAGATGTGGAGCGACCCATCAGACAAGGGTGGCTCCCCTGGGGGGCAAACTGTATTTAGAGCATTTCTGCCCCCCTTGGGGGCAGATTGGTTGATTTTAGGTCAATCTGCCCCCAAGGGGGCAGAAACCACTAGGCACCGGGGATTTGTTTTTTGGCGCCAATGTCACGCAGGGGGAGCGACCCCGTAGGCAAGGGTCGCTCCTGGTGGGGGGGTGGGGATGCAAATTTATTTTAGGCCATTTCTGCCCCCCCCTGGGGGCAGATCGGCCTATTATTAGGCCGATCTGCCACCGGGGGGGCAGAAAAATCTAGGCGCCAGGGCAAATGTTTTTTGTGTGTTTTTTTTTTTTGTATGTTTGTTTTTTTAGAGATGGGGAGCGACCCATCAGACAAGGGTCGCTCCCCTGGGCGGCAAACTGTATTTAGACCATTTCTGCCCTCCTTGGGGGCAGATTGGTCGATTTTAGGTCAATCTGCCCCCAAGGGGGCAGAAACCACTAGGCACCGGGGATTTGTTTTTTGGCGCCAATGTCACGCAGGGGGAGCGACCCCGTAGGCAAGGGTCGCTCCTGGTGGGGGGGTGGTGGTTGGGGATTCAAATTTATTTTAGGCCATTTCTGCCCCCCCTGGGGGCAGAAACCTCTAGGTGCCAGGGCAAATTTTTTTTGTGTGTTTTTTTTTTTTTTGTTTGTTTTTTTAGAGATGGGGAGCGACCCATCAGACAAGGGTCGCTCCCCTGGGGGGCAAACTGTATTTAGACCATTTCTGCCCCCGTTAGGGGCAGATTGGTCGATTTTAGGTCAATCTGCCCCCAAGGGGGCAGAAACCACTAGGCACCAGGGATTTGTTTTTTGGTGCCAATGTCACGCAGGGGGAGAGACCCCGTAGACAAGGGTCGCTCCGAAAGGGGGGGGGTGCGGGTTGGGGGGGCAAATTTATTTTAGGACATTTCTGCCCCCCCCCGGGGGCAGAAACCTGTAGGCGCCAGGGCAATTTTTTTTTGGGTGTTTTTTTTTTTTTGTTTGTTTGTTTTTTTAGAGATGGGTAGCGACCCATCAGACAAGGGTCGCTCCCCTGGGGGGCAAACTGTGTTTAGGCCATTTCTGCCCCCCTTGGGGGCAGATTGGTTGATTTTAGGTCAATCTGCCCCCAAGGGGGCAGAAACCACTAGGCACCGGGGATTTGTTTTTTGGCACCAATGTCACGCAGGGGGAGCGACCCCGTAGGCAAGGGTCGCTCCGAAAGGGGGGGGTGCGGGTTGGGGGGCACATTTATTTTAGGCCATTTCTGCCCCCCCCCGGGGGCAGATCAGCCTATTATTAGGCCGATCTGTCCCCAGGGGGGGCAGAAACCTGTAGGCTCCAGGGCAAATATATATATATATTTTTTTTTGTTTTTTGTTTTTTTAGAGATGGGGAGCGATCCATCAGACAAGAGTCGCTCCCCTGGGGGGCAAACTGTATTTAGACTATTTCTGCCCCCCTTGGGGGCAGATTGGTCGATTTTAGGTCAATCTGCCCCCAAGGGGGCAGAAACCACTAGGCACCGGGGATTTGTTTTTTGGCGCCAATGTCACGCAGGGGGAGTCACCCCGTAGGCATGGGTCGCTCCTGGTCGGGGGGTGGGGGTTGGGGATGCAAATTTATTTTAGGCCATTTCTGCCCCCCCTGGAGGCAGATCGGCCTATTATTAGGCCGATCTGCCACCAGGGGGGGGGGCAGAAACCTCTAGGCGCCAGGGCAAATTTTTTTTGTGTGTTTTTTTTTTGTTTGTTTGTTTGTTTTTTTAGAGATGGGGAGCGACCCATCAGACAAGGGTCGCTCCCCTGGGGGGCAAACTGTATTTAGACCATTTCTGCCCCCCTTGGGGGCAGATTGGTCGATTTTAGGTCAATCTGCCCCCAAGGGGGCAGAAACCACTAGGCACTGGGGATTTGTTTTTTGGCGCCAATGTCACGCAGGAGGAGCGACCCCGTAGACAAGGGTTGCTCCGAGGGGGGGTGGTGCGGGTTGGGGGGGCAAATTTATTTTAGGCCATTTCGGCCCCCCCCGGGGCCAGAAACCTGTAGGCGCCAGGGCAATTTTTTTTTTGTGTGTTTTTTTTTTGTTTGTTTGTTTTTTTAGAGATGGGGAGCGACCCATCAGACAAGGGTCGCTCCCCTGGGCGGCAAACTGTATTTAGACCATTTCTGCCCCCCTTGGGGGCAGATTGGTCGATTTTAGGTCAATCTGCCCCCAAGGGGGCCGAAACCACTAGGCACCGGGGATTTGTTTTTTGGCGCCAATGTCACGCAGGGGGAGCGACCCCGTAGGCAAGGGTCGCTCCTGGTGGGGGGGTGGGGGTTGGGGATGCAAATTTATTTTAGGGCCATTTCTGCCCCCCCGGGGGCAGAAACCTCTAGACGCCAGGGCAATTTTTTTTTTGTGTGTTTATTTTTTTTTTTGTTTGTTTTTTTAGAGATGTGGAGCGACCCATCAGACAAGGGTGGCTCCCCTGGGGGGCAAACTGTATTTAGAGCATTTCTGCCCCCCTTGGGGGCAGATTGGTTGATTTTAGGTCAATCTGCCCCCAAGGGGGCAGAAACCACTAGGCACCGGGGATTTGTTTTTTGGCGCCAATGTCACGCAGGGGGAGCGACCCCGTAGGCAAGGGTCGCTCCTGGTGGGGGGGTGGGGATGCAAATTTATTTTAGGCCATTTCTGCCCCCCCCGGGGGCAGATCGGCCTATTATTAGGCCGATCTGCCACCGGGGGGGCAGAAAAATCTAGGCGCCAGGGCAAATGTTTTTTGTGTGTTTTTTTTTTTTGTATGTTTGTTTTTTTAGAGATGGGGAGCGACCCATCAGACAAGGGTCGCTCCCCTGGGCGGCAAACTGTATTTAGACCATTTCTGCCCTCCTTGGGGGCAGATTGGTCGATTTTAGGTCAATCTGCCCCCAAGGGGGCAGAAACCACTAGGCACCGGGGATTTGTTTTTTGGCGCCAATGTCACGCAGGGGGAGCGACCCCGTAGGCAAGGGTCGCTCCTGGTGGGGGGGTGGTGGTTGGGGATGCAAATTTATTTTAGGCCATTTCTGCCCCCCCTGGGGGCAGAAACCTCTAGGTGCCAGGGCAAATTTTTTTTGTGTGTTTTTTTTTTTTTTGTTTGTTTTTTTAGAGATGGGGAGCGACCCATCAGACAAGGGTCGCTCCCCTGGGGGGCAAACTGTATTTAGACCATTTCTGCCCCCGTTAGGGGCAGATTGGTCGATTTTAGGTCAATCTGCCCCCAAGGGGGCAGAAACCACTAGGCACCAGGGATTTGTTTTTTGGTGCCAATGTCACGCAGGGGGAGAGACCCCGTAGACAAGGGTCGCTCCGAAAGGTGGGGGGTGCGGGTTGGGGGGCAAATTTATTTTAGGACATTTCTGCCCCCCCCGGGGGCAGAAACCTGTAGGCGCCAGGGCAATTTTTTTTTGGGTGTTTTTTTTTTTTGTTTGTTTGTTTTTTTTAGAGATGGGTAGCGACCCATCAGACAAGGGTCGCTCCCCTGGGGGGCAAACTGTGTTTAGGCCATTTCTGCCCCCCTTGGGGGCAGATTGGTTGATTTTAGGTCAATCTGCCCCCAAGGGGGCAGAAACCACTAGGCACCGGGGATTTGTTTTTTGGCACCAATGTCACGCAGGGGGAGCGACCCCGTAGGCAAGGGTCGCTCCGAAAGGGGGGGGTGCGGGTTGGGGGGCACATTTATTTTAGGCCATTTCTGCCCCCCCCCGGGGGCAGATCAGCCTATTATTAGGCCGATCTGTCCCCAGGGGGGGCAGAAACCTGTAGGCTCCAGGGCAAATATATATATATATATTTTTTTTGTTTTTGTTTTTTTAGAGATGGGGAGCGATCCATCAGACAAGAGTCGCTCCCCTGGGGGGCAAACTGTATTTAGACTATTTCTGCCCCCCTTGGGGGCAGATTGGTCGATTTTAGGTCAATCTGCCCCCAAGGGGGCAGAAACCACTAGGCACCGGGGATTTGTTTTTTGGCGCCAATGTCACGCAGGGGGAGTCACCCCGTAGGCATGGGTCGCTCCTGGTCGGGGGGTGGGGGTTGGGGATGCAAATTTATTTTAGGCCATTTCTGCCCCCCCTGGAGGCAGATCGGCCTATTATTAGGCCGATCTGCCACCAGGGGGGGGGGCAGATACCTCTAGGCGCCAGGGCAAATTTTTTTTGTGTGTTTTTTTTTTGTATGTTTGTTTTTTTAGAGATGGGGAGCGACCCATCAGGCAAGGGTCGTTCCCCTGGGGTCAAACTGTATTTAGACCATTTATGCCCCCCTTGGGGGCAGATTGGTAATTTTAGGTCAATCTGCCCCAAGGGGGCAGAAACCACTAGGCACCGGGGATTTGTTTTTTGGCGCCAATGTCACTCAGGGGGAGCGACCCCGTAGGCAAGGGTCGCTCCTGGGCAGGGGGGGTTTGGGGGGGGTGGGGGGTCAAATTTATTTTAGGGCATTTCCCCCCCCCCCCCCCCTGGGGCCGGCTGAGCTAGAGGCCAAAATCCACAGGTAGGCACTTTGCAAAAAACACCTCTGTTTTCTGTGAAAAAATATGTTGTGTCCATGTTGTGTTTTGGGCCATTTCCTTTCGTGGGCGCTAGGCCTACCCACACAAGTGAGGTACCATTTTTATGGAGAGACTTAGGGGAATGCTGGGTGGAAGGAAATTTGTGGCTCCTCTCAGATTCCAGAACTTTCTGTCACCGAAATGAGAGGAAAAAGTGTTTTTTGGCCAAATTTTGATGTTTGCAAAGGACTCTGGGTAATAGAACCTGGTCAGAGCCCCGCAAATCACCCCATCTTGGATTCCCCTAGGTCTCTAGTTTTCAAAAATGCGCTGGTTTGCTAGGTTTCCCCAGGTGCCGGCTGAGCTAGAGGCCAAAATCCACAGGTAGGCACTGTTTTCTATGAAAAAATGTGATGTGTCCACGTTGTGTTTTGGGCCGTTTCCTGTCGCGGGCGCTAGGCCTACCCACACAAGTGAGGTATCATTTTTATCGGGAGACGTGGGGGAACGCTGGGTGGAAGGAAATTTGTGACTCCTCTCAGATTCCAGAACTTTCTGCCACAGAAATGTGAGGAACATGTGTTTTTTTAGCCAAATTTTGAGGTTTGCAAAGGATTCTGGGTAACAGAACCTGGTCCGAGCCACACAAGTCACCCCATCTTGGATTCCCGTAGGTGTCTAGTTTTCAGAAATGCACAGATTTGGTAGGTTTCCCTAGGTGGCGGCTGAGCTACAGGCCATACTCTACAGGTAGGCACTTTGCAAAAAACACCTCTGTTTTCCTTCAAAAATGTGGCTGTGTCCACGTTGCGCTTTGGGGCATTCCCTGTCGCGGGCGCTAGGCCTACCCACACAAGTGAGGTATTATTTTTATCGGGAGACGTGGGGGAACGCTGGGTGGAAGGAAATTTGTGGCTCCTCTCAGATTCCAGAACTTTCTGCCACAGAAATATGAGGAACATGTGTTTTTTTAGCCACATTTTGAGGTTTGCAAAGGATTCTGGGTAACAGAACCTGGTCCGAGCCACACAAGTCACCCCATCTTGGATTCCCTTAGGTCTCTAGTTTTCAGAAATGCACAGGTTTGGTAGGTTTCCCTAGGTGGCGGCTGAGCTACAGGCCAAAATCTACAGGTAGGCACTTTGCAAAAAACACCTCTGTTTTCCTTCAAAAATGTGGCTGTGTCCACGTTGCGCTTTGGGGCGTTTCCTGTCGCGGGCGCTAGGCCTACCCACACAAGTGAGGTATCATTTTTATCGGGAGACGTGGGGGAACGTTGGGTGGAAGGAAATTTGTGGCTCCTCTCAGATTCCAGAACTTTCTGCCACAGAAATGTGAGGAACATGTGTTTTTTAGCCAAATTTTGAGGTTTGCAAAGGATTCTGGGTAACAGAACCTGGTCCGAGCCACACAAGTCACCCCATCTTGGATTCCCCTAGGTGTCTAGTTTTCAGAAATGCACAGGTTTGGTAGGTTTCCCTAGGTGGCGGCTGAGCTACAGGCCAAAATCTACAGGTAGGCACTTTGCAAAAAACACCTCTGTTTTCCTTCAAAAATTTGGCTGTGTCCACGTTGCGCTTTGGGGCGTTTCCTGTCGCGGGCGCTAGGCCTACCCACACAAGTGAGGTATCATTTTTATCGGGAGACGTGGGGGAACGCTGGGTGGAAGGAAATTCATGGCTCCTCTCAGATTCCAGAACTTTCTGCCACAGAAATGTGAGGAACATGTGTTTTTTTAGCCAATTTTTGAGGTTTGCAAAGGATTCTGGGTAACAGAACCTGGTCCGAGCCACACAAGTCACCCCATCTTGGATTCCCCTAGGTCTCTAGTTTTCAGAAATGCACAGGTTTGGTAGGGTTCCATAGGTGGCGGCTGAGCTAAAGGCCAAACTCTACAGGTAGGCACTTTGCAAAAAACACCTCTGTTTTCCTTCAAAAATTTGGCTGTGTCCACGTTGCGCTTTGGGGCGTTTCCTGTCGCAGGCGCTAGGCCTACCCACACAAGTGAGGTATCATTTTTATCGGGAGACGTGGGGGAACGCTGGGTGGAAGGAAATTTGTGGCTCCTCTCAGATTCCAGAACTTTCTGCCACAGAAATGTGAGGAACATGTGTTTTTTTAGCCACATTTTGAGGTTTGCAAAGGATTCTGGGTAACAGAACCTGGTCCGAGCCACACAAGTCACCCCATCTTGGATTCCCCTAGGTCTCTAGTTTTCAGAAATGCACAGGTTTGGTAGGTTTCCCTAGGTGGCGGCTGAGCTACAGGCCAAAATCTACAGGTAGGCACTTTGCAAAAAACACCTCTGTTTTCCTTCAAAAATTTGGCTGTGTCCACGTTGCGCTTTGGGGCGTTTCCTGTCGCGGGCGCTAGGCCTACCCACACAAGTGAGATATCATTTTTATCGGGAGACGTGGGGGAACGCTGGGTGGAAGGAAATTTGGGTCTCCTCTCAGATTCCAGAACTTTCTGCCACACAAATGTGAGGAACATGTGTTTTTTTAGCCAAATTTTGAGGTTTGCGAAGGATTCTGGGTAACAGAACCTGGTCCGAGCCACACAAGTCACCCCATCTTGGATTCCCCTAGGTCTCTAGTTTTCAGAAATGCACAGGTTTGGTAGGTTTCCCTAGGTGGCGGCTGAGCTACAGGCCAAAATCTACAGGTAGGCACTTTGCAAAAAACACCTCTGTTTTCCTTCAAAAATGTGGCTGTGTCCAGGTTGCGCTTTGGGGCGTTTCCTGTTGCGGGCGCTAGGCCTACCCACACAAGTGAGGTATCATTTTTATCGGGAGACGTGGGGGAACGCTGGGTGGAAGGAAATTTGTGGCTCCTCTCAGATTCCAGAACTTTCTGCCACAGAAATGTGAGGAACATGTGTTTTTTAGCCAAATTTTGAGGTTTGCAAAGGATTCTGGATAACAGAACCTGGTCCGAGCCACACAAGTCACTCCATCTTGGATTCCCCTCGGTCTCTAGTTTTCAGAAATGCACAGGTTTGCTAGGTTTCCCTAGGTGGCGGCTGAGCTACAGGCCAAAATCTACAGGTAGGCACTTTGCAAAAAACACCTCTGTTTTCCTTCAAAAATGTGGCTGTGTCCACGTTGCGCTTTGGGGCGTTTCCTGTCACGGGCGCTAGGCCTACCCACACAAGTGAGGTATCATTTTTATCGGGAGACGTGGGGGAACGCTGGGTGGAAGGACATTTATGGCTCCTCTCAGATTCCAGAACTTTCTGCCACAGAAATGTGAGGAACATGTGTTTTTTTAGCCAATTTTTGAGGTTTGCAAAGGATTCTGGGTAACAGAACATGGTCCGAGCCACACAAGTCACCCCATCTTGGATTCCCCTAGGTCTCTAGTTTTCAGAAATGCACAGGTTTGGTAGGGTTCCCTAGGTGCCGGCTGAGCTAAAGGCCAAACTCTACAGGTAGGCACTTTGCAAAAAACACCTCTGTTTTCCTTCAAAAATTTGGCTGTGTCCACGTTGCGCTTTGGGGCGTTTCCTGTCGCAGGCGCTAGGCCTACCCACACAAGTGAGGTATCATTTTTATCGGGAGACGTGGGGGAACGCTGGGTGGAAGGAAATTTGTGGCTCCTCTCAGATTCCAGAACTTTCTGCCACAGAAATGTGAGGAACATGTGTTTTTTTAGCCAAATTTTGAGGTTTGCAAAGGATTCTGGGTAACAGAACCTGGTCCGAGCCACACAAGTCACCCCATCTTGGATTCCCCTAGGTCTCTAGTTTTTAGAAATGCACAGGTTTGGTAGGTTTCCCTAGGTGGCGGCTGAGCTAGAGGCCAAAATCTACAGGTAGTCACTTTGCTAAAAACAGCTCTGTTTTCTGTGATGTGTCCACGTTGTGTTTTGGGGCATATCCTGTCGCGGGAGTTAGGCCTACCCACACAAGTGAGGTATCATTTTTATCGGGAGACTTGGGGGAACATAGAATAGTAAAACAAGTGTTATTGCCTTTTGTCTTTCTCTAAATTTTTCCTTCCAAATGTAAGACAGTGTGTAAAAAAGACGTCTATTTGAGAAATGCCCTGTAATTCACATGCTAGTATGGGCACCCCGGAATTCAGAGATGTGCAAATAACCACTGCTTCTCAACACCTTATCTTGTGCCCATTTTGGAAATACAAAGGTTTTCTTGATAGCTATTTTTTACTCTTTATATTTCAGCAAATGAATTGCTGTATACCCGGCATAGAATGAAAACCCACTGCAGGGTGCAGGTCATTTATTGGCTCTGGGTACCTAGAGTTCTTGATGAACCTACATGCCCTATATATCCCCGCAACCAGAAGAGTCCAGCAGACGTAACGGTATATTGCTTTCGAAAATCTAACATTGCAGGAAAAAGTTACAGAGTAAAACTTAGAGAAAAATTGATGTTTTTTTCACCTCCATTTCAATATTTTTCTTTTTCAGTTGTTATTTTCTGTAGGAAACCCTTGTAGGATCTACACAAATTACCCCTTGCTGAATTCAGAATTTTGTCTACTTTTCAGAAATGTTGCGGTTTCTGGGATCCAGTGTTGGTTTCATGCCCATTTCTGTCACTGACTGGAAGGAGGCTGAAAGCACAAAAAATCGTAAAAATGGGGTATGTCCCAGTAAAATGCCAAAATTATTTTGAAAAATTGGGTTTTCTCATTCAAGTCTGCCTGTTCCTGAAAGCTGGGAAGCTGGTGATTTTATCACCACAAACCCTTTGTTGATGCCCTTTTCAGGGAAAAAACCACAAGCCTTCTTCTGCAGCCTATTTTTTTGAAAAAAACAAAATTTTCACTGTTTTTTGGCTAATTTCTTGGCCTCCTTCTGGGGAACCCACAAAGTCTGGGTACCTCTAGAATCCCTAGGATGTTGGGAAAAAAGGACGCAAATTTGGCGTGGGTAGCTTATGTGAACAAAAAGTTATGAGGGCCTAAGCGCGAACTGCTCCAAATAGCCAAAAAAAGGCTCGGCACAGGAGGGGGAAAAGGCCTGGCAGCGAAGGGGTTAAAGCTGAAGGGCTCGACTCACGAAGGCAAAGTTAGACCAAAAGTCTAACTTAGACCAAAAGTATAACTTTATTACTTTTCGGTATTCACGAAGATAAAGTTAGAACAAAAGTCTAACTTAGACCAGAAGTCTATTTTTTGATATACACAAAAGTAAAGTTAAACCAAAAGTCTAACTTAGACCAAAAGTATAACTTTGCTACTTTTCGGTATTCAAGAAGATTAAGTTAGAACAAAAGTCTAACTTAGACCAGAAGTCTATTTTTTGATATACACAAAAGTAAAGTTAGACCAAAAGTCTAACTCAGACCAAAAGTCTAACTTTACTACTTTTCAGAATTCACAAAGGTAAGTACTTCTAGTAACCTTGTTAGGTTTACTAGTAGTAGTAAATGTATTAGAAGCAACTTACCTTTGTGAATACCGAAAAGTAGTAAAGTTAGACTTTTGGTCTAAGTTAGACTTTTGGTCTAACTTTATTTTTGTGAATCAGGCACAAAGTTGGCAAGATATCTCATAACCCAAAAGCAGGAGAAGCAATTATTATGAAATAGAGGCTTCGGAATCAAAGGATATCTGTGGTACGTGAATGAAGTGTTGTCAATGCAGAGTGATCAATATAATATATAATCAATAAATCATAATACAATATAAATTTATATAAAAGTGATATTTGAAATAACAT
This sequence comes from Pleurodeles waltl, assembly GCF_031143425.1. NCBI lineage: Eukaryota > Metazoa > Chordata > Amphibia > Caudata > Salamandridae > Pleurodeles > Pleurodeles waltl. Next base: position 1,345,363,604 of record NC_090447.1, read on the forward strand.
ACAGAAGATGTTGAGTAAGAAAACTGATAAGATGTAGTACTAAACCTCAGATGTTGATCAACTTACCTGATTGATGGAAGATAGAGGGTCTAGTTGCTACTGACAGGATGCCCCCCTGTTGTCATCTGTGATGTCGGTCACAAAGTGAACACAAGCGGCTGTTTTTGCACTACAGCAGACAAGACATCTGACAAGAGGGTCAAGAGAGACATATCCAGATAAGCAAGAAATGTTGACAGTATGGTGATATCTATATAGCATGACAAGCACTGATTCTTCTCCTGGATATTAACACAGGCCTAAAAGAAATGGTATTGTGCTGCCTTTACAATGCCATGTCTAAAAATGCAGAAAAATTGCATTGTAAGGATAAAATGTCAACTTGGTGAATTTAGAGATGTGGGACAGTAGACATATCCCTATTCTGTCACATACAAAGAGAGAGATATGTTTGCCCCAAACCCAAAAGAAGAGGGTGTATTCTAACCAGTCTCTACCATCCATCCATCAGTTTTGTCTGGTTTTGGTGCTGCTGTAGAGTGCAGAGCAAGAGATGGTGACAGGTGGTGGAATGGACAACAACACAAGCCCTTACAGGTGCCTTAAAATAAAAGTGTATTAGCATATTAGTTTTAAATACTGTTGAACCTGTTCCTCTCTGAAGGGTCACCCACACACCTTTTGCCTTACTGTCCACTTCTTTGCTGAATTAGTTCTTGTTGGCCTTAGGACTCTGTGACCTTACCACTGCTAACCAGTGTTAAAGTATTTGTGGTCTCTCCTTTGAATATGGTAGAATAAATCTACACCTGTTTGGCATATTTACTTTACTTGTAAGTCTCTCGTAGAGTGGTATATGATAGACACAGGGCCTTTAAATTAAATGCTACTAGTGAGCCTGCGGCACTTATCGTGCCATCCAGTTAAGTAGCACTTTAAAACATGTCTCAGACGTGCCATTGCAACCTGAATGTAGTGTTAGACTGCCATGTCAACGTGGCATTTAAACCCCCGTGCCAAGCCTTAAACTCTTGTCATACATGTCATCCCTCAGGTAGGCCCTAAGCAGCCCATAGGGCAGGGTACTGTGTAACAGAAATGTTGGATATGTACTTTTAAGCTTTAAGTCTTGGCAGTTAAAAACTCCTAATTTCGTTTTTCACTAGTGCAAGGCCTTCCTCTCCCATAGGATACCATTGGGGGGGCCCTTATCACATTTAAAAAGCTGTAATTTGGAAATGGGAGCAGGTAGCTATGTCATGACTGGGTTACCTCTGGATTACCTCCCCAACCTGCTCAAGAGATAATAAGGCCATGAGGTGAGCAAAGACCTGCCCCCAGGCCTGAGTTGTGCTACACACCTGAGCGATTTACTTCTCTGGGGAAACCATCCTTTCCACCTCCATGGTCTGGCTGTCCCCAGTGTCCCTCAGAGCAGTGACGGGACCCCGTTCACCTTGACCTGGTGGAAGAGATGACTCTCACCCTCAGGTTTCATCAGTCTACTCACTGTGTTCACTCCCAGCTAAGGGAGACAAGGTTATGATCTATCTCCTGCCCATATGGACTACCTACCCATGGGGCCATATTGGCCAACTCTGTAGAGGTTCTACCAGTGGGTGGATTCCTTGGACAGACAGAGCCCTCTTGCTTGTGTCCTGCGTGGGAACACTCGAAGCAGCGTGGCCTGAAATGGGGCACCCTGGGCCACTGTCCAACAGAACCTCTCTCCATCTTCTCAGAAGGGACATGGGAACTCTTTTTTCCCCCTTAGACTAAACTTGTCTATGTCTCCCTTGATCGCTCCTTACTCTGTTGGGGGATCCTGGACCACACTTCTTGGGGTCACCCCCGGTACCTTTTTGGACACTCTAATGCTGACCCAGAGATCTGCCTCCTTAGCAAGCTTCCTGGGGTCAGCAAACATACCATCTACCAGGTATTGGTACAGCTCTGTAAAACAAGTATTGAACATGTGATCCCTAAGAATTACGTTGTTCAGCTCAACAAAATCATTGGGTTTGCTGCTCCTCACCCACCCCTTCAGTGCCTTGCTGGCATAATCTAGGAAGTCCACCCAAGACTGGTGTGTGGGCTTGTGGCTGTCCCAGAACTGATGGTACTTCTCAGTGGTCAGCCTAAATGTAGCAACACTTAGGGGGTCATTCTGACCCCGGCCGGCGGCGGTAGCCGCCGGCCTGGCTGGGACAGCCAGAAGACCGTCCCGCGGTCAAAAGACCGCGGTGGTCATTCTGGGTTTCCCACTGGGCTGGCGGGCGACCGCCAAAAGGCCGCCCGCCAGCCCAGTGGGAAACACCCTTCCACGAGGAAGCCGGCGGAGTGGAAGGTGTGCGACGGGTGCAGTAGCACCCGTCGCGAATTTCAGTGTCTGCTAAGCAGACACTGAAATTCAAAGTGGGGCCCTCTTACGGGGGCCCCACGACACCCCTCACCGCCATCCTGTTCCTGGCAGTCGAAACCGCCAGGAACAGGATGGCGGTGAGGGGGTCGGAATCCCCCATGGCGGCGCAGCTGGATTCCTCAGGGCAGCGGAAAACCGGCGGGACACCGCCGGTTTTCCGGTTCTGACCGCGGCCATACCGCCGCGGTCAGAATGCCCTCAGGAGCACCGCCAGCCTGTTGGCGGTGCTCCCGCCGGCCCCGGTGGTCAAGGACCGCCGGGGTCAGAATGACCCCCTTACTGTCTTCATGGAGCCATACCTGGTCTTATCCTCTGTCTCTACTTTAAGAAGTGTATCCCTCTCTGCCATGGGTAAATGTTTCCAGAGGCTAACCCCCAAGTATTCATCTGGGGCCTTGTGTACCCTGAATGCAACTTCAGAAGCAGTAAACCCCTTGTCCATATCAACTCCCACTAAATAGTTAGTCACCAGCTCGTGGGGTATGTGGACCCTCACCTGTCCAGCAAGCATTTTTGGTATGCTGTCACCATCACTGTTGGACCTTTAAGTTGCCTTACCTTTAACTCCAGCTCCCCAAATGCTCTTTTCATGCTCCAACAGTAGTTTTTTCAAAGCTAATGCCGTCTCAGGCTCAGCCCTCTTCTCTTCAGCCATAGCTTTTTCTCTGGCTAAAGCCATCTCAGCCTTCTCCTTCTCAGCCTTTCATTTAGCCAGCTTAGCTTGAGTTTTCTCTTCTGCCTCCTGTCCTTTAACTCCTCTGGTGACAGGCACCTGGAAGATAAACTGCTCCTTGCCCCATCTTGGGCATCCTGGTTCTTCCTCGAGGGGAGTGGGACCCTTCTGCAGCTCAGGGTACATCTCTGGATCCAGGTCTTCATCTAGGGCATCCTCTTCATCATCATCCTTTGGTGCTGCAGTTTGCATTATGCAGACCTCCTCCCAGGCTCTAAGGACTATCTTCTACTCAAACTTTGGATAACCCTTAGGACATTCCCTCTTGCTGCACAAATTCTTTAGCTCAGCCATATTTTAGCTCTCTGTGCATTGATATCCAACTCCATCTTAGCAGGCAATAGTCACAGGCACAACAATGTGAGTCAGGAATTACATTTTGAAAAAGAAAAGATATGGTCAGTAAAGAACAATTTTAAAAAGGGTCAATTCTGGTCTCAAATACTTATCTTAGAATTTTGTATTACACAATTAACGGTATGACATGGCACAAACACAAGTGCTTACCTTTGCTTTAAAAAAATGTCTGAAAAAAAGTGTCTGGGATGGTAAAGTTCAGCAGGATAAGGTTGTGGAGGTGCCCGGAGAGGGATCATTATGGTCGGATAGCCTTAGGTCAAAGCTGTGATAAAGATTTCTACTATTGCACATAGGCCTCATTTACGAGGATTTTAGGCCACCTAAGCACCATTTATTTTCTATGCTAAGGTTGTGCAAACAGTCCCGAATCCCACTCCATATACACAAACTGGTGCAATGTCACCATTGAGCCAGTTTGCGAAGCCTTGCACCACATTATACCTTTCCTAGGTATAATGTATGCAAGGTAGGCGTTCCCCTGTTAAAAGCCCCACAGAAATGACAAAATTAAATCTACATGATTTCACTGTGCCATGCTGGGCCGGCATAGCCTCATTTTTTTAACACATACTCAGGGCAGGTGTTAAAGGTGATGCTGTGTTAAAATTGCTGGACTACTGTCAAAATGTTGATGCTAGTCCAGCAATGTTAAGGTTTAGTGCCACATTTCTGATGCTGTTATGGACACTTTACCATGGAGCACTGTATTTTAAATACAGCATTCCCATGGTGTCATTAGGGGGGGGCACAGAGTGGTGCAAGACAACTGCCCACAAGAAAACTGCATCAATCACAATGCACCAGTTTCTTGTAAAGGAGTCCCTTACTCTCTGAAATGGAAGTCAAAAATCTCCATTTTGACGAGGAGAGGGCTGCAGCCAAAGACAATTCCATGAGGTGAATAACCTTTTGGCGAAGGGGTGCTGAAAATAATATGCTGCTGTGGAGAAGAAAGTAGCGTGAGAAGCCACAATGTCGATCTGAATGGCGATGCACCTCGAGTGGATAGACACATTTCCAAGTAAAATCTGGGAAAATTGGTTTGTGGTAAAGCTGGAGGTTTGTAGATTTTGCATGTTGACAAAGAGGAGTAAACATGACATTTTTCTGTGGCTAATCTGCATGCTATTTCCCATTGCGTCTTGTGAACGCAGAATATAATTAATTTTGCCCATGGGAAATACCGACCCCTGCAATGTTGGTATAACCCAAAGGTGAAATTACCGGCCACAAATCCTGTGGGTTTTTGAATGACCCTCTCCATTCTTAACTGGGATCCAGACAATTGGGTCAAAGTGATAAATATCTAAGCACTTTGGCTGAAATTCCCCAAAAATCATGCCAAAGGTAATTACTTTTACATTCTTAGATTCCCTTTTCATAATATTTTCCATAAAAAGCAAAGCAATTGTCATAGGATGCCAAATTGTGGGTGCAAATTACAAAGGCATGTAAGAACATGTTTAAGAGTACTGCTGTAGTTTAAACCTTAAATAGGAATAAAATGGAAATATCTGTGTGACATTATGGTATGGTATGGTATTCAATGTGATGCTATGCAATATTATGTTATGTGTATATGCAAAGCGCACTATCACTCGTGAGAGTATACTGGAGCTGAGCAGGGGTGTGTGCCTAGCATTTCCTATGTGAGGTTGGTTAATTAAAAAGCCAGGTCTTCAGCTTCTTGAGGAATTCTAGAAGAGATGAGAAGAATCTGATGTGGAGTAGAAGGTGATTCCGCACTTTAAAAACATTGCAAGAGAATGCTTGCCCTTGTGATCTAATTCTGTGCCTGCATGAGAAGTGTGCAAATAGGAGTCCTGTGGAGTGGATATGTCTGGGTGGTTGGTGGAGATGCTACTGTTCAGGTTGGTGGGGCCTGAGTTGTGTAGTGCCTTGAATGTGTGTGTGAGGAGTTTAAACAGTGTATTTGTGTATCCAGAGCCAGTGTAGTTCCCCGAGGTCTGGTGTGATGTGGGCTCTGAGTGGGAGATTGAGGATGAGTCTGGTTGCCAAGTCCTTTGATCATTTGTAGTCTTCTAGATAAAAACACACATAAGGGGGCAGGGTAGAGGTATCCTGATCCCATAGGACCTATTAGCACAGCCCCCCAGTTTAAGTTCGCAAAGGATCCGCGGATCGGAAGCCAAATGAAAAAGAAAAAATTATACTCACTCACACAACACAGCTTATAGTTATACTTATCTGTAGAAACTATAACTTGTGCTGTTAAGTAACTTTAGGACACAAGTTACAGCTCAGCTTCTTAACTTAAGTATATCTATAACTCCAACTACTGAATTTCTATGGCTTAGTGTCGGTAAAACGCGCACCTAACTATAATGTCCCTGTAAAAATAAATATATATATATATATATATATATATATATATATATATATATATATATATACATATATATATATATATACATATAGATAGATAGATAGATAGATAGATAGATAGATAGATAGATATGCATTTCAGCTACGCCCAGTTGAAGGCGTAGCTGAAAAGCATAGGCCATTTAATTTTCTTTAATGTATTTTACACTTCATTTAATTTGACATAATGATGTCAGAGGAGAAACAATAATACAAATTATCTAATATCTGGAACTGAACCAAAAGCCGTCTGTTCTTGTGCCGTTGTGAAACAGGTCCGGGTGAGTGGCTGAAAAGAGTCCTGTTTTTCTTGAATAGATAGATAGATAGATAGAGTGATAGATAGATATGCATATTTCAGCAAGTGGACTGAGGATTCTAGTGTAGCAGGTGCTGTGGCACCAGGACCATTACAAACCAATGATGGCTATCTTCCTATTTAGCCAGAGTCCGAGGTACGTTTTTTCTTACTTGCATTATGACATGTTTCTCCTCGGTACACCATGTTCTAAGAGCCGCTAAGCATACTCGGGCCTGCTACAATTCGAACCACCGACTTCATGGGTACACCAAGCTATCTGAGGTAGGTATATGACTTCAGGGAACGCCATTGACAGCTGCAGTAGCAATACTACCTATAATTTTTCATTTACGTTAGTGAATGCCCGTCTGATAACCTTGACTACAGTATATCTGGAGGAAAGAGGTATTCAAAACTGTTTGTGATAATGGCGCACAGAGTACGCCATTTACAAGGAATGTTACAAGAATGGTTATCTGTGAAAGCTATTCAGTCAATCTGACAACACCCCAGATAATTGCAGGCTTGCTGCATACCTCTATTTTCCAACTCTTGTGAGATGTTTTCCACTTCAACTAGTCCAGATTAAGCTCTGCATTCCACTCCTTCAATGATTAAAAGGTTTCAACCTCCAAGAATAGTTATACAGAAAAATTAATGCGCGCGTATATTGGCAAAATAATGTAAGATTTGAAGGGTTTGCATTAGAAGGAAAGATTAGATAACAGGAGCTTGTTAGCACAGGAGGGGTAATGATATACTGCTAATTAATTATATGTGATGGGAGTTGAATGAGGCAGCAGCTGATTTATTTAAATGCTGGAGGGGCAAAGCATGAGAGAAACAAACAGGTGCAGAAGTTAAATGAAGCAATGTGACTACCATATCAAAGGATTCTCTTCTTGTTACAGATTTTAAATGATAGAAAAGGACATCGTAACTAGAACGTCCAACGCAGAGTCAGTTTTTTAATTCTGTTGAGTCAATATATGTCCCTGGTACATGGGAACAGTCAATATTTTCAAGGTTTAAGATTAGAAAGCACAACAGTGTGCAAACCTCTGTGAGAATCAACCTTAATGCAGCTAATGGAAACCCAAGTAGCACAATATTTATCAATGTAATTTGTTTTGCAGGATGCATTATCATTTTACTAAGGGGCCTAAAGTATGGTGCAACTGCTTCTGAAGAAAGTGCACTGTATAGCTTTCGCCAGTGCTTAATTTGTATTAAAAAAGTATCAGTACCCTTCTTAGGAAGGCACAGCAGCTTGCACCACGTATTGCCTTTGCCAGCGCTGCCAATGACAGTACCAACATCAACCAATCAATAAAAAAAAATTGTAGAGCACGCTACTCACCCGTGAGGGTCTCAAGGCGCTGGGGGAGGGGAAACCGGGGGGGGGGAGGGCAGGGAGGGTCACTGATCAAACAACCATGTCTTGAGGTTCTTTCTGAAGACCAGTAGGTCTTTGGTTTTGTGAAGGTTGGTGGGGAGGGAGTTCCAGGTTTTGGGGGCGAGGTAGGAGAAAGACCTGCCTCCTGTGGTGGTGCGCTGGATGCGGGGGACTGTGGCTAGGGTGAGGTCGGCTGATCGGAGGTTGCGTGTGGGAGTGTGGAAGTTAACTCTTTCATTGAGGTAGGTTGGGCCGGCATTATGGAGGGATTTGTGTGCGTGGATGAGGATCTTGAATGTGATTCTCTAGTCTATGGGGAGCCAGTGAAGGGATTTGAGGTGTGATGAGATTTGTTCGTGGCAGGGGAGGCCAGGGGCGAGGCGTGAGGCTGTGTTCTGGATTCTCTGGAGTTTGCGTTTGAGTTTGAGTGTGGTGCCGGCGTAGAGGGCGTTACCGTAGTCCAGTCTGCTGCTGATGAGTGCGTGGGTGACTGTCTTTCTGGTTTCTGGGGGAATCCATTTGAAGGATTTTTTTAGAGTGCGGAGTGTGTGGAAGCAGGAGGAGGTTAGAGCATTGATTTGCTGTGTCATGGAGAGGGAGGGGTCGAGGATGATGCCGAGGTTGCGTGCGTGGGTTGCAGGAGTGGGTGCGGGGCCTAGGGCGGTGGGCCACCAGGAGTCGTCCCATGTGGTTTTGTTGGGGCCGAAGATGATGACCTCGGTTTTGTTTGAGTTGTGCTTGAGGTGGTTAGTGGTCATCCAGTTGGCGGTGTCGAGGAGAGCGGCGTGTAGGTTGGTTTTGGTGGTGGTGGGGTTGCGGGTGAGGGAGAGGATGAGTTGGGTGCCATCTGCATAGGAGAGGATAGTGATTCCGTGTGCTCGGAGGATGTTGGCTAGGGGGATCATGTAGATGTTGAAGAGTGTGGGGCTGAGGGAGGACCCTTGGGGGACTCCGCAGGTGATCTTGGTAGGGTTGGAGTGGAAGGGCGGAAGGTGGACTCTCTGGGTCCGGTCGGTGAGGAAGGAGGTGAGCCAGTCTAAGGCTTTGCGGCAAATTCCTATGTTGTGGAGGCGTGTGCGGAGTGTGTGGTGGCAGACGGTGTCAAAAGCTGCGGAGAGGTCTAGGAGGATGAGTGTGACGGTCTCGCCTTTGTCGACTTTGGTCCTGATATCGTCAGTGCATGCGATGAGGGCGGTTTCTGTGCTGTGGTTCTTGCGGAACTCAGATTGTGAGGGGTCAAGAGTGTTGGTTGCTTCGAGGAAGTGGGATAGGCGGGTGTTGACTAATTTCTCTGCAACCTTGGTGGGGAAAGGGAGGAGGGAGATGGGGCGGTAGTTGGAGAGGATCTCCGGGTCGGCTTGGTATTTTTTTAGGAGAGCGGTAATTTCTGCGTGCTTGCAGGGGTCTGGGTAGGTGGCGGAGTCCAAAGAGGAGTTGATTATGTTGTAGAGTATGGGGGCGATGGTAGGGCTAGCTTTGTTGTAGATGCGGTGTGGACAGGGGTTGGAGGGGGAACCGGAGTGGATGGAGTTCATGGTTTTTTCGGTTTCTTCGTGTGTGGTGGGGGTCCATGTGGAGAGTGTGGTGGGGGGGGTCCTGAGTGGGGGTCGGGTTGGGTGAGTGAGGGGTATGTGTGGTGGGTGTGTGTGGTATGAAGCTGTTGTGGATGTCCAGGATTTTGTGGAGGAAGTGGTTGGAAAGGGCGTCACATAGGGGCTGTGTGTGTGTGGTCTATGTTGGCATACTAATCATTGCACATCTATAAATGTGACACTTTGGACTATTCCAGGCCACACAAAGCTATAAGAATGACATAGGTTGCAGGTATTATTCATCTGTAATGTATATTGAATTAATAAACAGTTTTGTGATAACCTCAAAACTACACGACCAGCTCCACCATGTGGTGTACTGTCATTAGTGTCAATGCTGATAGTTAAATACCAGAGCAGAACATCGACAAAACACTGGTTCAAATTAAGCCCTGGTTCATGCACGGACCCAGTTACTGTTCGAAATCTGTGCATGAGCTTAAGGCAGCAAAGTTAAGAAACGCAGAGCAGCAGCCATCTCTCTATGTTTCTGCACTGTGGTGCTAAAATGTGTTCTGTACCATACAGGTATAGGGAAATACTTGCCACTGCAAGTGGGATTTGAATCCCAACTTGGTGGGAAGCAGGGATATTATCACAGGTAAATCTAGCGGTCAAACCATGTAGAATTTGGCCCTCCAAAGAGGCCCAACATTTGCTAAATCCGTGCAGAAATGTACGTGGTAAACCTGCTTTTCTCATTTTATTCTCCATTTCGATCAGGGTGCACATATGTAATTATGCATAATTCTGTGATATTATTGAATTTTGGAATAATTGATACTAACAGTGTCAGTAATATCTGGTGCAATAATACCAATGCAGAGTTCCTGCACGATAAACATATGATGCTTAGTGTATGCTCTATAGACAGTGCTAGTTTGTGGAAAACAGACACACAGCTTTGTTTTGCAAATGCACATGCATTTCTATAGCTACCATGCGCGGTAAAGACGTGAGGCAAAGGCACAAATATCTGTGGGGTAAAGGCATGAGTGGTAAAGGTTGTGTTGTAAAAACTGGAGGAAAACTGGGCTGATTGCAGAAGACCCCTAACATTTTTTCCCATTTGTCACTGATATTGATCGTGCCCTGGACATTGAGAAACAGTCCCAGGGCCTGTGCTCTGATTAAAATTGATATCTAAGTTAGGCTAATTATAATTGGCTGTATCAACCTACCTATAAGTCCCTAGTATATGTTAGGGCATGTAGGTTTAGGGACCCCGGTATAGGTAGTATACCTTTAAGTGCACTGCTGTGGTGCCCAGTGTTATTTTAAAGGCAGGGATGCCTTGCTAGCTGTTTTTAAATCAAAGTTATCCCCAAATTTGACTTTGGAATTGAAAATACTTCCAAAGTCCTAAACTACCTTATTTTTACATATCAGTCACCGCTAAGGTATGCCCTAAGTGCCCCCAGGGACAAGTGCAGTGTAAGCATTGGCTTTATAACAGATGTTTTATAAGCCCCGGTGAGGGAAAAATAGCTAAATTTGTTTGTCCCCATCGTAGTGAATGCATAGGCTAACATGGAGAAATTTTATTTTAAAATAATTAAGTGTCATTTTCCATAGGAAGGAGCTAAATATGGCAGGTTTGGTATCAAATTAAAAGTTGTAATACTTTCAACAACTTGCCATTGTTAAATTTAACATAACTTGTACCTAGAAAGAGTTTTAGCACTCTTGCTAAAAGTTACAAACTTCAGCCTTTCAGTGGCCTTCTCTGATTGGTCAGCCTCTGTCAGCCTGAACCAGGCTGCCTTGATGAGGTGTGAAATGGCCTGGGCTGAAACAAAGGAAGCATCTGGTGGGAGGAGATCTGCTTTAGCAGATGGTAAATTAGGGTGGGGGAGAGCGGCCAAACTGGACTTCAAAGAAGGAAAGGACATTTGGGACAGCAACTGTACCTCCCCCATTTCCTGGAAACCCAGACAGCCAGATCTCCACTGATTAAATTAAGATAAGGCTGGAAAAAGGTGTGATAAGGGAAACTCAGTCACACCACTGGGTGTACTCAGCCAAATCTAGGAAGTGGTCACTCAAGAGGGTAGAGGCCTTCAGATCCCTTTAGGAACAAGACAAAAAGAAGAGGGATTTGAACCACGTGCATTCTGCGAGTTGAAGTCCTAACCTCCAAGGAGCAGGTCAGAGCTTCTGGAACCTTGGGGTGAGTTGTGGCTATCTAAAGAGCGTTAAACGAAATTCTGGAAGAAGATCAAGAAGTTTGGAGCAACTTTGGAAAAAAGGTCAATAAGTGGACAGACCTGACGTAGTGAGTCAAGCCTGGCAACGTCGAAGACAACTCGGCTTGACTTGCAGGTTCATCACATTGAAAAGCCCAGGAGTCCCCGACTTCCACGATTTCAGGAGAGCTCATTGAAAGGCAAATCGACAACGTTGCATCGAGATCAGCTTGCTTTTGAGGGTCGTTCGTCATCGGAGAGGAAAAGTTCCAAAAAAGTTTCTAAGTCCGAAGGTAAAAAGTTGACCTAGGCTTCCCATGCAGTGTATCCAAGGAGGGCTCCAGCGAGGTCGGCTTCAACTTTAACTTGGTCCTGGACAAAGATTTCCATTCTGAAAAATAATCTAAATCCAAAGGTAAAACTCTTCACAGAAGCTTCCAGCAACACGTATCCGAAGAGGGCTCCAGCAATATCGGCTTCAACTTTTGACTTTGCCCTGGTCAAGTGCGGCCAGATGTCGAGATTGGTGCTTTTGATCTCTAAGCACTAGAAAACATTGAGGTCCTCATTAAGAGGCTGGAGGTCTTAAGACCCCCAGCCTCGTGGGACCTTGTTCTCCACCAGCCTTTTCATGGCAGTTTTACCACCATGAAAAGGCTGGGGGAGAACAGGTGCAGGGGGCCACGGGGCAGTGGGGGCATGGGCAGTGCAGGGGTCCTCCTTCCCAGCACCATCGCACTGTTCACTGTCTGCTGTGCGAAGGTGCTGGTGCACCTGCAACAGCAGCATTGCTGCACGTTCGATTACGAGCTGGAGACAATGCAGCTGCCTATTTCCCACTAGGCTGGCAGTCAGAAACCTCAGTTTGTGCCCACCAGCCCAGTGAGAATCTTTTAATGGGTCCGCCAGGGAGGTAGCCAGTGTGGCAGCAACCTCTGTGTTGGAAGCTCGGCTGAGAGTGCAAACCATTTGCTCAACTCCTAATTAGTCCTTAATCTTTAAAAATCAATATCTCTGGTTCCCTTAATTGGATTTTTGTCATTTTAGTGTCATTTTAAAGATAAAAGTGTTATCTATCCTTATAAATTGGTGTTGGATTTTATTCTGTTTTTTGTTGAACTTATTTACTGTATTGTGGTTATTAAATGCTTTACATACTTGTCTCCTAAGTTAAACCTAACTGCTCATTGCCAAGCTATCAAGTGTTGAGCAGGGATTAATTTATTGAGACCCTGAATGGATCTAGTGGGGATTAGTGGCCTATTGCTAATTGTAGGTACTTACCTGCCCTCACCAATAATCCACTTTCCAACAAAAACATTGTGTGCCTAAGATTTTGTTGTAAAGGCAATTTCCTTAGGTTACCTGTAAAAAAAGGCATGACCTGCATATGGTTTGTATGACGGAACAACGTATGCCATTTCCATGCATGCCTTTATAATGCAGTTTTTCACAACACGTCGACCAATACAACTCACGTTTTTACCATGCATGTCATTACCAGGCACACTCATAGAGGTACATTAACAGTACCATTACCATGCATACCATTACCACACATACCATTACCATGCTAACATTTACAACAGAATTATTTTATACATGGAAAATATTACTTTACTAGTAAAAAAGCATAGTATAAATTGACTCAACAAGAACAAAGCACTATGGAAATTTTCATGCACCTTTTCTAAATTAAATTCATATTAAAATTACCTATTAACATAGAGCAAACACCTTAATAAACACTTTTTCATTTTTTCCATGTATACAGTAGTTATTCCTTCATTTCATCCATATCTATGTACCTTGTCCCCAACCAAGATGGATGTTGCAAATTATGAAGAAGGTCCAAAGCATTTTTTTACACCAAACACATTAAATAAACTTTCAGTGAGAATCGAAACCAAGGTAAAAAATACATTCCCAAAAATATTTTGTTATGACATTGAATATGCTAAAAAAAGGATAAATTCAGCCGTCCACCATTTTGTGCTCAGTGGTACATAGACTTAGATTGTGACCACACACACCAGAGAAAGTAGGCGAGAAAGTCAGATTGACATCTATCCGCACAAGTACAACATTCACACCTTTATTATTAACAAGCAGAATACCAAAAACAATTATTAATAACCATTTTTTAAATTCACACAGATTATCCAGAATAGCTCCACAGTTTATTATTACTACATTTACTGCAATCCTAACAATTTAAGTCAGGGATTGAGGTATATAATTACTAGTTTAATTCCGTGACTGGGGGGCAAAATTACTATTGTAACTTCACGGCTCGCAGGAGGGAAAACAGGTGGCATGGCAGAGGGAGGGGAACAAAAAAAATATAATAATGACAAAAAAGCTTACCTTTCTTGCTGCGCCATTCCGATCCGCTCCTCCAGCTGCCAGAGGTTGCAGGCACAGGCTCCCAGCCTGCCCTGTGCCCAATCCTAATGCTCTTTCATGCTGCTAGCAGCATGAAAGCAGCCATTAGATTGGACGGAGCACCCTGGCTGGGCACTCCGAGGCAGAGTGGAAATCTCTGCCTGTTGTCTCTAATCGGCAAGACAGTGCTGGGTTGGAGAGAGCCTAGTGTGCATGTGTGTTTGGCTGGCCAAACACACATGCACACTGAGGAGGGTACTGTGCACTCCTCCCAGGTCCCCATCACACCCCATGGCCCCACCCTTTTTAGAACAAAACCATAATTGTTTATTATGGTTTTGTTGTAAAAGTTTTGCAGCTGCCGCTGCTGGTGATGGGGGGCATAGTGGAGGAGCGGCCCCCTGCTGGGTACTTACCCCAAGGAAGGTGCTGGACAGTGACTGAGGGGCAAAATTAGTATTCTAACTCCGACAGGTACTTGCCTCAAGGACGGTGTTGGATAGTGACTGGGGGACAAAATTACTGTTCTAACTCCACCAGGTACTTACCTTAGGGAAGGTGCTGAATAGTGACCGGAGTCAAAATTATAGTTTTAACTCCACTGAATACTTACCTCAGGGAAGATGCTGGATAGTGACTAAGGGGCAAAATTACTATTGTAATTCTGCAGAGTACTTACCTCAGGGAAGGCGCTGATAGTGACTAGAGGACAAAATTACTATTCAAACTCCACCAGGTACATACCTCAGGGAAGGTGCTGGACAGTGATTGGGGGACAATGACTGGGGGGGCAAAATTACTATTATAACTCTGCCGGGCACTTATCTCAGAAAAGGTGCTGGAAAGTGACTAGGGGCAAAATTACTATACTAACTCTGCTGGTACTGATCTAAGGAAAGGGTGCTGGACGGTGACTGGGAAACCAAATTACTATTCTAAATCCACAGGGTACTTACCACAGAGAAGGAGTTGAATAGTGAATGGGTGGTCCAAATTACTATTCTAACTCTGCCAGGTACTTACCTCAGAGAAGGTGCTGGACAGTGGTGGTCAAAATTACTATTCTATCTCTACCAAGTACTTACCTCAGGGAAGGTGTTGGACAGTGACTGAGGGGCATAATTACTGTTCTTACTCTGCTTAGTACTTACCTAAGAAAAGGTGCAGGACAGTCACTGGGGGACAAAATTACTATTCTAACACCGCTGGGTACTTACCTCAAGGAAGGTGCTAGATAGTGACTGGGGGTCATAATTACTATTCTAATTCTACTGGGTACTTACCTCAGGGATGGTGCTGGACAGTGGTGGTCAAAATTACTGTTTTAACTCTGTCAGGTACTTACCTCAGGGAAGATGCTGAACATTGACTACGTGGTAGAATTCCCATTCTAAACCTGCTGATTGCTTACCTCAGGGCAGGTGCTGGACAGTGATTTGAGTTCAGAATTACTACTCCAACTCTACCAGGTACTTACCTTAGGGAATGTGCTGGACAGTGACTAGGGGGCAAAATTGCCATTCTAACTCTGCTGGATACTTACTTCAGAAAAGGTGAGGACAGTAACTTGGGGGCAAAATTACTATTCTTACTCTGCCAGGTATTTACCTCAGAAAAGGTTCTGGCCAGTGACTTGGGGTCAAAATCACTATGCAATTTCTGCCAAGTACTCACTTTTTTGTCTTTCAAACTAACCTTAAAAGCAAAGAAAAAGATTAATTAACAAAATAAAGTAAAAACTGTGAAACAGTAAAGGTTACCTTTGAAAAAATGTCTTCAGAATACAGGTTAGCTATCCTTTAAAAACAAAAAAATACAAAGAGAGCATTGTTTCAGCTGTTTGTTTGCTTCATAATAACATTAGAAAGCCAAGCAAGGAGCACTACAACACTCCTGAAAACCAAAAGGATTTACAACAAAGTTTGCAATACCACTTTGGTGCAGAGAAATAACAGACCAGGTAATTATTTTTAATAAAAATATAAACTGACAAAACAACTTTCTCCTCACAGAATACAACCATTAGCAATTAACTATCTCTCTTTTTTCCCACAGGAAAATCCTTTAATCCTTTAACAGGCTGTCTAAGATAACCATGCAGATCTTCTTTCCATAGCAAACAGGTAAATCACAATTTTGGATCACTGCATTCCCATTTTTTTTTCTTTTTTCTACAGTTCACTGAACCATGGAAAATGCAAAGGAGGCAATTTATGTGCAGTCAAAGCGAGGAAGGACATGACTGAAATATGATTGCTATATTTATTTTAATGACGGTTTAACTGAGTCTAGGATTCATTGGAGGCATGTGCAGTATTTTTATGTAATTGCAAAGGCAGAGTGGTTATTCTGTGTACCACTGCGGAAAAGATCACAGACCACAACCACTTTGCAATGGAGATTAAAGTGAGAGAAAATGTACAGCAGATAAAAATGCTAGCATCCAACCCTGTAGCTCAGTTTTGGGGAAAGTAGCCCAAAACATCCCCATGCATGTAGCTAGTGGTACCCCTACAATACCCAATTTGAGGAGAATGGTGCACAGACATACAGGCAAGTAATCCTTAAACAGTAACACCACAACTCCATTCTGAAATTAACATAACCCTGAACTAACAGTTTTTCATACTAATGAATCTTTCCTCCTATATGACAAAAAACGCTCTCAAAATAATACTAATGTTCAGCATAATCCATAACTCAGTAACTCTTGAGAATAGTGAACGTGTGATGATGGATGGGACTTTTAAATCAACACCCCATCCATATACTCAAATGTTATACTATTTATGCTAACTTAAACCACACAACTGTCCTATTAGTGTACAGCTTACTGCCTGATAAGCAATCTTCAACATGCATTGATTTGTTTCTCAGCAATAAAAGGCAAAACTATGAATAAAAGTCCTTCAAAAGTTATAATTGACTTTAAATTGTAAACAATTAATGCTGTAACTAAAATATACCCTAAAACCCAAATTCAAGGATTTTTTTAAACTTTTCCCATGCACATAGGCATAAAATAAACAAAAAACGTATTTGAGGAGTATATATCAAGCAGTAAACTACAGTATGAGTTGAAAAACTAACAGCTTTGTGTTTTGTGCCACCTGACAGAGTAGATGAGTTCTATACATCAATTATAGAATCTGATGTTTTTACTCAAAATGAGGAAAAATTTACTCCACTCCTAAATTAGTTTGAGGATACATAGATTAGCAATCTAAGCAGGTCAGGTTAAAAGAGGAAGCCAAGGTTTCTAACTGAATGGTAGAACTGCTAGTTGACCTGCTTAGAGGGTGATGCAAAGACAAACAATTCCAAAGACGGATGGCACAATTCTTTTAACATATCAGATGGAAGATCTCACCCTAACCTTTATCATTTCTTGGAATTCTTAAAGAAAGAACAATGTTTCCAAGAAATTAGAATGGCACAATCATTGTCCGGTAGTCTGCACCCTTGTGTTTAAAAAAAAAAGTAAAGAAATGTCTAAAACACTATTAGCCCAAATCCATCAAATTTCTTTGATGGGAGCTTCACACTACTTGAATAATATTACGTACATCTTGCATTTCTAAAGTATACTAATAACCTGAAGAATTACTTGCCTATTTTAGCACACTTACTAAACCAATTGGAATTTTTACTACTTTTTAACAAATTAAATGAATGAATAGAGTTCCTACATGTAGTTGTCTTCTTTGTCAATTCTTGGTGATATTTCAGACCACCTGTCACCAAGAGTCTTAAGAACTCCAGTTATCCAAAGAATGAAACCGCTATCCACGGGAAAAAACAATTTCAGAATTTCTTTTTGCCAAAAATATCTCCAAAGCTGCACTGATTGGCAATCCACAAAAAAACAGAAGATTTCCAGAAAACACATCTAATCTCCAAACAAAATTCCCAGAAAATATCCAGTAGAAAAACATCCATGAATCTCAATTTGCTCCAGTAACTACTTGTCTTTTGTCTTGAATATATGGCTCAAAAAAACCTTTTTTTTTTTTTATCTCCAAAGCTCCATCAATTGGCTATCCACAAAAAATAAAATGCAAAAACATTTCCAAAAACAAATTCCCAAATGTTATAACTTATTATATAGGTTGTACTTTTTGCTATTTAATAAAAGTATTTTGAAAATGTTATGAAATATACTAGTTTTTTTAAATAATCAACACACTGTGCTCATTTATCTTTCTAATTAAAGATAATACAAAATGTTTAAATGTTTCTAAATTTTATTTTCAATATTGTTTTGCTTATTTAAAATAATTTAGATATCTTAAGGATAGTAATCACTCATTTTAAAATTAATTATACTATTTAATACATATTACATTTATGTTTATAAATTAATACTCATGTATAAAAAATCATACCTGAGTATTAATACACTTCACCACCTAATACCCCTACATTCTTTGCATCCCATCCTTAATGGTGTGTCACACCCTTAGAAATACTTTACATGAATTATTAAAGCATTTATATAACATATTTTATTATTTATACATTAATACTTAGGTGTTAAAATAGTAGCTGAGTATTAATCCACACCCCCACTGAATGCCCCTACATTCCTTCATCCCACCCCTAAAGGTGTGTGTTAAACCCTTAAAATAACTAAATAAATAATTATAACACGTTAATGTTTATAAATTAATACTCAGGTACTAAACTTTTTCACCTGAGTATTATTACACTTACCAGCCCAATTCCCCTATATTTATTGCAATCTGTCACAAAAGGTGTGTGTTAAACCCTTGAAAATATATATTTTTAAAAATAGTATTGCTTAAAATCATATATTTTAATGTCTAGAAAGTAATACCTGAATATTAAGGGCCTGATTACAAGCCTGGCGGTCAGACTGCCAGACCGCCATGTTGGCGGTCCCAAAAACATTGCTGCACTTGTGGTCCCAGATGGCTGTATTACTATGCAAATAGGCAGGGCCACCGCCTACCAAGCAAAAAAGGCAGACTCCCAGTGGCTCGGTGGTTCATACCTAGGCGGTGCGATCCTTCAGCGCCGTCAGCGCCGCAACCAACAACCGAGCCTGTTACAAACACACAGTCGCCGTGGTGGTCTCCTGGCAATGGTCAGCCAATGGCGGTCGATCACTCCGGTCCGCGTTCAGAAAAGTAACAGACAAGTGCACATTTGATGAATTCAGAAACAACATAGCTGACACACATTGCCCTAGTGGACACACCTTCAAAGCACACTATAAAACACACCCCTTCACAGACCAGACCACAAACCTTTGTATTTCCATACAGAAGCAAACAACCACAACACATATTTATTGATTTTTACATAGGTCATGCACCCCTTTTTCCACCATCCCATAGAACACCTTGCACACACTTTTGTCCATCCACTCCCTATTGCAGTTCCCCGTTAAGTAAGTCCCTGTCACCCATTTTTTTGTCCACCATGTCATGTTCCAAAAGTCCCCGTTTCTCAGAAGATGAGTGGAGAGTCATGGTGGATGAAATAATAAGAGTAGACCCACAATTGTTTGGAGCCCAAGTCCAGCACACGCCACTCAGTAAGAAAATGGAAATGTAGAAAGGAGGACATTAGGAAAAGGTGGAACAACCTGAAGGGCAAGGTCTGTTTCCTGGTCTCCAGGCACCAGCTGGAGGTCAAGATGACTGTTGGTGGGCCTCCCAGTACCCCATTAAGAGTCTTTCCCGGGAAGGAGAAGGTCTTGGCCACCCTGCATCCTGAGGACTTGACAGGAATTCCTGGGGGGGTGGAGTCAGGTAAGTAATTACTCAAACAGTGTCACAAAACTGAAATGTCATGCATGCTCACAGCTCAGATTTTTCCACTGTCTTGTTCACATACCTCAACAAAATTCAATATCCAGAGTATCTGCGTTGTAATACTGTCAATGTCTATTATTGGACCCAACATGACAGCTAGCAAGGCCCATCACATGCCAGAGGTCCAAAGGGTGCCTGTAAATCTCACACTACTAAAAACACATTCCAGGATTCAGGATATATCCTAAAATGAAAATGTATGCTCAAACCTAGATGTAGCATACATACAGATATGTGATACCCAGCATTTCTCAAGTGTTGGGGAGCAGAGGGAGTGACCTGACCAAGACATACTGTTTCTCTAACTCCAGCTACCAGGCCAGTGTTCATTTGCGTAAGTTTACCTGTTTGTGAACTCTCAAATGAAGTTTACTCACCTGAGACTTTGTGAAGAAGGGGATTTGACCTGACTGCAAAGCCCAATAGGCCCTGTTTCTGGATCTCCGAACAACAGCCCAGTGTATGCTTGCCCAATTACCCCTGTGTCTTGACTCTTAATTGAAGTGTACTCACCTGGGAGGAAAACACATGTATAATGTGTGTAGTAGAGGGAGTGACCTGATTGCAACTGCCAGGAGGCCCTGTTTCTGTAATGCCAGACACCTGACCAGTGTACACTTACCCGGGAACCCCTGTGTCTTCACTCTCAATTGAAGTGTACTCAAGTGGAAAGATTCTATGGGGCAGATTTAAGAGACCCTAGCGCCTCCTTGCTCCACATTAGCGTTTTTTTTTAATACTAATGTGGCCCAACAAGGCCAAAATTGCAGCACCAAATTTACAAAGTGGTGCAATGCAAGCATTGCACCACTTTGTAATCCTTTGCACCACATTATACCAGCACGAGGCATACTCTATGCAATGGGGGCATTACCCCAATTAGGGGGGGTGAAAAAATGGTGCACAGAAATCCAAGAGATTTCTTTGCATTATTTTTTTGCCATTTATAACGCCTACTCAGAGCAGGCGTTAAAAGGAGACTCCCATTGGTTTCAATGGGACTCTGGGTGATTTGCAGGATTAGCGTTATCATTTTTGCCGCTAATCCTGCAAAGCGCCAAACTAGCATCAAAAACTCTGATGCTAGTTTCGTAACTACCGCCATGGTGCACCATATATTAAATATGGCATGCACATGGTGGCGTTAGGGGGCGCTAAGGGGTGCAACAAAAGTGGAGCTGCAATAGGTGCAGCGCCACTTTTCATAAATCTGTCCCTATGTGTATAGTGTGTGTTGTGTAGGCAGTGACCTGATTGCATCTGCCAGAAGGCCCTGTTTCTCTCACACCAACCACAAGTCTGGTGTTCACTTGCCCAAATTTATCTGTTTGTGAACTCTCAAATAAAGTTTACTCACCTAGGACTATACCATTTGTCAAGTGTTAGGAAGTAGAGGGAGTGACCTGATTGCAACTGCCAGGAGGCCCTGTTTCTCTAACTCCAATCACCAGCCCAGTGTTCACTTGCCCAAATATATGTGTTTGTGAACTCTCGAATGAAGTTTACTCAACTAGGACTATATTATTTGTCAAGTGTTGTGAAATAGAGGGAGTAACTTGACTACAAAGCCCAATAGTCCCTGTTTCTCTAACTCCAAACACCAGCCCAGTGTACACTTGCCCAATTAGCTCTGTGTCTTCACTCTCAATTGAAGTGTACTGACCTGGGACGATACCATATGTATAGTGTGTGTAGTAGAGGGAGTGAACTGATTGCAACTACCAGGAGGCCCTGTTTCCTTAACTCCAACCAACAGCCCAGTGTTCATTTGCCCAAATATACCTGTTTGTGAACTCTCAAATGAAATTTACTCAGCTGGGACAATATCATTTGTCAAGTGTTGGAAAGTAGAGGGAGTGACCTAATTGCAACTGCCAGAGGCCTTGTTTCTGTAACTCCAACCATCAGCCCAGTGTTCACATACCTAAACATACCTTTTTGTGTACTCTCAAATTAAGTTTACTGGGATGATATAATTTGTCAAGTGTTGGTGAGTAGAGGGAGTAATCTGATTGTAACTTCCTGGAGGCCTTGTTTCTCTCACACCAACCACGAGTCCAGTGTTCACTTGCCCAAATATACCTGTTTGTGAACTCTCAAATAAAGTTTACTCACTTAGGACTATGCCATTTGATAAGGGGTAGGAAGTAGAGGGATTGACCGGAATGCAACTGTTAAGAGGTCCTGTTTCTCTAACACCAACTACCAGCCCAGTGTTCAGCCTGCAGAGAACAGGGCCCATCAAATGTACCTCCCAGTATGGGACATATTCCAGGCTGTGGAAGAATTACTGTGGCTATGCAACTGTGGCACTGCCCCTCCCCCTGTAGACCTGCAGATCCTGTTATGTGGTCAATATGAGCTTCTGGTGCCAAAATGTGCCCTTCATTTTTAAGTTCATTGCCTAAATCAGGAATGAATACTGAGGTAAATCCATGAACTAGTCAATATGTGCATTTTATATCATTGCCAATGTGTATATTTGATACATGACATGTCCCTTACTCCCACAGCTCTGTTATCACCTTTACATAAGTCATATTTGTGATGTACAGGTGTATTGCACAAATAACAAACCCATAGGGCAGACAGTATGTAGATTCCTGCACGGCTATGATATGTGACTCAGTAGCTTGGTTACATAGCAGAAATTTAACCAAACCTACCTTTGTTTGTTGGATGCGACATATGTTCAAAGGTGTATACTGTGGTACCGGTACATCCCACAGAAACCCACATTGAAGTGTTATGAGTCTGCGTTTAGTAGGCCACATGTCCACACATGCACAGGGAAGACACTTTCTGTACCCACCATGCCAGTCTTTTCATTGTCACTCAAGTGTAAGGGTGAAGTCTGTGCTATGGAAGTTGCCTGTAGGGACTGTATGCATTGAGTCAATGTTGCAGAATGTAGATGTGTTTGTCCAGTCAGGCCCAAGGAGTTTACACTTTAGAAGCCACATTGGTGTACAGTGTTTCATTGTGGCTCATATCACAGTACATGTTGCTGGAGCATGGACTACCTGATGTCAGTAGGCTTGCTTAGTCATTGTAGGCCATGACCAGGGTAGCGGGTTAGTCTGCAGATAACTCCAAAAGTGTGTAGTCATGTCCCTGTACTTATCGGCATGTGTATTTTATACTTGTGGTGTGTTCATGAATTGCCCATTTTGTGCTTGGTATTTTTGACAAGTGTGTGACACAACCATTTGTGCAAAAACTTGTTTTTGTAATCTTTTAATTTGTCTCTTGCATCCATACAGGTCAACGCCCATCAGAAGAAGGGTATTTGGAGAAGCATCACCAGGATGGTGCATAGCAGGTGGAGCGCCCATGGTTGGCCGAGGTGGGAGGACCTAAGGTGCTGGGTCTGTAAGATTGCGGAGGTCCAGCTGGGGCTGTCCTCCCAATGTGGGCAGGACGAGTGTCAGAGCATGACCCCCCCCCTAATGGCCCGCATTCTGGCAGTGACCTACCTGGAGTTTGATGGGCATTTAAGGGGAACCTAGCAGCCACAAGGGGAGCATTTACAGAGCATATTCCTGCCTGTCACTTAGCAAAGTTAACGTGCTAGGTACTGAAATCTCCCCCTGATGATTGAGGATGGGCCATATGTGACACACAAGATAAGTAACTGTTTGTGTAGGTATGGAACTTGGTGCATACTGATGTGGATTGCCTATTAGCCCAGGGACCTAGGACACAACCAAGTTCACTTCACAAAAAGAAAGTTATGTCCAGGAATAACACATGGGTGTGTACAGAGATCAATCAAGTGATGTTGTTTGTTGTAGTGGGTCTAAATTCTATGCAGCAGACCACTACTTCTTAGTGTTACAGCCCAAAGAAAAAGAAGTGAAGGATCACCGCCCTCAGCCATGTGTCTGCTCAATTGAGTAAATTGGCATCTACCACTCACAGAGGCCACTTGTCTGCAGAGTGTGATGAGTGCTGGTGCCTCACTACTGTCTGTAATGTGTCAGAGCATACATTGTCCTTTGGGTGTGGATGCAGATCAATACTTTCCCTTGGAAAGTGGGGAATGTCCATTGACATGATTTGTGTGACATCATTGATGCCAACATTCCTTGTGCCTACATGTTAGCACGTGTACCTTTCACTTTTGGTAAAATGTGTACACTGCTGTAGTCCCTCACAAATATGGGCATGCCAACCTGTGTTTAGAATTCAGCATATGTAATGGGGCTACATTTCATGTGGTGCCACAGACAGGAGTGTGTCACTATTGATTGTTGGCTCACACATACCCTCACCTGTCACTGCATGTCATTTTGCATGTGCAACTGCAGTTGCAATGAGAGACATGACAGGTAGGACTACAGTTTTTCCACACAATGTGCAATTCCATGCCATTGATGTGGCATCATGTAGCAAAGTTCTCTGCACATGTGAAATGGGGAAGGTTAATTACTTGACTGTCGGCCTGCATCATGGAGTGACTTTTAGTTATGTGGGAATCATATGTGGCTGGATACAACCATTCATCCACGGACATCTGTGTTTGCTGGACCAAAATGGAGACAGTGATGTAGCTTGCCATTGGACAACATGTTGAGGGCCATCTACAAGTAATTGAGAATTTCTGGACCTCTCCAACATACTAAGGACTAATGGTGTCTACTGATGCAATCGGAGTATGTCATTGTAAGGGGTGCCATACAGTAGAGGTCATTTCCTCATTGTTGATTTGTTTCCAGTGTGACATGGGTATTTTTGTGTCACCTTCTTCAGACTACTGTACTGCTGTCAGCACCATGCCAGGATTTTCGACCATCATTCATTATTGTTGCGATTTTGTGTATGTGAAAAATAGATGTATGGATCACCTTGTGTAGGATCTGTAGGAGTGAACTTGGCATTAGCCTATTGTATGACAACAGGTAACTGAGGCATGCTCCACGAGGCAAACTATTGAAGGTGATGAGGTTCAATGGTTACTGTGTTGCACAACTTCACCAATGCAATTGGAGTTGTCTGAGATTCTAATTTTACTGTGGGCAACTGTGGACATTCATGTGGCGTGCATGCATTTGGTGTGGTACATGTAAGAGCCACTTTGATGTCGTTTGTTGCTGGGGCATACTTGATGTCATGTAATGGTTGCTAATCACAGCTGTTGTTCAAGTGTGATCAGAAACATGTGGTGACCCTATTTCTCTTTGTATTTTCAGCATCATCCCAGGCAATCAAAGGAGACAGGGCGGGAACAAGTGGAGAAGCATCTAGCCATGGTACCTCCATTCAGGACACCATTGACATGGAGGGACCCAGTCAGCAGAAGGGTTAGGGGAGTGCCACAGAGAACACAGGATCAACCTTGTCATCTTAATATTCTACCTCCAGTAACCACTCCCTAGTGGTGGTGGACCCATCAGGACCTGCTCCTGTACCATCCTTGTCCACCCACCCCAGTTCTACCGCCACCTTCCCTGTTGCTCCTCACCCAGTTGGCTGTGCCTGCTCACCCAAGTGGGTGAGTATCTCCTTCGCCCCAGGCACTACACCCAGCCCCTATTACCCCTGCTGCCCTGAGTGAGGAGGATATTGACCTCCTGAGGAATATCTCTTTGGGGCAGACTGTCATTGTGAATGCCATCCTGGGTTTGGCAGTCCAACTTCAGCCGACAAATGCATACCTGAAGGGCATTCATAGTGATATGTCTGACCTACAGATATCTTTTCAGACTCTGGCCTCCTCACTGACAGTATCCATCCAGCCCCCCAACAATCCTCCCCTACAACCTCCCTTTTCACAGTCCAAATTCCCTATTCTCCTACCTGCTTCAAGAACACAGGCACATTCGCACTCACCCTCCTCAACACACACAAGCAGCATACATAGACACAAGCACCACAAGACACACCGGCACGCAGGCACTCAACAGGCACCCACAGATACCACAATAGCTACCATTTGCACAGACACCGCCACCACCCCCACCCCCATCCCCCAAAAACACACACAGCACACACACCATACACCCAGACAACACCTCCCAACCTACAGACTCACACAGACACCATACTCCCAAACACCACCTCCACACACACAGACACATCCACCACATCCACCATGCCACAAACACCACCCCAACATACACACAGACACTTCCACCATGCCTACAGACACCACCACCACAGACACACACATCCACTAGTACATTGGCCAATGTCAGCATGTGTGGTGTTAAAGTTGTCGCCCTGATATGAACTGGATATTTGTCTCATGTGTGGAAGCTAGAGTTTTGTTTGTCCCCACATAGAAGGTGTTCAATTGTGATACCTTCATTTCCATTTGACTGACTATGTGTCCATTTTGATGTGTGTACCTTGAAACTACTTCACCTAGATGGATGGCCCATGCTTTTGCTGGTGCATTTGCCTCCTTGACTTGCACTTACACATTATGCAGATGACTGTAGGACGAAACAACGACTTCAAAAACAACTACTGCCTTAACAACGAGGTCGGAACACCAACCTTGTTGCTACTACTAATGATTTTACCACGAATGCCTTAACAACGATATTTCGTTGTAAAGGCATTCCTGATAAAATCATTAGCAATAGGCACCATTCACCCTACATCCCTCACCCCACCCTCCCAACCCCACCCCAAAACCTAAAACCCTCTGATCCCCCACCCACTCCCCAAAACCAAAAACGCCCCACCCCCCCAACCCCTCCCCAAAACCTAAAACCCCCTGACCCCCATCCACTCCCCAAAACCAAAAACACCCCACCCCCCAACCCCACCCCAAAACCTAAAACCCCCTGACCCCCACCCACTCCCCAAAATCAAAAACGCCCAACCCCCCAACCCCACCCTAGAACCTAAAACCCCCTGACCCCCCACCCACTCCCCAAAACCAAAAACGCCCCACCCCCCAACCCCACCCCAAAACCTAAAACTGCCTGACCCCTCACCCCCTCCCCAAAACCTAAACCCACCACTTACCTTCGCCAACTCACTTCTTTGTACCTTAACCACGCATGTTCGTTGTTCAGAACATACGTAGTTAAGGCACAAAAAAACGGAGTCGTGGTTAAAAAAGCGTTGTGGCGCTTTCGTTAACCACGACTTTCGGAAAAAAAAAGTCGTAAAAGAGGAGGTTCCCCTATGCAGATACGTATGTCACTTTGCTCTTTTGTTGTTTTTCCCTGAGATACATGAAGGACCAGTTCCTGTACAAATGGTGTTTTAGGGCATGTGCAAAGTGAAATGTGTCCCAGTGCAGCAGCCTTTTAGGAGTGCTCCTGATGCCCCATCCCTATTGTGCAAGTATTGTTTGCATTTTGAGCTTTAGATATTTGTCTCACAAAATATTGTGCACCCCTTTGACCTCCCATTGTGTTGCTTTGTGTGTCTTATGTGTGGGCCACTTAAAGGGATGTTTCGTGGTAGGGGTATTTGTGGTCCATAACACATCGATAGATATGTGACTTCAATCTGACGACAGTCAATTGCATGTGAGCAATGTGAGGGTGTCAGTTGAATTGGTAGATGTGATGTTGATTTGGTGTTGTGTGACACAATGTTCTGTACTCTTCACTGACCCTGTGCCTAAGATGAGCAGACTTGTGTTTTTGTGAATTATGGCAGTGTAGTGTCAGTGACCTGCCCAAAGGGGGCGTTTAATGGCTGTGAATGTGTCATTCTTTGTGGATGACTCCAACCCAGAACACAATGACAAGTGATCTTTGTGCAGGTAGCTTGAGCCCCATATCATGTATAAGATGGTGTGATAAACTGTTGTTGAGCTCAGGTATTATACATAATATTACTTAAGAAATAAATGTACCATATACTTACCTACATACTCACCTATCCAATAATGCATGGTAAAGGTATGCGTGGTAAGTGTATATAGCTATAATGCATGATGAAGGAATATGTGGTAATAATGTGCATGGTAACGGTGTATGTATTGTAGTGACATGCGTGGTTAAGACTTCTGCATGGTAAAGGCTGAGTACTAAATGTATTGCATGGTTAAAACTGCATTGTAATGGTTGTTTCTACTGTACATGGGGATTTTGCTCCCATCCTTTGAGGGTCCAAAAGGTGAGGACATGTTAACAGAGTGAGAAACTCATGTCCATCTTAACTTTTTAATATATTTTTATTATTTTTGTAATTTGTTAAGCACTAACATACACTCCCAATGGGTTTTCTTGGTGCTATTTCAAAATAAAGAAACAGGTACCTAGACTAGTTGCTTGCTCAGATAGAAACATTAAATACTTGGATTAAGGCAGATTTCCAACAGCTCCCAAATTTCTGATGATTAACATCAGTTCTCAGGGAGAGTGTTCAAATGTATAAGGCCCTCATTTAGACAATGGCGGTAAAAACCGCCTACCAACGCGGCGACGGCTGCCAAAAGACTGTCGCCGTGGCTACCAGCCGTCCGCCGTATTATGACAACAGCCGGATTTCCACCAGAAGGATGGTGGAAATCCAGCTGTGGCCAAGCCAGCAGATGGCGGTAAGGTGGCGGTGCTGCCACCAGTTGCGCCACGCCAGTAGACTGCCACCAGCCGTACTATGACCCATAATACGGCCTTGCAGTGTTCTGCTGGTGGACGCTTCTAGTGGCAGCAGCGCCCTGTCCCGTCTCCTGCCGGTGGACCCCCTGAACACAGGTAAGTCGGGTCTCCGATAGGGGAGGAGGGTGGGGGGTTTTGTGTGTGTGTGTGTGGGGGTGTGTGTATGTTTGCATGTGTGTGGATGCGGATTTGTGTTGTGTGTTGGATGCGAGTGTGCATGTATGGAGGTGTTAGTGCGTGTATGTTGTGTTTTGTGACTGCGTGTGTGCGTGTATGTTTGAAAGTGTGTGCGGGTGTGTGTGAGTGGATGTATGCGTGCATGGATGTTCGTGGGAAAAAGGTGTGTGTATGTGTGTGCGTGTCAAGGGGGAGCATGAATGTAAGGGGGTTGGGGGCTTTCAGGGTAACTGGAGAGGGATGGGGGAGACCCCTATCAGTGACAGGGAAGGAATTCCCTTTCACTGATAGTGCCTACTGCCATGGTTTTCGTGGCCGTAAGGAGGTCACGAAAACCATGGCAGTAGGCGGGGTCATAATCCTGCAGGTGGACCAGTGACAGCTGCCGGGCTGTTAGGTGGATATCTCCAGCTGGGCGGCTGTTACTGCCGTGGCCGTCGGAGTGGTACGTTGGTGGGTTGGCTTCAGCCAACCCGCCAATGTCATAATATGGCAGTAATGACCACCAGCCTGTTGGCAGTACTTACTGCCATGTTACCGCCAACCGCCGGGGTTGTAATGACACCCATAGTCTGTCTCCCATTGTTTTGAAACAAAATGTTGGTGCCACTAACAATGTTTGGTTTGTTGATTTCAGTCATCTGGGAGGACAGTACCATCTAAATCTAGCATGCAATAGAGAAAAAAATGATGTGTACATAGCTTTGGGGGCCAGAGGTCAATGCCCACTCACCCGAAGGTAAAGAGAGTAAAGAGAGTCCATTCAATCACCTGGAGTTCACCACACTGAGTAAAGGGAATGAGTGCTGGCGGTTAACCTCCATGGGAAAGGGTTTTTGGAATTTTGAGGATATGAAAGGGAGGATGATCTCTTGTTTTCTGACCTCCGGCTTAGTTTTGTCTCTCACTCTCCCTCTATCCTTATATATTCCCTCGCACTCTGTTAGGAGTTTGGGGTTCTCACTTCTTTTGGTTGTTAAAACAGCAAGGTTTAAAAACCATAAACAAGAGGTAAACCACAGCTACTGACATCTTTTGCAATGTTACAAGAACCTTTGACCTCATTTTAACCCTAACCCCAAATATATTTACCTAGATCTACCGGACTTTCTTCCGATTCCATCATAGGAGAAATGCCCATAGTTCTCCAACTCAAGTAGATTCAATTGTAAATTTAAATGTTCTACTTAGTTCCAAAGCTCAATCATGCTTTGTTCTAAGAAAGGGTTATTACAGTTTTCAATGTCTTTTTTGTCCACACAATAGGTTCAGTGCACTGACCTTATTGATGTTACAAAACAAAAATTAATTTGTACACCTTCTGTGTTTAGACGTTCCTTTTTTCTTCTCTTTTCACGTACTAGCAGAGTTGGGTCTAGATCAGGAGTTGTCATCCCACCAGAAGAGTCACCACCAAACTGGAAGACAGGAAATGGACCACCGCAGGAACAGAATACAGCTAAGCTGTTGCGGGGAGACTGGGAGTAGGAGATCCTTCATTTAACTAATCTTAAGGCCAAGAAGAAGCCTGGGGCAATGGGTACAGTATTGCTAGACCTCATCCAAGATGGCCACCAAATCTTTTGAGAACTGGCAATCTTGCAAGATCTCAATTTCTGTGTGGAGGATGGGGGGATGTGGACAGGAAGGATACCTTTTATTTTGGGCTGATGGGAGAAGGGCTGGGGTTTCACTTGTTAGGGTACAGTGGGTCATTTCTTGTATAGTTCATTGTGTCATTCCTTGGTCTGTTTTTGGGATGTCACAGGTACAGGTTCAGGGGGGCATAAGTGGCGCACAATGTGGCAATGCTAGGGAAGAATCAGGAGGCCAAGAAGTGACAAACTGAAAGGTGGGCCAGAATCTTTAAACTTGGAGATGCAGAGAACAAGTACATGATGTGTTTCTTCAAATGAATCTGGAGAATACATGTTTTTACTACTGCTGTGATTTGGTGAGTTTCCTCCAAATATCAAAACAATTAGATCTGACTTATCATTTTATTCAAAGTCATTAGTAAAGTAAACAGATAAGATATGATGAAAAAAGTCTGCATGTCTGTAATGGAAGAAAGATCTTCTAATTGACGGTGATTGAAGGTTTCTCTGTTGTTTGTAGGATAAAGATATCCCACCCCCATTCTCCTCAATTAACCTGTGCCCAGTCCCAATTTCTATAGGCAATATATTAATGTGCACTGGCACACCAGGACATGTTGAAAGAAGAACAAAACTAGGCCTGAGCAAAGTTTGGCTACCCAGAACTCTGCAAAGTGCCCAAAAAAACTCGGCAAGCGGGCGAATTGGGATGCTCCCACTGATTTTCAGTGGCAGGAGTTTCTCCTGCTCTGTAAAATCAGTGTAAAAGGCATCACGCAGTGCGTCAGAGGGTGCTAACTTATTTCTGCCACACAAGTACATTTTCTACTCATTCAGCAGCTTCCTCAACGCAAGCAGCAGCTTTCTCAATGTGGGCTGTCCCAACCTGCTACGACTGCATTCACCAACATAGGAATTTCTCTTGTTTGCGCTCGCCAATTTAACATTGGTGAGTGTTGTGAGAGAAAACACTTTGCTCCTTGTCACGTCACAGAGTTTTTTTAACGCCATGCTCCGCGCAGAGTGGCCAAAACTCTGAGGACTCTGTCGGCAGAGCGGAATTCTTTACCCCCCCTAAATAAAACTAGAACAATTATGGTCTGTATAACAGATTGCTTTAAAAGTCAAGCTGAACTGGACAAGGAGAGAATAACTATTTGGGAAATACCAGAAGCAAAGACTCTGAGCTACTTAGAAGAAGCCATTGAAGGAGTACTAAAATGTCCTTCAGTGCTAAAAGTTATCCCGTCCACTGAACTCTTAATGAGGTCCTAAATGTTCACCTGACTGGATGCCTCAGAGACCTTTTTGGTATTGAAGAAATGTTTATAAATTTAAGGACTTTTTAAATCGGTGCAAATTATAATTTCATCGTAAATTATTTTTTTGTATATATTAAAAGTTTTGAAAATCTCTAGCTATTGACAATTGAATAAATATATATTATTTATGACAGATACAGTTACATTTTGTTGTGTATTTAAATATTTTAGCTTCATTTCTGAAACATTTAAAAAAACAAAATGATATATTTACTATGTTTCTTTTTTGAAAGCTGTGGGAAATACATTTTCTAAAATGTATTATTTCAAATATATATCATTAGTATCAATTTCTAAATGTTTAACTTTTATAATTTTCAATTTTGGAGTATTATTTTATATTTGAAAGTTTAGGAATATTAGTAAATAATAACATAATATGTTAATTATCAACAGTGATGATGATTATATATGTTAATATTTAATTATATATATGTTGTAGTTTGAATTCTTGTGTTTTTAAATATTTTGTTTTTATTTTATAGATCAAAAATGGTCTGTGAGACTAGAGTACTGTTTGTGCATATAAAATATTTAGTGTCCAGCACCTTGCATAAAACTTTTTAGATTGTGGTGTAAACAGTAAGTGTCACCCCTTTAGTGTCCAAAAGTCCCTCAAACTGGTTTAGATTGCAGTCGGAACAGAAAGTGTCATCCCTTTAGTGCCCAACACCTTCGCCTAATTGGTCTGGATTATAGTGGGAATAGGATGTGAATTCGGCCTCATTATGAGCTTGGCGGACCCAGCGTGCCCTATTACAATGTTCCTGCCAGCCTGATTGGCGAAAACATTGTAATAGAGCCTTTCAGCCGGTCAGACCTGCAGGCACAGTGCTACAAGATAGTACTTGTCTCCCTTAATGGAGCTGAGTGCTCTCTGGCATCACAGAGGGGGCAGACCATTACCCTCGGAATGCGCACTGTCTGCAAAAGCAGACAGTGTGTATTCAGACGGTGCTGAACAGAGGATCTCTGTGGCCCCCAGCACACCCTCACTGCCAGCCTTTCCATGCCGTGAAACTGCCATAAAAAAGCTGGCATAAGGGGAGCTGTACTCAGCCAGGCGGCACTGAGTTCAGGGCTGCCCTGGCTGAGTACAACTCAGACCACCATCACCACGTCAGGAATATGTTCCCAGCGGGGATGGCAATCCTCTGGTGGGACCACCTGGCAGGGTTGTAATTGGGTGGTCAGACCGCCTGAAGTGCGGCAGTCTGACAGTCAACGTAAGTATGGCAGTCCTCGGACCGCCACACTCGTAATGAGACCCATTACCTCTTTAGTCTTCAGCAGCTTCCCCAAATTGGTATAAATTGGAGTCGGAAAAGCAAATGTAGCCATTTAATGTCCCTAAATTGGTTTAGACTGGAGTAGGAATAGTAAATGTCACCCCTTTAATGCTCCACACCATTTCCAAATTGATTTAGATTGGAGTGGGAATAGTACATCTAGTGGTTTACATTGAAAAGGGCATAGTAAATGTCCAACACCTTTACCAAACTGCTATCCATTGAAGTGTGAATAGCAAATGTCAACCCTTTAGTGCCCAGCACCTTTCCCAAAATGGTTTAGATTGGAGTGGGCATAATAAGTGTCACCCTTTTAGTGTTCATTTTTTTCCCCAAATTGTTTTACATTGAAGTGGACATTGTAAATGTCAACACTTTAGTGTCCAACACCTTCTCCAAAGTGGTTTAGATTGGAGTGGAAATAGTGTCAACCTTTAGTGTCCAACACCTTTTCTAGATTGGTTTAGATTGAAGTAAGGGGTCAGTGTTGCATGGCATGGGGAAAGATGGCTGCACTTTAACTCGGCTTTGCCAAGGAATTTCTAAGCATCCTGTATCCATTCATAAATCTGGCACTACCTGATATTTGACATTGCCCTTGAAGAGACAGAGCAGCACTGACTGTCCGGGGCCTGACCAATGCAACCTGACATGGCGAGGTGGAGTGTATCTGGGCAGCCAAGGTGCGATCGTTGGGCATGAAGCCCATTGGAAAGAGTGAGAGATACTGCAGCACTGTCACTGTCCCTGCATGGACCTAGAATGATCAATGGTGAGGCATGAGTGCAGGCAAACTCTGAATAAATGGGAGAGCTGGGGCGGCTCTCATGGAGGCCACAGCAGCAGTGAAGCATGGTGTTGAAGTGGGCCCAGCCTTATTGGCAGAGGCCAAGGGGCCGTACTTTGGGACTATAAAAATCAGAAAAGCCACTCATGAGGCAGCAGGAGGCCTCGAGCGACCTGAAAGCTCAAAGTACTTGGGACAGAGAGTGAGGCTCCAGCACCGCAGATAAACCAGCGAGACCTCAACACCAAAAGATTGCCAAGTAGGCCTTTCCGCATGGTAGGTTTTCTCCCCCGCTGCACTCCCAGCCCTATTGACCATTCTGTTGTGGTGGCTGCTAAGGCTAAAAGGTTGGATTAGACCCCCTAAACCCAAGGCCCAAGACCTGGTAAGCGCAGAGTTGAGGCAAGCCTGTAAGCAGGAAACAACTGGAGGACAAATGGTGGGGGGGGCAACACTATAGACTCTGACTTAAGAACCCCCCTTTTTTCTTCTCTTACAACTTATGGCAGAGTTCTGGGGGGCTGGTGACTCTGACTTCCCCTCAGAGATATATCTCTCCCTCTCCTCCAACCCCCCCCGCAGGGTGACCTTGGATCAGTGGTCCAAGGGGCTGAATTGATGCACCGTAAAACCTATGGGAAGCTGTGACCTACCCCACAGCCATTGGTATATGTGGCCCTCCTGGGTGAGGAAAAGATCACTGCCCTGCATGACTGTGGTGCCCCTGTAGCTGGTGAAAACTGCAAACTGAGCCAGGAGCCATGGTGGATGATCAGGGCCTGAAACTCGCACAACTCAATAAAATGGATAAATATGCGGTCGCCATGGCTGTGCCAGCACCAGCCTCACAGACAGAGGAAGCTGTGGAGGCCCCACATCAGAGAGAGCCCTCATTCAGCAAGATAATTATAGTAATCAAAGACCAGAAGGGCTCACTTGAACCCAAGCAGGATGCCATCACAGTGGACGTCCCCCTTGTCCAAGTTGATGTAAAGAGGCTATCACATAAAGGGCCTGTTTACGAGTTTGGCAGTCAGATCACCAGATCAATATAGTGGCGGCCGACACAAGACCACCATGTTGGTGGTCATACAAACTGCTATTTTACGAGTCTCATAGGAAGGACTACCAAAGGCAGGCCAAAAAACCCACACGGCCAGTACCGCTGCGGGTGGGAAATAGGTGGTCCTGCCTCTAGTACCGACAGTCCGTAAACCAACCACTGAACGTATTACAAGTCAAAAGTCGCAGTGACGGACACCCATAGTGGTCCACAATGATGGTCAGAACCACGGCGGTTAACGGTCTACAAAGTAATACACCACATTAGGTAGATTTGAAAACAACACAGCTGACACACATTGCCACACTAGACACACCTGCAAAGCACACCATAAAATACACCCCTTTACTAACCACAATCCTTTGCATCTACAACACCGAACACCCACACCAAAGTACATCCAAAAATAAACAAACCATAGATTAGTCACCCCACAACTTTTTCTTAGCACATGTCCTCCACCCTAAACAGACTCCTATTTCCAATCACATCCATTTGCACTTCCAACCCCATTAACTCACCGTTAGCTGTCAATTTCCCACCACTTATTATTTAATCCCCACCATGTCACCCCAGAAAAATCCCTGCTTCACTGAAGATAAGTTGAGTCATGGTGGATGAAATCATAGAAGTAGAGCCACATTTATTTGGAGCCCAAGTCCAGCACACTACTATTACCAAGAAAATGGAAATGTGGCAAAGGATAGTCAATAGAGTGAATTTTGTAGGCCCCACCCCGCACACAAGGGACAACATCAGGAAGAGGTAGAACGACCTCAGAGGGAAGCTCTGTTCCATGGCATCCAGGTACCAGCGACAGGTCCAGAAGACTGGCAGTGGTCCCCCCTCCTCCCTTACATCTCACATCGCGGGAGGAGAAGGTCTTGGCCATCCTGCATCCTGAGTGCTTGACAGGAATACCTGGGGGAGTGGAATCTGGTAAGTCACAACACAAAAATGTATTTTCATGCATGCTTACTGATCATCTTATGCCACCTTTACTGACACCTTACTCACCGGCCATAGACCCCCATACCCATCCCATATTTGAAATAGGCACACCTGGGGGAACAACATATCTGTATATTGTGTGTAGTAGAAGGATTGACAGCACTAAAATTCCCAGCAGCCACTGTTCTACAATTCCAAAAACCATAACAGTGTATACTACTCAAATTACCTTGCTTGTCAACTCCCCATTGAGGGGTGCCCAACTGAGAGGATGCCAGCAGTATAGTGTCCGTAGTACAAGCACTGACAGGACTGATAAGGCCAAGAGGCACTGATATTGTCACTTTACTTAGTCAACACAGTGTCCTCTGCTTCAATGGCGCTTGTCCCTGAACTCCCTATTAGAGTGTACCCACCAGAGAGGATGACATCAGTATAGTGTGTGTGTAGTACAGGCACTGACAGAACTGCTAAGGCCAAATGGCATTGGTACTGTCACTACAAACACCAGAAGGTAACAGTATTTTTACTCTCAAATGATGTGTACTCATTGGGGGAATTGGCATCTGCTAGGTATTGTGAAGCAGTGAGAGTGACAGGACTGCAACTCACAGCAGGCAATGCTCCCCTAACTACAAACAACAAAACTGTGTCTTCCTTCAAAATACACCTGCGTACCAAATCATCACTGAAGTGTACTCACCTGGGAGGAAACCATCATTATAGTGTGTGTAATTCAGGGAGTAACATGGCTGCAACTCACAGGAGGCTCCCTTACTGTCACTCCATAACCAGTCCAGTGCACTCTAGCAAATATACCCTTATTATGGAAATCACACATTAAGGCCCTCATTACAATCCTGGCAGTTGGTGATAAAGCGGTGGTAATACTGCCAACAGGCCGGCGGTAATAAATATGAAATTATGACCATGGCAGAAGCCGCTCAGACAGACAGCTACTTCAACACATCGACCGCCAGGGCGAAATCAACAAGCACCACAGTGGTAACTGCCAACAGCCAGGCAGAAGACAATGTACCGCCCACAGTAATATGACACACCTATCCACCACCTTTTACGGGGTGATACCAACGACATCAAAAGCCTTGCGGAAACACTGCACAGAAGGGAAACGACTCACCTCTGGACACTCAAGGAAGAACCACGACGTCATAGAGCCCGAGTTGCATGTCTTCCCCATGCTCCTCTACCTTCTGCTCCATTACCACGGTGAGTACAGCTGCCGAGCACACAGGGGAGGGTGGGAGGAAAAAGAGAGTGACACATACATGCAACATGCAACACCCCCACCCCCAACACCACACACACAACCCGATGTGATAACATAACATATACACCCCGTACCCCTGAGGAATAATGCAAGGACAACTACTATAGTGTAAAAAGGCTGTAATAAGATAAATATAGTTGAAATTTGTGCATCCAAATCAAAAAGTATATACATATTTATAATGCAAGGGACACTGCCCAGTCCT
Source organism: Pleurodeles waltl (assembly GCF_031143425.1). NCBI lineage: Eukaryota > Metazoa > Chordata > Amphibia > Caudata > Salamandridae > Pleurodeles > Pleurodeles waltl. The sequence continues at coordinate 1,345,400,457 of NC_090447.1, forward strand.
CAATGTCCGTGGGCCACAGGGTCACATCACAAAGTCCAAGGCCCAACCTCACTCCTGCAACAACACAGAGAGAACACTGCAGGGGCATCAGGTCAAAAATAGGGACCTCGGGGGGACGGGGAATGGGGTCACCTCAGCCGGAAGATGGTACAATGCCACTGGTCCTGGAGGGGGCAACATGCCCATCATTCTGTCCTGGGGAGTGCAAGGGCACAGTCTCTCAAGTGGGTGACTTTACCACTGGCTTCGGAGGGGGCATTGGGCCCAGTGTGCTTCAGTGCTTCATCGTGGGAAGGATGGGGTGAGTGGATGGCTTCTCCACTGGTTCTGGAGGGGGCATTCTGCCCAGTGTGCTTCATCCTGGGAAGGATGGAGTGAGTGGATGGCGTCTCCACTGGTTCTGGAGGGGGCATTGTGCCCTGTGATGCAGGTCTTGGGGAGTGCAAGGTCACAGACTCTCAGCTGGGTGTCAGACCCACAGGATTTGCAGGGGCCAAGCAGCACAACAGCCCATGGATGCAGGACTACAACACTGTCTGCCGGCAGTGACGGCCGCTCAGTGGTGGCAGTGGCGGTGCAGGTATCGGTGCTGGCAGGGGTGGGGGAGGCCCCAGCTCTTCCCCTGCAGCCTCAGACGGCTTCCCACTGGGGCTGCTGCTGCTGGCAGTTGTTCTGGTGTCAGTGCTAGCAGTGGTGGGGGGAGGCTCCAGCCCTTCCCATGCAGCCTCGGACGGCTGCCCACTGGGGCTGCTGCCAGTGGTGCTGGTGGCGGTGCTAGCAGTGGTAAAGGGAGGCTCCAGCCCATCCCCTGCAGCCTCGGACAGCTGAACCACCATGGTTGGTGGTGGGGGCTTCGAATGAGTCCCAGCACCAGGCCTCTTGTCCTTTTTGCTTGCTGGTGCAGGCCCCTTGCTCCTCTTGTCAGCAGCTGAGGATGGACCCTTGCTCCTTTTGGCAGCAGCTGGGGACTGCTCCTTGCCCTTCCTCTCAGCAGCCGAGGATTGCTCCTTGCCCTTCCTTTTACCAGCTGAGGGTGCCTCCTTGCCCTTCTTTACAGCAGCTGAGGGTGCCTCCTTGCCCTTCTTTGCAGCAGCTGGAGGTGCCTCCTTGCCCTTCCTTGCAGCAGCTGGGGGTGCCTCCTTGCTCTTCCTTGCAGCTCTTGGTACAGGCACCCTATCAGTGCGGCAGCCTGGTGCCCGGGATCCTCCCCACCTGGTGTAGCTGTGGACACTACTGTGCCCCTGGAGAGGGTGGCTGGGATGCTTGCCTGGGTTCTGACCACCCTGCCCTGACATGAGGGACGGGGTGGCTAGGGAAGAGGTCAAAGGTGGAGAGGAAAAGCTTCTTAGGGACATTGGGGTGGGAAGAGGGAAATGGTTTGGGAGTGAAGGTAGAGGGAGTGGTTGTAGGAGGTGTCTGCTGTGTTTGGATGCAGGTGCATGGGCTGGATGTTGTTGTGAGATGGATGGCTGTTGGGTGTCTGAGTGCTTGCGTTTGTGTACTTTGGGAGGAGGGGGCACAGACACAGTGGGAGAGGACACAGGGGACGTGTGCATGGAAGAGGGGGTGGTGACAGCCAGTGAGGGGCGTGTGCTGATAGGTGTGCTGGTGATGGGTGTAGTGGATGAGGATGTAGTGCATGCAGGTGTGAGTGTAGGTGCAACTGGGAGGGAGGTGGACGATGAGGTGGAGGGGGGCCACAGTGGAGGCAGTGGATGTTAGTATGTCTACATCTGGATGGTGTTTGTGTGAGTGCCTGTGTGATGAAGTGTGGTGCTTGTGTTTGCCATGTCCACTCTTGTGTGTTGTTCTGGGTGCCCGCTCGTCTGCCTGTGTGCTTGGGATAGGTTGGGGTTGAGGGGAATGGGATTGGGTAGAGGAAGTTGGAGGGGGAGGCTAGAAACAGGGACAAGGGCTACCATCAGAGAGGAGGCCAGAGCCTGGATTGATCTCTGTTGGGCCGCCATGCCAGTGTAAATGCCCTCCAGGAATGCATTTATCTGTTGCATTTGGGCTGCCAGCCCCTGGATGGCATTCACAATGGTTGACTGCCCAACAGAGCTGGATCGCAGGAGGTCAATAGGCTCCTCACTCAGGGGAGCAGGGCTCACTGGGGCAGGGCCTGAGATGCCTGGGGCGATGGAGATGCCAACCCTCCTTGGTGAGCGGGCACGGGAAACATGCTGAGGGGCTGCTGGGAGGGCGGTGCTGGTACGGGGTGGTGGATGTACCTGTAGCTGGGGTGGGCACAGAGGTGTCCGCCACCACCAGGGAGCTTCCATTGGAGGAGGAATCCAAGTCCGAACTGTCCCCTCCTGTCCCTGTCATGGTGCTCCCCACACCCTCCGTCCCACTGGTGCTCTCACCGTCGGTGGACTCGGCCTCCTGGTCCCTCTGGAATGCAGCTCCCTCCGTCGCCGGTGCCTCAGCTCCTCCACCAGATGATGCTAATGCACATAAGGACAGGGTGACAAAACAAAAAGGGGGAGAAGAGACAAGGGATACACTTAGTCAATGGCGGCAACAACACCACCATTGGCGTACACGACACACACACACACACAGGGAACAACCCTACTCACTAGGCAGTGCCAGTCACAATGCTAGTCACCAGCCCATGGGTAGGGGCACCCAACGCCAATTGCAGCATACCCGAGACCCACAGACCCCTGCCCAGTAGCGGTTGCCTACTAGCTTAGTTGGAGGTATTTTCCATCAGAACCCTGCCCAACATGAGACCTACTCTGCAATGTCAGGCCTGGCCTAGGGGCACCCACAGGCCCACATCCCCCACCCGGATCCCACCCCACCAGAGACAAGTTGTATATTGGGGCACTGTACTCAACCCCTTGTGGCTGCTGTGATGCCCCCAAGCACCCTTCCAGCTAGGTCACCACCAGTATGTGGGCAATCAAGGGGGTCAGGGTTCGACGGGAAACCCTTACTCGTTGGGAGGCCATCCCCAGCTGGGCCTCCACCGTCTTCCATGCTCAGCTTTTCAGGTCCTCCCACCATTTGCGACAGTGGGTGCTCTGCCTGCCGTAGACTCCCAGGGTCAGCACGTCCTTAGCGATGGCACGCCATATACCCTTTTTTTGATGGGCGCTGACCTGCAGGGAAATGGACACAGGGAAAGATATTAGTCTGATTGTCCTGCCTGTTACACTCATGGCCCACCTTGCCCCTTCCCATCCCCATTAGCACAGACATTGCCCACCATACATGCAGCACACTGCCCAGGGCCAATCCACAAACCCCTCCCTACATGAGGCCTACACACATAGCACTCCATGCATTCACGCCCCATGCATCGTAATCACGGTGTACTAACCTGTTGGTCTGGAGGCCCATACAGCATTCGGTACTGGGGTTTTCGACCTCCTTCCCCAAAGGCACACGTCAGCAGGATTACCTCATTTCTACCTGTCCCTCCAAACAGGACAGGTGGACGCTATTTCGGGGGGGGGCAGGCCATGGCTCCTACCTGTGTCACAGTACACATATGCACCATTTGGACCTCTCTAACAAAATACTGTTAGAATCACATTTAAGTGTAGGGGTTGGAAATAAGAGATACTGACCAGCTGCTCACCATTTTGCCCCGTATATTGCAAACGCTGCGGATGAATAAGAGATGAAGACATACCCCAGTGTACAGACCCCTGGTGGACTTGGCAACAATGGAGGACAGGCACATTATCCTCACCTATAGACTGGACAGGGCCACAATCACAGAGCTGTGTGCCCTATTAGAGCCTGACCTAATATCTGATATCTTTCACCCCACAAGGATCCCCCCTCTTGGGTAAGTGCTACCAGTGCTCCATTTCCTGGAAACTGGCTCCTTCCAAGTGACAGTGGGCTTGGCAGCAGGAATGTCTCAGCTAATGTTCTTAGTAGTGCTGACCAGAGTGTTGTCTGTCCTGATTAAACACATGTGCAACTACATCGTTTTCCCCCAGAAGGAGGATTTGGCCACAGTGAAAGCTGATTTCTATACAATGGAACATATCCCCAACATTATTGGGGCAATTGATGGTACACATATATCATTTGTTGCCCCCCGGGCGAAAAGAACAGGTGTTCAGAAATCGAAAGAGCTTTCACTCAATTAATGTGCAGATGGTGTGCCTGGCGAACCACTACATCTCCCACGTCAATGCAAAGTATTCTGGGTCTGTGCATGATGCCTTTATCCTGAGGAATAGCAGCATCCCATATGTGATGGCTCAACTCCAGAGGCACAGGGTGTGGCCAATTTGTGAGCCCTGGTTCCCCCAGTAGATGTTGGTGTATGGGTATGGTGTGGGCCCTAACGGTTAGTGTGTGGCTAACAGTTGACCCTCAATATTTGCAGGTGTCTCTGGTTACCCCAACCTCTCATGGCTACTGACCCCTGTGAGGAATCCCATGACAAGGGCAGAGGAATGTTACAATGAGGCAAATGGACAAACAAGAAGAATTATAGAGAGGACGTTTGGTCTCCTGAAGGCCAGGTTTCCTTGCCTCCATCTAACAGGTGGATCCCTGTACTACTCACCCAAGAAGGTCTGCCAGATCATCGTGGCATGCTGTATGTTACACAACCTTGCCTTACGTCGCCAGGTTCCTTTTCTGCAGGAGGATGAGGCTCGAGATGGATGTGTGGAAGCAGTGGACCCTGTGGACAGTGAAGATGAGGAGGGAGAGAATGTGGATGAGGACAACAGAAGTGCAATACTTCCAATGACACACAGGTAACACAGTGTAACTTCACATTTAATTGACAGTTTTGTGTTTGACATTGTCACTGGCAGGCTGATTTTCCCACTTCCATGGCCACTCACCGTAGCCTTTGGCATCTCTATTTGCAGATATTTGTGCCCCACCATCGCTCTTGGTGTGTTGACTGCAGCCAACTACAGGTCATTCCTATGTATACATTTCTGTACAGTTGATTTTCTATGTTTAAACCTTGTAAAACAAATACATACTCAAATCATTTGACATACTCCATACTTGTATTTTTTCAAAGGGTGTTTATTTCAGTGCTAAGAGGTAGAGGGGGATGTGCAATGGGCTGGGGGGATGATGGAGGAAAGTCCAAGTTGGAGTCCAGTCTATTTGTATCACAGGTGCATTGTCCAAGGGGGCATAGGAAGGGGAGCAATGGCAGTTCAGGGTGGACAGGGTGACAGAATGGGACACACGGGTGACAATCAGGAGAGTCTTATTTCCTGGCGGGGGTCTTGGCAATAGTCTCTGGCTTCTACCTGGAACGGTGAGAATGTTTGCGGGGTGGCTCACCTTCTGCAGGGGGAGGGGTGCTGGTGGCCTGTTGTTACTGAGGTGGGCCTCCTGTCCACTAGCAGCAGCAGAGGTGGAGGGCTGTTCATCAGTTTGGCTAGTGGCAGAAGCCCAGTGGGGTGCCACTGCCTCTCTCATAGTGTTGGTCATGTCTGCCAGCACCCCTGCAATGGATACCAGGGTGGTGTTGATGTCCTTCAAGTCCTCCCTGATCCCCAGGTACTGTCCCTCCTGCAGCCGCATGTTCTCCTGCAACTTGTCCAGTATCTGGCCCATCGTCTCCTGGGAATGGTTGTATGCTTCCAGAATCCTTGTGAGTGCCTCCTGGAGAGTCAGTTCCCTGGGCCTGTACTCCCCTGGCGATCAGCAGTCCACCTAAATTCCCACTTGTCCTGTGCCTATGTCCCCTGAACTGTGTGCCCACTGCCACTGACCCCAGGTCCCTGATTGTCCTGTGTTTGTGGTAGGGCCTGGGGTCCCTGTAGTGGTGGACACACTTCTGATTGACGTGTCTTGGGGACAGAGGTATGGGCCCGCTGGGTGGGTGCTGTGGTGGTATTTCCTGAGGGGGGAGGATCTGTCGTTGTGTGAGTGTGCCTGGGTAACTGACTGTCCGGCGGTACCTGATGGGCCAGGTTGGTCATCCATGTGAACAGAGCTGCTGTCATCACTGTGGGCCTCTTCTGTGGGGGGACTGGATGTTGCTGGCACCTCTTCTCCAGTGACATTGGCTGGGGGACCTGAGGTGATGTAAATGCAGTATTATTGTTTCTGCTTGTGACATTTTGTGCATGGGTGTGTTGCCCTCTATGGTTGTTGTTGCCCTGGCAGATTTGCCTTTGAGTGAGTAGCTATTTGGTGGGCTAGGTGATTCTCTCCAGTGTGCATGCAGTGGTGATAGGTGTCCATGCAGGTCTGTGAGGGGTGTCCATGCATTGGTGTTACGTGCAGGACTTGGTATTGGGATGAGTGGGTTGTGATGGTAGCATATGTGGGAGGTGGTGAAGTGATGGGAGTGAGGGTAAGGTTGGGGGTTTGTGATAGCATTCAGGTAGGGGGTGATAGTAATAGAGATTTGACTTACCAGGGTCCAGTCCTCCTCCTACTCCTGCCAGGCCCTCAGAATGCATGATTGCCAAGACTTGCTCCTCCCATGTTGTTAGTTGTGGGGGACCACCGCCAGTCCTCTGTACAGCTAGTTGGTGTCTTGCTACTGTGGAACGTACCTTCCCCCCTAGGTCGTTCCACCTCTTCCTGATCTCTTGTTCTGGGGTACTGTCCCACGGTGTTGACTCTGTCCACAATTCTCTGCCATAGCTCCATTTTCCTAGCAATGGATGTCTGCTGCACCTGTGCTCAAAATAGCTGTGGCTCTACCATGATGATTTCCTCTACCATGACCCTCAGCTCCTCCTCAGAGAATCTGGGGTGTTGTTGTGGTGCCATGGGTGTAGTGTGAGTGGTGCGGGTGAGGGTGTGTGGGGTGATGTGTTGGGGTGTGTGATGTAAGGTGCGTGGATGGTGTATAGGTGATGGTGTTATGTGGCTCTGGTTGTGTGGGCACTCTTTCTGTATCTCTCTCTGTTGGCAATGGTATGTAGTCGTCAAGGGTTTTGGGTACTGTGGGTGTGTGTTTTATAGTGGTGTGGGTGAGTGGTGTACGTATGTGTGTCAGATGTGTGTAGTTTGAATTGTCCAATGCAGTGTAGGTTTGTTTGAGTGTGTGTATTTTGAGCGCGGTGGTATGTACCATCAATAGTTTACCGCCATTGAATGTCCGCCACGGTGATTCATGGGTCATAATGCTGTGGGCGTAGTTCTGTTGGCCTAACGGTGTGGGTTTTGCTACTGCCAGTTTATCGCTGACCTTTGGGCTAGCGGACATGTGTGTGTGGCTGTATAGTGACGGATTGGTATGTGTGTGTTATATGCTTGGCGGTCATCCGCTGCTGTGGTGTTACTTTGGTGGCAGTCGGCATGGCAGTAAGCAGGATTTACCGCCAATGTCATAATAAGGGCCTAAGTGAACACACCTGGGGAGATGACATATAACAAGGGCAGGAAGTACAGGGAGTGACATGACTGCTAAGGCCAGGAGGCTCTGTCTCCCCAAATCCAAACACAAGCCCAGTGTGTGCCTGTTCAAATATCACTGTTAGCGAACTTGCAACGGAAGTGTACTCACCTGAGAGAATGACCTATTTTTACTCTGTGTAATCCATGGAGTAGCATGCTTGTAGGTTGAGCAGCTAAGCCAAGATGAATCTATTTTGGAAAGGAAGGACAGCTCAACCTGTGTGCAACAAAAAAAGATGCATTACCTGAATGGTATTGGCAACAGACACATTCACAATGCACTGACCACATGATGACAACAATCATATATAAAACAAAGTTCTAGGTCTGCCTGCATAACAGTCAACTAGGCCCCAAAATGATCTAAACTGCATTCTGCCCATCCATTGTTCTGCCTGCACTGCTGGCAAGATGTGAATCTATGACCATACTCCCAAGTGCCAATAATCTCATACATTCTGCAGCTGGTTGACTGAAATGGAATTAGTATGTTACTAAAGTGTCAGGTTAATGCAATTGGTACCTGTCACATAAGGAAAACCTGCAAATCCAATGTGCACATGGCCTTTGCTAAATGTCACTGTAAACTATTGGAGGTAGATATCACAATACAACCTGTAACATTGTATCTCTCACATCAACAGGTCTAGCTGCCGGTGGGAACACAGAGACCACTCAAGAGACTGCCACTACGCCCATGGATGAAGCTCTCAGTGAGGACAACACTCCTGGACGTCTGAATGTTGAGGACAGTTCTGGCCCATCAGGACATCTGGTCAGATAACACCAGTGAGCCTCACTTTGACCACATCGACTCCTCCTAGCCCGGTTGCATCTTTATCACAGGCAGCCATTAGCCCCTCAACCTGTGTCCCAAGGATTGTGACAACCATCTTGTGCCCCCAAGTCAGGATCCTGAGTTATAGCAACACCCCTCCTACAGTGACGGTCCTGGAACCAGTGGTAGTGGGCAAGCTGTGCCAAGGGCCCTGGCATGTGGGGGTAGGGTGAGTGGGAGGGATGTTATGGGCCAGCAGCATGAGGCTACTGGGGATGGTGCTGGCCAGAACATCATCAGCTGAGTCTTGGGAGCCTATCAAGAATCCCAAGGCGTGATGTGCCAGGTACATGCCAAACTCAGGGAGGTCAAGCAGCTGCCGAGGGACTTCCGTTGTGAGTCTTTAGAAAAGTGGGAGGTCACCAACACCATCCTGGCCTCCATGTAAGGGGTGTTCAAGAAGATCAGCAGTACCCTAATTAGGGACTGTGAACAACACCACACCTCTCCTTTTAGCCAAGCGAAACCAGTCATGTCAACATCTGTGGCAGCCACTGCAAGGGAGGCCCTGTCAGGGGAAGGACCTGCCTCAGACACCCCTGCTTTGTAACAGCAGAAACTCCCTGCAAGCTGAGACATCCACCCAAGCATCTAGGAGGTACGGTTGGCAAGATACCCAACCACTGCCACCAAGTGACCTCTTACTGATGGAACTCCTTTGTGTGCTACATATTTACTCTGTTGTCTGTTCTTTAACCACATTCCATTTCCTACAGCAGTAGGACAGTGGACTTTCGATTTCAAATCTTGTGGCATCTACTAATATGATTTCATCTACCATTATTGATTCCTCCACTTCACTTTTATGTTGCATTTCTCAATTATTTCCTGCACTTGTGTCAATAAACTAACCTATCACTAAGACATTGCCCGCTACCTTCTCTTCCACTATTTGAAATGTTAAAATGTAACCCCATGTGATGCACATGAGGAAGACATAGGGGGTCATTCTGACCCCGGCCGGCGGCGGAAGCCGCCGGCCTGGCTGGAACCGCCAGAATACCGCTGCGCGGTCAAAAGACCGCCACGGGTATTCTGTGTTTCCCGCTGGGCTGGCGGGCGACCGCCAGAAGGCCGCCCGCCAGCCCAGCGGGAAACACCCTTCCATGAGGATGCCGGCGCCGAATGGAGCCGGCGGAGTGGAAGGGGTGCGACGGGTGCAGTTGCACCCATCGCTATTTTCAGTGTCTGTATGGCAGACACTGAAAATCTTTGTGGGGCCCTGTTACGGGGGCCCCTGCAGTGCCCATGCCATTGGCATGGGCACTGCAGGGGCCCCCAGGGGCCCCACGACACCCCTTACCGCCATCCTGTTCCTGGAGGCCACGACCGCCAGGAACAGGATGGTAGTAATGGGGGTCAGAATCCCCATGGCGGCGCAGCAAGCTGCGCCGCCATGGAGGATTCCCCAGGGCAGCGGGAAACCGGCGGTACACCGCCGGTTTTCCGTTTCTGACAGCGGCTGTACCGCCACGGTCAGAATGCCCATGGGAGCACCGCCAGCCTGTTGGCGGTGCTCCCGCGGTCGTTGGCCCTGGCGGATTTTACCGCCAGGGTCAGAATGACCCCCATAGGTTGGTAATAGAAGGAGGGATATGCATCAGGTAGTGTCAAGCTGAGGATTACTTGCAACACAATGATACAAGTGTCTGGTCACACCAAACATTTTATTGCATTGTACAGCACACCGGCTGTTGCAATATCTGAAATGTTATAGCCAAGAATGGCAGAACCATATTCAACAAGGTTAGATATCCCAAGGCACCATCTCCCAGGCCATGGAAGAAAGGGCTTTGTCAGACTTCGTCCCGTAGAATAGGCTAACAGAATGGTGGATGTTGTCACCAGGTTGAGAATTATCACATACCAAAACCAGGTCTGCCAACATAACATATGCCATAGCACAGAAAGAGGGCAGTACAAAAGTTGCGGATCATAGGTCTATCCCATCCCATTACAATGACCAAGCATCTGGTGGTATGATACAAACCTATGTCAGTGTTGTTGGCACAGACACTGGCTTGCTACGACAAAAAACACCTACAGCTACAAAAAGGTCATACTGGATCCTTGTCAATACATTGTGAAGGGAGAATACATGGATGCACTTGATGAGAACATATTCTAAGGCCATATGATCATACAAATGAGACAATTGGACCAACACACCACATCAAACCAGTGTATTGTGTACTTCAGAATCCCTCCTACTCACTGTCAAAGCTGCATTGGGACAGGACTCATACACCCTAAATCTGTGACCAACAATACCTGGATCAATCCATGGCACGTCAGAACAACAATGGATACCTGCCAATGTCATAACTCTGAAATGCCCACATGAGGATGGTATGGTGAAGGTACCTGGTCAAAAACAATACAAGGAGTTTAGGCAGGAAAACTAGTACCAATGACCAAAACCTCATATCAAACATCAGTAGATCCACTTACATTGCAATGAGAATGACACAAACAAAGCAGATAATCATGGTAGTGAAATGTTCAAGTCTGACTTAGCAAGCAAACCTTGGCTTTATACTGCAAAGCATAAGATTCCATGTCTTTTGGAGAAAAGAAAACCTACTCAACACATCCTGACAACTACAGCTCCTCATACAGTCATAGTAATCACATAACATTATATACTAATGTAAAGTAGTGATCAATGAAATCTGCCTGCAAGTCTCCTCACTTGGCATTTCAGGATTCTCACCCAGTGGCACTGTTAGCTCCCCCTCATCTGGAATGTATGGGATATCCCTCCACAGGGCAATGCTGTGGAACTTGCAGCAGGCTACAATGATCTTAGAAACCTTTTCAGGTGAGTAGGGGAGGGCTCCACCTGTCTTGTCCAGACACCTAATTCTGGCCTTCAGAAGCCCAAAAGCATGCTCCACAACACACCGTCAGAGTCCCCTGTCATGGAATGGGATATATGTGCAACTATGAGTCACTCTCATCACAAGTTGTGCAGCATGCATTGCACACAAACAAACAGGACACATGTGAATTACCAACCAGCCAGGCCCTCTCTGGGTACAGTATTGTCATCAATGGGGGGATCGCACTGTTCTGCATAATAAAGGCATCATGGACTGAACCAGGATAATGTGCACAGACCTGTGAAATATAGAGATCTGCCAAACAGAAAACTTGGACATTAATGGAGTTGAAGATCTTTCTGTTATAGTACACTTTATTGCCATGCGGTGGGATCAAGGCAACATGTGTACCATCAATGGCTCCCACCACATGTGGGATGTGTGCCAACCCATAAAACTAAGCCTTCACATGGGAGAAATCCCCACGTTGAGAAAACCGGATGTAGCTGTCCAGGTATTTCAACACTGCTGAGAATGCATCCTTCTCACAAGACTGAACATAGGCTGGGACATCCCTGCAGATACGGCCACTATATTTTGGAATAACCCTATGGTTAGGAAGTGCAACACTGCCATGACTTGTGCAATGGGTGGTGTGCTATTTGGATGATGAATGCCAGACATCAGATCAGGCTCCAAATGATGACATAGATCCATGATTGTTTACAGATTCAGACAATAGATCTGGATGATGTGGCCTTCTTCCATGATTTGAATGTCAGTGGACGATAGAGAGGAGGTTGTCTGATCCTCCCCCTCCATGTGTACCTATGTATGACAAGAAATGATTTTGGCCATCATTCAATCCCTTGCAACATACATGATGCACGTCAATGACAAACTGTGACAAGGCATGTCATAAGTTGAGAACATGATACACAGTGCACATCACAACTGTTATTCACACAGAAAAAACATGTTACCTCCATGCTTTGCAAGACGTGTACACATCATCTATCTTGTCATCAAAAATTTGTGCATGAAACTTGCCTCTTGGGCTGTGACTTCATGTCCCAAGCTTCAACATAATCTTTGTCAGAGGGGGACTGTGCCCCATAGCACATTTCCATATGTGCCTCACAATATACTAAAATGGTGTCTGAGTAGTAGGACCTACATGACTGAACAAGACAGGCAATTATCACATTAAAAAACAACATTTTTGAAGTTGTAACACATTTTTCAGAGGCATATAATGCAATTCAGGCCTCTAAAGTGTCGGCTGCCAGAACTAATCCACTGGACATTAGGAACCGCTCGGGATTGCCGGCAGAAGTTGTCATGGCAATAGGAGGTTGCAACCGCAACAGACACAGCCATAGGCTAACGTTGTTGCCAGTGGCAGTCGTAGGCCAATGGCTGTGTCCACCGGTGGTGATGGCCGCATATGTGGCAGATGTGACTGCCCTGTTCTGCAAAATCACTCACTTGACTCCTGACACAGCTGCCAGCAAGACCTCCACTACCTGAGCTAATCATGCCACATCCAGCAGGTGATAGGTCGCCTATCTTCTCCCCGGAGGAGCTGGAGAGGCTGGTCTCAGAGGTCCTACTCCTGTATAAACAGCTTTATGATGGGCTCAAGCACACAGGCAGACAAGCATGCACACAGGACAACACACAAGAGTGGATCAGGCAAACACAAGCACCACCCATCATCCCACAGGCACTCACGCAAACATCATCCAGATGCAGACATACCAACATCCACTGCCTCCACTGTGGCCCCCTCCTTCTCATCATCCACCTCCCTCCCGGTTGTGTCTACACTCACACCTGCATGCACTACATCCTCATTCAAAACCCCCATCACCAGCACACCTATCAGGACACACACCTCACTGGAAGTCACCACCCCCACATCCGTTCACATGCCCTTGTGTCCTCTACCCCTGTGTCTGTGCCCCCTCCTTTCAAAGTACACAAACACAAGCACTCAGACACCCAACAGCCATCCACTTCACAACAGCATCCAACCCATGCACAGCAGACTGACACCTCCTACAACCACTCCCTCTTCCTCCACTCCCAAACCTTCTCCCTCTTCCCGCCCCAATGTTCCTAAGAAGCTTTTCCTCTCCACCATTGACCTCTTCCCTATGCCTCTCCCCCATCATTCACATCAGGCCAGGGTGCTCAAAACCCTGGCAAGCACCTCAGCCACCCAGTCAACGGGCACAGTAGTGTCCCTAGCAACTCCAGGTGGGAAAGGATCCCAGCCACCAGCCAGCCAGACGGAAGGTGTGCCTGCCCCAAGTGCTGCAGGAAGGAAGGGCAAGGAGCCAGCCTTAAGTGCTGCAGGAAGGAAGGACAAGGAGCCAACCCCAAGTGCTGCAGGAAGGAAGGGTATGGAGCCAGCCCCAAGTGCTGCAGGAAGGAAGGGCAAGGATCCAGCCCCAAAGTGCTGCAGGAAGGAAGGGCAAGGAGCCAGCCCCAAAACACTGCAGGAAGGAAGGGCAAGGGGCCTGCACCAGCAGGCAGTAAGGACAAGGGGCCTGGTGCTGGGTCTCATTCGGCGACCCCACCACCAATCATGGTGAGGCAGCCGTCCGAAGCTGCAGGGGATGAGCTGGAGCTTCCCCCTACCAGCTCCACCAGCAGCATCACCACCAGCAGCAGCAGCACCAGTGGGCAGCTGTCCGAGGCTGCAGGGGATGGGCTGCTGCCTCCCCACACCAGCAGCAGCAGCACCACCACCACTGCCACCACTGAACAGCCATCACCACCGACGGACATTTTGTAGACCTGCATCCATGGGCTGCTGTGTGGCCTGCCCCCTGCAAATCCTATGGGTATGACACCCACCTGAGAGACTGTGACCTTGTACTCCCCACGATTTGTATCACAGGGCAGGATGACCCCTGCAGAACCAGTGGAGATGACATCCACTCACCCCATCCTCCCCAGGATAAAGCTCACTGGGCACGATGCCCCCTCCAGAACCAGTGGAGATGACATCCACTCACCCCATCCTCCCCAGGATGAAGCTCACTCGGCACAATTCTCCCTCCAGAGCCAGTGGGCAAGTCACCCACTTGAGAGACTGTGGCCTTGCACTCCCCAGGACAGAGTAATGGGCATGTTGCCCCCTCCAGAGCCAGTGGGCAAGTCACCCACTTGAGAGACTGTGGCCTTCCACTCCCCAGGACAGAGTAATGGGCATGATGCCCCCTTCAGGACCAGTGGTGTTGTACCATCTTCCGGCTGAGGTACCCCCGTGTTCGACCTGATTCCCCTGCAATGTTCTCTCCGTGTTGTTGCAGGAGTGAAGTGGGGCATTGGCCCTATGGTCCACGAACATTGAGGACTGGGCAGTGTCCCTACATTTGTAAATATGTATTTACTTTTTTATTTGGATGCATGTATTGCTACTATTTTATCTTAATACATTCTTTGGAATAGGTTGGGGTTGAGGGGAATGGGATTGGGTAGAGGAAGTTGGAGTGGGGAGGATGGGAACAGGGACAATGGCTGCCATCAGAGAGGAGGCCAGAGCCCTGATTGATCTCTGTAGGGCCGCCAAGCCAGTGTGAATGCCCTCCAGAAATGCACTGGACTGTTGCATTTGGGCAGCCAGCCTTTGGATGGCATTCACAATGGTTGACTGCCCAACAGAGATGGATCGCAGGAGGTCAAAAGCCTGCTCACTCAGGGCAGCAGGGCTAACTGGGGCAGAGGAGTGACTGAAGGAGATGCCCACCCTTCTGGGTGAGCGGGAATGGGAAACTCGCTGAGGGGCTGCTGGTCCTTCGGGGCTGTACCTGTTGCTGGGGTGGGCACAGAGCTTTCCGCCACCACCAGGGAGCTTCCATTGGAGGAGGAATCTGTGTCTGAACTGTCCCCTCCTTTCTCCGCTGTGGTGCTCCCCTCACCCTCCGTCCCACTGGTGTCCTCACCGTCGGTGGACTCAGCCTCCTGGGTCCTGTGGGATGCAGCTCCCTCTGTCGCCGGTGCCTCTGCTCCTCCGCCAGATGATGCTAATGTACATAAGGACAGGATGACAAAACAAAAAGGCGGGGGAGAGACAAAGGATACACTTGGTCAATGGTGGCACCAACACCACCGTTGGCTTGCACAACACACTCACACACAGGGAACAGCGCTATGCACTAGGCAATGCACTACCAGTTACAATGCTAGTCACCAGGCCATCGGTAGGGACATATACCGCCAACTGCAGCATAGCTGAGACCCACACACCCCTGCTCAGTAGTGGATGCCTACTAGCTAGGTTGGAAGAATTTCACATCAGAACCCTGCCCAACATGGGACCTACTCTGCAATGTCAGGCCTGGCTAGGGGCACCCACAGGCCCACATCACCCACCCGGATACCACCCCACCAGGCATAAGTAGAAATGAAGGGCACTGTACTCACCCCCTTGTTGCTGCTGTGAGCCCCCAAAGCGCCCATCCAGCTCAGGATAGGCCACCGCCAGTATGCGGCCCATCCGGGGGGGCAGGGTTCAACGGACACCCCTTCATCGTTGGGAGGCCATCCCCAGCTGGGCCTCCGCTGTCTTCCATGCCCAGCGTCTCAGGTCCTCCCACCGTTTCCGACAGTGGGTGCTCCGACTGCCGTCGACCCCCCGGGTCCGCACGTCCTTGGCGATGGCACGCCATATACCCTTCTTTTGATGGACGCTGACCTGCAGAGAAAATACACACAGGGATAGGTATTAGTCAGACTATACTGCCTGTTACACTCATGGCCCACCATGCCCCTTCCCATCCCCATTAGCACAGACATGGCCTAGCATACATGCTGCACGCTTCCCAGGGCCCGTCCACCAACACCCCCAGACGAGGCCTTCACACACAGCACTCCACATATTCATGCCCCATGCATCGCACTCACAGTGTACTCACCTGTTGGTCTGGAGGCCCATACAGCAGTCGGTACTGGGATAGGACCCCATCCACTAATCTCTCCAACTCCGCCGAGGTGAAGGCAGGGGCCCTTTCCAAAGTCACACGTGCCATAGTAGGTTCCAGACACAGGTCACAGCAGCACATGCAGTGTAGGTCCTCTCCTGTTGAAGGTCAGGTAGCAAGTGAGTGAACAGATAGAAAATGGCGGTCACATCCGCGGTGGTGCGTACCGTCACCGCCGGCACAGATCACCATTGGCAACTGTACCCCATGGGCCCCAATGATAACCAATGACGATTTGCACGGCGGTTCCTGAGAGCCTCCCGCAATGGCGCACAACGTCAGCAGAATTACCTCATTTCCACCTGTCCCTCAATACTGGACAGGCAGACACCATTTAAGGTGGGGTGGCCATGGATCCTAACTGTGTCACAGTTCACAATTTCACACCATAGACTGCAACCACTGCTGATGAATAGGGGATGGAGACATCTCCCGTGTACAGACCCCTGGTGGACTTGGCAACAATGGAAGACAGGCACATTATCCTCACCTATAGACTTGACAGGGCCATAATCACAAAGCTGTGTGCCCAATTGGAGCCTGACCTGATATCTGCCATCCGTCACCCCACTGGGATCCCTCCTCTTGTGCAAGTTCTATCTGTGCTCCATTTCCTGGCAACTGGTTCTTTCCAAGTGACAGTGGACTTGGCAGCAAGAATGTCACAGCCAATGTTAGGCAATAGTGCTGACCAGAGTGTTTTCTTCCCTGATTAAACACATGTGCAGCTGCATTGTTTTCCCCCAAGGAAAGGATTTGGCCACAGTGAAGGATGAATTCTATGCAATAGGACATATCCCCAACATCATTGGTGTGATTGATGGGACACATATTGCATTTGTCCCCTCCCCTGGCAAAATGAACAGGTCTTCAGAAATCGTAAAAGTTATCACTCGATGAATGTGCAGATGGTGTGTTAGGCGGACCAGTACATCTCCCATGTCAATGCTAATTATCCAGGCTCGCTGCATGATGCTTTTATCCTGAGGAATAGCAGCATCCCAAATGTGATGGCCCAACTCTAGAGGCACAGGGTGTGGCTAATAGGTGAGCCCTGTTTCCCACCCCGTGGATGTTTGTGTATGCGTATGGTGTGGGACATGTGGCATAGTGTGTGCCCAACAGTTGTCCCTCGATATTTTCAGGTGACTCTGGTTACCCCAACCTATCATGGCTACTGACCCCTGTGAGGAATCCCAGGACAAGGGCAGAGGAATGTTACAATGAGGCACATGGGCGAACAAGAAGGATTATTGAATGTACATTCGGCCTCCTGAAGGCCAGGTTTTGGTGCCTCCATCTAACAGGTGGATCCCTGTGCTACTCACCCAAGAAGGTCTGCCAGATCATCGTGGCATGCTGTATGTTGCACAACCTTGCCTTGAGATGCCATGTGCCTTTTCTGCAGGAAGAGGAGGCTGGAGATGGCCGTGTGGCAGCAGTGGACCCTGTTCACAGTGAAGATGAGGAAGCGAAGGATGAGGACAACAGAAGTGCAGTCATTCATCAATACTTCCAATGACACACAGGGAAAGCAGTGTTATTTCACATTTCATTGACAGTTTGATGTGTGACATTGTCACTGGCAGGCTGTGATTTCCCACTTCAATGGCCACTCACTGTACCCATTGGCATCTCTTTTTGCAGATGTTGGTACCCCACTATTGCTCCTGGTGTGTTCACTGTAGCCAACTATAGGTCTTTCCTATGTAAACATTACTGTACAGTTGAATTGCAATTTATGAACCCTGTTGAATACATTTTGAAATCAATTGACATATTTCATACTTGCATTTTGTGTTTATTGCAGTGGTCTGACGAAAAGGGGGAAGTGCAATGGGCTGTGGTGATGATGGAGGAAAGTCCAGTTTAGAGTCCAGTTTAGAGTGCAGTCTAATTGTAGCACAGGTGCATTGTCCAGGGGGGCATAGGAAGGGGAGCAATGGCAGTTGTGGGACACAAGGGTGACAATCAGGAGAGTCTTATTTCCTGGTGGGGGTCTTGGCAATAGTCTCTGGCTTCTGCCTGGATCGCAGGGAACGTTTGCGGGGCGGTTCTCCTTCTGCAGGGGGAGGGGTGCTGGTGGCCTGTTGGTCCTGTGGCGGGGCCTCCTGTCCACAAGTGGCAACGGAGGTGGAGGTCTGTTCAGTGGTCTGGTTAGTGTCAGGGGCCCACTGGTGAGCCACTGCCTCCCTCATACTGTTGGCTATGTCTGCTAGCACCCCTGCAATGGAGACCAAGGTGGTGTTAATGGCCTTCAAGTCCTCCCTGATCCCCAGGTACTGTCCCTCCTGCATCTTGTCCAGGATCTGGCCCAGCGTATCCTGGGAATGTTGGTATGCTCCCAGGGTCACGGTGAGTGCCTCCTGGAGAGTCGGTTCCCTGGGCCTGTCCTCCCCCTGGCGCACAGCAGTCCTCCCAGCTTCCCGGTTTTCCTGTGCCTCTGTCCCCTGAACCGTGTGCCCACTGCCTCTGACCCCAGGTCCCTGATTGTCCTGAGTTTGTGTTGTGCCCACGGGTCCCTGTAGTGGTGGACACACTGCTGATTGATGTGTCCTGGGGGCAGAGGTATGGGCCCACTGGGTGGGCGCAGTGGTGGTGTTTCCTGAGGGGGAGGCTCTGTGGTGGTGTGAGACTGTGCCTGGGTAACCTACTGTCCGGAGGTCCCTGATGGGCCAGGTTGGTCATCCAGATCGATGCTACCAGAGCTGCTGTCATCACTGTGGGCCTCCTTTGTGGGGGGACTAGATGTTACTGGCACCTCTTCTCCAGTGACATTGGCTGGGCTAGCTGATTGTCTCTAGTATGCATGCTTTGGTGATGGGTGTCCATGCAGGTCTGTGAGTGGTGTCCATGCATTGGTATGGCATGCAGGGCTTGGCATTTGAATGAGTGGGTTGTGATGATGTGGTATGTGGGAGGTGGTGATGTGATGGGAGTGAGGGTAAGGGTGGGGGTATGTGATAGCATGCAGGTAGGTGTGGTGATAGTAGTAGAGAGGTGACTTACCAGAGTCCAGTCCTCCTGCTGCTCCTGCCAGGCCCTCAGAATGCATGATTGCCAAGACTTGCTCCTCCCATGTTGTTAGTTGTGGGGGAAGAGGTGGGGGTCCACCGCCAGTCCTCTGAACTGCAAGCTGGTGTCTTGCTGCAATGGAACGAACCTTCCCCTGCAGGTCATTCCACCTCTTCCTGATGTCATCCCTTGTTCTGGGGTGCTGTCACACGGCATTGACCCTGTCCACAATTCTCCGCCATAGCTCCATCTTCTTAGCAATGGATATCTGCTGCACCTGTGATCCAAATAGCTGTGGCTCTACTCGGATGATTTCCTCCACCATGACCCTTAGCTCCTCCTCAGAGGATCTGGGGTGTCTTTGTGGTGCCATTAGTGTAGTATGAGTGGTGTGGGTGAGGATGTGTAGGGTAATGTGTTGGGGTGTGGGATGTAAGGTGCGTGGATGGTGTATAGCTGATGGTGATATGTGCCTCTGGTTGATGAGTGCTCTTGCCGTCTCTCTCTACTGGCACTTATTGATATTCGTAGAGGGTTGTGGGTAATGTGGGTGTGTGTTTTATAGTGGTGTGGATGTGTGGGTGTGGTGTGTGTATGTGTGTCAGGTGTATGTAGTTTGAGTTGTCCAATGTGGTGTTGTTTTGTTTGAGTGTGTGTGTTTAGAGCGCAGCGGTATGTACCGCCAATGGTTTACCGCCATTGAATGTCCGCCGTGGTGATTCGTGGGTCAAACTTTTGTGGATGTAGTTCTGTTGGCATAACGGTGTGGGTTTTGATACCACCAGTTAATCACTGACCTTTGGGCTGGCAGATTTGTGTGTGTGGCTGAATAGTTATGTGTTGGTGTCTGTGTGTCATAATATGGTTAGCGGATATCCGCCGCCGCCGCAGTATGTTGGTGGCAGTCAGCATGGCGGTAAGTGGGATTTACCACCAATGTCATAATGATGGCCTATTTGTCAAAAGTTAGCTTAGGTCTGCTGCATGTGGCACAGCTTTGAAGATGGAAAGGTGTCATAGTTGTTGTATGGTTATTGTGGTGGCTAGACTTCAGCCATGCAATTGCAGCTGTTTGAGATCCTTATTGTCCTGTGGGCAACTTTAGTAAATCCGAATGGCATGCATGCATAGGTTATGGCACATGTATGTGCCACGGAGACATACGTTTTTGCTGGACCCTCCTTGACATGTTGGTATTGTATGTCACCCAGAGTTGTGATTGAAATGCTATAATGGACATGTTATGACCCTATTTCTCTTTCTTTTTGCAGCATCAGCACAGGTAAGCAAAGGAGACAGGACCAAGCCAAGTAGGGAAGCATCTGGCCACGAGCCTTGGGTTAAGACACCACCGACACAGAGGGACCCAGTGGTCAGGAGGGCGAGGGGAGTGCTACGGGGGAGACTGTGACATCATTATCATCCATGGATTCCTCCTATGGTGGCCACTCCCTAGTGGTGGCAGACCCATTGTGGAATCCCCAGTACCATCCTTGCCCACCATCCCCTGTTCTATCAGTGCCTTCCTTGTTGCTCTCCACCTAGTTGGCCTTGCCTGCTCACCCAAGAGGTTCGACGTTTCCTTTGCCAAAGGCACCTCTTCCCCAGCCTTTGTTACCCTTGCTACCCTCAGTGAGGAGGCTAGTGACCTCCAGAGAAGTATCTCTGTGGGTCAGACGGCCATTGTGAATTCCATCCAGGGATTGACACGTGAGCTCTAACAGACTAATGGATTCCTGGAAGACATTCATAGTGCAATGGCTGGCCTATAAAGATCTTTTCAGGCTCTCACCTCCACACTGACAGCAGCCAGTCACCCCCCACCTTCTGTCCCCTCTCCAACTTCCTCTTCCCAGTCCAAATCCCTCTTCCCCTACCTACCCAAAGCACACACACAGATTAGCAGATATCACCTCAACAGACAAATGGAGCACACACAAACACAAGCCCCACAAGACACTTCGGCAGGCACACAAACAAGATCCTCCCACAGACACAGCAACACCCACAACTTCCCTGACACCTCCACCAGCCCTAGTATCACACACATGACATCAAGCATACTTACAGATATCACCACCACAGTCACTGACACAGCCTACCCGCAGACACCACCCCAGCATACCCCCAGACATCCACTACAAGCACCACACCCACAGATACCACAACTATAGGCACACATTCATCCACCACATCCATCATACCTGCAGTCACCTACCCAACAGACACCCACTCACCCACCACAGTATCCCCAGCACCTCCACCCCCCAAACCCAAGACACATAAACACCCTCACTCACCCACCCAACAGACACCCACCACACACAAGCATACCTCCCATAACCAGGCACCCACGACATCCAAACCTACACGTCAGACAACCACTCCCTCAACCTCCAAATCCCGACCCCCTTCTGATGACCGTCCCCATGTGTCCACAAAACTTTTTTTGTTTGACCTTAACCTTTGCCCTGTTCCCCCTATCCCAGACCCAGAAGACCCTACCCAGCTCCCAGGCAGTCCCTTCTACCTCCAACGTCTCCCCTGAAAAATTGATGTTTTTTTCACCTCAATTTCAATATTTTTCTTTTTCAGTTGTTATTTTCTGTAGGAAACCCTTGTAGGATCTACACAAATGACCCCTTGCTGAATTCAGATTTTTGTCTACTTTTCAAAAATGTTGCGGTTTCTGGGATCCAGCATTGGTTTCATGCCCATTTCTGTCACTGACTGGAAGGAGGCTGAAAGCACAAAAAATCGTAAAAATGGGGTATGTCCCAGTAAAATGCCAAAATTGTGTTGAAAAATTGGGTTTTCTGATTCAAGGCTGCCTGTTCCTGAAAGCTGGGAAGCTGGTGATTTTATCACCGCAAACCCTTTGTTGATGCCCTTTTCAGGGAAAAAACCACAAGCCTTCTTCTGCAGCCCATTTTCCCAATTTTTTTGAAAAAAACGAAATTTTCACACTTTTTTGGCTAATTTCTTGGCCTCCTTCTGGGGAACCCACAAAGTCTGGTGTTTTTTGCAAAGTGCCTACCTGTAGATTTTGGCCTGTAGCTCAGCCGCCACCTAGGGAAACCTAACAAACCTGTGCATTTCTGAAAACTAGAGACCTAGGGGAATCCAAGATGGGGTGACTTGTGTGGCTCGGACCAGGTTCTGTTACCCAGAATCCTTTGCAAACCTCAAAATGTGGCTAAAAAAAAACATGTTCCTCACATTTCTGTTGCAGAAAGTTCTGGAATCTGAGAGGAGCCACGAATTTCCTTCCACCCAGCGTTCCACCACGTCTCCCGATAAAAATGATACCTCACTTGTGTGGGTAGGCCTAGCGCCCGCGACAGGAAACGCCCCAAAGCGCAACGTGGACACAGCCAAATTGGAGAAGGAAAACAGAGGTGTTTTTTGCAAAGTGCCTACCTGTAGATTTTGGCCTGTAGCTCAGCCGCCACCTAGGGAAACCTACCAAACCTGTGCATTTCTGAAAACTAGAGACCTAGGGGAATCCAAGATGGGGTGACTTGTGTGGCTCGGACCAGGTTCTGTTACCCAGAATCCTTTGCAAACCTCAAAATTTGGCTAAAAAAACACATGTTCCTCACATTTCTGTGGCAGAAAGTTCTGGAATCTGAGAGGAGCCACGAATTTCCTTCCACCCAGCGTTCCACCACGTCTCCCGATAAAAATGATACCTCACTTGTGTGGGTAGGCCTAGCGCCCGCGACAGGAAACGCCCCAAAGCGCAACGTGGACACATCACATTTTTTCATTGAAAACAGTGCCTACCTGTAGATTTTGGCCTCTAGCTCAGCCGGCACCTAGGGTAACCTACCAAACCTGTGCATTTCTGAAAACTAGAGACCTAGGGGAATCCAAGATGGGGTGACTTGTGTTGCTCGGACCAGGTTATGTTACCCAGAATCCTTTGCAAACCTCAAATTCTGTCTAAAAAAACACATTCTCCACACATTTCGGTGACAGAAAGTTCTGGAATCTGAGTGGAGCCACAAATTTCCTTCCACCCAGCGTTCCCCCAAGTCTCCCGATAAAAATGATACCTCACTTGTGTGGGTGGGCCAGGTGCCTGCAACAGAATAAGGCCCAAAACTTGTAGAGATAGAGGGGATAGCACAGCAAGTTTATAAGGACATATTCTTTTATACATCTTTAGACTGACTCTGCTTTGGGGACCCACATAAGTGAGGTGTCATTTTACTTAGGAGGCTGAGGGGAACACTGGGGAGTAGGAATTTTGTGCTGGAGTGGTGATCCTACGAAGAAAAGTCAGGAAAATATGCTTTTTTTAAGCACATTGAGGTTTACAGAGGAGTCTGGGTAAGAAAATGTTGGGGGAACCACGCAAGCCACACCTCCCTGGACTCCTTGGGGTGTCTAGTTTTATAAAATGTCTGGGTTTGGTAGGTTTCCCTAGATGAAGGCCGCACACAGGACCAAAAACATAGGTGCCCTCTCCCCCCCAAACACAGGTAGTTTTGTAATATATCGTTTTGATGTGCCCACATACGTCCGTGATGTGCCAAACACTAAAATTTTGATAAGAAACACAGTTAGGTTATGTGAAAAAGACCCCTCACCCACCAACAAAGTTGGTGGCATGCTTCATCATCGGGGTCCCACCTGAGGCACCTAGCGTGTCACAGGTGTGCTGCGACGCCTGATTACAGCGGAGCAGGTTTTGTCATTTTTACCACACATACTGGTTGGATTTGGCACGAGGGTGAGTGATGGTTCAGTGGATCAAATTTTACTAACAAGAGCTTTCACAAAAATGAAATGCACTGTTAGTAACTGAAAGGCAAAAAACTGAACCAATGACTCACAGCTCGTGAGCTGTAAAGCCGCGACAAGGCACCAACCGCTTTACAGTCCATTCACACAACTTTCATACATGACACACACAAGGCCATTCACACCGCCAGCCACGGGCCCAGCACATTACAACACTCACATCGACAGACAGCGCCACTCAAGGGCCCATCACTTACATACGCCCACGTGCCTGATACAACAATCACACCAGCTGATGGGAGTGTGTGGACTGGTGTTTGGCTGGCAGTGTGTTGCAGTAGCCAACAGCAAGTCAATATGTACACTCTCAGCCAAGCCCCACTCCACCCACAATGGCATCATTTTTTTTTTTTTTTTTTAACAGAGGAACCCCTAACTAAGTAGAAAGAATTACAAAACTACAAACACAAAAGCTCTAACTAAGAACATGACAGAAATGCTAACCATGAAACTAAACACATGAAAATACAAAACAGACATGAGTTTACACTCATGGTTGTTCCCAGAAATTCTTCTGGGTGTGGTAATTCTTAAAACAAGCACCGACACACAGCCCAGGCTTGGAAGGACAATCCGGGCAGTACATTCGAGACTCCCTCCGGATACCTCTTCGAAAACACACTCTACATTTCTTAGCTGGAAAGTCTTTTTTGGGTGTGGGAGGAATGTGCTCAGCAAAGTGGCGATCTTTCAATCTAGCCACATCCTCCACCACTGCTTCTCTAGGAACTCTGGCCACAATAAGGCTCTCTATCACTGACTCCTGAAATTTCACAAAAGTCATCTTTGACTCTGGAGACCTATCCCTAAACACAATAAAAGCATTGAAGGTTGCTAAGTGGAAGAGGTGAAGTGCTAACTTCTTATACCAAACGTAAGACTTACGAATAGCAGTATAAGGTTCCAACCTCTGGTCAACTCTATCTACACCTCCCATGTGCTTATTATAATCTAAAATGCACACAGGTTTGCGCACTTCAGCAACCTGGCCCCAAACAGTCACAGGGGAAGTACTCTCATCATGGATGGTACTTAGCATGTAGACATCCCTCTTATCTGAAAATTTCAAAGCTAGCAGCTCCTCGTTCCGCAAGGCACAGCACTGTCCTCTCTCAAGTTTTTTACAGACAAGCTCCCTTGGATAGCCTTTCCGGTTAGAACGGATTGTGCCACAAGCAACTGTGTCCACTCTAAACAATTCCTTGAACAATTGCACACCAGTGTAGAAGTTATCTACATACAAATGGTGACCTTTGTTGAACAGTCGTCTACCAAGATCCCACACAATTTTCTCAGTAACTCCAAAAGTGGAAGGACAACCAGGGGGGTCAATATTGGAATCCCTACCAGTGTACACACGGAAACTATACACATATCCTGTCCTACTTTCAGACAGCATATACAATTGAATTCCATATCGTGCCCTTTTGCTAGAAATGTACTGCCTAAAAAACAAACGACTCTTGAAGAGGACCAAAGACTCGTCCACACTTAACTCTTTGCCTGGAACATAGACCTCTGAAAACCGATCTACAAAATGATCAAGGACAGGCCTAATCTTAAAAAGACGGTCAGAATCTGGGTGATCTCGTGGCAAGGCTAATGCATTGTCAACAAAATGCAGCATCCTAAGAAGAAGCAAATACCGATTACGACTCATGGTCGCTGGAAATATAGCTGTTGCCATCAAGGGACTAGTAGACCAATAAGAAGCCAGTGACGGCTTCCTTATCAACCCCATCAAAAAAGTCAAACCCAAAAACTTTTTTAACTCCTCCAAATTAGTGGGAATCCACTGGGCAGCTCTAGAGTGTGGCCTAAGTCTAGCAGCATTGTCCCTCAAATGCTGCTCCGCATACAAATTAGTCTGCTCAACAATCTCTTCCAAAAACACATCATCCATGAATAACTCAAAGAAATTGATAGGCATAAAGTTCTCTGTATTGGCGTTACACCCCGGGAGACCAGTAAAGGCAGGCAACTCTGGCTGCTGCATGTTTGGGGCAACCCAGACATCAGGTCTTATAACGGGAAACCTTTCAGCCCCAGGTTGCTGCACTATTGGCACATCAATGTCCTCCTCTACAACAGGCCCTTCATCTGCACTGAGTATGGCTTCATCATCAGAAGATTCCCCTCCAAGAGAAACATCACTGCCAGAATCTCTGACTTCCTCCTCTGCCTCAGATGCAGAGTCTGTCTCATAGTCATGATCAGACTGTGACTCAAAAAGCATACCAACCACCTGCTGAGCGGTCGTCCTGCGGCTAGCCATGATATCTCCTGCTAAAATTAACTGGACAAATTCACCACCAACAACCAGCACTGTGTAAGACAAGTAACATAGTGTAGCTTTGTTAGTAAGAGTTGTAAACTCAAAAACTATACCGCTCACTTGCCTGAAAAAGCTTGATTCACCAGCAACTACACAGCAATCACCAATGATATCCCACTAAAAATAAAGAAAGAAAGGCAAATTAGAAATAAGACAAAACAAATATAATTGTGCACAAACCTAAGGACAGTTTCACACACAATCCTGCATTTAGTACACCCCCTACAAACATGTCATTCATGCATGGCAACAATACTCCTTTGGAGTAAATTGTTTTTACTTACCTAAAACATGCAACTGTGCAAACTGCAGGTCAACCACCGCCAAAACCGCAAGGAGCCACAGCAAATAAAGCAAAAGTTTTGAACTAGAACAAAAAGGAGGAAAACATTTTTTATCACAAATGCAAAGACTTCTTCAGTTGACAAACACCCCACCATCAAACATTTAGAAATTGGTGCCTAAGTGGATTCTGCCATGGGGCAGATGGGCCTACTAATAAAATAGACCTTTCTACCCCAAGGAAGCCAGAAAATACCTTTAGTAGTGTGTCCCCATGGAGAGCGACCCTTGCCAAAGGGGACAGCCCTCAAAAAAAAAAGCAACAAAAAAAAAAAAACACACACACAACACTATCCCTGGTGCCTAAGTGGCTTCTGCCCCCCTTGGGGGCAGGTGGGCCTAAGAAAATAGGCCCATCTGCCCCCAGGGGGTGTAGAAATGGGCAACAGGTCAATGCCCCCCTTGGGGGGGCGCCCCGTGACCAAGGGGACGCCCCCCAACAAAAAAAAACAAATAAAAAAAAAACCTGGCGTTCTAGTAGTTTCTGCCCCCCTTGGGGGCAGACCAGCCTAAAAATTATAGGCTGATCTGTCTCCAAGGGGTGCAGAAATGGCCTGGGTACATGTGCCCCCAAAGTGGGGGGCGACCCTTGCCCAAGGCCCCACCCATCCACTAACACACACACACACACAATCCCTGGTGTCTAAGTGGCTTCTGCCCCCCTTGGGGGCAGGTGGGCCTAAGAAAATAGGCCCATCTGCCCCCAGGGGGTGTAGAAATGGCCAACAGGTCAATGCCCCCCTTGGGGGGGTGCCCCGTGACCAAGGGGACGCCCCCCCCACAAAAATAAACAAATAAAAAAAAATCCCTGGCGTTCTAGTAGTTTCTGTCCCCCTTGGGGGCAGACCAGCCTAAAAATAATAGGCTGATCTGTCTCCAAGGGGTGCAGAAATGGCCTGGGTACATGTGCCCCCAAAGTGGGGGGCGACCCTTGCCCAAGGCCCCACCCATCCACTAACACACACACACACACACACACACACACACTATCCCTGGTGTCTAAGTGGCTTCTGCCCCCCTTGGGGGCAGGTGGGCCTAAGAAAATAGGCCCATCTGCCCCCAGGGGGTGTAGAAATGGGCAACAGGTCAATGCCCCCCTTGGGGGGGCGCCCCGTGACCAAGGGGACGCCCCCCCACAAAAATAAACAAATAAAAAAAAATCCCTGGCGTTCTAGTAGTTTCTGCCCCCCTTGGGGGCAGACCAGCCTAAAAATAATAGGCTGATCTGTCTCCAAGGGGTGCAGAAATGGCCTGGGTACATGTGCCCCCAAAGTGGGGGGCGACCCTTGCCCAAGGCCCCACCCATACACTAACACACACACACACACACACACACACACACACACACACACACACTATCCCTGGTGTCTAAGTGGCTTCTGCCCCCCTTGGGGGCAGGTGGGCCTAAGAAAATAGGCCCATCTGCCCCCAGGGGGTGTAGAAATGGGCAACAGGTCAATGCCCCCCTTGGGGGGGCGCCCCGTGACCAAGGGGACGCCCCCCCACAAAAATAAACAAATAAAAAAAAATCCCTGGCGTTCTAGTAGTTTCTGCCCCCCTTGGGGGCAGACCAGCCTAAAAATAATAGGCTGATCTGTCTCCAAGGGGTGCAGAAATGGCCTGGGTACATGTGCCCCCAAAGTGGGGGGCGACCCTTGCCCAAGGCCCCACCCATCCATTAACATACACACACACACACACACACACACACACACTATCCCTGGTGTCTAAGTGGCTTCTGCCCCCCTTGGGGGCAGGTGGGCCTAAGAAAATAGGCCCATCTGCCCCCAGGGGGTGTAGAAATGGGCAACAGGTCAATGCCCCCCTTGGGGGGGCGCCCCGTGACCAAGGGGACGCCCCCCCACAAAAATAAACAAATAAAAAAAAATCCCTGGCGTTCTAGTAGTTTCTGCCCCCCTTGGGGGCAGACCAGCCTAAAAATAATAGGCTGATCTGTCTCCAAGGGGTGCAGAAATGGCCTGGGTACATGTGCCCCCAAAGTGGGGGGCGACCCTTGCCCAAGGCCCCACCCATCCACTAACACACACACACACACACACACACACACTATCCCTGGTGTCTATGTGGCTTCTGCCCCCCTTAGGCCTAAGAAAATAGGCCCATCTGCCCCCAGGGGGTGTAGAAATGGGCAACAGGTCAATGCCCCCCTTGGGGGGGGCGCCCCGTGACCAAGGGGACGCCCCCCCACAAAAATAAACAAATAAAAAAAAATCCCTGGCGTTCTAGTAGTTTCTGCCCCCCTTGGGGGCAGACCAGCCTAAAAATAATAGGCTGATCTGTCTCCAAGGGGTGCAGAAATGGCCTGGGTACATGTGCCCCCAAAGTGGGGGGCGACCCTTGCCCAAGGCCCCACCCATCCACTAACACACACACACACACACACACACACACTATCCCTGGTGTCTAAGTGGCTTCTGCCCCCCTTGGGGGCAGGTGGGCCTAAGAAAATAGGCCCATCTGCCCCCAGGGGGTGTAGAAATGGGCAACAGGTCAATGCCCCCCCACAAAAATAAACAAATAAAAAAACAATCCCTGGCGTTCTAGTAGTTTCTGCCCCCCTTGGGGGCAGACCAGCCTAAAAATAATAGGCTGATCTGTCTCCAAGGGGTGCAGAAATGGCCTGGGTACATGTGCCCCCAAAGTGGGGGGCGACCCTTGCCCAAGGCCCCACCCATCCACTAACACACACACACACACACACACACACTATCCCTGGTGTCTAAGTGGCTTCTGCCACCCTTGGGGGCAGGTGGGCCTAAGAAAATAGGCCCATCTGCCCCCAGGGGGTGTAGAAATGGGCAACAGGTCAATGCCCCCCTTGGGGGGGCGCCCCGTGACCAAGGGGACGCCCCCCCACAAAAATAAACAAATAAAAAAAAATCCCTGGAGTTCTAGTAGTTTCTGCCCCCCTTGGGGGCAGACCAGCCTAAAAACAATAGGCTGATCTGCCCTCAAGGGGGGCAGAAATGGCCCTAAAAGACATGCCCCCCAAAGGGGAGCGACCCTTGCCCAAGGGGGCGCCCCCCCATCCACTACACACACAATCCCTGGTGCCTAAGTGGCTTCTGCCCCCCTTGGGGGCAGATGGACCTAAAAAAAATAGGCCGATTTGCCCCCAAGGGGGGCAGGAAAGGCCAACAGTTCTCTGACCCCTTGGGGGGGCCGCCCCTTGCCCAAGGGGGCACCCCCAACACATAAATGCAAAAAAATAAAATAATCCCTGGTGATCTAGTGTTTTCTGCCCCCCTTGGGGGCAGATCTGGCTGAAAAGTAGCCAATCTGCCCCCAAGGGGGGCAGAAATGGCCGTAGTAATTGCCCCCCTAAAGGGGAGCGACCCTTGCCCAAGGGGCCGCTCCCCGCGTGCCAAAAACCGTAAAAAACAATGAAGAAAACAAATCCCTGGTGTCTAGTGGGCATTCCTGCTGCCCGATCGCAATGCGATCGGGCAGCAGGAATGCTCAAAGAGACACCGGGGAAAAGGAAAAGCCTTTCCTTTTCCCCGGTGCCTCTTTAGCCCCAACCCCCCACCCACTGGGAAGAGGAACTCACCTCTTCTCTCGTCGCCGCACAGGAAGCAAATGGCTTCCTGTGCGGCGAGGAACCCATAATGAAGTCAGCGCGCGATCGCGCTGACGTCATTGTGGGGGGGTGGGGGGGTGGGGGGGTCGGTGGTGGAAGGGGAAGGGCTTCCCCTTCCATCCCCGACTTTGGGAGGTGGGAGGGAAGCACACAGAGGGAGCGAGAGCGCTCCCTCTGGGCTGTGTGCCGAGGACGTAGTGGTTACGTCCTCGGCACAGCAGCACTGTGCCGCGGGACGTAACCACTACGTCCGCGGCACAGAAGGGGTTAAAACTGTTTGACTAAGTATATTTACCCATGGTTCTAATTATGTATTGTATGTAAAAATATGTGTGCATATGTGTGTGTATGTGTATTCATGTGTGTTTTTATGTGTGTCTGTATATATATATATATATATATATATATATATATACATATATATATATATATATATGTGTATGCATGTGTATATGTTGT
This sequence comes from Pleurodeles waltl, assembly GCF_031143425.1. Lineage (NCBI taxonomy): Eukaryota > Metazoa > Chordata > Amphibia > Caudata > Salamandridae > Pleurodeles > Pleurodeles waltl. The sequence continues at coordinate 1,345,431,034 of NC_090447.1, forward strand.
TTCTGTGCTTGGCATGTTCGTGGGTCATTGCATGGCTCCTGGGTGGGTTGTTATACTAGATGGATATGAATCAATGCTCTCATCTTATCACACTTATCTACCCATCATCATATGTCATGTCTCTATCAAACTATCCTCCATTCCCACTCTGACTCATCCCAAATCCTCTCTACTACTTTCATCTCCTAAATAACTCTGCCTAAGCTCTTCCCTCCGCTTCCACATCCAACTCACCAAACCTCACTCTAGTACCATGACCTCCCACACAACCCTACTAAATTCTTACTCATTTATCTCACCCTACTACTATGATCTCCCTGACCCTTCCACAGACTCTTCCCTCCTCCATCCCCCTTTACTCAGCCCAAGCCTTTGGGTTGAGTACATGAGGGATATACTCCCAATTAACACTTCTGGATTTCTTTCCTCCTCCACCCCTCCATTACTCCAGTCAATCTAACTAACAAACTCTCATATCCGCGGCTCAAATTAACTCATAATAATACTAAAACTGTACTCATATTTCCCAATACTAATCCATCACTAATTCTTGTTGGGTTCCAGAGTAGCATGCTACTTGCCGAAAAGTGCTTTGACGCCTCGTCAGGGGTAGTAAGCGCTATATAAATACTATTACAATACAATACAACACATCAATACATATGTGTGTTGTATTTGAGAACATTCCCTGGCCAGTGCGGAATGTGAGTGTGTGAGTTGTATTTGTATGTGTGCTGTAGGTGTGAGGCTGTTAATATGTTCAACAATGTTGTGTATCCTTCAGTCTCCCTGTGCCTGAGATGTGTGGCCCTGTGTATTTGTGTAGTTTTTCAGTTCTGTGTGAGTATGCAGCCCAAAGTGTGCGAACTGTTATTGTGAACATGTCCAGGTTGATGTATGTTTGTGAGTGTGTGTTGTTTGTGATGTGTACCTGCTGCCTGTGGCGTGTCCCCTGTAATGGGTTTGACGGCGCTACAAGCTGTTTTTAAGTTTGGTGATGCAGGTAGGTGTGTGTTCTTATGGTTGTTTGTGTTCACTGTGATGTTGACTTTGTTGTCTATCGATGATGATCAGCAGCAGCATGACATTTATGAATGGTGGTATCGGACGTGTAAGGCTGCCTGCAGGTGTGTGCCTCCCTTTATACTCCCTGTTTCCATCTTCTGATACGTGGTGGTTGGACCACTACAGTCACATGGGGGTGTGCAACCTCGTAATGTGTCTGGCGGAACCACAGGCTCCTCCGGCCTATTTGTGCTTCCTCGTAAGCGTGGTAGTCTATGCTGCCCAGAGGTGCCGGTGGACGGCTGTTGGTGTTCTATTGGTACGACCACCAAACTCATAATATAGTGGTCAAGATGAATGCCCTCACTATGGAGCATAGCGATGAGCAGTCGGACCAAGAGTAAATGTAAACTTGGGGGGAGCAATACAATGGAAAAGGAAAGCCCAGACTTAGAAAACTCTGGACTTCCTGGGCATTACTGGATGCTGATCTCACTGTAAGTAAACCTGGGGGAGGGGATTACTCAGTTATATGGTGAGGCTCTAGGGGACCTAAGAACCCCCTACTTTGCTTGATGCACCTTTTTGAAAATCTGTTCATAGATGACTAAAACTTAATATAGGAGATGTTATAGGTATGTTAATCATTTTTTTCCTTAGACAGCTAAACCACCCCTGCTTCTTGATGATGTTATTATGGGGGAGAGATGCACTCTGCATTTTGGGGTGGTGGGCAGTTTTGAGTGTGCTTCACAGGAGGGCTGGGAGGGGTGATTTGGGTGATTTTATAGTTATGGTTTTGTTACGTTTGTCAATGCATGGCTGCAATTGATTTACAGTGCAGTCATGTCTGAGAGGTTTGAGGGAGGCTTGGAAAGAGGATGGGGCCCAACTGTTGTTATTCGCAGACTCAATGTGGCTGATGTGAAAGGTAAATGGGCTGGGGAGCAAAATCAAGAGAGCAATGATAATGCAATATTTGTAGAAGCACTCCTCAGCATAATACTCCTACAAGAGTTTCACCTCAAGGGCATTTACTATAAAGCGTTTTACAGATATGGTTTCATCCTATGGGCCCATGGAGGCTTTACTAGACTTGAGGGGGACACAAATCCTTTTTGTTTAAAAAGCAATGCCCTTCACTATACGTGATACATGGTGTGATCCCTCTGGCAGGTTTGTGTCACAATCTGGCACTTGAGAGGTTCTTGTTTTGAACATTTGCACGCTATATGTCCCACGTCACAAGCACATACAGATGCAGCTGACTTTGGCCCGATTGTGCTGGAAATGCCACCTGGCATCCATATCGTGAGAGGGGACTAGGGGACATGAATGCAATCATAGATCAAAATGGTAGACAGGGCAAGCCAAGCTAGTTCTGCTGAAGTAGCAGGCCCCCTACCAGCATTCCTGGAGGCCCTCGGCTTGGTTGACTCCTGGTGTAACCATAACCCTCATGAATTATGGTACACCTACTTCTGCGCAGCCCACAGCAGTTTCTCCCGGCTGCACTACCTCTTTTCAAGACCTCTTTTCACAAACCTACACATATGTTTTGGAAAGAAGCGCATGAGTCTTGCGATATCTTCAATCACTCTCCCACAGTCTCTCGGACAGACTGTGGGAACAACATCCCATGGATCAATCCATGGTATATAAGGAGCAAAGACTCAATAGTCAAATTCAGAGGAGCAGCTGACAACTATATAGAATATAGGTATGGTAAATTCTGCTTGTGATATTTGGGAGGCCTACAAGATGTGATTAGTGGGATGGCCCTGACCCTGATTATGGGATGGAAGAGGGCGCAGCAGGCCTCCTTAGACGTACTTGAGAGAGACACATGCGACATTGAGCTCCATCTCCTCATTCAGGATGACTCAGACATCAAACACAGGTTCTACCTTAAACATTCGGAATTTTGGGATGTGGAAGAGCAGGTGGTGCATGAGCAAGCCTTAGTCACCAAACATTGACGTTATGATGTGGATGACAAGGCAGGCAAACCTCTAGCTTGGCTGGAAAAAAAGAGATCTGGGCAGGAACTGGGTTCTTAAGTTACGTGATCACTCAAGGGCAGTTAGGAAAAGTAAGTCAGCAATAGCGGATGATTTGCAAATTATTATGAGGAAATACACACCTCAGCCTCCACTGTGAAACATCAGAACTGCATGGAATTCCTCAGAGACATTTGTCTCTGCCCCCTAACTAAGGAAGATAAGATGGCCCTGGATAGGGATTTTACTGCGGATTAAGTAGCTAAGGCATTGAGGGTCCCACAGTCTAAGAAGGCAGTAGGCCCAAATGAGCTCCTGTGGAACTATACAAACATATGTCCAGCAAGACAGACAAACACCTTCTGGCGATGTTCCAGGATGCACTGAATTTGGTAGAATTGCTGATTGACCAATGCATGGTGACCATAGTAGTGATCCCCAAGGAGAATAAGACACTAACCGATTGTGCATCCTATAGGCCCATCTCCTTGCTTATAGTTGAGGCAAAAGTATTAGCCAAAGTGTTGGTGACCTGGCTTGGCAAAGTGATCACAAAAGTGATTCACCCAGATCAATCTGGATTCATGCCACATAGAGGGACAAGACATAATTTGAGACTACTACATGGGGTGCTGCATATGACGAAATATGCTGACACTGACCCAGCAGTGGTGTCCCTGGAGGCAAAATGACATTCAACAGTATAGAAGGAAAACATCTCTTTGTCGTCCTTGACCATCTTGGCTTTGGCCCAAAATTCTGCTGCTGGACCAGGCTTATATACACTAGGCCCATGATAAGACTGACAGTAATCAATACATTGTCACAGTCATTCGAACTGAGGAAGGGGATGAGACAAGGGTGTCTGCCGTCACCTATGCTCTCCGCATTGGGCATCAAGCCCTGGGCAGCCTGGGTCCAACAGGACCCCTTAATATAAGGTATTTGTGGCCCTAGGGTTTGGGAGGAATGCATATCATTATATCCAGATGACATGCTATCATATCTTACGCAGCCCACCTTGTCAATTGACAGAGTATTACAGATATTCTATATAGGTGAACTACTGCCTCAATTGGGACAAATCTGGCATTTTCCCGTTGGGGGTGGGGAATGCATGTCTTGCTCCTGTGGTGACTGGCATCCCCTTAGCACTGGAAGGCTGAGTAGATCTAAGCATGTATGTTACTCGAGAGGCCACTGATTTCTTCACAGAAACGTGTATGAACAATTTGCCCGATTTCCTTATGATGTCAGTCACTGGAGGTTCCTCCAGCTGTCTTTGATGGTAAAAGTGGCCCTCTATAAGATGATGGCATTGCCTCAAGTCTTATAAGTCCTTCCAAAGACCCCATTCCTGATACACCAAGCTTTTTTTTGTAAAATAGACCATGAGGTTAGATTACTCCTTTGCTATTGCAGTGGGTCATGGGTTGTTCTTCCTAAGTTCAAAAAGGGGGCATAGGATGGTGGCCTTGCTCTCCCAGATCTCCTGAAACATTGCTGGGAAGGCCAGTTGATAGTGATCAATAACTGGTACTTTGAAGACAAAAAGGAATCAGAAATATGGGTTGATAAGCAAGCAATGGGGCTAAGGAGCTATCCAGTGCTATTACATAGATGAGGGAGGAGGGACAAACTACCAGTCCACACTTGGAAGGTTGCTGTGGTATGGACAGAAGCAACAAAATTCTTAGGATGGGCTGGGAAATTGACAGAACAGACCTGCCTGTAGGACAGAGAAGTATTTGGAGAAGTGGGTGCGTTGAAGGTTTTTTTTAAGTGGGACCTCTTGGCCATGGACTGTCTTGGACACTTGATGAGAAAGTCGGCTCTCCAGTCATTTGATGCACTACAGGATGAATATAACCGGACTGAAGTGGAGCATTATTGGTAACCTCCAAGTGATGCAATCACTTAGGGTGCATGTAACGAGTGAGGGGGAGGTACTGGAATCAGCGCCATTAGAGGATAGACTTTTTCTAGACCTGATGCAGGATAAAGCCATCTCCCTTACAAAAAGATCATAAATAATACTCCATATGCCATAGGTGGGTTGCGAGATAAGTGGTGTACAGACCTAGGTAACCTAGATGATCACAAATAGAAGCCCTGTAGGGACCTCAGGTCATCGCAATATGACCAGGGTTTCGGGTGCTACAGCTCTGTATATTACAAATGTTACATAAATCCTACTACTCTAGAACTTTGCTTCACAAGATTGGGAAGGGAAGTTCCTCCCTCTGTCTGAGAGGCTGTGGGCAGGAGGGCACCTTCATTCATACCCTATGGTCCTGCCCTTTTATAAAGGCAGACTGTGGGGGTAGGGGGGCACGAGCGTGATGTCCTCGGTCCAAAACCTGGTGGTTCCGACAGATACCAAATGGCTTCTTCTTAACATACTTGGACAACTTGCTTGCCCCAAATACCCGAGGCTGTGGTTGGTGGTAGGAACTGGTATGACAAAATAAAATGTGGTAAGAACATGAGGTTTCCCTATATTTCCAGCTTTTGCTGACAGGAAGAAAGACATCGACTGGTGTCAGCGAGTGGAGAGAGTGGTATACCAAAGCAAGGAGGTGCCCCAAAAAATGGAAAAAGGTCCAGGGAAAGTTGGAACGACTATGGTGCATCTGGGGGTCTCTAGGCACCGGTGACGTGGGGGGGCATGTGGACTGTCATGAATGGGTTGAGGGGGAGCAGTGTATTTAGGCCACTGAGGCCCCAGTTTCCCCAAAACAACATAAACTACACAAATGTTTGTATTGTGCACTGTATCTCTCTATCGTAATGGACAATTGTACTGTGGTTTTGATTATATGTTTCAGAAATTCAAATTAAAAGTTCTTTAAGAAAATAGTTTGGAGTGGTAAAAGTAAATGCTATCCCTTTAGTTTCCAACACCTTTCCCAAAGTGGTTTAGAATGGAGTGGGAATAGTATTTGCCAACCCTGTAGTGTCCAAAACCTTCTGTAAATTGGTTTATATTGGGTTAAGAATCGTAAATGCCACCCATTTAGTAGCCAGCTTCTTTCCTAAATTGCTATACATTGGAGTGGGGATAGTAAATGTCACCTCTTCAGTGTTCAACACCTTCCCTAAATTAGTTTAGATTGGAGTGGGAATAGTAAATGTCACCCCGTTAGTGACCAGTGATTTATTCAAAATGGTTTACGTTCGAGTTTGATTATTTAATTTAGCCATTTTAGTGTAAAAGTATTTTTTTTATTTCTATTTCTGTGTAGTCGGAGTAGTTGAGATTGTTTCATTAGTATTGGCTGGGTTTAGAAAGATAATTAAAAAGTAGTTAGTTGGATATTTGCAAAAAATAACATTATTATTGACATATTTTCATGAAATAAAGACATTTAATCATTTTTATGTGTTTTCAAAGTTTTTTTAATAGATATTTTTGAATTTTTAAGCATATATATTTCTAGTTACTAATGTATTTATTCATAAATAAAACAATGTTGTTGCATTTATCATTAGAAACAATGTAAATCATATTTAAATAGCATTACATGTCATACATTTTCCATTTTTTTCTATTTTGAATTTTTTTTTTAACGTTTCTTAAATTGTTTCATATCCATATTTTTAACATAATTTTAACATGCTTGTCAGTTTATATTAAATATTTGGATTATTTAATTTTATACAATCATTTTATTTATATTTTACAAATTTTAAATATTTCTTTACAACTTTTTGACAGGTTGAATATGTCTAGTACACTTCTACGTTTTTAATACATTTATTAAAAAGGTTTTACAAATTTTCTCATTCCGTTATTGATGGTAGGGGGGATGCAGGGCAGAGGTCTAGAGGTGAATTAAAGTATTGTTTGTAGGGTTTTGTACATTTAGTTGTATTCATTGTAGTTTTTCCACTAGTGTGTTGGTTTGTGTTTTTAGACACTGTTTTAATAATGTATCAATATATTATGCAGCATTGTGTTAGCTTATTTGCTTTATAATTATTAATTGTAATGTATATGTTGTTTTCAAAATGCAATGTTGTTTGTGGGTGGGTTATATGTTGTCCTTTGTAGGTATTTTCTCTACGAACGTGTCCTATGGGTTGTCTTAGGGAATTTCTTTTGATGCATACCTAACCCATATTTTTATTTGCTTTTTCTGGGTTTCCATCAGTGTTTCTACTTTTTTTTAACACTTTTCCAAGTTTTTAATGGTATCTAGATTTTTAAATTGCTTCGAGGTGCCTCTATTGGATTTGTTTTCTTGTTGCATTTTTTGGGGGGTGTCTGGAATATAATTTTCTCATTTGTGATTGGATTATACTTTTTGACTGCTTGGATACAGAGGTGCAGATACAGAACATTAGGTCATATTTGATTTATTTGGTTTAGGTGGGAACTGTTATATTTTGATATTTGTGTGACTATTATGCGAGTCTTTGTTGCAAATGTGTATTTTATGTGTTATTTTACATAACAGGTTAAGTTTGCTGTTTTAGCGTTTTGGTTGGTGAGGTTTAGATTTTTAATATAAAGAAATGTATATACAGTATTGTCTTATCACATCAATCTTATTTGCGATATTTAATGTTTTGACTGATAACGTAATATTTCTATTATTTATATGAAAATTATTTTTTTTATGTTGGTTAACATTATGTCACAGTTTTTGGAAGTTTTGTAGACTAATATTTATTTTATAATATGCTTTTGGCTATTACTGCTAAGTGAACTACTCCAATGTTGCTTACAAAGAATTTTGCTGTAAATTGTACCATGTCATACCTTCTTTTGGCTTGTTTGCTAAGTTTAGATGCAATTGGGTTACAGATTGCTCCATTCATGATTGTTGGTAGCTTTGCTCTTTTTGTAATACTTGTATAAATGTATAGAAAGTATGTTGGATTCTTCCTAGTGTGAATTGAAAGGCATTGTGTAATAATTCAACTTCATTGTTTGTTTTGTCTTCCTGGACCAAGGTGTTATCATAGACATTCCACCATGGTATTCAGAATTCAATTGATCGCCTGTGTCCAGAATTATGTAGTCTGCCAAACCAAGAATCTTCAAAATAATCCATTAGGGGGCTTAGTTAGTGTTAATTTTGTTGGTAGCATAGTCTTTCTGTTAGTAAATTGTAGTGGTCTGCTACCTCAATTACAGGGATCTAGGTTGCTGCTATCATGTTTTTTGTTTTAATTTCAATGGCAAATTGACTATTTGTAGCATATTCTACACTTAGGGGGTAATTCTGACCCTAATGGTCTTCTGACTACCAGGGTAAAGGTGGCGGTCCCACATTATGAGTGTGGAAGGTTGGCCTCTGCCAAACCGCAACTTCTCCACTCATACCACCGGGGTGGCGGAACCGCCGGGACGGAGATAATCATCTCTGACCCACAGTCCACATAAGCCCTTTGGCAGTATTAGGAGCCGCCTTTCCACCAGGGTTTCTGCGGCGGTTGCACTGCATGAAAACTCTGGCGGAAATGCTACGGGAGACAGAGAATTTCTTCCCTGTCACCGGTAGACAACTTCCTCACCCACTAGAGAGCACTAAACTCCCCCTCCATATACAGCACCCCCTTCCTCCTCCCACGTCCCCTCCCTGCATACATGCACACACACAGACATCCACAGACCCCCACACGCACCACGAATACACTCATTCACCTACACTCACATACACGTATTCACTCACAGGCGTCCATACACCTCAGCATTCATACACACCTTTAACCACCCATACAAACATGCATACTCACACACAAACAAACACGCATTCACAACACTCACTCTCGCATACACAGAATCATACAAACTTACATGCATACACGCACTCACTTCTACATTCAGACATGCATATAACCATGCATACACACATTCATGCACACACGCAGACACCACTCACTCACACATACACACACATACACCCCCCACCCTCCGACCTCCTCCCTTGGCGGTCAATCAACTTACCTGGTTCGTGGAGGAGGTTGTATGGCAGGGAACATGAAGGGGCGCTTCCACCGCCAGTAGGACACCGCCAGGCAGTATTATTGCACATAATATGGCTGGTGGAGTCATACTGGCGGGACAGGGCCAGTGGTGGAACCGCCAAAGCGCATCCAACTGCCAGCACGACTACTGCAGGATTTCCACCCAAAATGTGGCTGAAATCCTGGAGTACTCGTAATATGGCGGTCTTCTGATGCCCGCAGCTTTGGCGATCTTCTGAGAAGACTGATAAAGTCGTAATGATGGCCTTAATGTAGATTGTTAAAGTGTCTCCAAGTGCTTTGATTGAAATTGTAGTAAGAGCCTTATATGGCTGTGTGGGGGTAATTTTTTTTAATGCTTTAAATTACGGACTGTTTGGGGAGACCACATGGAGCTCCCGTCATACTCTGTGGTTGAACCTGCAACCGAGGGGGCTGCAGCAAGATGGATTCTCGTAGGCTGCAGGAGCAGTCCAAGTAAGTGTTAGAGGCAATGAGGTCAACCTGTTATGTCACTAAGGCCCTCATTACGACCTTGGCGGTCAGCGGTAATTTGGAGAAAAGTACTGCCAGCAGGCTGGCGGTACCTTTTCCTAAATTATCAAACCCCCAATGTACCACTCCATCCGCCAGGGTGGTAACGGCCGCTGGGCTGAAGACTTCGGTCTCCAGCCAGACGGCCATCACAATCCCACCCTTGGGATTATGACCCCACCTACTGCCATGGCTTTCGTTGCAAGCATACCGCCACGAAAACCCTGGTGGTAGGCACTATCAGTGCCAGGGAATTCCTTCCCTGGCACTAATAGGGGTCTCCCCTGTCCCCTCATACTCGCCAGAGTCCTCCTCCACCCTCCCTTTCCTCCCCCTCACATTTACACACCCACACGTGCACACATACACACTCATACACACATGCATACCCACATCCACCCATGCATGCACACATACATACCCACACACACCAACACACACCAACATACATTGTCACACACACGCATTCACAACACACAACATACACCTACACTCACATTCAGTCATTCACGCACTCATTCAACACGACTCACCCGCATGCACGCATACAAAAACAGACACACACACCCCACACACACACACACAACACCCCCACACACGCACACACCATCCGCAACCCCCCTCGCCTGTTGGAGAATCCGACTTACCTGCTTGCAGGGGGTCCACCAGCAGGAGATGGGATGCGGCGCTGCTGTCAGCAGCAGCATCCGCCAGCAAAAAACACCGCCAGGCTGTATCATTGCTCATGATACGGTCGGCGGTGTTTTGCTGGTGTGGCGCTGCTGCTGACAGCAGCGCCACCCTACCGCCGTCCGCCGGCATGACTGTCGACAGTATTCCGCTAGCCTTCTGGCAGAATTCTGTCTATGGTCATAATGCGGTGGGCGTCTGGTAGCCACGGCGACGGTATGTTGCTTGCCTTCGCCGTGGCAGTAGGTGGTCAATATCACCAATGTTGTAATGAGGGCCTAAGAGAGGAGAAATAGCTGACAGTAGCGGATGACTGCCTGGGGCCAGCGGTACATGACATGATTAGGAACCTGAGCTGCAGGGGCTGAAGCAGTGAGCATGACTGCCGGATGACGCTGTCAGATGACTCCATGGAACACCTAAAGCCAGAGGAGAAGGGAAAGGAGATGATGTCCGCTATCTGGATCAAGGCTGGTTCCTGGATGCACACCAGAGATAAGTAAGAGGAGCAGCAGTTGGAGGGGTATCTGACATAGTGTCATGCCCCTCTAACATGACACTTGCTGGACAAGATGGAAAAGGGTCTTCGAAATGGGAGCTGGGGGTTGAGTTATTAAGTGCCTCTTTTTTAAAATGGAATGCGATTGGGTATCTGTGCTATTCAATTAACTTGCACTCCACATTCTGAAGTAATTTTCAAAACAAGCACTAGGCTTCTCTAAAGGACATGAAGCCGTGGAGGTGCAGTGGAAAGGGTCTGCATAGTGCAGATGCAACTTGCAGCTCTCCAATGACTTCTCAAGTGTCTCCCAAGTTTGCAGTCTGGATCCCAGTAAAATGAAGCAACTCATCTGCAACAGGACTGCAAAACCACATCTTCTTAGTAAGGCACCAAAGACTCACAATCGTACGTCACCCGGAACGGTCCAAGTGGCAAAGACTCCAAGAAGGCAGAGTGCTCGCGAAAGGGATCAACTAGATCATCAGGTGAGTTCAGGCCTATCACTGTTTGGGACACCCCTGTCAGCCAGTTCTCTGGAGCAAGTGCAGGAATCCTTACAATCAGAGCATAGTATTCCCGAGCTGCATTTACAAACCCAGTGCATATTTCAGCCTGCGGCAGTTCCAGAATGTCCGGAAGCCATCTCCAAGTAAAGTCAGCAAGGCAAACAGGTCCTGTAAGGAACTCCTGGCATTTCCAATTTTACCAACACGCAAAAACTGCCTGCATACTCCTTATTTACTATGAGTAATATCAAAGGAATGATGAAGGAGTGTTCTCTGCTGGAATTATCTTCTCAATCTATGGAGCAGAGACCAAGTGCAAATTCAAATGATGTCCTAGCAACCATTCCCAGATTTCAAATGACAGCCCGGTTTTAATAGTTATGATGCCTTCCAGACCCGTAACAGCAGTGGATCCCCATTAATGCTTGTGGGAGTGCAAGTAATTGCTTTGACCACACTCCCCCCACCACCCTTGACTCAGCAGGCCCTAGAGAATTCAAATGGAAGTCATGCTAGGCCAGATCCTTAAGGAACTTCTGGATCTTAAAATGTCACAAGAAGATGCCCTTAGGCAAACTAGTGAAAAGCTAGGTGAAATAAGCATTAATATCTAGCAACTCTTCTCTCGTGTAACCCAGATCGAGCAAAGAACCACTCAGGTAGAACAAAGACTGTCCAACTTGGAGTACACAATGAACAGGCATGAAACTGACATATCGAAAATCCTATCAGAATTGGAAGAGCTCCAAGTTAAAATGGACGATATTGACAAAAGGTCTTCCCGCTAGAATTTAAGGCCCATAGGTGTCCTCGAAGACTTTGAAGCAGGATCCACGGTAACTAAAATAATAACAGACTTAGGCCCATATTTACACTTTTTTAGCGCCGCATTTGCGTCATTGTTTTACACAAAAGCGGCGCAAACTCACAAAATACAATTATATTTTGTAAGTTTGCACCGCTTTTGTGTTAAGAAATGACGCAGAAGCGGCGCTAAATAAATATAAATATGGGCATTAGTCTCTCAATAGATTATTCCACAGTCTGCAGTGCAAGACCTGTATCTAACAATCATGCAAGCCCACTGTGTTCCAGTGGTGGACATGCCAATGGTAAATTTCCTCGTACTATTCTTGTGAACTTTCAGAATAAAGGAGCAAATTCTCTTGCAGGCTATCAAAGCCAAAATCTACAATACTACGAAAAACTTTTATCATGGCAGACGGACAACTGGAGGAATTTCTTGGCCTGATTGGTGAATGAAGGCGCACCAGCAGGGATCATCCAGCAATAGAAGCTCAAGATGTTTCATAAGGAACAAGCTCATATTTTCCATTCTGTGGGCCAACCAAAGCATTTTCTCCAGTCAGTAAATGGGGGTGAAGGGTTGCCCCGCATTAAGCTGCTGAGAGGACTCAGGATTGAGGAACTGGTCTTTACTTTGAATTTGTGTGAGAGCTCTATGACGTTATGTTTTGATATGTGATGTGCTGAAGAGCAGAAGATATGGGACCATAGGGGGTCTTTTGGTCTTTTTAGCCTAGATTCCATTGAGCTCACAGTTTAGAGCCCCTGTTGGGCCCTTTCTCTCTCTCTCTTTGTCCATCTGTCACCCAACCTGTGGCCACCGGTTCTGAGAGTGCTATGTCAAGGTACTCCAGGTTTATGGGGGTGGAGGGCAAAGACACTGTGGGGGTCCATGACAGGTGGGGATCCTAAAGAAATAGGGGGGTCCGGTGGTGGGTGGGGATCCTCAGGAAATAGTGAGGGGGTCATTTTGACGTCACTTTTGGGTGATGAGTGGGCTAAATAAAAAAGCAGGTAGAAAGGACAAGCCAGGGATGAATAGCGAAAAGGGAACTTTGAGAAGAGAGTTGATACTGCACTTTCCCCGCACAAGTCAAACTGAATGAATACTCAATCAATTAAGATTGCCCCCTGCAAAACTAACGGGACAAATAATAAGATAAAGTTTCAGGTTGTACTCCAGTGGCTTAAGGGGAATGGGGTGCAAAATATATTTCTACAGGAGACTCACCTCAAGGCACACATTAAAGAGCCAAAACTACCTAGTTTTGTCTCTCATACGTACTATTCCTCCACAGTGGAGGCTGTATGCAGTGTTGCTGTCTTAATCTCAAACAGGGTAGGGGGACAGGTACTAAAGGTAATTCATGACAGTAAAGCAAGATGGATATTAGTTAGTTTAAATGAATATAGGTACACTGTTCCACTTGAAAATATATATAGACAGGAGAGACCCGTAGTCTCAGGAGCGAGAACCCTCAAGCATCCATTGGATGACTGGCATCATCATCGGGAGTTGCTCCTCACTAGGCTGGCGCTGCAATGCCTAGTGGGCACCCCGAAGTGGGGGGCTCTCAGCCAACTTTTGAGACAGTGACTAAAAGCGTTCAACTATGCAGAATAAAGGTGCTATAAGTCACCATCAGCAACAGAAAAAGAGGTCTAAAATTGGTTATTCATCCGTTAAACTCCATCATTTAATCAGTCTAATCTACAAGGATGAAAACCAAGGTTAAAAACATAGTTATGAAAGTGTAGAGGAGGATTATGCTCCAAAAGCCTTTCAAAATGTATATGAAAAAGGTAGAGTATTCTAAATACTGAAAAGAACCTCTAAAATATGGTCGACATGTTTCGCGTCTATTGGTCCAGCCGGATCCATTGACGCTTCATCAGGACCTACAAAACTAAATAGCAAACCTCTTTGAAGTAAGTATCGTTGGTAAAGATACAGTAACATCGGCCACTTACTTAAGATGACTGGTAATACAGGTACCCTGAAATATAAGCAAAAGAAAGAAGCAAAACCACGTTGAAGTAAAACTCATGGTAATGATATATCTTGAATGGCAATGGTGTTAACCATAAACAAATTTAGATATGTAAAAACTGAATGGGACATTACACAGACGTCAATGCTTACCACCCCCTATTTGAGAACAGGTTCCATGGGTAGAGCGTCTCTGGGGACTCAAGTAAACACTAGTTGTGAACAATAGTAAAATGAAATCAGTGATCAACAGTAAGATTTAAAAAAATATATAGGCATAAGGTAACTCATCCATAAGGTAAAGCTTCCAAAGATTATACTTGGTCATGATTAAATATCTATATGGTCTTAGAGTGCCACAAGGATAAGGAAAGCGATAGTCATAAGTCATAAAAAAGTTAAATTAGGCACACCTCCACGTAACGGTGAAATATATGCTGTTCTCAACAATTTGTAAAAATGTGGCATTATATATAAATTTTTTAATTATTGAGCCACCGGCATACATACATTAGCGACTAATTATCATGCTTTGATTGTTATCAGTGAGCGAGACAATGAGTACGTTTCACCAAGAAAAAACGGTGTTGCCCAATAATCGGTACAAACGCCTAGTCAGCCAGATAAAGTAATAAATATAATGAGCTTGACAAGAAAAACGGCGTTCTCGAGAACGTTAGAGTGAGTACTTACAATTTCTGTTACTGGTCCTGAAATGGGACCTACCCTCGGAGACCGCCGCCCGGAAAACAACAGGCTCGGAAGGTCTCCGAGCTATAAATAGACGCAAGCTCAACGTTGCGCGTCTAGTAGCGGAAATGAAGGAAGGACTCGAGTGAGTCCTAAGAGACCAAGATAACAAGGACGAACTCCGGCCTGTGTCTCTCGCGTTTCCCCTAACAAATGGAAATGGAGAAAGGACTCATGTGAGTCCAATCGAGGACTAATTGTAACAGGCAGAAACTCGGAGAGGTAGCTATAAAATCGTATGACCCCACGTCCTAAACTCAATAAATGGTAAAAGGAAAGCTGCTATCTTAAACTATTATGAGGAAAGGTAAATAGGACTCCAAAATATGACACCAGCATATATTATATAGCTGTGGTATCTATAGACAAGAACCAGAGATTATGATGGAAGAAAAAAGGAGAACACTAAAAGTTATGTGCAGGTACAAAAGTAAATAAAGAAAAAAGAAAGAAGAAACTATATAATGGTCAGGCTCTATGGTGAGAGAGAGGACCAAGGGATGTCATCATTTAATCCCCGTAGGTGTGTACCCAATTTGAACACCCATTTTTGTTCAATCTTGAATAGGGTTTTAGAGTCATCAGGACGAATGGACGGTGCTTCAACTACCACCCACCAAAGATCGTTCGGGGAGTGGTGAACCTCCAAAAAGTGAACACTCAATTTGGTAGTGAGTTTCTAGCACCTAATATTACTTCTGTGTTCGTTGATCCGAGTCTTAACTGGCCTGGATGTCATACCAATATAATGTAAGTCACAAGGACATGTGATCATGTAAATACAGTTCTTGGTATTACAATTAGTATGTTTTTTGAGGTACCAAGGACCAATCGAATCAAAGTCGAGTTTCTTTAAATGTCTGGTGAGGTTGCATACATTACAATTACCGCACGGGTAATGACCCACAACTGGTGGAAGATCCCATAGTGTCTTTTGGTTAGCAGGGTTATGTAGAGTGCGTGGGCGTGTATGGACCACTAGGTCCTTTATATTAGCAGTCCTTTTAAATGCGAACTGGGGTTTTTGTAAGTTGTAACCTCCACTAGTGAGGATGGACCACCTCTTGTTAATCAATTTCTTAATCGAATTAGACAGTGGAGTGTAGGTTGAAACACACGTAAGCTTTGCTTGAGATTGATGTTCTCTGGGCGCCAGTAAGGCTTCTCTGTTATTATTCCTGGCTCTCTTCCGTGCTTGAGTGATAATCTTTACTGGATAGTTCCGCTCGCAGAGTTTATCTTGAAGGATATCTGCTTGTTGGTCAAATTCTTTGAGTAAGCTGCAATTGCGACGCAGGCGTAGGAATTGACCAAAGGGTAGATTGTCCCGTAAAGCCTTAGAATGGTGGCTTTGATAAAGTAAGAGCGAGTTGCGATCCGTGGGTTTGTGGTACACATTGGTCTGCAATTTACCGTTGTCAATAGTGATCATCAAATCTAAAAAAGGTAGTTGATGAACAGACACAGTGGCTGTAAATCTCAAAAAGGGATCAAGAGTGTTGATCCAGGTTATAAACTCATCTGCCTGAGTCATGGGTCCTTGCCAGATAATGAGAATATCGTCTATATAATGGCGCCATAGCCTGACAAAATTGAAAAACGGATTAGTTGGTCGGAGAATGTGTTGCTTCTCAAAATCATACATGTAAAGACATGCTAGACTAGGAGCAAAAGTGCTCCCCATAGAGGTACCTTGAATTTGATGGTAAAATTGATCCTCGAAGAGGAAAAAGTTTTCAGTCAAGGCTAATCTGGCACATTGTAAGATAAAATCAACTGGGGAAGACAGGGTTGATGATACTTCATGTAGGGCTGTTTCTATAACCTGTAAGGTGGCTTCTTGAGGAATGTTGGTATATAATGCCTCTACGTCTAGTGTAATGACCGCTTGTATGTTGTCGCCCTCATTGATGATTTCTATCAAATTGAGCACCTCCTTTGTGTCTTTCAGGTAAGTCGAAGAATTTCTAACTAGTGGTTGTAAAAAATGATCACAGAAAATCGAAAGTGGTTCTAAAATTGAACCCAAACCCGACACTATGGGGCGCCCAGGAGGGGTTTTTTTTTGCTTGTGAATTTTAGGAAAACAATAGAAATACGGTATTCGTGGATGTGAAGTGTCCAAGAATTCTGCTTCCCTAGAAGAGATCCATTGGTTGTTTTTAGCTTCCTCAATCATAGTTCTAATCTGTGTCTGTAATCTCACTGTAGGATCATGATTAATTTCCGCATAGTAGGTACAATCACTCAGAAGGCGTAAACATTCCCTTCTATAGTCAACAGAATCCATAACCACAATAGCTCCTCCCTTGTCAGCTGGTTTAATTGTTATCTCAGGGTCGGATGCTAACGAAGTTAGGGCTGTCCTCTCTTTGGTTGACATGTTGATGTAAGTTTGTTTGGGGTGGAGATTGTTTAAATCAGATAGCACTGCTTTTTCAAAGGTCAGGACTTCACTTGGCATCATGGTGAGAGAAGGGACAAAGGTCGAAGGTCTTTTAAGACCAGAGTCAAAGGCCTGGGGTTCCTCTGTCTTATCTTTGAAAAAGAATTTCAGATGTATTTTTCGGAAAAATTGTGCTAACTCAATATGTAGACGGAACAAATCATCTTGTGGGGTTGGAACAAAACCTAACCTTTTGTTAAGCACCGATGTTTCTTCTTCTGAGAGTTGCCTGGATGAGAGGTTAACAACTAGGTCTTCGGTGGTGGGTTTTTGGTCTGGCTTCTGGTGATCATCTGCGGTTCGTCTCTGGACCATTGAACGTGTCTGCCTCTGCCTCTCCTTCTGCCTCTGCCTCTGCCCCGGCCTCGGCCTAAAAAAGGGGCAAAGGGCATCATTGGTCGTGGTTGGAAAAAAGGAAATGGTGCTTGCCACGGTATGGCTTGATGTATTGGGTATGGAGGATAGTTGTAAAATGGTTGTTGTGGCTGATTATCATCCGTACTCCATCCATCAGACGAGGAACCGCTACTGTAATTACGGGATTTTCTTGTTGGTGCGGGAGCCTCGTCAGATGATAGGGATCGGTTATCACCTTCAAAATCATCCTTTATATAAGGATAGATTTTCTCACGGCTGAATTTCCTGATATCTTTTTGAAGTTTTGAGATCTTCTGCTGAGTCAAGAATTCTTTAGTTTCATTCAACTCAGCCGTAATTTCGGAGAGGCGACACTTAAATGCAGTGATGGAGATAGTAGTTTTTAGCGTGTTCTCAATAGCATTGATCTGAATAGTGATTGTATCAGCTAATCTCTTGGAGGTGTTAATAATTAACACTAGCCAATCCCTCGTACATTTCCAAGCTATTTGGGCCCAGTCTTTTCTAAAGGCTAGATCTTGCAGGAAAATGCGTGGTATATTAGATACGAGGAGACCGTTTGGAGCGATGTTGGCACGTAAATACTCGGTCATAACTGTCCCGTGCAATACTGTTTTTATAAGTTCTCGTTTCAAGGTGGATAGTTTGTCCCATTCAGCTTTTAAACTGCCCGACGGGGCAGATCCATCATTGTCTAGAATAGAAGGTGTTTGTAAAATAGCTGATACCATTTCATCATCATAACTCAGACCCTGAAAATTATCCATCATGCGGATCTTAACCACTCTTGTGGGAGGATGAGAAAGAGGAATGGTAGCAGCAAAATGGTCCCACAGCTTAGCAGCTGTACATGAAATGCTAACAACAAGAAGAGGGACCGGGAGTATTGATGGTCCAGTGTACAGTCTCCCAACAATAGTAAATGAATATAGGTACACTGTTCCACTTGAAAATATATATAGACAGGAGAGACCCGTAGTCTCAGGAGCGAGAACCCTCAAGCATCCATTGGATGACTGGCATCATCATCGGGAGTTGCTCCTCACTAGGCTGGCGCTGCAATGCCTAGTGGGCACCCCGAAGTGGGGGGCTCTCAGCCAACTTTTGAGACAGTGACTAAAAGCGTTCAACTATGCAAAATAAAGGTGCTATAAGTCACCATCAGCAACAGAAAAAGAGGTCTAAAATTGGTTATTCATCCGTTAAACTCCATCATTTAATCAGCCTAATCTACAAGGATGAAGACCAAGGTTAAAAACATAGTTATGAAAGTGTAGAGGAGGATTATGCTCCATAAGCCTTTCAAAATGTATATGAAAAAGGTAGAGTATTCTAAATATTGAAAAGAACCTCTAAAATATGGTCGACATGTTTCGCGTCTATTGGTCCAGCCGGATCCATTTACGCTTCATCAGGACCTACAAAACTAAATAGCAAACCTCTTTGAAGTAAGTATTGTTGGTAAAGATACAGTAACATCGGCCACTTACTTAAGATGACTGGTAATACAGGTACCCTGAAATATAAGCAAAAGAAAGAAGCAAAACCACTTTGAAGTAAAACTCATGGTAATGATATATCTTGAATGGCAATGGTGTTAACCATAAACAAATTTAGATATGTAAAAACTGAATGGGACATTACACAGACGTCAATGCTTACCACCCCCTATTTGAGAACAGGTTCCATGGGTAGAGCGTCTCTGGGGACTCAAGTAGACACTAGTTGTGAACAATAGTAAAATGAAATCAGTGATCAACAGTAAGATTTAAAAAAATATATAGGCATAAGGTAACTCATCCATAAGGTAAAGCTTCCAAAGATTATACTTGGTCATGATTAAATATCTATATGGTCTTAGAGTGTCACAAGGATAAGGAAAGCGATAGTCATAAGTCATAAAAAAGTTAAATTAGGCACACCTCCACGTAACGGTGAAATATATGCTGTTCTCAACAATTTGTAAAAATGTGGCATTATATATAAATTTTGAAATTATTGAGCCACCGGCATACATACATTAGCAACTAATTATCATGCTTTGATTGTTATCAGTGAGCGAGACAATGCGTACGTTTCACCAAGAAAAAACGGTGTTGCCCAATAATCGGTACAAACGCCTAGTCAGCCAGATAAAGTAATAAATATAATGAGCTTGACAAGAAAAACGGCGTTCTCGAGAACGTTAGAGTGAGTACTTACAATTTCTGTTACTGGTCCTGAAATGGGACCTACCCTCGGAGACCGCCGCCCGGAAAACAACCGGCTCGGAAGGTCTCCGAGCTATAAATAGACGCAAGCTCAACGTTGCGCGTCTAGTAGCGGAAATGAAGGAAGGACTCGAGCGAGTCCTAAGAGACCAAGATAACAAGGACGAACTCCGGCCTGTGTCTCTTGCGTTTCCCCTAACACATGGAAATGGAGAAAGGACTCATGTGAGTCCAATCGAGGACTAATTGTAACAGGCAGAAACTCGGAGAGGTAGCTATAAAATCGTATGACCCCACGTCCTAAACTCGATAAATGGTAAAAGGAAAGCTGCTATCTTAAACTATTATGAGGAAAGGTAAATAGGACTCCAAAATATGACACCAGCATATATTATATAGCTGTGGTATCTATAGATAAGAACCAGAGATTATGATGGAAGAAAAAAGAGAACACTAAAAGTTATGTGCAGGTACAAAAGTAAATAAAGAAAAAAGAAAGAAGAAACTATATAATGGTCAGGCTCTATGGTGAGAGAGAGGACCAAGGGATGTCATCATTTAATCCCCGTAGGTGTGTACCCAATTTGAACACCCATTTTTGTTCAATCTTGAATAGGGTTTTAGAGTCATCAGGATGAATGGACGGTGCTTCAACTACCACCCACCAAAGATCGTTCGGGGAGTGGTGAACCTCCAAAAAGTGAACACTCAATTTGGTAGTGAGTTTCTTGCACCTAATATTACTTCTGTGTTCGTTGATCCGAGTCTTAACTGGCCTGGATGTCATCCCAATATAATGTAAGTCACAAGGACATGTGATCATGTAAATACAGTTCTTGGTATTACAATTAGTATGTTTTTTGAGGTACCAAGGACCAATCGAATCAAAGTAGTTAGTTTAGACATCAATGACCAAATAAAACATTTAATCAGTTTTTAGGGACCTATTGAAGATGATGTAACTTCTCTAAACAAAATTTACAATATTCTATCAACATTATAAGGCCTTATTGTAATAGAGGTATTTCAGCATCTTGCAGGATGTTTTAAATGACTGCTCTTGAAATAACAAGGCTCAGAACAAGCCCATGGCAATATGTTTTTTAACCCAAATGATACAAGATTTCGAATCAGTTGATCCATGGAGTCATGAGCATCCCTCCGTATGGGAATTTACGTGTTTTTCAAACAATTTCAACTCAGCATCTCAGATTGACTTTTTCTCTCTATCTTCACAATTGTTGAGAAGAAGATCAATGATTCTCACTAACCCGTTTTTCGACCATTTGGTCCCTATACGTGAGATAGAAGTTGGTGCAAGAGAACAAGATAGGTCACGGTGGTCACTTAACAAAACAATATGAGTCTATCCAAGCTGGTTGGAAAGTATGTGCTCTTCGTTAGAAAGACATTTTTGATTGAAATCAAGGTTCTGCCTACACCATCATGGTATGGAGGGCCAGTAAGGCAATTATTCAGGGGGAAGCTATTGAATATCAGGCTCAAACCCACAAAGTTAGAAAGGAACGGATGGAAATCCGACAGCAACAATTAGATCTAGTAGATGCCGACCATTTGACATCTCTGTCGTCTACGTCAGGGACTATCCTAGCCCAGTTGCAACAAGTACTACAAGAACATTATAAATGACAAGAGTTGATGGATCATAATATAAACTTTCAAAAGTTCTCTTCAGAAAGTGAACATGTGAGGAGGATTTTAGCATAGTCGGTTAAAAAAGGCCGTAATAACACAGTCCTAAAATCTTTATATGACAAGGTGGGGTGCCATGTGCTGACTCAACCGGCGGAAATTAGTAAGGTTTTTCTAGAGCATTATACCAATTTATATACTTCCAGAGGTCAGCCCTCTCTTGAACAAGTAAAAAAATATTTGGATCTAATCAGATTACTAATGGTCTAATGGTCAGTGACAAACTTCACACCATAGAAAGAGCACCTAACAGCCTAGAGGAAGTTCAGGAGACAATTCAAGCATTCCCTAATGGGAAGGCTTGTGGGTGTGATGGGTTGCCCCTGAACTATGTAAAGCTTTCATGGCTGAAATAGCACAATTCTTGATATTACTCTTTAATGAAATACTTGGAGGTGCCCCAATACCATGTACCTTTACAGAGGCTGTAATGGTGAGCTTAAAAAAAAAAGGCAACTGGCAGATAGGCAGCGGTCATACCGCCCTAATACATTATTGAATTGCGACTACAAAATCTTCACAAAGATTATAGCACCCAGACTCATTCCCCTCGCTCATACGGTGGTACATCTGGATCAAGCAAGCTTCCTCCCAGGACGGAATATAACATCTAATACGAACTGCCTACTTCAGGCAATTGACTACTTTTCCAATAATACGTAAAGGGAGGCATTATTTTGCTCAACACAGAAAAAGTGTTTGACTTGGTACAATGGGAAGTACTCTTCGCTAGCATAGATTGCTTTAACTTTCCCCTGAAACTGATATATCTACTGAAGAATCTAAATAGCTGTGTGGTGGCTGGGGTGGTGGTCAATGGGAACTAGGTGGGGAACATTACAATCAGCAGAGGTATGCAGCAAGGCTTCCCTATGTCACCAGTCTTGTTCACATTGTTCATTGAAACCCTGACTGTCACATTATGACAAGACATCTTTCTCAAATCTCCTATGCAGAACGCACCTAAGGTCAAGTTATTCGTGGATGACATGATACTATACGTAACAGCAGAAGAGCAAAATGTAGCTAGAGCGTTTTCTGCAATCCAAATGTTTACGGTTCTGAAGGGTACAATGTAAGGCACTCAAAATCCGAAGCACTTCTTTTTAATAGTTTGATAGCAGTGCTACCATGGGCTATGCAGCCCTACTATTCTGCTTCAGGTGTAATTAGATATTTGGGCATAGTCATTACCCACAATCCCTCAGAGATCTCCCAGTGTAATTATGAAAAGATGCTTTGTAAGGCAGAGGGACTCCTTAAAGAGTTGCAATGACCCTTGACAATAACTGGGTGAATTGCATTAGTCAAAATGATGATCCTTCCACTCTTCTTGTTTATCTTCACCAATATTATTATTTGTGTACCCCAGAAATATTTTAAGGAAATCGATCAGTTTCTGAACCACTTCATATATCAAGGGAAGAAAGCTCGTACCAAACTCCAGATATTGCAAATGAGTATAAAAGATGGAGGGTTCGTATTACCTCACTTTCAACAATATTACCAGGTGGCACTCCTCGATTTTATGGCTCAAATATCCAGATCTTCTGTTTTCTCTCTATATTTTTATTTGCAACAAATGGTCCTAGAGAATAATGTTCAAACCTCCACCTTTTTGAAGATCCCTAGATTGCCAAAATGCACTAGACATAAGCTCCCTCATACGATCACGCTTCAATATCATTAACTCAAGGAAGACTATCACCTACCCCAATGTCATCCCTCTATGCTATTAAAGGATTAAAGGAGTCAGGTCTTCAATTAGGACCAAAGACTATTAATTATTGGGAAAAGACAGGAATAAATAGCTTTCATCATCTGTTAATAGCAGGGAGTGTGAAAACCTGGGAACAGTTGGTGGAAACAAGTACCAGGATCAAGCCATCAATGCTTTTCTTGTACCTTCAGAATAGGCATTTTATCAAGAGCATTAATTCAGAGGCTGATGCTATGGCCGATAAAATGGCTCAGGCCTTTTTTATAAGCAGGCTAACTGGCATGGGTAATTGGTATCATATACTACTTCAAAAAACTCTCATATTGGGAGAATTATGGTCCAAATTCTATCAATGGATTAGTGAGAAGCTGCAAGTAGCTATAGTTCCTGATGTATGTAGGGCTTTGTTTGGGATTCTGACAATTCATCTCTAATGGTTCGACAAAAGCACATTTCATTGCTTCACTGGTGGCTAAATCTCTGCTTCTCCAGCATTGGAAATCGGTGAAGGAACCCTTGTTTGAAACCTGGCTGGAAAAGATGGGGAAAGCCAAAATAAGGGAAAAATATATTCTCAAAGAGTGGGGGCCATAAAGAAATATTAATCTATCTGGGAATGGAATCCAAGGTCTGCTAGTGGGAGTGATGTGGCAAAAAGAGAAGAACAGTGGAAGTAGGGGTCTTTTGATAACCTTTGATTGAGAAAATAATAAGGGGCAAATTTAAGAGCCCCTAGTGCCTCCTTGTGCCACATTAGTTTCATTATTCTATGCTAAGGTGGCTGAACGAGGCCAAAATCGCTGCACCAAATTTACAAAGTGGCGCAATGCATGCATTGAGCCTCTTTGTAACCATTTGCACTACATTATGCCTGTGCCAGACATAATGTATGCAAAGGGGGCATTAACTCGTTAGAACTGTCAAAAAAATGGTGCAAGGAAATCTAAGAGATTTCTTTGCATCAGTTTTTTCAGCAAAAGGAGGCCCACCATTGATTACAATGGGCCTCTAGATGCTTTGCAGGATTAGCAACAAACTTTTTTGACGCTATTCCTGAAAAGCATCTAATCGTATAAAAATATTCTGACGCTAGTTCCCTAACTACAGCCATGGTGCACCATATATTAAATACGGCGCAAA
The DNA here is from genome assembly GCF_031143425.1 of Pleurodeles waltl. NCBI lineage: Eukaryota > Metazoa > Chordata > Amphibia > Caudata > Salamandridae > Pleurodeles > Pleurodeles waltl. The sequence goes on from NC_090447.1 coordinate 1,345,455,401, forward strand.
CATGATGGCATTAGGGGGCGCTCGGGTGCACAAGAAAAGTGGCACTGCACCAGGTGCAGCACCACTTTTCATAAATCTGCCACTAAATGCTTTATTTTATGTGATCTTTCATTTACATGTTGTATGGTGATGATCCTTTCAACCTGAAGGATGAAATAAAGAATAAAAAAAAAAAAAATCATGGCCTGTTTAAAGACTATGACTATTTTTTTGTGGGTAGTATTTATGTAATATATATCCCATATCAAACTTTATTTTGGCAATTGCCATAAAAGTGCATAAAAAAAAAATACATCAATACAACTGATGGAAACCAATAAAAACCATTACAGTAAAAAGCGATTGAAGACAACATACAAATAGCAGCAGAAAGGAAGAGGGACATTCAGAATAATAGGAAGGCTTACTATTCAAACGAAACACAACAACCCCTCACCAATGGTCATAAGACTGCATAAAATTCATAAAAATGTTTCCAATTGCTAAGGACAAACAAAGTAGAAACAATACCCATGGCCTAAACAGGAGGCAACAAAACATCCTCATTTCTACACGTGTAGAGCAAAAAGTGAAAGACCATATATGCTAAAAGCACATAAAGTGCATACAATACAATATAGTCAGATACCAGCAGAGAAGCATTTTTCTGCCTATATCTCCACATATAAAGCAGTTAGTAGGAAACTGCAAATACAGATCTGGGTTGTGTCAGATCTTGAAATCCTTGTTACAACTTTATAGTCCCTAACATTGATTATAAGGCACAATATGATAATCCATGTCCTCCTATAAATAATGTAGTGAGGGCAAAAGTAAAGGACATGATCTATGGATTCCTTAACCTCAGGACAGAAAGGGCAACTCAGCTCCGGCTTAATAAGGGGGGAATGCCACTTTGCAGTAAATGTTCGAAGTGGCAAGGTCCCTATATGGAATTTAATATTCAGGGTTCTAGCAGCAGGGTGTCAATTGCATCCATGTACTCTTCCAGGCAGTAAGTGTCCTTAAAATCTATAAATGGGACAATCAATGAGGCCTTCTCCCAGTCCTATAGGAGCTACCATCCACATAGCTCCAGTACATCCCCTTTAGCATAGACTAATATACAACACATGATGCCTCAGTTGAGTCCATAAGTTCCCAAACCCTACATCTGTTAAGCAACGTTTAATATACCCCAACTACAGAATCCTAGCAGCCCCAGGGAGTTTTAGTACTTCTTTTAATCTTACCCTATAGTTCTGTAAGTACTCAGAGGACCAGATCATCCTCCAATACAGCAAGAGTCTAAGGGCCAGATGTAACAAAGATTTTTATCCATTCTGTGTCTATGGGAAAATGTCTTCATACATATGGCCCTAAGGGTAGTCATTATGAATTTGGCAGTCTCACCGTGGGACCGCCAAACCCATGTGGAGGATGGTGCCATCATGCTGGCGGTGCCCCCTCCACTGTATTACAATGTCCCGCAGGGCTGACTGGTGGAACATTGTATTACAACGTTCCCAGCAGTCTGACTGGTGTGAACAGTGCTATGTTATTAGCCTCGGTCCCTTAATGGAATCGAGGCCAATACCGTAGCACAACAGCACCCACATTCCAAGGGTGCTGGGCAGGAGGGCCCCTGCACTGCACATGCCTTGGGCATGGAAAGTGCAGGGGCCCCCATCGCCCACAGCACTGTGTTTCCTCCAGCTTTTCCATGGTGGTGACGGCGGTCCCCTGGTGGTCTGACCACCAGAGCGGTAATGTGACTGTCAGACCACCTGAAGTGCAGAGGTTTGACCGCCACAGTGAGACTGGTGGTGCTTGGACCACCAGACTCATAATGAGGCCTTAAGTCTAACTCTGTGGAAAAGAGATTGAATACCTAATTCCAACCAGAGTGGGACCAAAGGTGTACTTACAGAGAGATTGGTAAGGTGGCGTATAAAACAATTCTCCATCAGTTCCAAGTCATTAATGTTATCCTGCCCTCTTGGTTCCCCACTACATAATGACCCCCTCAGGGACTTACATAATATAGATTCGCAGTGCAAGGGATAACTGGCAGAGGTTGGAGCCCTGTGACACTCTCAAAATGCCACCAATAAAGTGTTCTACCCTAAGTTTGCACTTTTGAATCAAGGGAAACCAGCCAAAGTGCTAATTGAGAGTGTACCTTAGGTGTTCAAAAGTACAGACCCTCTCCAGTGGGAAGCCATTGAAGACTGGGTGTGACCGAGTTGAGCTACAGGGATTCAATACCATATATTTGATTTTATTAAGGTTAATCTCTAGCCCTCTCCTTCTGCAGAAAACACCAAACTCATCCAGTAGGTTTTGAATACTCATAGGAGATTTCAAAATCAGCAAGGTGTCATCTGCAAACAGGAGCGCTGGGACCTTTCTATTTGCCAGACTCAGAGCATCATGCTTGCATAACGTCAACATGGCACCATATCATTAATGAATAGCAAAAACAAGGTAGGGCCTAAAACACACCCCTGCCTTACAACCCGAGACACTGGAATGGGGGTCCGTCAATTCTCCAGCTGGGCCACATCTAACCTGTTCAAAGTTATGCAAATGGAGCCTCCTAATTATTTTGGAACACCCAAGTCAATCAAAACATCCACTGGGCCTCCCTTGGAACAAGATTAAATGCTGGCCGGAGGTCAACAAAGATTATGTAGAGGTGTCTGCCTCCCAGTGTGACATATTTCCAATAAATAAGTTGTAACTGGAGGACTTGGTTGGTGTTGCTGGTCCCAGCCCTAACCCCGGCTTGCAGAGGAGTCAGTATTTCAACATCTTCCATCCAAGCTTGTAGTCTGCTCAACAGAATTTGACTGAATAGCTGCTGTGAGCTATCAATAAGACTGTACTGGCCGTAATTAAATGGAAGGGACGTCAAACCCTTTTTGTAGATAAGAATAATCTCAGCCCCTGCCTAAGTCTGTGACATACTGAGTCCATTCATGATGTTGTTAAAATAAAAGGCAACATACATACTCCAGATCTCTTTCCCAGCTTTAAACACATCCCGGGTACCTTGTCTAGCCCTGCTGCTTTCCCCGGGGTAATCCAATCAATAGCGTCAGCAGCGTCACTCACAGTGATTGGACAAGGGGTGCAATCAGGTTAGACTTCCAAGTCTAAAAGGGCCCATTTAACAGGATTCACTGCAGCATCAAAGTTGACAAAACAGCCAGCTCAATTGTCCCTGTATTGCATGCCTAAAGGCCTGTAAAATTATCCACCTATGCTGCAGCTGCTATATTGCTACTTAAATGCGATTCACAGTCTACACTTTTGTTAGCCAGTACTTGCCAAAAAGAGCGTTGTTCTTTCCCTTTAGTTGCAAATAAAAAATCCTCCCATTTAGGCACTTAGGGGGTCATTCTGACTCTGGCGGTCTTGGACCGCCAGGGCAAGAATGACGGAAACACCGCCAACAGGCTGGCGGTGCTTCATTCCCTATTCCAACCGCGGCAGTAAAGCCGCGGTTGCACCACCGGGGCCGGCGGTGTCCCGCCGATTTTCCCCCAGCAGTGATAATCCGCCAGGGCAGCGCTGCCCTGGGGATTATGACCCCCTTACCGCCAGCCTGTTTCTGGCGGTTTACACCGCCAGGAAGAGGCTGGCGGTAAGGGGTGTCCTGGGGCCACTGGCAGGGGCAGTGCAGGGGCCCCCTAACAGGGCCCCGGCCTGCTTTTCACTGTCTGCATGGCAGACAGTGGAAAGCGCGATGGGTGCACCTGCACCCGTCGCACGGCCGCAACACTGCCGGCTCCATTAGGAGCCGGCTCCTGTGTTGCGGCCTCATTCCCGCTGGGCCGGCGAGCGCTAACATGGTTAGCGCCCGCCGGCCCAGCGGGAATGTCGGAATGGGGGCCGCGTTATTTTGGCCGAATGGCGGTTCCCGTCTGGCGGGCGGTGGTAGCCGCCCGCCAAGGTTGGAATCACCCCCTTAATGGTCTTGCTTGGCTTTGCCAAGTGTGGCTTTGTAAGAGGCTCTTGCTTCCAGAAGGATCTCTCAAGTTCCACCTGTGACAGTTACCAATAAGGTGAACTTGCAACCCTACAAGCCCTAGTGTACCATTTAGACTTGTGGCCTCATGTGGGGAGGGACCTAGTCTCCACCATAAACAATAAATTGTGGATAGCTACAAAGTCCTTAATCAAGGCCTATATTGGAGAACTCACTCCCAGGGCCAGCACTGCTTCTAAGACAGTAATAATAGCTGTACAAGAATAGTTAGAGTAGAAGTGATAACACACCATCTCAGCCTACATCGGTTGCTAGTAGGTATTAACCCCATCAAAAGGTAGTAGTTATTTATTTTATGTTTAATGAGGTTTAAGAGTTTGAAGTAAGTGCTAATTTGTTTATTTAGTAGTAGGGCATATATAAAAGGGATGTTTGTGTTTCAATATTCACAGTGTGTGGTGTGTATCTGAGCAAATGGTTTACTACTTATTTTGAAGATCACATCCATCATCCAGGTTTGACAATGGCTTAGTTTTAATAAGTTGTCTGCTGTAGAAAATATGAGGATCCATCCATCTATCATTGGTTAGCTTGTCATATAACAGGAAAGGTTCTTCATTAGGTGTAATTTTTAAGTGTTAAGGTATTTCTACATCACATCTTGGTATCTTTTAGGGACAGGAGGAGTATCCTGGTGTCTTTTTCAGTTTGTGCAAATGAACATTTTAAATTGGGTAGGGATTGTAGTTGGCCTGGCCTGTGATGTGTTCAGTGACTTTAGGGAGTATGGCTTTTGGAATTTTGATTGCGCCTCTTCTTGTCTATAGGCAGTAGCACTACACCTGCTGATGTTCTCTTCTTCTTTCTCCTCCTCATTTGCATCCAGTGCCATGCCTGCCTGTGAGCTCAGGATATTTTCTTCTGACCCTGGGAAGATGTTCCCGGTCCACCGAAAAGTAGAAATAAGCACATTTATATGAGGTTAAAAATATACACAAAATGAAAACAAACAACATACAAATAGTTGACATTGTGGCACCTTCACCTCACTAATGCATATCATGTGCATTTCAGTATATATTGTAAAATATATGTAAAACAAATAACTACACATTATTTTTCCGACAATTGAAATCTGTGGAAGTGATTACAAAAACTTGCCACTTGTGGGTGAAGAAAGCAGCCAAGGGAAATCCTCAAGTTTGCCTAGGTACATGCTGCTTTTCTTTATACAACTTCAATAAAATGACATAGCAATCCATGGACTTTGTACAATGTGAATGTATGACTCAGATTACGTTGCAGGTAAGCAACACATGACAGGCCATGCCTCTCACTCATGACAAACCATATAAGAAATAATATGTACGTATAGTCTCTCTGGTGTTGAAACTCCTCCAGCTGAGCATGGAAGGTTCAACAGGGAACTTGTAGGGCCCATTTGTGCAGTAGAGATATGCTGGGGTGCTGTGTATGTGAGGACACATACATAATATCTCAGACCTTTAAACAGGCCAGTGACATAGGTACTTCCAGCATTTGTGGCACTGTTTCACCCACCACAGGTGCACTCAGACTGCATTGTCCC